>NC_058087.1:170343806-171543806 GCF_014858855.1 Bufo gargarizans | reverse complement strand
CCCCTCTCTCCCCTAGATCACAAGGGATACAGATAATAACTAGTCCAGCAATTAGGATAAATAATTAACGTCTCTCTGGGTTAATCAACGTAAGTCATAATCCAGCAAAAAGTATAACCCTTAAAATTTATACATTTTATTACTATCCTTTAAAATCGTAAAATTAAATCAATAAACATCATAACAGTAATCAATGAGGGTCCACTCAGATGCAGTCCACAGTAAGCACCTTTAGAGCACCAGGGAATGTAGGGAATCTCTCCCTGTTATCTCTCCCTGGTATATTCCTCAGCCCAGAGATGACCCCTGATGGTGGGGACTCCCTGTCCTCGAACCTGGGCTATTCCAACCCTCACACGACCCTACCGGGGTGGTGAAAGAGGGTGTATAGATACGTGATATCCTAAATATGTGCTTACTGATGGACAAATAATACAAATACAAAAACAACAAATACACCCTACCCTATCATATAGGGCTTATTGGTGGACTGTGTATATGCTCCTAGTCCTGATGTCAGGCAATTAGCTGAGTACACAGTACACAATCAGATATACGTCAATGAAAATACCCTGACGCGTTTCCCCCACTTTCTAGGATCATCAGGGGGTCAAAAGGATTTGGGTGACGGATATCAATATAGATAGTGAGATATCCGTAGTTATATAAATGATACCCACAAGATAGAAAAGGGGACCAGTTGTCAGTGGCTGGAGGGGATCTCAATCACTCGGACACAATGCAGACAGTTAAGTCAGGGCACCAGGACCGTTGCATAACATAGCCGGATTTCATTGCAGACATCTGTGGAAGAAAGATACATGGTAGAGGGCAAAACGTATCCTACAAAAAACCTCCACCAATTCCCAAAGCAATAGAAGGGAACTCACAGTTTCTGTACGCTCACTTTAAACATCAGAGGTCCAATGGTGCAGTTAATTAATTACTTCAATGAACATACACTCACCTAAAGAATTATTAGGAATACCTGTTCTATTTCTCATTAATGCGATTATCTAGTCAACCAATCACATGGCAGTTGCTGCAATGCATGTAGGGTTGTGGTCCTGGTCAAGACAATCTCCTGAACTCCAAACTGAATGTCAGAATAAGAAAGAAAGGTGGGCTAGAACAGCAGAAGACCCCACCGGGTACCACTCATCTCCACTACAAATAGGAAAAAGAGGCTACAATTTGCACGAGCTCACCAAAATTGGACTGTTGAAGACTGGAAAAATGTTGCCTGGTCTGATGAGTCTGGATTTCTGTTGAGACATTCAAATGGTAGAGTCTGAATTTGGCGTAAACAGAATGAGAACATGTATCCATCATGCCTTGTTACCACTCTGCAGGCTGGTGGTGGTGGTGTAATGGTGTGGGGGATGTTTTCTGGGCACACTTTAGGCCCCTTAGTGCCAATTGGCCATCAGTTAAATGCCACGGGCTACCTGAGCATTGTTTCTGACCATGTCCATCCCTTCATGACCACCATGTACCCATCCTCTGATGGCTACTTCCAGCAGGATAATGCACCATGTCACAAAGCTCGAATCATTTCAAATTGGTTTCTTGAACATGACAATGAGTTCACTGTACTAAAATGGCCCCCACAGTCACCAGATCTCAACCCAATAGAGCATCTTTGGGATGTGGTGGAACGGGAGCTTCGTGCCCTGGATGTGCATCCCTCAAATCTCCATCAACTGCAAGATGCTATCCTATCAATATGGGCCAACATTTCTAAAGAATGCTATCAGCACCTTGTTGAATCATCAATGCCACGTAGAATTAAGGCAGTTCTGAAGGCAAAAGGGGGTCCAACACCGTATTAGTATGGTGTTCCTAATAATTCTTTAGGCTGAGTGTAGATGACCCATACTGCAAAAAACAGACGCTAATGGTCAACAATCGTCGCAGTCTAGTCAGTAAAGACAAGGGAGAGAAATTTCCCCAACTTACAGTCTGTTGTCTGTCTCAGGATCCGATCGTCCCAAACTCCTCATTCAGCCCATCCCTGTGTTCAGCAGGTGCCCCATATTTATATGCTGACCACATTCAAAATTGCCACCATGCATCGATCGACGCGACTATGTCACTTCCACTGATTCCGTCACTTTCGGTAGTGTGATATGCTCATCTTCCGGCCGATGGAACGCAGCCCAGCGCTCAGTTCAGCACGCTTAGTTCCGGTCACATGCTTCTGGCCGGTGGAACGCATTGGAGCGCAGTCACGTGATCACATCGGGTCACCTGGTTTCTTAATCTATGACATCTAAGGCGTGTAGCGAAAGTAAAAGATGCCCCAGTGCCCTATACAGTGCTCTCTATCCGCATATTTGCCACCCTCCTATACGAACCAAACATATAGGGACCCAGAATATATACAGACCTATGTCTAATCGCAATTATCCCAGCAGGGTGAGATACATAGATGTCCATTTAGAGCATCCAAGAATGGTCATATATCTATGGAAAAGGAGACTGTCACGGCTGAGGACGGGGAAAATCCTCAGCCGTGCGATGCCAGATGATGTTAACCCCTGCTCGGCCAGGACGACAGAATTAGGGAGCAGGTCACCTCCTAATCGCATCCCTAATCTGACCCTAACTCCTAGCTGCATGGGCCGACCTTTAAGGTAGGAGGACCCATGCTCAGGAACCTCGGATCCCTAACTCACCCTCCGACCGGTCCCTGGACTAGGAGTCAGGGTAAGACGGCCTGTTCCTTCTGGACACGGAGGAACAGGGGTCTCACTGGCCAAGCTGCAGGGAAAAGGGGAAACACAAACAGATCTATGGATATGGCAGGTGAACTGAACCAGTTCCACCTACCTGCCACAGCCTTGCTGACTGGATCCCTGTGGTAGGCAAGCTGAAGATCCCAACGCATCCACACACAGAGACCCAGATCCATAGCTGCACAGAAAAACAAGGAAAACATCAAATAGACATCACACATAAACTTGACATAAACTTAATGTGACATAAATCTTATGACCACAAGGGTGGCCCCTACTGACAGGTGGAAAACACAGGAGGCTGCTCCAGCTAAGCATGGCTGAAGCAACCCACAGACATGTGCTAAACACTGAGGCTTTATAGGCCCAAGTAGCCACACCCAACAAACACACCCAGAGCACACACACTGGGAAGGGAGTTAACCCTTCCAGCACCAGGGAAGGGAAAACACAACTTAAAGGGGAAGTGTCCAAACCAAGAACACACTGTGGCTGTTGCCGCAGGCAACGACATGGGTGGCAACCATGTCCTGGGAGTCAGCCCGAAGGCCGGGACACTGCCACCACATGTACACATACAACCAAACGTTGCCACGGGCAACCACAGTGAAGGGAAGATGTCAGTGCACACCAAACATAAAACAGAGTGCACACCAGACATACAAAAGTGCATACATACACGCACACAACTCCAAGGCAACCGCACACATACCTGTTGTCCGCGGCAACCGCACCTGAGGCAAACAACAAAATGCCTCCAGCTGCGGTTGACACAACAACCCAAACCGCGGGCAACTGTATGCGGCTCCCAAGGAGTCACGGCCATAAACATGATCGTGACAGAGACACATGATGGAGAGAAGACAAAAGTATATTATTTAAATGTGGTGAATGAAACCTTCACCGAAAACCATCAGACATCCTAAAGAGTATATAGGGGATGTTATATTATCCAACGAAGAGTCATGTTCGTTGGTCATAATGGTACTTAGATTCAGATACTTCCCGCATCTGGACAGTTTAAGGGTATTCAAAGTCCCTGACCTGAAAAGTCACAAGGAATGCAGATAATTACCATGGAGCCCAAAAGATACATACATTAGTCCCTTCTCTCCACCACCAGGGACACTGACCTTAACTTATTTGCACTAGACTTCTAGAGGTTTTGGTAGTAACACTTTCTGTGCCTTGGAGCCTCAAAAGATGCATACATTAGCCCCTTCTCTCCCCCAGATCACAAGGAATACAGATAATAACCCTGGAGCCCTAAAGATACTAACATTATCCCGGTCTCTACCCTAGATCACAAATAATGCAGATAATAACCCTGGAGCACCAAATATACATAAAAAGGCCCCTTCTCTCCCCTAGATCACAAGGGAATGCAGATAATTACCATGGAGTCCAAAATATACATACATTAGCCCCTTCTCTCCCCTAGATCACAAGGGATACAGATAATAACCCTAAAGCCCCCAAAATACTTACATTGGCCCCTTTTCTCCCCTAGACCACAAGAAATACAGATAATAACCCTGGAGCCCCAAAGATATTTGCATTAGCACCTTCTCTCCCCCTAGATCAAAAGGAATGCAGATAATTACCATGGAGCCCCAAAGATACATACAGTCGCCCCTTTTCTCCCCTAGATCACAAGGAATGCAGATAATTACCATGGAGCCCCACAGATACTTACATTAGTTCCTTTTCTCCCCTAAATCAGAAGTAATACAGATAATACCCGTTTCACTGCCCTAGACCTCCAGGGATGGTGTCATTAACTTCACTGCCTTACACTACCAAGGATGAATACATTAGACCTTTTTCTGATGTAGACTACCAGGGACTCTAACCCATTTACTGCCCTAGACCAACATGGATGTAGATAATACCCCCTTTCTCTGCCCTAAAACTTCAGAAATCCTGGAAGTAACCCTTCTCTGCTATAGACCACTAGGGATACCGACATTAACTCCTTTAATGCACTTGATCACTAAAGTTTTGGACACAAACCCTACTCCGCCCTAGACCTCAGGGATGTTAGCATTAATCCCATTAGCTAACCTAGTTAATCTTGACTAATTATTTGGCACTTTACATCAGTATTTATTTGCCGCTGTTTTGGACTTCCCGGATTGGAAGGAACAGGTCCTAGGGCCTACATTGCCCTGCCCTCTGGCTACAAAGGCTTAGAAGGAACATTGCCGGTCACAGCTTCTCCTGCCAATACCAATCAATCACTGCAGTGTGTGAAGCCGTACCCATGTCTGAACAGCTGAACACCATGCTAATTTTACTTGTAGAAGAGGTTGTCATCCTGGGATTACTCCGTTAATGAAAGAAGGGACCTTTTCCGTGCAAACAGCTTTTTGGGGGACCTTTATATTGTAGCCTCTAAGTATAAAGGGGTTTTAATAGGGACTGAAAAACCTCATTAATTTCCTGTTAATTTGCACCAGTTCAGTTTGCCTCTGCTTCCTTCATCTTGTATATTACCCTTGGTAAAGTACCTAGGGAATTGCATTACTGTACTGGAGATACTGGATTAACAAAATGAGTAACATTTATTTCACACCTTGTTAATAATCTCCATGTCAGCTCCAGTCCAGGGTTATTGGTAGCCCTGGTTTTAGGGGCCTCATTACTGTATAAGCCATAGGATAGATGCGGAACACATAAACAGATGCTTGTAAATGTAATTATTAGCCAGTTTGCAGGACTGATATTTACTGCTTTGCTCAGCAGCTCTTACTCCTTCCCATATCTCTACTGGCAAGCTGGTATGGAAGTACCAGTCACGTTTCTTAATTAAACCTCTTCTTAGGAAGAACATCTGTAGTGCCGTATAGTCCGCAGTGGCATCTGTGTGCCTGTGTACAGATCATTTGTATGCCATCAGCATCTGTTCTTCCTGACCTGGAAGATGCTGAAGATGTTTGTCCAAGAGGAAGACAAGTTTGTGTACTCAGATACAGCAAGCTAGAGCCACTCTTAATCTTATTAATTTTCTCAGACTCATCAATGACATCCCCTATACCATGTATAGCTATCCTTGTGCATGGCCAACGTTGAAGGGTTTGACCAAGATTGAAAAACATGGCTGCTTTGATCCAGAAACAGCAACACACTAGGTAATGAGTTGCACTAAATACTGCATCTCAGTTCTGTTGCAATGGCCTAGGTGCAATACCACATGTAGACGGGTGCGGAGCTAGTTTTGGAAAACACAGCCATGTTTTTCTTATCTTGGGCAACCTCTAACACATCAGTGCTGCCCTTTCTTACTTAGAGATGACCAAAAACATTTGCACAAATAAAAATCAGATACGATTGTGGAGAAGAACATTTAGGTTTTCTTAAGAGGTATAAGTTAAACTTCTGGATCCCAATACTAAATCTGTAACATGGCCCCCAACCTACTACGCCTAAAGAAAGAAAGGTTTCTCCATCAACATAGATGGACATTCTTGACTGTAAGAGCAGTGAGACTATGGAAGTCTCTGCCAGAGGAGGTTGTGATGGCTGACTCATTTTACTATCATCAATGAGAATTCTTTACTGTAAGAGCAGTGAGACTATGGAAGTCTCTGTCAAAGGAGGTGTTACTGCAGTGAAGGGGGGGGGGTGTAAAGGCTTCCTAAGGGTGTTATCCTGGCAGTTCCCTAGTATTCACCCTTTAACCTCTATGAAGAGATCTGAACTTCACAGCAGGGAAATCACCTCTTGGAGTAGTCTCCCTTTAATTGACAATTGGCCCACAGGGGTTAGAGACATAGGTGCAGGGGACCAAAGGGGACAGGCAGTTAAATAGCCAGGGACAGGCATTGGTCAAGACAGAAGGAGTACGTGCAATATGGTAAAGGCAGTCAGTCACAGGTTAGGTCAGGCGGTAGAGGGTCAGAATGCAGGACAGAAGTCGGTAGCAAGTTAGATAACCTATTGCTCAGGCACCCATCCATAAGGGAAGGTGCCTTAAGTACCCAAAGGTGACCAGCCATAGGTTATTGTGAATTAGAGTGCGAGCTGGCCCTAAGAGCCAGAGGGAGCACATGCACGTATCATAAAGGCAGAGGGGAGAGACCTTGCTGGTAAGACAGTCTGCGGTCTGCTAGGAAAGATAAAACAGATAACTCAGGTGGTCAGGCCCACCTAAAAAAAAAAAAAACTCTGGAAGACCAATAGGTCCAGGTCACAAGAGAAGGAGCAGAAGGGTCAGTGAATCTGTGTCTGTGCCCACCCGGGATAGTGAAGAGGTGAAATGCATGGGCTGCTGATATAACAGGAGGTTGCGATGATTGATTTGTTGTACAAGTTCAAGGGAGACCTGGATTCCTTTCTTAAAAGTGAAAACATCAGAAGTTATGGGTGATAGATCTCTACAGATGGGATGTTGATCTGGGGATTTACTTTGATTGCCAGATTTGTAACTGGGAATCAATTTTCTTCACTAATAGAGGACAATTGGTGACCAGTACGGGGGTTTTGCCTTCCTCTTGATGAACACGGTAGGATTATAAATTGGACTAGCTGGACTTGTGCTTTTTTCAACCCTAGAAACTGTGTAACAATTTCTAATACTGGTACACCTTGAGTGTAGCCAGCATATCTGGGCTTGGTGAATACACTGAGATGTAGGGAACATTTGAATAAGTCAGTAAAGGAGGAAATTCAAGCCTCCATAGCATAAAAACATTCTGCCTTTCTTTTTAGACTCCATTGAAAGTCCCAAACAGAGTAACCACTTGTGCTCCAGTGTCCCTATGGCTTTATATCATGGAGCTGTAGGGACACCATGTACCATGACATAGTACCTCCTCATGGCACCATATGAAGGTGACATTCTCCCCTAGCAGTATTAGCTAAAACCAATATGTTTATAGAAGAACATTTCCTAGGCATACAATGGAGTACCCCACTTTTCTTGTATTCTTCACTATATGGAACAGCATTTATGTATTCTGTCAGTAGAGATGTAGAATACAGTAGAATAAATATCTTGATGCTTCTATATTCTATAGTCAATGTGGCTGTTATGAGACTTTGGAATAAGGGTCCTAACCCAGGTTAATACCCTGATTAATGGGTGGTCAGAACCTGCACAGGACTCCTCTCTGCATAGGCACTACAATGAGTGGAGTATTGCTATCAATCCAATGGTTGAGTGGTAAAGAGAGTAGGGACTAAATAAGCACCAGAATCTCCTTTGTCAAACTCTTGTATGTATACTGCTTGTATCCCTATACCGAATTTCTTGACCTTGACCAAGGCTTCTCAAATTTTTGGTTTTGAAGGCTTCACCAGCCAAGCCACGATGATACCTCGTTCTCACCAGTGGTTGACATTCTTGCCCAAAAATGTTGACATGTGGATGCGTTGGGTACAGGATAGCCTAGAAAATTCCTTAAAGATAGGAGCTACCACAGAAAACACTCAATTGGGCTAGCCATACATTTTGGCTGCTGAAGAGGAATGTAGTATAAGATAGATGTCATTCAGGTTGACAAATCAAGTCTGCCAGAGATGGAGCAGCTTTTGTAGAACAGTTCTCTTTATACTTTATAGCGAAGAGTCCCAAGTAGGAAAACCCCATCTGTAATTTCCATATTCCCCAACAGGATACAAGGACAAGTATTGTCTTTATGAAACAACCCCTTTAAGTCTCAAAGTACCTTCTCGAATTGTTGTGACAGATCCTGGGACCAAAGTGTTGCTACTTTTGGGAAACACCCAACATAGTCAACATGTTGAATGTTAGACCATACTCCAATTTGCTAGGACCCTCCCAGATCTTTTACTTAGATTTTACGCTACAAAGACCAACGGTAAATCTATACCCGTCTGAGCTTAATTACAAAACTTTACAAGCAATAAATAATACATCACTTTCCACAACATTGCTGTCCGGCGGCCATACAGAGTTTTTTTTTATTTTGTATTGCCTCCCGTTCTCATTTCTCAACTGGGAGAAACATAGTGCCCAATAATTTAGAATAAGGAGAAATACTCTAGGACAGGTATTGATATTTCATACAACACAACTACATTTGTTTTAAATTATTCATGTGAAATGAGAAGCCTCGGGTCCCCACAGGACTCTTAAAAGTTAATTGTCTAAAAGTTGAAATAAGTTATTAAAGGAATTTAAAAGGGTATTAAAGCCTTTATTCTAAATGTTGTCCATTACTGACTAGAAAAAAATGGATCAGGAAATATCTGTCTCAGGTGGTCCGTGAGATCTCAGAAGGCAGTGGGTTAACTTTAGGTCTTTTGTAGCAAGCACAAAAATACCTCCCATGTATACCGTTCATAGATTTTAGGATGGCACTACCATGGAGTACACAAGGTTGGGTAGGTGGGTTCAGCACCCCTAAATTGTGTTTTTTTTTTTTTTTTACAAAAGAATTTTACTTTCTGGACAGCCCCTGTCCGTATGCTCATATGGATATCTTAGCAAGAGTCTGCTTGGGTTCTCCTCCAATGCAAGGAGCAACCCCCAATTCCTGGACCTAATGTGACATGGTTTCCAATTCATTTCAACGGGTGCCATAGAAAACTTAAAGGGGGCATTTATGGCATATCGATTGGATAGCCCATAAATGTCTTATATGTAAAGGTCCCACCTCTAGGACTTCTCAATGTCTGCCCTCAGTGGTGCCGTGTTCCCATGCAGCATATGAGCCAGCAGTGATCACCAAATGGAGCCAAGGCACTGCAATGGAGGAGCAGGTGAGTATGATTCTTTCATTAATTGCCACACGCTATGCGGGGTACTTAAAAAATTACCAAATCCTGGAAAGCACCTTTAACTGTATGTTCACATAGTTGTGTTAGCAGAATTCATATCAACATTCCATTTGTTTATCTCAGTTTTATGTTTTTTTTAAAGAGGTTTTCCATTTGAACTCTTTTTTTGGTACAGAGTTTGATGTGGTTTTTAGGCCTCCCATTGATTTCAATAACAATTTCCATGCCAATTCCACACCAAGAATTAATATACAGTAAAAAAGCTCTATATGACTTACATCACAAATTTCCTATTGAAAAAAGGAGGTGGGTTTTGACCAGTATGGATTGTGGTGCGGAAAGTGCTCCCAAATCCATGTGGAAAATCTGCCGTGTGAGATATCTGCAACTGATAATCAGTTCCATTGATCTCAATGCAGTTCCTTCAGCAGTAAGCAGCCTCTTTTCTCCAAATCCCGTTCAGATGAATGGAGCAGATGCAGAAATGTCTGCAAAAAATCTGCCTTGTGTGAATTCACCTTAAAGGGGTTTTCCGGTTTGCATCAACATCCTTTACAATAATCAGTTACTGTATGAATGTATCTGTAATTTTGTAATGTATTTCTTTTACCTTTATTGCTCTTGGACTGTGGTCACATGACCATGTCCATGCAGATCTTTCTTATTTCCTGTGATGTTATGTCCATGTGTGGGGCGGTGATAGGGGAGTGTCTATGTAACTGGATGGGAGGAGCTACAAACTAGCTGGGAATTGTTAGGGGTGGTGCTGGAGCTGTGGCAGAGGAAGGAGAAGTGCATCATGGGTTTGGTTGGATACAGCAACAGGAAGTGCTACATACAGGATGGAAACAAAGCAGAGGGATTGATTTATATGGTGAAAATGGGTCAGGAGAGTCCAACAGGGCCGCCATCGGGGGGTAAAGCCGATACCCCAGTAAGGCCCCTGGAGGGGGGCCCGGCTGGTCCCGAGACATATATTTTTTTGTGTCAGTGTGTTAACTTTGCGTTTTCAAGCGCCGCCCAGCTCATCAATATTCACTTCGCTGGGCGGCTTCTGCTGTCCCCGACGCTCCGAGATCCAGCGCATGCCCAATAGAAAGCTATGGGTATCGGCCTCACTTGCAGCTTGCGTAGGATACCTTGCCCGGCACTCCCAGTGGCCACAATGATACTGCGCCTGCATCCCATAAACATTGCTGAGGCGGCTTCAGCTGCGCCTGCGCCGGCTTTGTGATCACAGCCACTACATGTCTTGCTGCAGATATGTGTGAAAAAGCGCCTGCGTCGGGGACAGCAGAAGCCGCCCAGCGAAGTGAATATTGATGTGCTGGGCGGCACTTCAAAACGGCGGTTGGGGCACGGCTGGGCACAAGTGGAGCTGAAACGCCTCCCCTTGGGCGCAAAGGAGAGCGATTCTATCAAGTTATCAAACATGATTTTACTGTATTTATAAGGTGGACAGGGGGGTATACTTATATGTTTTTAATACACATAAGAAGACCTATGCCTGCATATATATAGCTAAAAATGCTTATTGGGCCTGTCAGTGTCCCTTTAAAGTTAAAGTTACTGTCTGCAGGATATCGATTAGAGTTTATAAATGTATACTACTGTGAGCGGTGGGGAGTGGATCTATGGATGACAGCACTGTTATAGGGAGGGGGATCCGTGGATGACACTGTTATGGAGGGGGATCTGTGCACTGTTATGGGGAGGGGGATCTGTGGATGACACTTATGGGGGATCTGTGGATGACACATAGCATAAGATGCTATATACGGTATGTGTCACCCCCTCCATAACAGTGCCATCCACAGATCCCCCATAACAGTGTGTCATCCACAGATCCCCCTCCATAACAGTGCCATCCACAGATCTCCCATAACAGTGTCATCCACAGATCCCCCATAACAGTGTCATCCACTGATCCCCCATAACAGTGTGTCATCCACAGATCCCCCATAACAGTGTGTCATCCACAGATCCCCCATAACAGTGTGTCATCCACAGATCCTCCATAACAGTGTCATCCACAGATCCCCCCATAACAGTGTGTCATCCACTGATCCCCCATAACAGTGTGTCATCCACAGATCCACCTCCATAACAGTGCCATCCACAGATCCCCCATAACAGTGTGTCATCCACTGATCCCCCTCCATAACAGTGCCATCCACAGATCTCCCATAACAGTGTCATCCACAGATCCCCCATAACAGTGTGTCATCCACTGATCCCCCATAACAGTGTGTCATCCACAGATCCACCTCCATAACAGTGCCATCCACAGATCCCCCATAACAGTGTGTCATCCACAGATCCCCCATAACAGTGTGTCATCCACTGATCCCCCTCCATAACAGTGCCATCCACAGATCCCCCATAACAGTGTCATCCACAGATCCCCCTCCATAACAGTGCCATCCACAGATCTCCCATAACAGTGTCATCCACAGATCCCCCATAACAGTGTCATCCACAGATCCCCCATAACAGTGTCATCCACTGATCCCCCATAACAGTGTGTCATCCACAGATCCCCCATAACAGTGTGTCATCCACAGATCCCCCATAACAGTGTGTCATCCACAGATCCTCCATAACAGTGTCATCCACAGATCCCCCCATAACAGTGACTGGAGCACACCTGCTGATAAACACACCTAGGCCACCACCAGTCAAAGTAAAAACCTACAGTTGTCAATAATGTAATGTAGTGTAGGGGGTCATGTAATGTTTTGAGGCCAAAATGGCACAGATGACCACCAAGAATATCTAGAATATCTAAAATTAGCTGGTCAAGTAAAACGTTGCATGAAACAATCATTAAATAGGTGGCCGACAAAAAGTGGCGGGTTAAAGGGTGTGGTCAATGGGCTGAGTCAAGGGGGGCGGCAAAATTAGCTGTCGCCTGGAGGGGGGGGGGAGGTTGGGGGGCCCAGGCCTTAAGCTGTGTAAGGGGCCCCAAAATTTCTGATTGCAGCCTTGGAGTCCAAACTGAAAATAGGGAAGATGTAGATGAGGTGAGCATCTACATGAGCAAATCTGTTAAAAAGCAAAATAATTCCAGAAAACCCCTTTCAGACAGCCCATTTCAGACAGTGATGGCTTATAGCTTGGCTACACCATCAATGTCAGGTGCAGGTCCCACAGGTCCTATCTATAAAATGGGGCCCATGAAATGAAGAAGCGTCCACTGCACATGCATAGTGTGCTCTCCATTAATTTCTATTGGAGTTCCAAAAACAACAGAGTGAGCATGAGGCCACCACTTCATTCACCTCTGTGGGACTTGCTCAACTATTAAAAAAAATCCCATAGGTTGGTTGCGCTTGTACTCTCCTTCACTTTGCGGGGCCCATTGTTGCGATAGCAGTGGTTCCCAGAGGTGGGACCTGAAAGTATATAACATTGACAGCCTATCCTAGCCATAGGTCATCAATGCCTGAGATGTGACATCCCCTTTAAAGGGGTTGTCCGGGATTGGGGATATTTGTCTATTAGTAATCTAATAACATAAACATTACAAACATGCATGTGGTACCTTTAGAGCATATTGCTGAAGCCCTGTTTTCCTGCTTTCAATTCATGGCCGGAAGTGAGTATTTTCTTATCTTCAGTGACGTACTGTGTCCCTGGCAGGCGAGCAAAGCTTCCTCTTCCTCTGCTCACGGAGCCCGGTGACGTCACTGGCAGTCTAGATGATAATGCAGAGAGGTTGGAGGGGCGGTTACTTGTCCGGCCGGCATCGCGCTAAGCCCCGCCCCCAGTCGGTGACGTCACCGGGCCTTCAGCATTACAATGAATTGAGGAGGATTACTATGCTTGTTAGCATAGAAAACTCCTCCCATCAGATTTACTAGCTAATGGGGCAGAAGGCTTTAGAAAGGAGGAATTCCTTTCACCAGAGGATGACATGGCCATGCTAATTGCATATATTGCATTTAGACAATGGCATGTTGATTGTGTAAAAAAATAAAATAAAAATATATATATATATATAATAAAACAATGGCTCAGTTGAAAGAAAAGGTAATATTAGTGTAATCAGTCTGCTTTTTTTTTTGTTGATTTGAAATAAACGGATAATACTATTTATGTAATGGGGCTGCTTTTGTCTAGTTTAAAATATTTTTTTAGCCCCGTACTTGTGTTTTGGAATGAATCTTTTTTGCACATTCTCCTTTTGGAGCTGCAGTGTGTGCATTTCCCTTTCCTGTGGTTATACATCGG
The DNA here is from genome assembly GCF_014858855.1 of Bufo gargarizans. Classification (NCBI taxonomy): domain Eukaryota; kingdom Metazoa; phylum Chordata; class Amphibia; order Anura; family Bufonidae; genus Bufo; species Bufo gargarizans. The sequence goes on along the minus strand of NC_058087.1, from coordinate 171,530,091 downwards.
TTTCAACTGGTCAGTATATAAGGTTTACCTTGATAGAGAAATTATATATATATATATGTGCCCCTTACAGTGACGGTGTTCGGTATGTTTATGGATGCATGTGGAAGTGTGCCCCTTACAGTGTCCGGCATGTTTATGGATGCATGTGGGAGCATGCCCCTTACAGTGACGGTGTTCGGTATGTTTATGGATGCATGTGGGAGCGTGCCCCTTACAGTGACAGTGTCCGGTATGTTTATGGATGCATGTGGGAGCGTGCCCCTTACAGTGACGGTGTTCGGTATGTTTATGGATGCATGTGGAAGTGTGCCCCTTACAGTGTGACAGTGTCCGGTATGTTTATGGATGCATGTGGGAGCATGCCCCTTACAGTGACGGTGTTCGGTATGTTTATGGATGCATGTGGGAGCGTGCCCCTTACAGTGACGGTGTTCGGTATGTTTATGGATGCATGTGGAAGTGTGCCCCTTACAGTGTGACAGTGTCCGGTATGTTTATGGATGCATGTGGGAGCGTGCCCCTTACAGTGACGGTGTTCGGTATGTTTATGGATGCATGTGGAAGTGTGCCCCTTACAGTGTGACAGTGTCCGGTATGTTTATGGATGCATGTGGGAGCATGCCCCTTACAGTGACGGTGTTCGGTATGTTTATGGATGCATGTGGGAGCATGCCCCTTACAGTGACTGTGTCCGGTATGTTTATGGATGCATGTGGAAGTGTGCCCCTTACAGTGTGACAGTGTCCGGTATGTTTATGGATGCATGTGGAAGTGTGCCCCTTACAGTGTCCGGCATGTTTATGGATGCATGTGGGAGCATGCCCCTTACAGTGACGGTGTTCGGTATGTTTATGGATGCATGTGGGAGCATGCCCCTTACAGTGACGGTGTTCGGTATGTTTATGGATGCATGTGGAAGTGTGCCCCTTACAGTGTGACAGTGTCCGGTATGTTTATGGATGCATGTGGGAGCATGCCCCTTACAGTGACTGTGTTCGGTATGTTTATGGATGCATGTGGGAGCGTGCCCCTTACAGTGACGGTGTTCGGTATGTTTATGGATGCATGTGGAAGTGTGCCCCTTACAGTGTGACAGTGTCCGGTATGTTTATGGATGCATGTGGGAGCGTGCCCCTTACAGTGACGGTGTTCGGTATGTTTATGGATGCATGTGGAAGTGTGCCCCTTACAGTGTGACAGTGTCCGGTATGTTTATGGATGCATGTGGGAGCATGCCCCTTACAGTGACGGTGTTCGGTATGTTTATGGATGCATGTGGGAGCATGCCCCTTACAGTGACTGTGTTCGGTATGTTTATGGATGCATGTGGAAGTGTGCCCCTTACAGTGTGACAGTGTCCGGTATGTTTATGGATGCATGTGGGAGCGTGCCCCTTACAGTGACGGTGTTCGGTATGTTTATGGATGCATGTGGAAGTGTGCCCCTTACAGTGTGACAGTGTCCGGTATGTTTATGGATGCATGTGGGAGCGTGCCCCTTACAGTGACGGTGTTCGGTATGTTTATGGATGCATGTGGAAGTGTGCCCCTTACAGTGTGACAGTGTCCGGTATGTTTATGGATGCATGTGGGAGCATGCCCCTTACAGTGACGGTGTTCGGTATGTTTATGGATGCATGTGGGAGCATGCCCCTTACAGTGACTGTGTTCGGTATGTTTATGGATGCATGTGGAAGTGTGCCCCTTACAGTGTGACAGTGTCCGGTATGTTTATGGATGCATGTGGGAGCATGCCCCTTACAGTGACGGTGTTCGGTATGTTTATAAATGCATGTGGAAGTGTGCCCCTTACAGTATCCGGTATATTTATGGATGCGCGTGGGAGCGTGCCCCTTACAGTGTGACGGTGTCCGATTGTCTCTAAGCGCTGCAAACACTGAGCACATGACAGATGCCAGAGATAGAGTAAGGAGAAGTTTATGGGTGTACATATGGGGGAGGAATATGAGGCAAGAGGATGAATATGTATGAGGGGGGGCGGATCGAAGGAGGAGTGGAGGCTGTGCAGGATTCATGAATATGTATGAGGGGGGTGGGTGCAGGGACACTATGTTAGACAGGAGAAATCAGCAGATGCAGCCCTGCACTGAGACCCACAATGCAGTGCGGCAGGAAGTGAAGAAATAGATAAACAGATATGTAAACAATGTGTTCAAGGCTGTAGGAGCCATGCTCCAGTGTAAAAGACACCTCAAACCATCTTGGGAACATAGACTTGGCTACTAAAGGCGAGTAAGATGTTTTAAAAAAAATAAGTTGAATCCCGGACAACCCCTTTAAGGGTGCCCCTACTCATTGTGGTAGTGTGCTGAATAGCTGAGATTTACATGCCAAAACCACTTTTTCCATGTGAATTGCCAGAGTTTTCAATCTGGTTCCGTCCAAGTGGCTTGTATAAATTGAGATTCACCTGCATGGCCAAAAATCACATTACAAAACTGAGACCACGCAACATACTGTGGGGGAGATTTATCAAAGTGGTGTAAAGGAAAACTGGCTTAGTTTCCCATAGCATAGACTACCTGAGAGCACCATCATAGCTCTGCATTGATGATGGTAGAGTCTGACTGCTGCGCAAAGCCTTCTCCAGCACATCCCAAAGATTCTCAATGGGGGTAAGGTCTGGACTCTGTGGTGGCCAATCTATGTGGGAAAATTATGTCTCATGCTCCCTGAACCACTCTTTCACAATTTGAGCCCAATGAATAATGGCATTGTCATCTTGGAATATGCCCGTGCCATCAGGAAAGAAAAAATCCATTGATGGAATAACCTGGTCATTCAGTATGTTCAGGTAGTCAGCTGACCTCATTCTTGGAGCACATACTGTTGCTGAACCTAGACCTGACCAACTGCAGCAACCCCAGATCATAGCACTGCCCCCACAGGCTTGTACAGTAGGCACTAGGCATGATGGGTGCATCACTTCATCTGCATCTCTTCTTACCCTGATGCGCCCATCACTCTGGAACAGGGTAAATCTGGACTCATCAGACCACATGACCTTCTTCCATTGCTCCAGAGTCCAATCTTTATGCTCCCTAGCAAATTGAAGCCTTTTTTTCTGCTTTGCCTCACTGATTAGTGGTTTTCTTACTGCTGCACAGCTGTTCAGTCCCAATCCCTTGAGTTCCCTTCGCATTGTGCGCGTGGAAATACTCTTACTTTCACTATTAAACATAGCCCTGAGTTCTACAGTTGTTTTTCTCGATTTGATTTTCGCCAAACGTTTAAGTGGTCGCCGATCACGATCATTTAGGATTTTTTTCCCACCACATTTCTTCCTCGAATGCGATGGGTCCCCACTATCCTTCCAGTTTTTAAAAATGTGTTGGACAGTTCTTAAAACAATTTTAGTAGTTTCTGCAATCTCCTTAGATGTTTTCTCTGCTTGATGCATGCCAATGATTTGACCCTTCTCAAATAGACTAACATCTTTTCCACAACCACGAGATGTGTCTTTCGACATGGTTGTTTAAGAAATGAGAAGAAACTCATTGCACCAGTTGGGGTTAAATAACTTATTGCCAGCTGAAAGATAATCGCCCATGTAGTAATTATCTAATAGAAGGCACATAACTATTTGCTTAGTTAAATCCAGGTGGTGACTTTTTTTTTGGACAGGCAGTGTATCTCACCTGCTTGCTCAATTTCCCTAGAGCCTGCTCCATGTTCATGAATTATGGGCAACATGTAATTAGTTATCTCTCCTATTTTGCACTCAAATTGTGAACCTTTATATTTGGTGAGTGGAGTCAACTGACGCTGAGCTGTATCTTTCTTGCATAATTCATTATTTTAGGAATCTTCAGCCGTGTGTTGCAGTAGAACAGATGCACCATGGAGGAACACCAGTGCTGAGCATTACCATTTACTTCACTGCCATGTATTCTTTCTTGAATTTCGTGGACTGTACATTTTGTGATGTATTTCTTTTACCTTTATTGTTCCAGGCTGTGGTCACATGATCATGGCCATGCATATCTTTCTTAATCCTGTGATGTTATGTCCATGTGTGGGGCGGTGATAGGGGAGTGTCTATGTAACTAGCTGGGTGGGAAGAGCTATAAACTAGCTGGACATTGTTAGGGGCGGTGCTGGAGCTGTGGCAGAGGAAGGAGAAGTGCATCATGGGTTTGGCTGGATACAGAAACAGGAAGTGCTACATACAGGATGGAAACAAAGCAGAGGGATTGATTTATATGGGTCAGGAGAGTACAAACTGAAAATAGGAAAGCTGTAGATAAGCATCTACATGAGCAAATCCGTTTTTACTTCACTGCCATATATCCTTTCTTGAATTACATTTCCTCTCATCCAGCATCCATTGATCTTGCATTGTCGAACAATGTCCCCAAGGTTTATTTCAATGTGAAATCTTCTGGTAACCTGAAAATTTCCATAGGGATAAGAACATATTGAGGAAATGTTGAGCAGTATTGGATGGTGACCAGACGGTGACCATCAGGCAGGAGACCCCTACATCACCAGGGTGTCCCCAAGGGAGGAAAGGGTGCGCCTTCTTATCACTGCATGCAGGGGTGTATCTATCACGAGGCAAACAAGGCGTTTGCCTAGGGCGGCACTTGCCAATGGGGCGGCAGCATAAGAGGATGCCGCGTCCAGTGCGTGCGACGCTCCCCGTTCTCACCATAGAGATGACGTAACCTCTTCCTGTCACATGACCCCAGCGCAGCATGGACACTCGGCAGCGGGCACAGCGGCAAAATGAAGGCAGGCCGGAGACGGTGTCTGCAGAGCTGGCGGAGCGGAGGAGGGAGGCTCGGGGCTGCCTGCTGACGCTGTCTCAGCACTCCTACTGGTTTGACATCTCGGTCTTCCTCCTGTTTGACCTGATCCTGTTCGTGTTCATCTACCGAGTCGGTGAGTGGTGGCTGTAATGCCCTGTCCGCCCCTGCAGTGTATGGACCACATAGGTGGGTGCCCCTACATTACAGTGGATCATGCCCTGTCTGCCCCCTGCAGTGTATGGGCGGCCTTTTATGGGTGGTAGCCTGTAAAACTACCTTTGCTATGGAAAGACACACAGCCCTAACTGCCCCCTATGATCATCCAGTCGCCATATTTATCGCCAATTTAGTATTTATGGGAGTCTTATAAATACTAAATTGGCGATAAATATGGCGACTGGATGATTACAGGGGGCAGTTAGGACTGTGTGTCTTTCCATAGCAAAGGCAAAGGCAGAAGTTGTGCTTTTTTAATTTTTAGAATAATGATACAGCCATTTTATTTAATGTATTTGTATTAATTTCTGTGCTGTTGGAGGGGGGGTGAGGGGCAGTATTACACAAACTTTATATATTTTTTTTATACATATACAGATTGTGTAGTACTTCCCTCACCCCCCCTCCAAACAACATAGAAATTAGCACAAATGAATTAAACAAAATGGCTGCCTGTATCATTATTCTAAGAATTTAAAAAGCGCAACTTCTAACACAAATGTATTGTAAAAAGGAAGGGGTGGGGTTTACAGAGGAAGGGGTTTGGCCTTGACAGGAAGGGGTGGGTTACATTTATATTAGGGGGGTGCCCGAGTTTAGTCTCGCCTAGGGCAGCACAAAACCAAGATACACCACTGACTGCATGGCACAGGGAACTCCAGAACGAGGACTGCCACCATGAGTAACTACTACCACCATCACTGCTACCACCACTTCTGTTCTCCGCTGCTCTCCCCTCTCCTGGGCCCACTGCAATTCTATGGATCCATACAATTTTTGCTCCATTCTCCAATGAGAGGCCACCAGAAAAGAAGAAGCACAGTGCTCAGCTGAGTTCTTCTGCCCATTCATCCTTGGAATCAGTTAGAGTCTTGGCACCTGGACCCCAACCAATCGAAACTTTTCACAAGTCACTAAAACACATCAACATTTTTTTAGTTTGTTTCAGTGATAGCTATGCTTTAAACATTAAGTAATTGTCAATTTTTGTCAGACAGATACTCCTACATCGAGTGTAAAAGTATTGTGTGACTTTATGACTTTCCTCTGTTTTAGTGACTCGATGCCCTTCCTAAAGGAGTCCGTATTCAGATTCTTTAAAGGTTCATCATAATCACACAGTTTCCTCTTTTTATACTGCTTCGGATACATACTTTATGTTTTAAGACTAACATGTTGTGTAACCTTGCCACCAGGCATTTAGTTTCTTCAGCGCTGATTATATTGAAGTAGACACAGGTTGGGATTCAAGGATATTCGTAATACACAGAAAGAACATACCCAGAAGAGTAGAATACATATACATACGTAGAACGCAAGACAAAATTAGCAACTCATGACCTCACTTGCTTGGCTTCATTGCTTTCCTCATACTCGAATCTAAGAAAGTGCACTGTATTTGTAAATGATGCTCTGTGCAGTACCATATTATGATGGTCCTATGGTTTCCATTGGAGCATATCACAAATTTGAATCAGTCTCTGCCCCCCTTAAATAGGTTGTCCCTACTGCCCCTTGATATGGATTACCTCTCCCCAGTCCTACACCCCTCATCCTTATTAATAAGCTTGTTCTACTAGCGCCAGCACTTTAAATTGGTGCTGGAACCACACAGCTCCGACCACTGTGTAGTAGATGGAACTGGTAACTGCTGTTCCAAGTGAAGTGAGTGAGAGCAGTGCTGCAGTTGTAAGCTGTGTACCGGGGTGGGCTCCCCAGGACACAGCGAAGTCACAAACAAGAAAAACAACTCCACCACCAGCTTTTGCCAAAACAAAATTTTACTTAAATGTGGTAATAAACACAACCACAAATGCTGGGAACATACAATTAATTTACATACACCTAGCCCGAAGGCTGAGACCCTTGTACTGCACAGCACGACGCCCTCTGATGGATGCAGGAGGAAAGTGTGGTAATTTACCTTCCAGTGAGTTTATGGGGAAGTTTATCCCTTTAAATTATGGAGTCCTTGCAATGTGGCCTGACACAAACAGAGACCATATCTAACTAACTACAGGCCTGGTCTCAGTCTCTAGGCACCAACACTGTAATGAGGTGCGTGCACGATCTTACCGACCAAGGTCTGCTCTGCTTCCACTGGTGACTCTGAACAGAACAAATGCCTCTCCAACAAGCATGCGGTCCCGCAGTTTATGTCGCTTTTCTCCTCAGCTCTCATCAGCGTTCCTGAAAGCAATCCTCGTTCCTGTGGATAGGATCAGGGTCTTGGACACAATCAGCTTCACTAAGCTGCCGCTCTGGTCACTGAGGTAGGCCCTCACACCTGGATGCCGTCTGATCCTCTGCTGACACAGTTCCTCAGTCTCAGCTCCCTCTAAGATGGCTGCTCTCTTTCTCTTCCTCACCAGGCTCTGTGTAACTCCACCTCTCATGAATATGGAAATATAAGCAGTCTGTAGCTGTGTTTAGAAAACAGCGGCATCTTGTGGCCAAATAACAGAATGTCAGTCCAAATAATTTAATTTAATCTATGCAAACAGTGTTCAGACAAGGAGAGCTGTTTCCCTATCTCACACAGTTACCATCCCTGACCCAGTGGTGTACCGCCCATATAGGCAGACCACGCCGTTGCTATGGGGCCCGGAGTGCATGGAAGGCCCCGCCCCCTCTGTTTATTTTAGCCAGTATTGTAGTACACACACTGTGGCGCAGGCGCAGTGGGCCCGCGGCACTTGCCTTTGATCGTCGTGACCGGAGTGAGAGAAGTAGGCTGCGCACCCTGCACTCAGCCCAGCCCCAGACTTAAGGACTGCCTGCTCCTGACTGGACACAGAGTCTCAGACGGTGGTCTATTGATTGGTTGGTGCCTGTGGTTTGCTGTGTATGGGACGGGAAGGGATAGATTAATGCAGCATTGCTTGCCAGGCAGCAAGAGAACTCTTAGGGGGGGGGGGGGGGGGGGCTCATAGAGGACTGTCTGCTTTTCTCCTACTCTGTCCTGTATGAGCCTCCCCCCTCTGATTCCTCTATAAGCCCCCCTAATGCCCCCATTACCTCAAAATGCCCAGGGGGGAGGAGTAGGAGACAAGCACACTGTTCTCTCTGAGTCTCCCCCCCCCCCTCCCCGAGTCCTCTATGAGCCTCCCAACCCCTAATGCCCCCATTACTCCAAAATGTCCAGGGGGGGAGTAGGAGGAAAGCACACTGTCCTCTATGAGCCTCCCTTCCCCCCCCGAGTCCTCTATGAGCCCCCCAACCCTTAATGGAGGGGCTTATAGAGGCTGATAGAGGACTCGGGGAGGGGGGGGGGGGGGGCTCATAGAGGACAGTGTGCTATCCTCCTTATTCCCCCCACCTGGGCATTTAAGGGGCATTAGGGGTTGGAGGGGCTCATAGAGGACTCAGGGGAGGGGGGAGGCTCATAGAGGACAGTGTGTTTTCCTCCTACTCACCTCCCAGGCATTTGGGGGGCATTAGGGGTTGGATAACCCCTCTAACTCCTTGAGGCTGATGCTGAGTGTACACATAGCCACCAATCATATTCCCCCAACTCACCCCCCAACACATCAGTCACCTTTAGGGGGGGATATAATTGGTGGCTATGTGCACACTCAGCATCAGCAGCAAGGAGTTAAAGGGGTTTGAGGTAAGAGAAGTGATGACAAAATGGCGCTAGTAGCAAAAGGGTTAAGATGTGGGGGATGGACACAGGCAGGAGGAGCGATGTGTATGAGGGCTCCTGCCCTGCACTCGTTCAGCTGTGCTCGCATACATATCGTGCCCTGTGTCCACTGTCCTGTGCGCACTCTGCTAAAACCTGACATAGCCCATCTATGCCCGGCTTTACCAAAGCAGACAGGCAGGAGCAGTGATGTGTGATGTAATCATATTTATTGTATGTATGTGTGTGTGTCTGTCCCTGTTTTTGTGTTTGTGTCACCATCACCATGCCCACAGTGTTCCTATGTCTTGACGCAGCTGCATCAGGACATTCTGTGCGGGGCAAAAGAAAGATGAAAGAGGAGGCAGCACCGCCAGCATGGAGTCCGTGGGAGAGGCACAGGGAGGCACACTAAGGACGTAGGTAACACTACCACATGATCTACACTAGTGTTATCTGTGGTTTTACATAGGACTGCAGATAACACTACTACATCAGCACTAGTGCTATCTGTGGTTTTTACATAGGACTGCAGGTAACACTACTACATTATCAGCACTAGTGTTATTTGTGGTTTTACATAGGACTGCAGGTAACACTACTACATTTTTGGTAATCAGAGAGCAATCACTGTGTTATCTGTATTCAGAGAGCTATCGCTGTGTTATTTGTGGTGTTACATAGGACTACAGGTGACATCTACTACATTATCTGTACTCAGAGTTATCACTGTGTTATTTGCAATGTTACATAGGACTGCAGATAAAACTTTTGTGGAATATTCACAGGAGTCCCATAGATTCAGATACCACAGGGTTTTGTTCCTTTGCCACAAAACTGACCTGTGCCCTTCATTCTCTGGGTCAGTACGAATACGTACGAACGTATGCATACAATTCTTTATTGGCAAATGGGGGTGGAGCCAGGACAGGAGGTGGGATTGGCCAGGAGGTGGGCGGGGTTAGGGGGCCCAATTCATATTCTTACTATGGGGCTCAGTGATTTCTATGTATGCCCCTGCCCTGACCACTCCATGAAGGACAGAGCTGTGTTCTTTTGGCTACCCCAAAACAGCTGATTGGGGGTGGGATGGCTGTGGACCTCCACAGATCTGATATTGATGGGCTATCCATAAAATCCTGGACAACCCCTTTAGGACTTATAATCGAATTCCCTTAACTTGGAAACATAATAAAATCAATTTCTATAGGGAGTTGTCGGTATTTGCTTGTGATGGATTTTTTGCTGTTTCTGGTGACCATACAGATAAGTTATATTCAGACTTTGGTCACTGGTTCTGGTGGGGCAGAGTTTAATCACTGGAACAAATAATAATGTGTCACCACCAGACATCTGAGAAGCTCTGACAGACGTCCTTCAGAACCTCCTCCTTGAGGTTCCTTTTGTTTTGCTTTCATTTTATCATCTCGTTAGCCTCTCTCAGCTGTCATGTAGTTGCACTGATTGCATCCCTTTAAATCACTTCCCATACTGCATCACTTTGCGGTTTATATTACTTCCTGGAGTGTGTGCATGCTGGATGCTACTACTGAGTCTTCTACAGATAGGTTTTGTTCGTTCATTTGTGTTTTCCTGTTTGCTGGATCCCAGGTGACCCTGACTCCCTCCGTATCTAGTGTAGGGAGTCGGTGGTCGTGTCCCCTCACTATTATAGGGTGTTCAGGTGTTATACAGTCGAGGTATGAGGATATGCGATCATCTACCATTGGGATTTTCGCATAGGCTGAGCAGTTAGGGAGAGAGCCAGGTCTGATGCAGGGCTCTCCCTTTTGTTCCTTAGTTTTGGATCCAGTCAGTCGGATCTTCATTTTGTGTCTTCTAGTTTTCTGTACACCTTCCGTGACATAATGATTCCATTCTTCAACTGCCACCACCATATCTACTGTTAGAAGCTATGACAGCTAAAGGCTATATACACCTTTGGGGGCAATTCTTTTTTATGATTGCATTTTACTTTTTTTGGCTAAAAATAATTTTTTTCAGTTGGTCTTTATTAAAAATATTAAGCTGCTCGGTCACAAAGGGTTAACTGTCTAGCTGTGTGAATCATACTTATTACTTTCACTTTGTGCCGTCATCTAATAAACCATATCTCTAAATTACGAGAAGGTCATAAACACATATGTAAACCACATTCTTATCAGTGAGATAAGAATTTAGCTATAATGAGTGTTTAGGAGGTCAGAGATCAGGGATAAGGAACCCTCAGCTGAGCTGCCTGACAGAACAGAGTGAAAATTCAGATCCTGCTACTAAAGAAACTCAAGGCTGCACAAAGACAGTGGTTCAACAATTTTAACAAAGACCAATAGAAAAAAGGATTTTTAGCTCAAAATGAGTACAAGGCAACAATAAAAAAATGCCCCCAAAGGTGTACATAGCCTTTAAAGGGGGTATCCGAATTCTAAAAGCTCCCCTCCAATGCTCAGGCCCCTTTATACATTATACTTACCTGCTCCCAGGCACCCAAATCGCTCTGGATCCCTGCATGGCCGCTGCTGCATCTCCCCTTGAGACTGGTCACGGTCGCGGCCTGCTATTGGCTGCACCCCCCTGTCGCTGGATGTTTTGATCTACGGGAAGATGCAGCGGCGGCCACGCAGGGATCTGGAGTGAAGCGGATACCCTCCTTGAGCCCCGATACAGAGAGAGAGAGAGAGAGAGATTCAGCATAAAGGACACACTTCCTTATAAAGGACACTCCTCTGAGCTGCCAGACTGAAATTAATCTAGAAAAGAGATGGAAGCAATGATTGGGGAGATCTCTGGATCCATGTGAGGTAGAGATCTGGTTCTAGCTTTGTTGTTATGTACTATATGATGTCTGATTTAAATTTTTTACTTTAATTATGGGATAACCCCTTTAATGCATTTATATAACTGTTTAGCTTGTTTTTTTCAGAGAGGACATACTGACTGTGGCATGAATATAACTCTCTACCAGGGACGATTTATAGGCAGGTGATCTTAGAAAGAGTGAAACCTTTCCACCTGTGAGTTGTGACTGTTGAAGGTAATGTTTTAGTACAGTACCTCCCTATGTGGACCCTGATTGGAGCCCATAGTCTGGTGTATTCTAGTATCACCTTAGGGCCTTGTCTCAGATTTTTTGTGACTTGTCCTCTCCAGCTTTCTGCTTGGCTTACAATACCATACAACTTTTACACCACCTTGGGCACCGACAGAGCTCGTTCCGCCTCTGCATTGTCTAAAAGGGTAATCCAAGGAGGACCACCTTCATGGGTTGATCGGTACCTTGCATGGTGTCAGAAGTTCTCTACAAACCAACGTAATCTAAGTCCCAGTGAGCACATAAATGGAGTCTATCTCTCTCTCACTGGTTGCGTCTATGAATGTAAGTCTGGGAGTTTTTCCCTTTGTTTTGGCGCATGCATATCAAGTAGGCATCCGTCCTCTGCAGCCTGTCAAAGAGTGAAGTGAGGCTTCTTTGATAAGAAAATGCTCGTAATTAGATATTAATAATTTAAGCCATATTTCAGAGGACGCAATCCTGCGCAATATATTTACCACAATGCCTGTGATCTTGATTCTCTTTTAAGTCTGTTCCATTATAAATATTGTTAGCATTCCTGCTTAATAGATGCGCACTTCAATTTCCCTTAAGGGCTTTGTATATGTAATAAAGTATTGGTATATATAATTACACACTCTGCTTATGCTTTTATGTGAAAGGCACGGTGTAGATCACTTCATTTACTGCACTGTAGTAATAAGCAGAATGATGACAGCTTCTCAAAGACCGGCGAAGATTTAAACTGCAATTTATTGAGTTAATAAAAGCAAAATTCAGTATAAGCAGCGAAGGTTTTAATACCTTGCAGAATGCTCATCTATTACTATGTGCTCAGGGTTTTATTGAAGATTACATGTTGACACCGCGGTCTTATCGTCTAGTCACATTATTGTACCATTATTGTATGGTCAGATTCTAGTTGACAAATGAGCTTGTGATTTGACAGCCAGTAGGTTACCATTGGTTTATCTGTGACATGTCTAAGTGACAATGGGATAGTGTAAGCCCAACTGGGGTTCTGCTCAGTGCCATATTGAAGTTCTTGTAGTGAGATTTGATTCAGATATATATGACTGACTTTGAACGTGATTTTGATTTTAGGTTTTTCTGATACAGAGCACCAAATCCATTTTATAGCCGTACAAATACATGATAGAATTCTGCCTTCCTGAATTCACCACCAGGTGGAGCCAAGGAGCTTACTCATATTCAGCTACCATCAGAAAACGTTTAGGAGGTTATCCAGCTCATTCTAAGCCACCTCCAGGAGGAGCCTAGAAGCTTACTGTGCTTATCTTTAGCCACCAACAAAAGGAGTTTAGAAGTTTACTGGGCTACTCTTTGGTCACCAGTGCCACCAGGAGGCGTTTAAGATTTTAATGGGCTTATATTTAGCCACCACCAGGAGGAGCTTAGGAGCCTACTGAGCTTATCTTTAGCCACCACCAAGAGGAGTTTAGGAGCTTACTGGGCCTTCCTTCAGCCACCATCAGGAGGAGTTTAGGAGCTTATTAGGTTTATCTTCAGCCACCACCAGGAGGAGCTAAGGAGCTCATTGGTTTTCTCTTCAGCCACCACCAGGGTGAGTTTAGGAGCTTATTGATCTAATATTCAGCCATTATCCGGAGGAGCTTACTGTACCTATCTTCAGCCACTATCAGGCGGAGCCTATGCGTTTACTGGGGTTATTTTTAGCCACCACCAGGAGGAGCTTAGAAGATTACTAAGTTTATGTTCAGTTACCACCAGGGGAAGCTTACTGAAGGTATCTTCAGCAACCACCAGGAGTATTTTAGTTTACTGAACTTATCTACAGCTACCACCAGGGTGAGTTTAGGAGCTTACTGAGTTTATTTTCAGCTACCACCACTGGAAGTTTAGGAGCTTAGTTAGTTTATCTTCAGCCACCACAAGGGCTTAGTAGCTTGCTGAAGACAGATTTATTCTTGAGGTTCTTCAATACGGTAAAGAATTGAAACACATCGTCAGCAATACAAAAGTTGCACGATTTTTCACTATTAAAAGTTATTAAAGTTATTACAGTTATTAAAAGTTATTAAAAGAGTACCCCAGAATTAAAACATATTCCCTATCAACAGAATAGGTGATAAGTGTCTGATTGTTAGGGGTCCCACAGCTAGAATTCCTATGGTCACGAGAAGTGGGGTCTCCATTAGAAATGACAGTCGCACATGAACGCCTCTGCACCATTGAAAGTCTGTGTTGGACAGAGATAGAGGAGTACAGAGCTCCTCTATCTCTGGGGGTCCCAGATATGAGACCTTCAGTGATCATACTCTTTTCACCTATCTTTAGGTGAAGAGTCTTCATCTTGGGACAACCCCTATAATCTCTGTTTGGCCTCTTTTCCTTCTACAAGGAGCGGGAAGGACCTCCAGTTCTGTGATGGAAAAGTGCGAACCAGGGGGAACGTTGTGCATTGGCACAGATCATTACTATAACATTTCAATTGCTTGCAACAAGTGTTCTAATTGCCACGTAATAACGAGCTATGATGAAGCCAGTGTAAATATTACCAGAAAAGGGACTTTCGAGAGTAGAAAGAGATTAGCAAATAAGCACTTTTTTCCTCAACCATAATTCATGCACCATATGTTTTGAGAATTCAGATTTGCCTATGATGCTAAGCAGTCTATCTCCTCTCCGACAGGACCTCTGCACCAGAGAACGTCTATCGCTCCCAAAAATGCCTGTAGGCCACTTTTTTGTTTCGACATGAACTGACATTTCATCATTTATGCGCGGCACATCATTACCTGCAAAGCGTGCATAATGTATTGATCTAGCGTACCTCAGGAATAAAATGCCACCCCTCAGCCCTCTGCCACGAATGCAAAGCAGTAAACACAATCTATTCTTAGGATAGCGAATCTCCAGAGCTGCGTCTTATTTAATACCGGAGATGTCCCCGCTGATTTGGGGGTGGGAGATCAAAGCCATACCCGGTGAGCTTCTAAGACAAGGAAATCTTTTGTTCAGATTAGTCAAGCCACATCTAAGCTCCAGTATTCGCGAGGCCAGTCGCCGTCTGATACTTAAAACCAGAATTATGAATCTTTTAAGTGTCTTTGTTTCCAAGGGCTAAATTGCATGTAAGGAAATTTAAACAATTATTACGTTTCTGCTTGTCTATTCCCAAAAGCAGTCGCATAACTAATTATTTAACCCTTACATGGAAGGGCAGACGATAAAAAGTGTGCTTTCTTATGGAAATAATCTGTTGTGTTAAAAGAGATGACATTTATGGATAATGCATAGCATCAGCCCCCTCCTCAATTATAAATGTAGGTAGGAAAGATCTACAGCTTAGACCTTTATCTTGTTAGGGCATCTGGTGACCCAACTTAAGGCCATTTATTAATAATTCATATACACTAACCCACGTTTTGATAGTTCCAATAGTGCATCTCCTGTTTGGAGGCGGTTTGCCTGCTGTATATTTTGGATAACCAGTTGTGACACTGGAGGTCATCAGAACATTACATAGTGTTTCCAAACCATGGCTGCTCTAAGAGAAGAAGGGACCAAATATCAACAAGTTACCCAGTGTTGGACTGGGGCGCTGAGGGTCCACCAGTAAAATTTATTTTGAGGGCCTAAATATTCAAATATTATCTACTCACACAGCAGCAGACAAGGGACCCTGCAGCGATTTCGAGATAATGGGTCTCCTGGAAAAGAGGATACTGGTTGGTCTGCCTCTGTACCTAGAAGCAATCTCAGCCACCTCATGTATCTATGATTCTTAAATAATCTACCCATTTTTTTATATAAAGATAGACTGGTTGAGCTGTTGTATGCTGGCTATCTTTATGTAGTACAATCACTATACTGTGTTATGTGCCACTTGTGCAGGGGGTAGTAGACTAGGGGCCCACCTTGCTCAGGGGCCCACTGGGGAATTCACCTGTACCCCTGTGGGCCAATCCAAGCCTGAAGTTACCCATTATCTTGTGTAGGTTCAGGCTACCACAACCTTAACCATCCAGGAGGAGGGAGGGTATATACCTTCCCTTAGCCTAATCCTTCTTCTTGGATTTAAGTTGGTAAAGTAGTAGAATTTTTCAGCTCTTAGTCCCCCCTTTGTTGTCTTTGTGTGAAGCTAGACATACACGTCAGATAAATGTCAGCTGAACTTGCCGATTTCAGCAGGACCAGCAGTTGATTTCAACATCAATGATTCTTTTGGATCCTTGATGATTCAACATCAACATTAATGGTTCTTTTGGATCCTTAACCTTTCCCTTTTATTTTAAAATGCCTGATCCTTTTGTTCTTGGGGAGATACATTGGTGTCATAATTGTCTGGCAGTGCCTTTCTCTCTTCTTCCCAATCGGGACACATGCACTCCTGGCCTAGCCCAGTTGTGAAATACAGCTGTCGGCTGGATGACCATTTGGCTGACAGTAATCTAATGTGTATGCCTGGCCTTACTCGTAAACCATGGTCTTGGGGAGCAATGGACATATTACATCACTGCTACTCTCGTGAGTCATGAAATAGGGAATAATAGTAGGTGTGCCATGAAAGCAATAGGGAAGCTAACGAAAGGAACAGTTAGGGCAGGTGCACTGGATAGCACAGGGGTCACTTACTGTCTCTGTACCTTGGATAGAGTGAGTAGATCTGCAAACAAAGTCTTTACTTCAGGTGAACGGAAATCTAGATACAACTTTGCAAAGAACAGAGTATAACTCCGCAAATTTAAAAATGGACCATCCATTCTGGTACTGGTTCACCATCAACCCTCTGGGTCAAGAGGTCTTGTTCCTTTTTGCCTTTACATGACCTTTTTGTTGATTGCTCACATAGCAGACAAAAATGCTGCCTCTATGACTCATGTGTCCTTGATCCTGGTAAAGATAGAAAACTCAGTTTTGTCTGAAAACCTCAGATAACTTGTTCTAGTTCTCTGTTTTCAATTCCGTAGGTAGATTCATTCCTTGTAGGAAAAGTCTCAGTGAAAGTGCTCCATGAATAACGATATACTCACTTGTGTAGGTTGTTCTTTATAAGGCTAGGGCTCCACTGTATTACCACACCTCCTAAAGAACCTCAATGTTTTTCTAGCACGTCCCATGGATGCTAAATTGGATTGAGATCTTGGGAATTTGAAGACCAAGTCATCACCTTCAACTCTTTGTCATGTTCCTCAAACCATTCTTGAACAATATTTGTACTGTGGCCAAGGCATATTCTTAGTGGCAGCAGTGGGAACTCATGATTGGGCATAAGCCCCCTAGTGCTGATAGCAGAAATTAAAGACTGAATTAGCCCTCTAGTGGTGGTTGAGAAAACTCAAGGTTGTATTAGCCGCCCCATAATGGTATAGTCGGAATTCAAGATTGCATTAGCCCCCCCCTTAATGGTGGTAATGGGAACTCAAGATTACATTTGCCTCCTAGTGGTGACAGTGGGAACTCATGATTGGGCATAAGCCCCCTGGTGCTGATAGCGGGAATTAAAGATTTAATTATCCCCCTAGTGGTGGTAGTGGGAACTCAGGATTGGGCAAAAGTCCCCTAGTGGTGGTATTGGGAACTCTAGATTGCAATAGCCCCCTAGTGGTGGTAGAGGAAACACAAGATTGCATTAGCCCCTTTGTGGTGGTAGGGGGAACTCAAGATTGCATTAACCCCCCCCCCCTCCAATGGTGGTAGAGGGATCTCAAGATTGCATTAGCCTCCTAGTGGTGGCAGTGGAACTCATGATTAGGCATCAGCCCCCTAGTGTTGATAGTGGGAATTCAAGATTGCATTTGCCGCCTAGTGGTCGTAGTGGGAACTCAAGGTTGCATTAGCACCCCTAATGGTGGTAGTGGGAGCTCAATGGTTTAAAATTTGTCTTGGACAAAAGAGGATTAAAAAGTATATATAAAAAAAGACTTGAATAGTGCTATACATGAAATACTAAAGACTACATATACAATGTTACATCAGTCATTTGTGTTCTATATTATAAGACGTAGATAATGCTTTACACACTCTTGTCTGACATGTATTTTGTTTTCCAGACAAGAGGATATCAGCCTGCAGCCTGCCCCTCTTTAGTACCTGTTCTAAGTCCCCCGGGTCTGTTTGATCTACCTCTTTATTTTGGTAGAACATTATGTCTTGCACAAGTGGCTTTTGAAGTCCTTTAATATATTAACTTCTTCCACCTCTACCGGGAGAGTTACACTTGATGTTCCTCTTCTTTCCTTTCATCTCACAGTCCTCTAGACTTGGAGTTTGGCCTCTTATTCTGTTCAGATACAGTAGCACACCAGGGCATCATTGAGCCTCTCAGTGTGGGAATCGACGCCGGCACAGACCGGGAATATGTGAGGATACAATGCAGCTGAACAGACCACGTATACCATGTAGAAACAACTTTCCTCTGAAGAAATCAATAAAATATAACCTGTGAACATCAGCTGCATTTTATGGCAAAAGTAACCGAACACTAAACCTTACAATCTAGGCCTAAAGATATATTTTTACACTAGATACAATACTAAATCATGCAAGTCAAGTGTAATAATATATTTTGCTAATAAGTGGACAACAGTTATTATGGCAGATCATCCTACATAAGGTTCAAGAAAAAATATATAATAGGGAGTCCACAGAAATCTATGGGCCATACCATAAACTTATGGACACTCAAAGAGGAAATGTCATATTATGGAGGTACATACTCTCCTCTACCTATGGCACTGTAATATGGATCCATAAGGATTTTTGTTAAGTATCCAAATTGCATAGGATGGGGAGGGGGGGGGAGGAAAGGGGGAGGTTTGCCATGATTGGACAGGTTGTGTTTCCTCTTTACAAATTATTTTTTCCCCATAAGATAAGTAAAAGCAGAGGTTTCTTCTAGCTGGGCATCTCCCATAGCTTCCTTGTGTTGTGGTGAGGTTCATTAGGCCAACTAGAGGTCATAATTGTGAACTACACTCCTGTCATACAACATGACCACTTGACATCGCAAAATAAACTAGACTGAACTAGAACTAGACTGAGATATTTACATCAAAGTGACTGATTTGCCAATGAATCATAAAACATAAGCCAGAATCAGCAAGGGATCTGCTCCAAGATCAACTCCAGATGGTGCCGTCTTCTTCAGAAACTCATTGGCCTTTTGTGTAGGAAAATTATTTAATGTTTTTGGCCACTTTTATATTGTGTTTTCCTATGTATGTAGGTCAGTAGAAGGCACTGCTTGATACAAAAAATTTCAAGTGTACAAAATGTTGACAGCAAATCACCATAAACCAAGGAAGCTATTACAGAAAGTGGAAAGAGGTAGCAGATGCTTCCTGGCATTGGTGCCTAACAAGGCCCAAAGGTCACTCTGCCACATGATACGATGCTGTAAGTCACATAGTAGTTGGGGTCCCTGAAGCACATGTTGCACTGGGGCCTAGAAGGTTCAAGTTTGGGAATATGCCAAAATAAAAGCTGGCCATAGACGTAAAATAATTTTCACCCATGGGTCAAATAGCTGTTGGCCAAATGCCTATTGCTATTTATTCCAACTCCCCCTTGGCTCAGCCGATCATGTAAATGTCCTGAAAGGGAAGAAGGAAATAAGCCATTGCCACAAACCTCTGGCCAAGCTCGGACTGGCTCACCAGAGTACCAGAGGATCATTCGGTGGTCCAATGCTCTGACGCAATAATCGGTCCTTCATAAAATAGGGCCCTTGATAAAGTAGGGCTGACAAGGTCGAGAAGAGGGTTTGGCTCCAGAAGCATTTCTTCTGGTGGGCCCAAGGAACTTCAAACAGAAGCGACAAGAGAGCAGAAGAAGCAAGTTGAAATCCAAGTGCCCAAAACTTCTTTGCCATTTAGGGAGAGTCAGACATACACATTAGATGGTTGGCAAAATCAGATGGTTCAGCTGATATTAATGTAATGTGTATGAGCAGCTTTATAGTAGACATTGGGAAAAGCTTCCATCCTACTGATAAACAGCCAGTGTCGGAAGTTATACCATCTAGATGAAGGTTACCTGAAGATCATTATTAAGCACAAGCATAAAAAACTCAGAATCATAGTCGGTGAGAATGACAATGGACTGGTACTTGTATAATCAACTCCCGTACGAATAATGACAGCATCTGATTTGACAAGTCGTGTACACAGATGTCATCTGAAATGACGGGAGATAATCAAGGAAGAACAATAAACAAAACACTTTCTATACCAAGATAGATTACGGCTAATTATAGGTGCTGCACAGAAGACTCTGCAGACTGCAGTATGCATTTAAAGGTGTAGATGCCAGGTTGACTTTCCACGGAAAACATCTCCTTTGTCTCCTTATTTCATGTATTTTGTTTCTTGGGCCATTCTAAAGAAGGTATAGAATTTTTCAAACCTCGGATCTTCTGCTCAGACCTTTGATGACTATGCATTTTAATTGACTTAGTTAACATTTTCATTTCTTTTACAGCGACCTTTAAATGAAGCCACTTGACTTCAGGAGAGTATTCCAAGGAGATAGCCTTTGAACCTAATTGAATAAATGAAATGCTAACATGTAAATGGTTAATCAGGCATGCATGCATGTTTATTCAAAAGCCCTTCTAGATGTCAGAGCCAGGACATCATCATAAATTAATTTAGACTTGCAGCAGAACTTGTGTCTCACCAGGTAACATTAGAACTATCTATATTGAGTGTTATCTCCTTAAACCTTAAAGATGGAAACCAAGAGGGTGGAGAGAGGAACATGCTTGCGCCATTTCTTATTGAAGACAAGGTGACTGCACTTCTATTAATAACTCATGGGTCTGATATCATAGGACATAACAGCATGCCATTACAGCCTTTGGATTGGGCAACCATCTGTGAAAGACCACTGCTGTAGAGACATCATTTGTATAGTGTTATGACTCTTCAGAAATTTTCGCCTTATCACCGATGACACCAATGCTTGCCTGATACATGTAGGAGCTCAAACTTTGTATTCTGAGAAGGTATCATATGAGGAACCAATAGACTAGTTGAAGTTGAGCATTATGTGTTATTTAGATGTTGATTATGGTGCCCAATGTAAAATAAAACTCATATCCCATGTTCCCAATGAGCCTGATCTGTTAACACAGGCAGGGTGGTTCTATAGAACAATATGCTTTACATCAAATTCTGAGCTATTATCTTCATACTGCAGCAGAAATTATGATGTGTGGGACCATCAAAGAACAGAAGAAGCACAAATTTCCTAACACTGTCCAATATTTATAGAGTATTAACTTAGACTAGGCTGTGTAAAAATGCACCAAATGTACCACAGAGGCTAATGCTGTAACATACCATCCACTAAAAAGGCTTTAGTAGTCGATCTTTTCAGGCCATTCTGGTTAGGAGAGTCTAAGGGCTTAAAAAATGTTTTAATCCAAGCCCACTGAGAGGCAGGATAGACATGACTGCTGCAATGCCCCGGGTTACGTCTGCAGAGCATAGAGGTGCATGGAAGGCAAAGGATAATATACAGTAAGCAGAGACGGTAAATCTTGAAGGTAGCCAGGTCAGGACCACAGAAGAACAATCACAAGGGGGCGAAATAGAGGAAAATCCAATATACAGTCCAGACGTCAGGTTCATAATGATCAGTCAGACAAGGGCAAAGCAAGAAGAAGTGGTCAGAATCAAAGCCAAGGAACAATCACAGAATATTCACAGGGTAAACTAGCACAACAGATAGAAAGCTCAGCTGGTAATGGAATTCTGAGTAAGGCCTCTTTTATAATCAGAGGATGTGCAACTACTGTGTCAACCGAACACTTTCATTTTAGGCTAAACCTAAGGGCGTTATCCTGGCAGTTCCCTTTTATTCACCTTTTAACCTCTATACAGGGATCTGGACTTTGCTGCAGGGGAACCACCAAACCACTACCTCTTGGAGTAGCCCCAGTGAGGTTGTCAGGCAAAACACATAGTCAGAGCGTGATTATGGTATACAAGCTCAAGTCAGGCAGCCGAGGGTCAGAGTGCTGTAAACAGGCAGAGGTCAGTACAGGAGCAGACAATAGGACCTTAGCAAGCAACTAGCAAGCTAGGAACCTAGGAATGAGACAAAGAGCACAGCTAATGTTGCAGAAGCTGATTAGAAATTGAAAGCAGCCTCACAGCTGCACACAAGGCAAAAGGAGGGTTTACCCTTGCAGTACTGCAAAATGAGATGAGGTTCAATAAAGAATTTTCCTAATAGAAGTAACAAGGCAGAAACAGGCATGGGCCACCAATGTAACAGACTATTTCACACATCAATGTCTCGCTCAGTTTAGTCAGAGTTTTCCATCAGTGATTGTGAGCCAAAACCAGGGATGAGTCAAAAACACTGGACAGGTGCAAATTTGCATCTCAGTGAGCTCCCTGCTCTTTGGCAATTTAAAAAAAATCTTGGCAAACCCCTTTAAGTTCGGTATTAAGATGTTTTTCCAACATTAGAACACAAAAGTTTTATTGGCCCATAAAGAAAATTCTTCATTATAAACACGTTCTTTAAAATATTTGCATGATCACTATATCATGAAATCTGAGGATTACCAATGGATTTTGGGTCAAAATGTAGGACCCAGTGTCAGAAAGTTGGGTTTGCATCCTGGGTCATGGATCTTCCAGCAGGACAATGACCCCAAACATACTTGAAAGCATCCAGAAATGGTATCATGTCTGATATGGCAGGTAACAGACATGCGGCGCAGAGGGGAGGGAAAGAGAGTACCCTTCCACTAGGGAGAGGGAGGAGTGGTGACCCCTAGCTCACCTGACACTGTCACCTGGCTGCCCTGACGTCCCTAGATGGGCTGCTAACCCTGTACACCGTTCACGTGCCTCGTCCCTGGCTTACCCTGAAATAAGCCCTAGGTAGTGAATAGGACGGTGGGAGCACTAGTCCTCACCACTGACACCTAGGGTAACAACAGGGAAAGGACAAACAACACAAACAATCCCCAAAGGGAAGACAACAGCAACAGGAGTGAACCGGAGATCCAACAGCTCCAGTTCCAACACCTCCACAGCAACAGTTGTCCACCTGAGGTCAGAATAGCAGATCTAGAAGGAAGGTCTATATCTGGTAACAAGGGAAGCAGAAAGGGAGAATATATAGTAGCTGGGAGTGGCTGACAGGAGAACAGCTGAAAGGAAAAGCTACAGATTCCTAAATGGGACAAAAAGGATTACAAACCTAAGCAGGAAAACCTGGACCGGAATCCATTGAAACGGAAACTGAGCACGTAGCGACCTGCTGCGAGCTTCTGACCCCAGGCACAACAGGGTCAGCGAAAGGCCGTGACACCCTCGTGACAAATAGATGGGAACAAAGCGCTGGAGAGTTCTGAAGTGGTCAGTAAAGAGTCTGGATCTGAATACCATTGAACACCTGTGGAGAGATCTTAAAATTTCTGTTGGGAGAAGGCACCCTTCAAATATGAGAGGCCTGGATCAGTTTGCAAAAGAAGAGTGGTCCACAATTCCAGTTCAGAGTTTTAAGAAGCTTGTTGATGGTTATAGGAAGCAATTGATTTCAGTTATTTCTTCCAAGGGTGTGCAACCAATGGACCAGTTGAGGGTGCCAGTAAATTTTGGGCTTTTTTCCTCAGTTTTTTTCTGCTATTCCAATACACACAAAGGAAATAAACGTGTATAACAAAACATGTGTAATTGCAATCATTTTCTGGGAGAAATACTTCTTTTTCTGGAAAACTTTCAGGGGTGCCAACACTTGCCACCATGACTGTATACTTTAATGAATATCTTATTGTTTTTGTCCCTCCATTGATCAATTGGAGAACAAGGTGTCTCTACGGAGCTTAAGGGGAACGTGTCATCGAAAAATTACCTACTGTTTAATTCAAGTTTTACGTTAAATAGAACTTTCAGCAAGCTTTGATGATTTTTTAAAAGTTTTCAGTGTCAATTTCTATATCAAAAAAAAAAAAACAAAAACTGAAATCCTGCAGTTTTCACTCTAGTAAGTCTCACAATAGTCTGACACTTCCTATTCTCTAGAGATCACTTCTCAGCAGTCATTTCATTATCATGGCAGGCAGGATAGCAATAACAGGTAACATCTATGAATAAAAGCATAATTTCACCATTCACAATGGGTGATGGTTAAATGTTCTCTCCTTCCCCTTTCTGCACAACATCCTCAACAGCACTCTCATAGACGTCAATGAGACCCCTCTAGTGTATTGTCTGTCTATGGCCCATTTGGTTGCTTTAATGAAATGAAAAAAAAATAAAAAAATGCAATCAGAAAATTGTTTTTTTTAAAGGCTGTATAGCCAAAACGTGTCACATCTGCATGTATTTTGTTTATGGCAATAAAGTGAAGATTTTTTAGCATAAAAAAGTGAGCGCTGATCCACTTCTTCCACCTTCTCCCAGAGTGCCGACTGATTATTTCTACAATAGAAAAGCTGCTGACAGTATATACTGTATATGGACAATGGTTTTCTTTCTAGGTCAACCCCTTTAATGTTCTTTAGGTCCTGATTTATCAAAACTGGCAGAGTCTTGATGGGCCCTGTGCCACTGGAGGATTTCGTCTTGATTCAAATGCCTCCTCCTGTAGTCCATGTACCAAACTGATATCTACTCCAGCTCTTGGCTGACGTAGATTTCAGACATTATTTACACCATTTTCTGGCCTAAATGATGATAAAAATGCCTGGGCCGATGGACCCACCCATTTTCCGCCTTCACTATGCCCCCTTTTCGGAAACTGTTGAGGGCGGCATAACAACACCAGTCATGACTAAATGGTTTTGTGACTTTTTAATGCCAAACACCAGGTGTAGGGAGACGGTAAATCTCCACCATCGTCTTCATCTTTAATGACGGATCAGCCCTGCCTCTTACATTCTCAAATCAAAAGCATTGACTGATTGGGCAGAGGTTGCAAAATAGGTTCTAAATATGAGCATTTGAGGTCCACCCTGATTCAAGTACAGCTCAATTCTGTATAGAGACGTACGGACATCAGCTGAGATTGCAGGGTAGTTCAGTTTAAATGTCATTTAACAGGCCGGTATATCTGCAGTTGATTGTTTGTGATATGACACAACTTCTCTGGGGACCACCTAACCCTTCGCAGGGCTTGTGGCATTTCCCAATAAGACGGAGGTGTAAGTATATTGAGTGCGATGTCACTTTGTCAACATGTCATGGACACAGGTGGGGGAATCGTTATTGCCTTTCGGAAAATAGAGATATGAGGCTCAGCACTGAAAACATATTTGACATCACATGGTCCACAGGTGAAATGCTGCCACGTCTCGCTTTTAATTACATTGGATTAAAGCAGGCAGCTGTTCTGTAACACTGGGTATTGGCACTGGGAACTGGTAAATGCTAAATGACAAATTGGAATGTGTATTCTGATTTTTCTGACCCGTATTTTATCATTTTTTTTTTCCTTCACATTTTTATAGGTTTTACTTGATACGTAAATACATGAATCTTGATTGGCTTTCTTACAGAAGTGCAGTTGCACTTGTCTCTTTATGCACTTTGTATCCCGAATGAGGGTGTATAGACAGCAAACAGTTAAGATCAGGGACTGGGCTGGGGGTCAGGGAGGCAATTGCCCCCCAGGCCGCCCTAAAGATTGTAAAAATAGTCTGTTGGTCCGTCTTTAACGCAGGACAATTGGCAGCTGCCCCGGCCCGGTTCTTCCTGTGGGACCCCAAGCAGGGCCGTCATTAACGCGGGGCAAAAGGGGAAAGCTGCCCCGGGCCCAGTCCTGGGGGGCCCAAAGGCAGCTGCCTCTTGAGCCCCGCTGGCCACTCGTAAATTAGTACCGGAGGACCAGGAAGCGGTGAAGGCTTTGTACTCACCGCTTCCTGGTCCTTGGCTGTCGGCTGCGCAGGGCTGCGCACAGCATGAGGCGCTCTGTGACGTCATGCTGTGCGCAGCCTTCACAGCACAGCCGACAGATTGCGTTTGAGGAGAGGAGCGACGGCGTCCAGGAGCAGGAAGGGTAAGTGTTTTTATTTTATTTTATATTTATGAGGCTGATGAAATTTTCTGGGGGCTGGTAAGAGGCACTGGGGGCTGATGGAGAGGCTGCTGGGGGCTGATGAGAGGCACTGATGGCAGATGAGAGGCACTGGGGGCTGATGGAGAGGCTGCTGGGGGCTGATGAGAGGCACTGATGGCAGATGAGAGGCTCTGGGGGCTGATGGAGAGGCACTGAAGGCTGATGAGAGGCACTGGGGGCTGATGGAGAGGCACTGAAGGCTGATGAGAGGCACTGGGGGCTGATGGAGAGGTTGCTGGGGGCTGATGAGAGGCACTGAGGGCTAATGAGAGGCTACTGGGGGCTGATGGAGAGGTTGCTGGGGGCTGAGAAGCTACTGGGGGGTGATATGAGGCTACTGGGGGATGATGAGAGGCATGGGGCTCTTATCTGAGGTCTGATTGGGAGTCATTAATATTGGGGTCTGAGCTGAGGTCTGATTGGGGGTCTGATCTTAAGGTCTTATTGGGGTCTTAACATTGGGGATCCTATTGGGGCTGTTAGCTGAGGTTTGATTAACATTGGGGGTCTGATTGGTGGTCTGACCCTGAGGTATAATGAAAAATATTTTTTTCTTATTGTCCCCCTCTAAAACCTTTCTTATTGTCCCCCTCTAAAACCTTTTTTTTTCTGAAAAGGGCCTTTTCAGAAAAAACAGGCAGTATTTACATTACTGCCAAGGAACACCTCTAGTGGCCACTCATCAGACGGCCACTCATCAGACGGCCACTAGAGGTGCTTCCTAGTCCGGTGTTGGACAACGTGCAGCACTGGCATTCATGCTAAGCAATCCTCATAGAAATGCATTGATTTAAAGCATCTCTATGAAGCCACACATGCGCAATAGCCTCCCAATGCTTCCCTATGGGAAAGCCGTGGGTTGGCTAGGAGTACCTGTTGACCCTTTCTTTTACACAAGTGTCATGTGAGAGAGCATTCAGCTAAAACTCATCAAGACCCGACTGCGAGCCACAATGGGACAAGAACTGCTTGATGCTCTAATGCTCATGTCAGTGGAGAGAGATCTTCTGGAACAGGTCCAGTTTCCAGATGTATTGGAAATTATTTGTCAAAGTTCTTCCTTGATGAGGTCTTTGCTAACCGTTTGATCAAATATTTAGTTTAAAAGTTTTATACAGATATTTCTTTCTCTGGCTTCTGTATTTTTTTAAAAAGTGTATTGTGTCCATACATTGTTTATTTGTTAAAACTGTAGATTTTCATTTTGTTAAACATCATTTTTTGCTATTACAATGAAATTATTTTAAACCACATTGTATCATATTTCTCTTGCTTCATAACATCAATATCCGTTATAAAACAAGGAGAAGGTGGGCGTGGATGGTGAGCTGATTCGGTGGTGCCATGGGCCACTTGACTGGATTTGCCCCCCAGGACTAAGGCTGCCAGCCCTCCCCTGGTTAAGACAGCAGTCTTAGCCTAGTTTCCAGTGTCATGAGCTGGTCCATCCCCCTGGCTTAGTTGAGCAAAGCTAGAGACAAGACCTATATGTGTGAGCTCCTGCCCGGTAGGCCCAAACAGAAGGCTCATTCAGGAAACCCCATTGCTGAGACTGAAAAGCTGCCAGATAACAACTTAACTCAGAGACCACTACTGAGAGAGAGAAAGAGAACAGACATTCCTACAAAGCCTAGAACCGTCAAGACTGTGCTGGCTTCAGACAGTAAGGTACCGCATGGTTATGGCAAAAAGTCTTTACTGCTTGTGGAAAGGGTATTTTGCTTCAGGGCCCACCAAACTTTGCGATGATCTAAGATCTGCATCCCCCTGTATGGGAATTGCAGAAAGAGTTAATGAGAGCAGGACTGCACATCTGTAGTTATTTGGGAAGATTGCGAAAAGAACTTAGAGTGAGACTCGGGGAGGACTACTCCTGCCATCACTGCTACTGCCTATACACAGCTATTGGGAGAAGCCTATTTGTAACATGCTCCAGAACTGTGCCTATTGCTGCTATATGAACTACTACTCCTATTATCTATTCAGTAAGGAGAGACTTTTTTTTTTTACTGCAGCCTAACGGGCCTAATCATTGACTCCAGGGCACCCCACCTAACACCAGGCAGGAGACCCAGAAAGTGCAGGGTGTGCCCTGAGGGAAAAAAAAGGGTGCAACCTCCACTCACTGGACAGGCCCTGAGAGTGTTGGAATGAGGGCAGCCACAGTGATCCAGCGCCACTGTTATGTGTGCCACAGCTACCACTCCAATCCTCCTCCTCGCTCTCCCCCTGTGTATTACTGCAAAACAAAACATATGTGTCCATATGCCCATCATTGTTGAATAGTGATTGTTAGAGTTGAGTGAATCACTAAAAATTGTATTTGGATTCGATTTAAAAAAAAAATTTGATTTACCAATTTGATCTGGGTCTGAATCAATTCTACTCAAATTGAAAGTGCTTGGCCTAAAATCTGTGTATGACACTCTATGGTCTCTTAGGACTTTTTTTGGGGTCTTTTGTTTCTCACTTAAAAAAAAAATTCTATATATATATTTATTTTTTATTTTTTATTTTTTTACTCACTCTCCCCAAAAGTTTAAAATTTTGCAAAATTCAGGGTCGAATTCAATTGGTTTAGTATTAATTTGCTTCTCACTCTGTAGACCTTCCAATCCCAGGAAAGTCAATCAAGACATCATGTATTTACATATCAAACTTATGAAAATGTAAAAAAAAAAAAAAAGATAAAATATGGGTCTCTCTGGGTTCCCTTGATCCGCTTTCATCGTGTTCTGTGCCGCTCCAGGATGTTGTGAATACGCCAGCTCCTGGCTTCTGATAGAGCCGTGCATGCTAAGTGGCCCACTGTCTGTTGGTCCCAGGCTTTTTTGCTTTTCATGCTCCACTTGGGGTAGCAACTTGGGCATGCCCTGTGGGAAAGTGCATACCTCGTTGCAGGTGTTAAAGGGGTTGTGCCACCAAACCTATTCTACTGAATACTTTTGTAATTGCATGTAATTAAAAATGTAGTATAGCCACTGAGCTATTCAATAAAATGTATCTGTATAGCGCCACCTGCTGTTTGTTCGTTTCTTTATTTCTTGTCCATCTAACTGTCACCAGCAATATTTACTATTAGAAGCTGTGACAGTTACAGGGAAACTGCTTCAGCATAAAGGACATGCACCCTGAGTTGTGATAGGGAGAGAGCTGCATCAGAAAGGACATAGCCCCTGAGAAAGGACACGCCCCCTGAGCTGCCAGACAGAAATAAATCTAGCAGAAGAATTGGAGCAATGGGCTGGTTCTAGCTTTGTTAGAAAGAGATTGTCATGTACTATATGATGTCCCATTTTCATTTTTGTACATCAATCATGGTGTAACCCCTTTAGGGGCCCCTTAGACTCCACTCTCTGCTGTAGCTCTAGGCTCCAACCGCCCATGGTTACAGTGCCAAATAGTAAAATTACTTTGCAGAGACTCAACCCTGCTACATCTGCAGATGCAGACACATTTACCTTCTTTTATGTTTTATGCTATTTTAGGTGTTAATTTTAATATGCCACCGTTGTCATTATATGAGCCTCTTACTTTAAAATATGTAGATTTCCCAGATAGAAATGCGAGGGAGCGGTAGATACTTTATTACTTTTATAGCAGAGTATAATCAGAAAATTGATCCTTTGTATTATGTTTGTATGACACTTTATACCGAACGCTCTACTTCTTCTAAAGAGAGAAATGAGAAGAGGAAACCGATGTATTTACACAGAAATCACATAGCAGGATTGCATCAAGTTTAATTGCCTTTTCATTTTCTTCAGTATTATATATACAAAATAAGGTGCAGAATGGCAAGGGGGAACTCATCTAATTGCTATTTGTGCAAGGAATGATGTTTCCTCAACGGATAAGCCGAGCAATGCCTTCCTCTAGATCAACACAGCTTTAGAAAATGATGTTGAACCCTGTGAATAACCGTATGAGAACTGATATGTAAAAGTAACAAAAAAACTAAATAAAATAAAGTAAAAGATAAACTGCAGTGGGGGATGCAGTAAGTACTACGGAGTGCTGACTGTGGGAGACACTGCAGTGATGGCATTGTTTATTGGGGGTACTCTGCTGGCAATGTCTGAGGACACAGACTGGCACTGTTCATGTGGGGCACTCGACTGGCATCAAATTTTATTGGGGGTATTATTTATTGTGTGCATTTTACTGGTACTGTTGTCAATTAGTAGGGCTCAGGCAGCAGAATTAATTATGAAGGGCAGTATACTGGCAGTATTATGTATAGTGCGTATTCAACTGGTACTATTGTCTATTGGGACGCTCAGCTAGCAGTATCGATTATGAGGGCATTCTGCTGGCAGTATTGTTTATGGAGATATTTTGTGGGTACTATTGTTACCTAGAGTACTTTGTGTGCAGTATTATTTGGGCACTCTGCTGACAGTATTGTTTATTGGAGCACTTTGTTGGCACTCTTTTGAGAGTATAATTTATTAGAGCACTCTTTGGGCAGTATAGTTTAGGTCTAGTCTAGTGTTGATCACGAATATTCGAATTGCGAATTTTTATTGCGAATATCGGCACTTTGAGAACTCGCGAATATTTAGAATATAGTGATATATTCGTAATTTCGAATATTCAAGATTTTTTTTTAATCAGTACACATGATCCCTCCCTGCTTCTAGCTTGTGGGCCAATGAGAAGGCTGCAATATTTTTGACTTTAGGAGTAGTGTTGACTGCGAATTTTCGTAATGCGAATTTTCATAATGCGAATTTTCGTAATACGAATTTTCGTAATGAGAATCAAATAGATCATGAAAACTCAGATCCGATGGTATATTCTAACCCCCAGGAGTTCCCATGGTGACAGGGACACTTGTCGGGGAGGAGTATGCCAAAGTGGAACAACTGTACAGATAAAAAAAAAAAGACGAATATTCTAAAAACCGAATATATTCGATATAGTGCTATATATTCGTTTTTTAGAATATTCGTAATATTCTAAAACAAGAATATATAGCAATATAGCGAATATTCGAGATTTTTTTTTAAATCAGTACACATGATCCCTCCCTGCTTCTAGATTGTGGGCCAATGAGAAGGCTACAATATCTTTGACTTTAGAAGTAGTGTTGATTGCAAATTTTCGTAATATAATAATTGTTATATAATATTGTTATATATTCTTGTTTTAGAATATTACGAATATTCTAAAAATGAATATATAGCAATATAGTGAATATAAAAAAGAAAAAAAAGAATATAGAGCAATTTAGCTAATATAGTGCTATAATCTTCGATGTCTAATAATTTTTTTCTCATCTGAAGTTCATATTGGAAAAAAATTACAACTATTAAAAAAAAAGATTATAGCACTATATTAACTAAATTTTTCTACATACCTTTTTTTCCGAATATTCTCTATAATGCTATATATTCTTGTTTTAGAATATTACGAATATTCTAAAAAACTAATATATTAGTTTTTTAGAATATTCGTGTTTTTTCTTTTTTTTAAAATCTGTACAGTTGTTACATTTTGGCATACTCCTCCCCGACAAGCGTCTCCGTCACCATGGGAACGCCTGGGGGTTAGAATATACCATTTGATCTGAGTTTTCATGATCTCATTGATTCTCATTACATAAATTTGCATTAAGAAAATTTGCAATCGACACTACTCCTAACGAATATTTGAATTTGCGAATATTCTAGAAAATATTCGCGAAATATCGCAAATTCGAATATGACCCCTGCCGCTCATCACTAGTCTAGTCCCACTGGCACTGTTTATATGGTAGATACTGGTGCTGTTTATATGGTAGATACTGGTGCTGTTTATATACAGACTCTGGCAGTATTTTATGTGGTCACTCTTCTGGCAGTATACTTTGTAGGGGGCAGTATCTGACATTAAAGATTATGGGAGCACTATTCTGGCTATATTTTTTAAGGGGAGCACTATCTGGCAGTATAGCTTATGGGGTACCCCTCTGTCATTGTTTATAGGGAGACTATGAATCCAGAGAAAAAAAAGCAGACTGGTTTAAGAGCTCCATGTATACAAGCAGGCAAATAAAGCGAGTTTGTGAGCGTCCGCGTGTTTAATTTCCAGTGTGTTTGTATTAAGTGTGTGACTTTAGATCACGTGACTTGAGATTTAGGGACTTTAGGAGGGCACTACAGTAAGTTAGATTGTTATCACTGCACTATATTGTATTTTTCTTTTTTCTTGCGTAATCCCCATTAGTATGTGTTCCATTATTGACAGCGCAGTCCAGTGCACATCTTGTCTAATGTATGCAGCCCTGGAACAGCCGTTTGAGGGTGCATATATTTGTTCAAAATGTGAGCAAATTGCCCGTTTGGAATCGCACATCGAGTATCTAACTGGGCGAGTTTCAACACTGAGACGCGTTGACAATTTGGAAAAGAGTTTTCTGCTCACTGAGCAAGCAGTCTATGGGGTAGATGTGGGGGAGGGTGGTAGCGAGGAGGCTCAGGAAAGTGAGGCAGCTAGCTGGGTAACAGAAAGCAGGGTAGAGGGAAGAGTGCCAGGGAGGCTAGCTCTGATCTGACATACCCGAACAAGTTTGCATGGTTCTCAGATGAGGGGGATGTCAGTTCAGGTAGAGCACTGCTGCAGCCGGACCCTTCCTTTGCCAGTCAGGGGAATATCAGCTCCAGTAAGCAGAGGACCAGGAGAGCATGGCAGGCCAGACAGGTGCTGGTAGTGGGAGACTCAGTTATTAGGGGTACAGATAGGGTGATCTGTCACAAAGACCAGGATCGTCGAACGGTGTGTTGTCTTCCTGGTGCTCGAGTTCGACACATCGCGGACCGGGTTGACTGATTACTGGCAGAGGCTGGAGAAGATCCAGCAGTCATGGTCCATATCGGAACCAATGATAAAGTTAGAGGTAGGTGGAGCGTCCTTAAAAAAGATTTTAGGGATTTAGGTCAAAAGTTTAGGGCAAGGACCTCAAAGGTAGTATTTTTCGAAATATTGCCTGTACCACGGGCCACACAAGAAAGGCAGTGGGCGATTAGGGAGGTTAACAAGTGGCTCAAGAACTGGTGTAGGAAGGAGGGGTTTGGGTTCCTGGAGAACTGGGCCGACTTCTCTATCGGATACAGGCTCTATCGTAGGGATGGGCTGCACCTCAATGGGGAAGGGGCAGCTGTGTTGGGGGAGAAGATAGCTAGAAGGTAAGAGGAGTGTTTAAACTAGGGACTGGGGGAGGGTAATACGTTATAGGAGGGGAAGATAGTGCAGATAGAGACTGGGGGCGAGGTAACGGGACTGGGGGAGGAATGGAAGGAGAGTTTAGAACAGTTCAGAAGGAAAGGTGTAGGGTAAAGAATATACATAAACCTCTTAAATGCATGTACACTAATGCCAGAAGCCTGACTAATAAAACTGGGGAACTGGAATTAGTGATGTGTGAGGAGGACTATGACAGTGGGAATAACTGAGACATGGCTGGATGATAGCTATGACTGACAGTCTGTTTAGAAAGGATTGTCAAAACCGGAGAGGGGGAGGGCTCTGCCTTTATGTAAAGTCCTGTCTAAAGCCCACAGTCCGAGAAGATATGTGAGGGACATGAACATGTGGAGTCACTGTGGGTACAGATACATGGAGCTAAAAACAATAATAAATTACTAATAGTAGTTTATTATAAGCCACCTAATATACCAGAGCCCACAGAAAATCTACTACTAAACGAGATAGACGAGGCGGCAAATCATAATGAGGTCGTTATTATGGGGGACTTCAACTACCCAGATATAGACTGGGAAACTGAAACCTGAACATCTCATAAAGAAAACAGGTTCTTGGCAATAACCAAAGAAAATTACCTTTCCCAACTGGTTCAGGACCCGACTAGAGGGACGGCCATACTAGACTTAGTATTAACCAATAGACCTGACAGAACAACAGATGTGCAGGTCGGGGGACACCTGGGAAATAGTGACCATAAAGTAATAACCTTCCAATTATCATTCAAAAGAGTGTTTCTTCAGGGAGGAACAAAAATACCAAACTTAAAAAAAAGCTAAATATAGCCAACTAAGAGAGGCCATAGGCCTAACTAACTGGGACGAAGTCCTAAAAAATAAAAATACAGCCACAAAATGGGATATTTTTAAAAGCATCCTAAAATTTAATTGTAAAAGGTACATACCTTATAGGAATAAAGGGTTAAGGAACAAGAAGAAACCAATGTGGATAAATAGAACTGTAAAGAAAGCAATAAATGACTAAAAGAAATAATTTAAATCTGTAAAACAGGAGGGTAGTGAGAAAGCACTGAAAACTATAAGGAAATTAAGGAAAAAAATCTAATACTGTATGTAAAAAACTAGAGACCGAGAGATTAATTGCCAAAGAGAGTAAAACTAACCCTAAAATGTTCTTCAATTATATAAATGGCAAAAGATATAAATCTGAAGGTGTTGGCCCTCTACAGAGTAATGAGGGGGGAGTTGCAGAGAGCAACGAGGAGAAAGCAAAGCTATTTAATATTTTTTTCTGCATTCACTGAAGAAAATAAACTGTCAGATGAAATGCAGAATGTAAAAGTAAATTCCCCATTAAAAGTGCCCTGTCTGACCCAGGAAGAAGACGGGTTCAAATAATATTGTGCAAAATGTATTTGCCAAGCATCTCTAATTTATAAGCATAGCATTAGCAATTTAATACATTTCTGTACTTTTTTTTGGTTTGCAGAGTTCTGTTACATTGTATGTTTTGTTCCATGTTGTGTTTTCAGCCAAAGCACCTGTACATTGGGATGTGCTGACTAACCCCCTTTTTTTCTTTACAGTTTGTATTGGAGGTGTGGCTGACTCCTAATTAATTGCGCACTCCTGATCAGCCTCTTTGCCTCATAGGCTGAGTATAAAGCTTAGTTTGCTCTGCATGCATGTTGGTACTTTTAGTCGCTGGATTCAATGGAGGCCATTTTAGCACCAAAAATTATAAAAACCCAAGAAGACCCAGCATGCATGCGGAACCTGCACCCCCTGAACTTCATGGTCGCTGTCATGGCACATAACAGGTTGAACTTAGTGTTAGGTTCCCATTTTACAGAGATCGCCTTGACATGTGGCAGACGGGCTCAAATAAGTTTGTACAAAATGTATTTGCCAATCATCTCTAATTTATAAGCATAGCATTAGCAATTTAATACATTTTTGTACTTTATTTGGTTTGCAGAGTTCTGTTGCATTGTATGTTTTGTTCCAGGAAGAAGTCTTAAAAAGATAAAAATAGACAAATCGCCAGGACCGGATGGCACACACCACCGTATCCTAAGAGAATTAAGTAATGTCATAGCCAGACCCTTATTTCTGATATTTAAGGACTCTACACTGACAGGGAGTGTTCCACAGGATTGGCGCATAGCAAATGTGGCACTGGCGGATCCAGGGGGGGCAACAGGGCAATCCCCCCCCCCCCCCCGAGCTTCTCAGAAGTGGGGGCAGCGGCCGCAGGGCACAGGGAGATCCATTGTGGAAGCGCTCATCTCCATAGTCATCTGTATCGCCATCCTCAAGACAGCGATACAGATGGCTGTGCTGTGGGACAGGGGAGGGAGAGGCGTGTCCCTTCCCCTTACTCTAATAGGCTGCAGGCACTAGGCCTGAGCCGTACAGCGCGGGACACAGGCCGGAAGAGGCCTGCATTGCATCGCTGACATGGAGGTAAGTATAAGTGTTTTTTTGTTTTTATATGTGTACAATAGTTTTACTGGCACATTGGGGGGCCTCTTGTTACTGGCTTATTGGGAGGGGGCCTCTTGTTACTGGCACATGATGGGGGCCTCTTGTTACTGGCACATTGGGGGGCCTCTTGTTACTGGCACATTGAGGGGGGCTCTTGTTACTGGCACATTGGGGGGCCTCTTGTTACTGGCACATTGAGGGGGTCTCTTGTTACTGGCACATTGGGGGGCCTCTTGTTACTGGCACATTGAGGGGGGCTCTTGTTACTGGCACATTGAGGGGGGCTCTTGTTACTGGCACATTGAGGGGGTGTTCTTGTTACTGGCACATTGGGGGCCTCTTATTACTGGCACATGATGGGAGGGCATCTTATTACTGGCACATTGGGGGGCATCTTATTACTGGCACATGATGGGGAGATCTTATTACTGGCACATAATTTGGGGGCATCTATGGGGGCACATTTTACTGGCACATGATTGGTGGGCATTATAAGGGCATCTACTGGGGCCACAAAGAAGGGGTATTTTATATGGGGGGCTTTGTACAGTAGCATTTTATACTGGGACACATTATGATGGGTACTATGGGGAAAGGGGGAGAGGAGTAGTATGGGGTCCTCTACGGGGGGCACAAAGAAGGGGTATTTTATACTTTCAAATTATGGGGGACACCGAGGGCATCTACTGGGGCACTATATAGGGGCATTTTATACTGGTACATTATGATGGGCACTAGGAGGAAGGGGGAGAGGAGCACTATGGGGGCATTTACTGGGGGCACTATATAGGGGTATTTTATACTGGCACATTTAGGGGACACTATGGGGACATTAGCTCACCTGGGGGCATTACAAGGGGGTATTATAAGGAGAAATATTACTACTGGGGGGCATTATGGTGGGCTTTATTACTCCCCCATGGTATGACCCCCTAGTAGCAGCACCAGCCTCTCCCTGATCTGCTGTCCCTCTGCCCCTTCTCCAAATCCTTATTATGAAATCTTTCTCATTAGGATAAAACACAACATCAGCTCCACCGAGCCCTCGGGCAAAGTGTTGTAGTGGTGTCCGAGATCCCCAAGGGCCAAACCAAGTAATTGTAAGTTTTCATATGAAATATGTTTATGTTATATACATATAGCATACACTGTGCCACACAATATACAGTATACCTTTACACTGTGCCACACAATATACAGCATACCTCTACACTGTGCCACACAATGTACAGCATACCTCTACACTGTGCCCCACAATATACAGTATACCTCTACACTGTGCCCCACAATATACAGTATACCTCTACACTGTGCCCCACAATATACAGTATACCTCTACACTGTGCCACACAATATACAGTATACCTCTACACTGTGCCCCACAATATACAGTATACCGCTACACTGTGCCCCACAATGTACAGTATACCGCTACACTGTGCCCCACAATGTACAGTATACCTCTACACTGTGCCACAATATATATAGTATACCTCTACACTGTGCCCCACAATATACAGTATACCTCTACACTGTGCCACACAATATACAGTATACCGCTACAATGTGCCACACAATATACAGTATACCGCTACACTGTGCCACACAATATACAGTATACCTCTACACTGTGCCCCACAATATACAGTATACCTCTACACTGTGCCACACAATATACAGTATACCTCTACACTGTGCCACACAATATACAGTATACCACTACACTGTGCCCCACAATATACAGTATACCTCTACACTGTGCCCCACAATATACAGTATACCTCTACACTGTGCCCCACAATATACAGTATACCGCTACACTGTGTAGTCTGTTCTATAAGCACCATTGTTTTGTGGCGGCGGACAGAAAATAATCTGGAAGTGCCCCTCCAAAAACCAGGCTCTGGATCCGCCACTGAAATGTGGTGCCAATATTCAAAAAGGGTCCAAAAACAGAGCCCGGAAGCTGTAGGCTGGTAGTCCAGAGACTCAATGTCTGTAGGGTGCTTCTTTACTCAAGGAATTCAGGTACAGAACATTACAGGCTAGGCATAGGGCTGGCTTCTCCACTCTCCTCCCTGGCAGAAGGGGTTGATGCTAAGGAAAGGTCTGAGCTAGTTGTCCCTCTCTCAGAGGGCTGGTATACTGGTCAAAGGCTGGTGATCCAGGCTCCGTGGCAGAGTATCCCAGTCTCAGCGTCTTCTTCTGGTCACACTAGTCTGGCAGAGTCTCCTCTTCTAAGCACTGTTCCCTAACTGCAGCAGACTAGGGGCTCTGAATGCTCTCCTTATATACCATTTCTAGCTAGACTGGAACCTTCTAGTAGGAGGAGTGGAGTGGAGATGCTCAGCACAAACAGCTACAAAGTTATCACTCCTCTCTGTCAGTTTTCCCAGACAGTCTGTCTGTTTTTTTTCCCTCTATAACATGCTCTTCCTTAAAGGGGTATTCCCATCTTTTTAATCATATTTGCTAAAATTATTTATCCCCCAGTGAACGTTTTTCTAAATATATATCATTTAAAAAATCCTACTGTTCTCTTTCAAATAGAATTCTCAAATAATCTAATCTTTGCTGCCCATGGATACGACCACCGCTCGCCGGCCGCATCCATGGGCCGCGCTTGCGCAGTGGTTTCCATTGCAATGCTGTGGCCGGCCTCTCACTCACACTGAGTGCGCACGTTGCCGGCCGGCTGCGCATGTGCGGATCCACATCTAAAAGAGAGTCGCGCATGCGTGGCTCCAACGCAGCACAAGAGAATATAGTTCTGCGCATGCACGGCCGCCCAAACAGTTAGTGCACGGAAGAGACTAGTCCGGACAGCGTCAGAGAGCCATCGGAGGAACGGGAGACTACTTCTTAAGGGGTGAGTATTATTTTTACATGCACCACCAATTCCACAATTCCCCAATTAACGATTGGGGGCTGATGGAGGCACTTGGGGGGCTAATGGAGGCACTTGGGGGCTGATGGAGGCACTTGGGGACTGATGGAGGCACTTTAGGGGGCTGATGGAGGCACTTTAGGGGGCTGATGGAGGCATATGGGAGGCTGTTGGAGGCACATGGGGGCTGATGGAGGCACATGGGGGCTGATGGAGGCACATGGGGGCTGATGGAGGCACATGGGGGGCTGTTGGAGGCACATGGAGGCTGTTGGAAGCACTTGGGGGGCTGTTGGAGGCACTTGGGGGCTGATGGAGGCACTTGGGGGCTGATGGAGGCACTTGGAGGCTGATGGAGGCACTTAGGAGGCTGATGGAGGCACTTGGGGGTGATGGAGGCACTTGGGGGGGTGATGGAGGCACTTGGGAGGCTGTTGGAGGCATATGAGAGGCTGTTGGAGGCACTTGGGGGCTGATGGAGGCATATGGAGGGCTGTTGGAGGCACATGGGGGCTGATGGAGGCACATGGGGGCTGATGGAGGCAGTTGGGGGCTGATAGAGGCATATGGGGGGTTGCTGGAGGCACATGGGGGCTGATGGAGGCATATGGGGGCTGTTGGAGGCACATGGGGGCTGATGGAGGCACATGGGGGGCTGATGGAGGCACTTGGGGGCTGATGGAGGCATATGGGGGATGATGGAGGCACTTGGGGGGGCTTATGGAGGCACTTGGGGGGGCTTATGGAGGCATATGGGGGCTGTTGGAGGCATATGGGGGGCTGTTGGAGGCATATGGGGGGCTGTTGGAGGCATATCCCCCATATGCCTCCATCAGCCCCCATATGCCTCCAACAGCCCCCCATATGCCTCCAACAGCCCCCATATGCCTCCAATGGATGTAGCAGAGCTGAATATGCTGATTTTCAGCCATCGTTCTAATGGAGAAGGGAATAGACAGATGTAGCAGAGCTGTATATGTGGTGGGTCAGAATCAATGCTGGTGGAAGAGATAAACAGATGTAGCAGAGCTGTATATGTGGCGGGTCAGCATCAATGCTGGTGGAAGAGAGAAACAGATGTAGCAGAGCTGAATATGCGGCTGTTCTGACACAGTGCTGGTTGAAGAGATAAACAGACAGATGTAGCAGAGCTGTATATGAAGCTTTTCAGACACAGTGCTAGTGGGGGAGTAGAATAGAGATGTAGCAGGGCTGTATAGGAAGCCATTCAGCCAAAGTGATGTTAGGGGACTGGAGAAGACACATGTAGCTGAGCTGTATATGCATCTCTAAAGATACATAGTGTAAGGTTTATACACAACTAGAGTACAGCTGTAATCGAAACAAATCTGCATCAGCGCTGGTGGGTGGGGGTTGGTTAAGATTTTGAGCTAATGTATAATATGGAATTATAGTTTTTGATGCACAGAATGGGTTTGTAAAAGATCAGACAGAGATTTTGTGTCTAAAACTGTGCAGAACAGCCACGTGTTACTGTGCACTGAGCTCACTTCACATGGCTCTCTGAAGATTCCCCAGCAGGGTGAGGGGCCTCACAGACACTGCAGGCTGCCAGACTGATGAGTCATTCTCTTCACATGAACTAGCACGCAAGGACTGAGTTCTCAGTGTGATGTCATAAGGAGGCGTGGCTGGCCTTCACTCAAACTGCCTAAGCCCGCCCAGCCTTAGCAGAAGAAAACCAGGAAGTGAACAGCATAGCTGGCAGCAATTGAGGATGAAGTAGCAAGATGGGAATACCCCTTTAAACCCTATGGCAGCTGTGGAAAATTACCAGCTTCTCATTCAAAGTCCCAATAGTCTCTCTGTATTCATTAACCCTTTCGACAGAGCCATGCAACCACAGTGCAAATGAGCAGGATATATATCTCAACATACATATAAAATGCAGTTACACAGTATTAAACAGCATAAGTCAGTGAAAGTTAACCCTTTAAAGTGAAATAAAGTAAGGAGTTTATAACTTTGCACAGGGGAGACAGGGGCAAATGTCCACAAATGTCTAGACGTCACAGTGCTCCAGTGCTCCAGGGCACTACATACGGCTGTCTCTGTTTATGGGGACTCAGCTGTCACTGTTTATGGGGACTCAGCTGTCTTTGTTTATGGGGGCACTCTGCACTGTGTGTAGAGACACTTTGTCATTAGTAGGCCCACCCATATGTAATAGTACATATGGGTGGGCCTTACTGAACGAGTGAGTTCAGTGCAAGAAACTGGCAGTGAGAGGTCTCGTTCTGACCTCCGCTCCTCTGGCAGGATCTCAAAGCATTAGAATGATTTATAATGCTGTGTGACCCTGAGAGTCCTGCAATCTATCGTATTACAGTAACAGAATTATGTCGCTGTCATTCAGTAGATTCCAGTACTCTCAGGATCACACAGCCTTATTAATTATTATAATACCGTACAATCCTGACAGAGGAGCGGAGGTCAGAACGGGAACTCACACTGACACACGCTGCTAGTTTCTTGCAGTCGCTTGTGTGTGTCTGGCCTAAAAATTCAAGCAGCTCCTCTTCTCCTTTTTTTTATTATTTTTTTTATTATAAATCTTTATTATATTTTTCCAAACATTTAAATTTTTCATTAAATGACATTTTTACATCCATATCTAATTATTCATTTTTCAGTTTTACATATTTATATATATTACCCCTCTCTCCTCCCTTGCACGCCGTAAGAGAAAAAAAAGTAATTAAAAAAAATATATAAAAAAATCTCCTTTAAATTGACCCTTGTAGGTAGGTATATAGTGGTCATAGTGGATAGTAGTATAATAATACCGTTATGATGCCCAGAGAAAAGTGTCAGGAGGCTGTGCATAATCCTCAGCGTTCCTTCTTGCATTTTCCCAGCCTTCTTTAATATATAAAGATGAATGTCTCATGCCTGAATCAGCAAGTTCTTTAGCCTCCAGTCAAAACACGTCCCCTGTATGATAAATCATAATAATACCGCTATATAAAGGCTCCATCTACAATCAAGGCAGTACATGCCAAATCCTACCTCCACATTGGCCAAGCAGCAGTCAAACTTTACTGGATGCTTTACAGTTGTGCAGCAGCCTCGCCGGATGATTTGCTATGGCACAGATGGAGCGAGATGCTTGGAGGCTCTCTTAATGTTTTACTCGCCCATTACCCCACAGCACACTAAATCCTGGTAATAAACCAACATCCATCAACGATTTTAAACAAAGTGCACGTGAGCGTCGGCGAATGTCAAATCCGACAGGTCTCGGTTCTACAAGGCTATTAAACGGCGAGCAAATATACCAGGATCATTAGGAGTCAAATTAAAATGGTAATTAGGGGAAGAAGCCTTCGAAAAGCCTCCTGCGAAAATTAAATGGAAATTGTTACGAGGGTGTTAACGTTACCAGTGCTGTGACCCCGGGGGGATCCAGGGTTGACAGACCACCGCATCAATCTTTGCGGTCTCAATGAATGAGGCCGCTGTGTATCTTAGCCCGGTTGTGCACACAGATGCTGCAAGAAAAAACCTGCTCTGGGAGACGGCAGTTTTATTGGGTGGTGGAAGAGATTAGACAGGAGCGTAAAGAAAACAAATATGGTTTAGAATGTCCTTTTTTTTTTTTTTGCTTGAGCAAATGATAAGTTCTCAGATTTGACAGCTTCAAATATAGGATGGAGGAGTCTGTACAAAATGTTACTTCTAAAAATGTCCAAAGTGGCTGCTAATAGCTGACGACACATACATACCGGACAGCTAAATAGTATGGTTTACATTGCAGTATCAGAAACGTATAATGCACTTCTGCATTACCGGTGTAAGAGGGTAAAAAAACCATCTAGTACATCCATTGGCTTACAACCCACGGCCTGGAGGCAATGCACCCACTACATCTGTTTTGTTATGACCAGTGCTGCTGTTTTCTTTGTTATAGCATCTATCTATCTATCTATCTATCTATCTATCTATCTATCCATCTATCATATCTGTTGATCAATATGTTATCTATCTATCTATCCAGGAGTGCAGTGACTTAATAGCCATCTCATTACAATGATTAGCTACTGAGTTCATACTATCTATGAGTGCAGCGTGCAGAATCTCCAGTGTATCCTAGAAGA
The DNA here is from genome assembly GCF_014858855.1 of Bufo gargarizans. Taxonomy (NCBI): domain Eukaryota; kingdom Metazoa; phylum Chordata; class Amphibia; order Anura; family Bufonidae; genus Bufo; species Bufo gargarizans. The sequence goes on along the minus strand of NC_058087.1, from coordinate 171,487,663 downwards.
TGCAGCTTCACACTGCTCCCCCTGCCTCCTGCTTGTAAGAGCTGACAGGGATAAAACTATCACAAGCAGGAGTCAGGAAGAGAGGCTGAAGCTTTATCACATCAGAATATAATGAGGGTCTGCAAAGTGAATGTGGGGACAGCGCTCCACTCCGCCTGTCTCCAGCCATCATGATGGGAAGTGTAGGCTGAATCATATGTGAGTGAGTGAAAGGAGGAATAGTGATGGCAGACAACTAGTGTTCGTAAGGGTCATCCCCTAGAATTATCAAGTGCATCTCCAGTGATAATATTTCACACAGACTGTTTTGCCTTCTTCAGGCCACAAGAGGCCACTGTGTCTTTAAGAAAGAAAGAAATGAAGTTGCTGTTCCAGAGGATGTAGGAGGAGTTCAAGTTCTCGGGCTTAGAGAGCTGGAGTCTGCGTCCTTGCTGTGGTGTACAGAGAACAGGGGCGGGCTGGGACGGGGGGCAGGGAGGCAATTGCCCCCGAGACCGCCCTAAAGCATGTTAAAAACGGACGCTGGGCTGTCTTTAACGCAGGACAATTGGCAGCTGCCCCGGCCCAGTTCTTCCTGGGGGGCGCAAGGCAGCTGCCTTTTGAGCCCCGCTGGCCACTCGTAAATTAGCATCGGAGGACCAGGAAGCTGTGAAGGTTTTGTACTCACCGCTTCCTGGTCCTCGGCTGTCGGCTGTACAGGGCTGTCGGCATAAGGCGCCCTGTGACGTCAGGCTGTGCGCAGCCTTCACAGCACAGCCGACAGCAGGAAGATGCAGATCATGTTGGAGGAGACAGGCGGCGGCGTCCAGGAGGCTGAGGCTGATGAACACTTCTGGGGGCTGGTAAGAGGCACTGGGGAATGATGGAGAGGTTTCTGGGGGCTGATAAGAGTCATTTGGGGCTGATAAGAGTCATTTGGGGCTGATAAGAGGCACTGGGGGCTGATGAGAGGCACTGGGGGCTGATGGAGAGGCTGCTGGGGGCTGATGAGAGGAACTGATGGCAGATTAGAGGCACTGGGGGCTGATGGAGAGGCTGCGGAGGGCTGAGAAGCTACTGGGGGCTGATGGAGAGGCTGCTGGGGGCTGTTGAGAGGCACTGGGGGCTGATGAGAGGCATTGGGGGCTGATGGAGAGGCTGCTGGGGGCTGAGAAGCTACTGGGGGCTGATGGAGAGGCTGCTGGGGGCTTATGAGAGGCATTTGGGGCTGATAGGAGGCACTGGGGGCTGATGAGAGGCACTGGGGGCTGATAGAGAGGCTGCTGGGGGCTGATGAGAGGCACTGATGGCAGATGAGAGGCACTGGGGGCTGATGGAGAGGCTGCTGGGGGCTGTTGAGAGGCATGGGGCTCTTATCTGAGGCACTGAGGGTTGATGAGAGGCACTGGGGGGGTGTTGAGAGGCTGCTGGGGGCTGAGAAGCTACTGGGGGGTGACATGAGGCTACTGGGGGATGATGAGAGGCACGGGGCTCTTATATGAGGTCTGATTAGGGGTCATTAATATTGGGGTCTGAGCTGAGGTCTGATTGGGGGTCTGATCTGAGGTCTTATTAGGGTCTTATTAGGGTCTTATTCACACTGGGGATCTTATTGGGGCTGTTAGCTGAGGTCTGATTAACATTGGGGGTCTGATTATTGTCCCCCTCTAAAACCTTTTTTCTGAAAAGGGCCTTTTCAGAAAAAAAGGCAGTATTTACATTACTGCCAAGGAACACCTCTAGTGGCCACTCATCAGACGGCCACTAGAGGTGCTTCCTAGTCCAGTGTTGGACAACGTGCAGCACTGGCATTCATGCTAAACACTCCTCATAGAAATGCATTGATTCAAAGCATCTCTATGAAGCCACACATGCGCAATAGCCTCCCAATGCTTCCCTATGGGAAAGCCGTGGGTTGGCTAGGAGTACCTGTTGACCCTTTCTTTTACACAAGTGTCATGTGAGAGAGCATTCAGCTAAAACTCATCAAGACCCGACTGCGAGCCACAATGGGACAAGAACTGCTTCATGCTCTAATGCTCATGTCAGTGGAGAGAGATCTTCTGGAACAGGTCCAGTTTCCAGATGTATTGGAAATTATTCGTCAAAGTTCTTCCTTGATGAGGTCTTTGCTAACCGTTTGATCAAATATTTAGTTTAAAAGTTTTATACAGATATTTCTTTCTCTGGCTTCTGTATTTATTTTTTAAAGTGTATTGTGTCCATACATTGTTTATTTGTTAAAACTGTAGATTTTATTTTTGTTAAACATCATTTTTTGCTATTACAATTAAATTATTTTAAACCACATTGTATCATATTTGTCCTGCTTCATAACATCAATATCCGTTATAAAACAACAAAAAGTGGGCGTGGATGGTGAGCTGATTCGGTGGTGCAATGGGCCACTTGACTGGATTTGCCCCCCAGGACTAAGGCTGCCAGCCCTCCCCTGACAGATAGAGTCTGCTGTTGTGGGACAGAGCTACAGGGACTATAAAGTGATTTTTCCTGGCTGCTGTGGGACAGGTCAACAGAGACTGCAAAGTGTGTTCCAGAGGAGCAAAGTGTTCAATTCAGAGACCTGTGACAGGACGGGTTACCCCTGTCAGAGCTGGACTATGTGGATTCCTGCACCTGCACTCTAGAGAGAGAGAGAGGAAAAGACTGCGCTGGGACAAGCAAGCGACCGGATCAGGAGCCAGACTGCACCTGCCTTCATGTGCCAGACCATGACAAGTAGCTACCTGCAGAACTGTGAGTGTGCACCGGTGCTAATCTGCGGTAGGACATAGAGCAGGAGACTTAGTGCGTTTTAGAAATGTGCCCTGAGTAGCAGGGACAGACAGGTGTATATTAGAGGAGAGTAGCTTGCATTTTTTATATATTTGCTGTTTAGAGCGCATTTTGCTTGGATGCAAAGTTCAGCTATCCTTCCTGTAAATTTATGTAAACCTGTTTACACTGTTTCTGTCATTTGTCGCTTGCGCCTCTGCTGCATCGGCACAATACTGTTAATCCGATTTTCCGGCCGTTATATTTTGCCCTTTAATAAAGCCGGTATCTGCTTCAACCTCCTTGTCTGCTGTACTGTATTTGAATCCTGCACTGCGGTCTTTTCCTCCCCTGACTGCTACAAGTGGCGCTGCGAGCAGGGTACAGTCACAGAGATGGTGTCGGCTGAAGGCAATGTGCATGATGTTAATATGAGTACCTCAGGCAATGGTGGAACCCCTGTAAGGGCCCTCCCTATCGGCACGCTGTTTAACTTGCTGCCCAAATTTAAAGGCCAGAACATGTCACTGTCGGACTGGGTGACAAGGTTACAGAGCGCTGCTAGGATTTATAATGTCAGCTCAGAACTACAAGTGGAAATCGCTTTGGCCACTCTAGAGAGTGAGGCCCAAGGTAATGTGTTCCTACAACCAGAAGCCACGCAGAATACATTGAAACAGATCGTGCGATTCCTGGAAGAAATATACAGTGAAACAGCTAGTGTAGGGGACTTCAGGAAAAAATTATTTTACCGGATTCAGTGGGAAGATGAAGGGGTCTCACAATATGCGACGGCGCTACAGGAAGCATTGGCTGATGTACAGAAAAATGAGGCAGAAGGAGTAACCGGCATGGGATCTGTGGACCGGATGCTGCGGGAACAATTAATTCTAGGGCTCTACAGCACTCCCCTGAGACAGGCCCTGCGGGAATGAGTCAGGGTGGACCCTACGCTAACCTTTCGACAAATATTGACAAAGGCTGTGGCACGAAGCAAAGAAGAAAGTTATGCCTCCGGAGTGATACAGACCCAGACCGTCACATCCCTCGGGGTTACAAAGAATGAAGAGGTCCTGTTCAGGTTGGTACAAGACTTGCAGAGCTCTCTCAGTGCTATACGCAAAAAGTTGACACACCTGGAAAAATGGATGGGCTCGTGTTATACCACTGAGGCTGCCTATAAGTGTTCGGCAGAGCATGCTCGATCATCACTACAGGCAACCCAAAATGGCATATTAACTAAAACAGATAAACAGAAGGCATACACAAGATTATTTACATCATTCTTTAATAATAGCCTATACTGCACTATATAGGCAACTTTAAACATTATTTTCGGGTTGCCTGATGCCACCACTAGAGGGAGCTTACTGCATACTGTTTTATTGTTGAGTTCAATGTATAAACCATATGCAGTAAGCTCCCTCTGGTGGTGGCTGCAGGTAAGCCACCATGTTGTCTTTGAAATCTGTGTCTGTGTGGGGTATCTGTAGCTGCAACACTATTCAAAAATAATGGAGCTCAAGGGAGAGCCTTCACTTTAAAGGGAGTCTGTCACCACTTTTTTGCATGTTAGACCATTAAAATAGGGTTATTTGATCCAGCCAGAACATAAAAACGGTACCTTTGTGGTAGAAAACTGACTTTTCAATTTGCAGAAAACAAACTTATAAGATTATTTTCGGAGCCCTCTCAAGTGCCCAGGGCGGTCTCTCAATCCTCGGAGCCCCTGGCTGGCACCTCCTAAACGGCTGATAACTCCGCCCTCCGTGCGCCTCTGCCCGCCCGTTTACTCCCCTCCCCTGTCCCTTTCCACTGCGGCTGTGCGGTCCAAATCGTAGCGGGCGCATGCGCAATAGGTATTGCGATGCCCTGCCAGGAGCGGGCATCGCATTGCGCATGCGCCCGCTACGATTTGGACCGCACAGCCGCAGTGGAAAGGGACAGGGGAGGGGAGTAAACGGGCGGGCAGAGGCGCACGGAGGGCGGAGTTATCAGCCGTTTAGGAGGTGCCAGCCAGGGGCTCCGAGGATTGAGAGACCGCCCTGGGCACTTGAGAGGGCTCCGAAAATAATCTTATAAGTTTGTTTTCTGCAAATTGAAAAGTCAGTTTTCTACCACAAAGGTACCGTTTTTATGTTCTGGCTGGATCAAATAACCCTATTTTAATGGTCTAACATGCAAAAAAGTGGTGACAGACTCCCTTTAAGAAGATCTCTAAGGGGTTGTCATTTCTTTTCTTTTGCCATACAGAGATTTATTTGAAGACATAATTTATACTGAGCTATGTATTTTCATTTTAATGCCGCCATGCACCGTTGTGGGATTTCCCTCGTTTGCGCATTCATATAGCAGTAGCTTATTTCACAGTTTAATAGCAAATACAATAAAGCCTTTAGATCTGGACAATGTGCTCTTAGCCTCTCAGAAGTGATGCCTTTAAGTAAGGCTTACGGGTGATGAATTGCAAAGCCTCAAAGGTTCTATATCTGAATCCTTGTAAAGTGCATTAGGGTCTGCCATCAAGCAGCCTTTATCTGCACAGCTCCTCCGCTATCTGGTGCTTCTTAATTATCATTGGTTCAGACAGAGAAATGTTCATCTGACTGCCTGAGAAGTAATGAAGAAAATGCATAATTCATTCTGACTTCTAGAATTTACTAGAATTTGCCGCACGATGATCTGATTACAGAAAAACACCATATGTGTACGAGGAAAAAAAAATAATATCTAATTGATATTCAGGAAACTGCTATCTCGAGTGGAACAGTCAATGTTCTCACTCCCTATCCATATTGCTCAATGCAATGGTGACACAGAATGTAACAGTCTGGCATCCTGTAGTGGTGGACTAGATGGCGGCTTAAAGGGCATCTGTCAGCAGTTTTGTACCTATGACACTGGCTGACCTGTTACATGTGCGCTTGGCAGCTGAAGGCATCGGTGTTGGTCCCAGTGTTCATATGTGCCCGCGTTGCTGAGAAAAATGATGTTTTATTATATGCAAATGAGCTTCTAGGAGCAACGGGGCGTTGCCTTTACACCTAGAGGCGCAGCATTTATTGCAACTGCCGCTCCCTCTGCATTTTGATTGACAGGACCAGAAGTGATGACATTTACACTGCCTGGTCCTGTCAATTAAAGTGCAAGGGGCAGCAGTTGCAGAGAGAGCTGAGCTACTAGGTGTAACGGCAACGCCCCCGTTGCTCCTAGAGGCTCATTTGTAAATATGTATTTATCTGAAATATTCACGTAAAATATGAACTTTTGCTTTTACTCAGACAAAATTATGGAACAATAGAAAGACTATTAATTGGGGAACTGAACTATCTCAGACTGTACTTTTATATCTATATTTCCTTATTTTTTTATATATTTTATTAGTTCTTTTTATGAAATGTTGTACTACAGGTACCGTATCAGGTTAATGCAATCTTTGATGAATTATTAGGGGTGATGAATTATTCTATCAAGGGTACCTATATTCTAAGTTTTATTTGTATTGAAGTTTACTTTTAATTAAAAATATTTTGTTTTTTTATGTGGCTCCGAGTGCGTGTTAACTATATACAAATATATATCTTTTAAAGTTTTTTGGGGTAAAAGATTTCTATAACAGAGCACCTTAATCCAGATATCACGACAGGTGAGCCACCACATACATTTGATTAATCTTTAAATGATAAGGCTGCCCGATGTCACTGCAGGTAATTTGGAGCTTTGTATCATTTATGAAACAGAAATACGCCTAAATTAGGTGTATTTCTGACGCAGATTGTGGAGCAATGGGCCTTTGTGCCGCAATCTGCGACTTCTCCCTGTTCACTCCAGGTCTATAAAAGTGGTTGTTGCATGGGCAGGGAAGGGAACGGGCCGGCCTGTCTCATTTGCCATTTTCTACGCCTGTTTTAGGCATAGGAAATGGTCTAAATGTAAGACAGCTCGGAAGCTGTCTTACATTAAGAAGCGGCGGTTGATCCGCCGAAGTTACATAGAACAGAGATCTGTCTCTTGGCAGCCCTGCAGATCAGCTGTTTGAAGAGGTCATGGTGCTCCGACCTCTTCCTAGACCAGTGACATCAAGTCAATGATTCTCATGACCTAGGCAAGGCACAGTCTCATTCAAGCGAATGGGTCTGAGCTGCAATACCAAGCACAGCCACTATCCAAAAGACGGCGCTGTGCTTGGTAAGCTGCAAGGAGACCGCCAGGCTCACCAGAGCACCGCGGTCTCCTCAAACAGTTGATCTTTGTCGGACCCCTGCTGATCTGATACTGATGACCTATCCTGAGAATAGGCTATCAATATCAGAATCTCGGGGGGGGAAAAAAACTTTACTGTTATGTGTCTACAAGTCTAACGCAAAGTTCACTGTCACAGTTTGTGGTGTATTTTTTTGCTTCCAATGTACATTTTCGATGGACTTCTCCTTTAAATGATATTGAGCATGAGTCATGAGGTTTTTTTTTCTTTTCCATTTCGGATGGTTATTCTCACTGCAGTCTGATATGTCAAAGCCGACACTTTTCCTGGGAGAAGCCCCATAATGGTGACTGATGAATGATAATGGTGATGATGCTTCTAATTGTTGTTTTTATCATTTTGTCTCCTGTTCCTTTTTTGTCGGTTACATATCAAAAACTGCGCTGACCCAGTTTAATGCTTTTCGCGGAGAACTTGAATTCATACGCAGTGCAGCATTAACATGATTGCAAATTACATTTTTTCCCAAATAATATCTATAGTTGCCGAAATTAGACGGAGTTCACAAAAAAATGGGTATAATGAACGAAGGAACGGGCAACATTGGTTTTGCTCAGAACTCCAGTTGTCTGTGTTCTCGGGGAGCGAGAGTAGTTACCGAAGTTTCATTAATGGCAGTGTGCCAAGCCTGGAGGGGGCACGCTTTAGCTCAACTACACGTTTCTATACATTGAGAATATACATTTATTTAAGCAAATTTCAATCTTTTAAAGGGGTTGGCTGAGATTTTGATATTGATGGCCTATGCTCAGGATAAGTCATCAATATCTGATCGGTGGCTATTCACTTCCCCGTACACCTACCGATTAGCCGTTTTTGATCAGCTTCCTAGGTTTAGCTCAGTCCTATTCGAATGAATGCAATACCAAGCACAGCCACTATACAATGTATGGCACTGTGCTTGGTAAGCTGCGAGGAGGCTACAGTTAGGGATGAGCGAATTGACTTCGGATGAAACATCCGAAGTCGATTCGCATAAAACTTTGTTCGAATACTGTACTGGAGCACTAGCTCCGTACAGTATCAGGCTCCATTCAGACGTCCGCACAATGGGTCCCGATCCGTTCTGCAATTTTGCGGAATGGGTGCGGACCCATTAATTTTCAATGGGGACGGAAAAAATGCGGACAGCACACAGTGTGCTAGCCACATCTGCATTTCTGGTCCACGGCCCCAAACTTCCGGTCCGCGGCTCCGCAAAAAAATAGAACATGTCCTATTCTTGTCTGCAGCTGTGGACAAGAATAGGCATTTCTATTGGGGTGCGGACCCAGTGTTTTGCGGATCCGCAAAACACTGCAGACGTGTGAATGGACCCTTAGAATGTATTGGCTCCGATGAGCCAAAGTTATTACTTGGCAAAGTCTCGCGGGACTTCGCATAATAACTTCATAAATCAATTTCTACTGTAAAAAAACATTTCCCGAACTCGGGTTCGGTTCCAAGTGGTACCTTAGAACCGAATCCGAGTTCGGAAAATGTTTTTTTTTTACAGTAGAAATTTATTTATGAAGTTATTATGCAAAGTCCCGCGAGACTTTGCCAAGTAATAACTTCATCTCATCAAAGCCAATACATTCTAATACTGTAAGGAGCGCTCGCTCGTTTTAAGCGAATCGACTTCGGATGTTTCAGCCGAAGTCGATTCGCTCATCCCTAGCTACAGTGATCACAGGAGCACTGCATATTCCTTAAACAACTGATCGGTCGGGGGCTGGGTGTCGGACTCCTGCCGATCTGATACTGAAAACCGATCCTAAAGATAGGTCATCAATTTTAAACACCTGGAAAACACTTTTAACACCATGTTTCTTTTAGGTTTGCATAGCTGCCAACTGTGCCAAATTTGCCGAGACAGTCCTGGCAATATTGCACTGTCCCGGGGGGGAAAAAATGGGTGTTTCTGGGGCGTTCCTGAGGGCAGGGCTTATGTGCCCGATTTTACAAACAAAAAATGTTGGTAAGTATGGTTTGAATTTCTGTGCTTTTCTGGGTCAGAGCTAAAGGGGTTAGTTAAGTTACCTAACTTACCCAACAAATACCTTAAATTAAAAAAAGCACATACTCACCTCTTTCTTCTGCGCCATTCTTTGTGCTTCTGTTCCCATCCTCCTCCCGCTGTTTGCATACAAAGCAGCAGCGGTGATGTGCCTGTATGTGGCATGTCACTGCTGCGGCCAGTAACTCTCGTGCTGTATACGGCTGAGGACGGTTATTGGTTGCCCGCCGTATCCGTCACCACTGCAGCTTTGCAGACAAGCAGTGGGAAAAGAACTGGAGAACAGCGCAGGAGATAGAGGTGAGTACAGGATGTTTTTTTATTTTAAGGTATTTAGTGGCATGGAGCCCCTTTTTAGGTAACTTAGACATCTACTTAAATTTTTTTCCCCTGCTAAAGATAGAGTTGATATCAAGCCCTGGCACACAAGGAGTCTGAGGTGCATTCAAGCTCTAAGAGAGAATAAGTAGTGGCATTACTAGTGTGCAATAGAGTAATGGAGTACAATGGTGCATGGAAATAGCCACCCTGAGAGGCAGGGCTTCCATTGTTTACGGGGCCTGGGCATGAGGAGTCCAGCCATATGAGGCTTCCAGCTATATCAAGCCCTGGCACACAAGGAGTCTGAGGTGCATTCAAGCTCCAAGAGAGAATAAGGAGTGGCATTACTAGTGTGCAATGGAGTAATAGAGTAGAATGGTGCATGGAAATAGCCACACTGAGAGGCAGGTCTTCCATTGTCTACGGGGCCTGGGCATGAGGTGTCCAGCCATATCAAGCCCTGGAACACAAGGAGTCTGAGGTGCATTCAAGCTCCAAGAGAGAATAAGGAGTGGCATTACTAGTGTGCAATAGAGTATTAGAGCAGAATGGTGCATAGAAATAGCCACCCTGAGAGGCAGGGGAGGGCCCTCATCAGGGCCACACAACTTGAGATTGGTGCTGTTTTAAGGTAAGCAATAGTTTCAAACCAAATTAACTTCTCAAGGACACATAAGGTGGTGCTCACTCAATGATCTGGACCCAATTCCCCTTTGGGCCAGGTCGCAATCACATGCCTCGCAAACGCCATTTCTACACCACTAGTAGCAAGGGCAGGCCTAATCATTATTTTAATTTGGCAGCATGTCCCTTGAGAAGACTTGCCTAGTCCAGTAGGTCTCCTCGTTTTCCTGAAGAAACGGCATTGTTGGCTAACTATAGTTTAATATGGTTATATTGTCAAGGTCTGACTACGACTACATTTGCTGTGCTTTGTCTATTCATGAATCACACATTTCTCTCATTCCCTATACCTTTTTTCCTTTGTCTACATTTCCAAAAGTATATATTTTTTTTCCATTCTTAAGAATGAAGCTGAAAGATTCACATTTCAAAAACAAGCCCCTGAACTGTGCAGGTTCAATTAAGTCTGAGCGGAAAATCTTACACTGTGAATTTAGTAGTCATTTTTTCGAGTGTTTTGCATCAGAAAGCTCTCTTTTTTTTTTTCCTTTAATTTTCGAGCGGACTGCAGAACCTATCCCCCATGTATTAAGGTTAAAATAAGAGGCCGTCTTAATGAGCAGTGTGCATTGATATGTGGCACTTGCCAATTAATCCTTTAAGATTCACTGGCACCAGGATATACATCCACTTATGCAACCCAGCCTCCATTAATTGGCCTAAAAGCCTGGCTGTGGTGTCCTAGGATTGGACCTATGACAAGGTTGGATGTAACCGGGAGCTGTCATATCAGCTCCTTCTCCACATAATCACACTGGGGAATGTTTTATTAAGCAGTTTCCACCTTAGCTTGCCTATTATAGAAGAAATGACTGCCGGTTGACAGAAAGAACGAAGGGTGGGAGCGTAGGATGGGAGGGTTAGGTCTGTAATGATTCCAGAAAACCATACCGTTGGCAGCGTGAAATATCCACATCATCGGCAATGTACTATGCATTCCCCATACTCATAGTCTGCATTTGGACTGAACAGTCCTTTTGAATTAATGAGATGATTTTAATATTTTCGGCGCAGACCACTGAGACAAAGCGTAGGTAAATAAATTATACTTTGATTGTACACCTAACGAAGGAGAATTGGATGGAAAAGAGCAAATAAAAAATGTTGTTTTGTGATTAATTTCATTCGTTCTTGCAGAATTTGCTACAAAAATTAACTATGTCATGGAGGATGAAAACGTAATGATAAGACTGTGATAAAGGGGTTTGTAAAGGTCTTAAAAATGCATTTTTAGGGTTTTCCAGTTTAGAAAACTCATTTTCATGTACCCTATTAGGCAATACTCAAGGGGTGGGGGATCCTATTCTCTTGGCCAGAATAGAGAGCAGTTACAAAATTGTCACTTTTGATCTGGAGAATCTGTCCTTGGAGGCACTGTGTAATGCTTAATGTCCCCTGCGGGGGCGCTGCAGGGTAACTGAACACTTACTGCTAGATTCTAGCTGCTCGTTGGTGGGTCCCAGCAGAGGGACACTTTGTCATTACATTATTATAAAGAAGGATTGTCCAAAATGGAAAACCCTTTAATGAGTAAGTCCATCTTTGTGATCATCACAAAAATTAAACCACGGGGAAACGACTGCAGAATAATACAACCATTTTATGGCTTGTGGCTTGTGCCCGAGGGGGTACACATTAAATTGAGTTTATTAGGATTAGAAAAACATGGCTGCTGTCTTCCAAAAACAGCTCCACACTTGTCTCTAGGTGGTGTCTGGTACTACAGCTCATATCCCTTGTAGTGAATGAGACTGAGCTGTAATACATACATCACCTCTGCTCTGCGTGACAGCTGGAGGGGTCTCCTGGTTGGATACCACAGCTATCACTCAGAGCAGAGAGGAGGGGCTGTGAAGTAGCTGAATGCAGCCGAACCTGGCAGAATAAAAGTTCATATTCACGCTAGTCCTGATGATAAAAATTCCACAAAATTATGTTTGTCATGCACTCCTTATCCTTACCTAGTGCTGTCAGCAGTTTAGCATGGTCAAAACTGCTGACAGATTCCTTCCTTTTAAGATTCAGCTGTCTTATGTTTAGCTGATGATAACCTTGGTAAAATTTTGATGGCAGTGATTATGGGACTTTCTTTTTGAGCTATTTGAGCATTTTCTATACAATTTAGAACCTTCTTGGCCTTATAAGAAAGTAGAATATATCTGGGCATCCTCGACGGGCAAGCTGTTACTCGCATTTGCTATGTCTTTTCTTCGGCATTGCCGATCAGTAATCAGCTCCAGTGATTTAGCCTTAATGTGCAGTAACTGAGAACTAATGAAGCAAATAACGTCATCGGCTAGTTTTTCCATCTGGAGATACTCTAAGAGGGACATGTTTGAACTGAGTCGTCAATTTTGAATGTATGAACCCATTACAAGTTTGTAATTATGGAAAATGGAGTAGCTTCTACAATCTACAGTAAACTCTACAGTAAAGTAACTTTTTCTTAAAGGCAATGTCTTCTGTATTGAATTTTAGTTCCATTAACCCCTAGCATACCAGCGCCGTACATGTACGGCGCTGGAAGTGGGGTCTGAAATCCCAGCACCGTAGATCTACGGCACTGTGTACACCCGGTCCCTGAGCGAAATCACTCGGTGACCGGGGTACGATGGTTGCTCTGTACGGCAGGCAGCCATGTTTCCTAGGGGCACAGGGAGGTATTTCTGCCCCCTGCAGCCCCGATCGCTGCTATTGGCTGGATTCTGCAGACATGTGCATCGCAGCTCTGAGCTGCAGGGGGGCGAGGGTGTCATGTGGAGGTGACCGGTGCTGAACAAGTCAGTACCTATCTCCTCCTAGGTCAGGCAGGGGACACCAGTGTTTTGGGTCCCCCTTCAGCGCTGCTATTGGCTGGAACAACGCTCCAGCCAATGGCAGCGTTATAGCTGCACAGGAAGAGGCAGAACTTCCCTGCATGCAGCAATTCTAGCTGGTGACTGCGTGCAGAGAGGTTCTGTGTCTTTCTGTGCTGCTGTTGGCTTGCTGGGACTTGTGGTGCACCACAACTGCGATGTAACCCTTTCCTGCTGAAAGAAGAAAAGAAGAAAGAAGAAGAACATCTGGATTAGCTGCACTGATTATTTTTTTCATTTGCAGCTGTTCCAGATCCCTAAACCACCCTTTGTTCCTGTCCCTGTCCCTTCCTGCCCCCCCCAACTTAGTTTGCACTGCAAGTTTTTTTTTTTTTTTGCAGAAAATACTTTTTTTTGTTCAGCAAAGACTTTTTTGTGCAGATGACTTTTTTGTGCAGAAAATACTTTTTTTGTGCAGAAAATACTTTTTTTGTTTGCAGAAAATACTTTTTTTTTTTTACAACTTTTCTTCTAAATTTAATTTCAAATTTATTACTGTGCATCCATCCAACCGCTACACTGATGATACTAGTCTGTGCCAGTCACTTCACTGGTTGCCCAACCACCACAGAATACAGTTCAAACTTCTTGCATACAAAGCTCTCCCCAGTGCTGCACCTCCATACATCTCCTCTCTTATCTCCATCTACCACCCTACTCGTGCTCTCCATAGTGCTGCACCTCCATACATCTCCTCCCTCATCTCTATCTACCACCCTACTCGTGCTCTCCACAGTGCTGCACCTCCATACAGCTCCTCCCTTATCTCCATCTACCACCCTACTCGTGCTCTCCACAGTGCTGCACCTCCATACATCTCCTCCCTCATCTCCATCTACCACCCTACTCGTGCTCTCCGTTCTGTTAGCGACCTAAGATTAATAACCTCCATAATTCGTTCCTCTCACTCCCGTCTTCAAGACTTTTCTCGAGCTGCACCTGCTCTCTGGAATACTCTGCCCCGGAATACTAGATCAATCCACAACTTCTCCACCTTCAAATGGGCCTCAAAAACACATCTTTTCAGGCAGGCTTATCAAGCTACCTAAACTGACTTTTCCCGGACTAAAGCTTTCCCCCACCAACTCCTCTGGCCTAAACTCGATCCTCGGCCGGCACCACTCCTGTCAGTTAGATAATGGCTCAAATCTTACTTATCACAGTCAACTACCTTATGTGCCACCCCCAATTTTTCATAAATTGTAAGCTCTTGCGAGCAGGGCCCTGACTCAGTTGCATGTTTCAGTTGCATATTAGCCAGTTACTTTTGTTTTGTATATAAACCCTATGAACTTGTAAAGCGCCGCGGAACATGGTGGCGCTATACAAATTCATTTTATTAGTATTATTATTATTACAGGCCCCTTCACGTGTGAAAACACTACATACACACCCCTCACACTAAATAAAGGTTTACACATTTCACACGTTACACCCCAATAAAATAAAAATGTCCCATTCATCCCAACGAGTGTACTCAGATGAAGAGGCATACGCTATTCTTGCCTCCGATACTGAGACTGCTAGCGAGAGAGAAGAGGATGCCACTTTCCTCTACTCCTCTACCCCCTTATCATCATCATCATCAGCAGATGAGGGACCCTCTAGAAGGCGCTCCAGGTTAGCAGAGGAGGCAGCCCCCCAGAGTGAGCCCACATGGACCCCACCCCCTGAGAATTATCAGCCCCAAATTCCTGAGTTTGTGGGAAACTCAGGAATTCAGATAGACTGTGCGGGCTCCACTGAAATTGATATTTTTAAATCTTTTTCTCTGAAGATTTTATAAATTTGATGGTAACGCAAACAAATTTATATGCCCAGCAATCCTACATTGCCATACGCTAGACCCCAAGGTTGGACCCCAATAAATGCAGCAGAGATGATGACCTTTTGGGGGCTCTTGCTGCATATGGGCCTAGTGAAAAAATACTAAAATTAATCAGTATTGGAGTGCGGATGTTTTGTACCACACTCCAATTTACAGTAATACCATGGCCCGTAATCGATTCCAATCAATACTGAAATTTTTGCATTACAATGATAATGCACAGAGCCCACTCTAGAATGACCCCACATTTGACCGTCTGTTCAAAATTAGACCCGTCCTTGACCACTTCAACGCAAAGGTTTCAGAAGTGTACACCCCAGAACAAAATGTCTGCATAGACGAATCCCTATAACTTTTCAAAGGGAGGATAAGATTCCGCCAGTACCTGCCCAGCAAGCTAGCATAAAACTGTATAAAGTCTGTGAGAGTAGCTCTAGGTACACTCACAAGTTCCGGGTTTATGAAGGGAGGGACACCCAGATTGAACCCCCAGAATGCCCCCCCCATCCCACGAGTTAGTGAAAAGATAGTGTGGGACTTACTGCACCCACTGCTGGATAAGGGTTACCATCTATACGTGGATAATTACTACACGAGTCTACCACTGTTCCGGTCACTAAGTTCCAGAGGTACTGTGGCATGTGGCACAGTACGCAAAAATCTGAGAGGCCTCCCTAAATCCCTGGTAGGGCAACCACTAAGAAAAGGAGACAGCCGTGCTCTCCTCAAGGAGAACATGTGGGTGGTTAAGTACAAGAGGGATGTCCTTGTACTGACCACTATTCACAGTAACACTAGCTCCCCTGCCGCTGTACGTGGTACCACTACCACTGTCCCCAAACCGGACTGCATTCTGGACTACAACAGGTAGCTGGGCGGGGTTGATCTTTCAGATCAAGTTCTGAAGCCCTACAGTGCCACACGAAAAACAAAAGTGTGGTACAAAAAGCTGGCCATGCAAAAGTACTCTTTCCCCCACTTAAAATGTTCGTACGGGGGTGCTCTTTCCGAAATGGGGTCACTTCTTGTGACCCCAGGTCCTTCTAAAAAAATTAGCATATTGTGATAAAGTTCATTATTTTCTGTAATGTACTGATAAACATTAGACTTTCATTTATTTTAGATTCATTACACACCAACTGAAGTAGTTCAAGCCTTTTATTGTTTTAATATTGATGATTTTGGCATACAGCTCATGAAAACCCAAATTTCCTATCTCAAAAAATTAGCATATTTCATTCGACCAATAAAAGAAAAGTGTTTTTAATACAAAAAAATGCAGCCTTCAAATAATTATGTTCAGTTATGCTCTCAATACTTGGTCGGGAATCCTTTTGCAGAAATGACTGCTTCAATGCGGCGTGGCATGGAGGCAATCAGCCTGTGGCACTTCTGAGGTGTTATGGAGGCCCAGGATGCTTCGATAGCGGCCTTAAGCTCATCCAGAGTGTTGGGTCTTGCGTCTCTCAACTTTCTCTTCCCAATATCCCACAGATTCTCTATGGGGTTCAGGTCAGGAGAGTTGGCAGGCCAATTGAGCACAGTAATACCATGGTCAGTAAACCATTTACCAGTGGTTTTGGCACTGTGAGCAGGTGCCAGGTTGTGCTGAAAAATGAAATCTTCATCTCCATAAAGCTTTCCAGCAGATGGAAGCATGAAGTGCTCCAAAATCTCCTGATAGCTAGCTGCATTGACCCTGCCCTTGATAAAACACAGTGGACCAACACCAGCAGCTGACATGGCACCCCAGACCATCACTAACTGTGGGTACTTGACACTGGACTTCAGGCATTTTGGCATTTCCCTCTCCCCAGTCTTCCTCCAGACTCTGGCACCTTGATTTCCGAATGACATGCAAAATTTGCTTTCATCCGAAAAAAGTACTTTGGACCACTGAGCAACAGTCCAGTGCTGCTTCTCTGTAGACCAGGTCAGGCGCTTCTGCCGCTTTTTCTGGTTCAAAAGTGGCTTGACCTGGGGAATGCGGCACCTGTAGCCCATTTCCTGCACACGCCTGTACACGGTGGCTCTGGATGTTTCTACTCCAGACTCAGTCCACTGCTTCCGCAGGTCCCCCAAGTCTGGAATCGGTCCTTCTCCACCATCTACCTCTTCTCGTTGTGCAGCGTTTTCTGCCACACTTTTTCCTTCCCACAGACTTCCCACTGAGGTGCCTTGATACAGCACTCTGGAAACAGCCTATTCGTTCAGAAATTTCTTTGTGTCTTACCCTCTTGCTTGAGGGTGTCAATGATGGCCTTCTGGACAGCAGTCAGGTCGGCAGTCTTACCCATGATTGCGGTTTTGAGTAATGAACCAGGCTGGGAGTTTTTAAAAGCCTCAGGAATCTTTTGCAGGTGTTTAGAGTTAATTAGTTGATTCAGATGATTAGGTTAATAGCTCGTTTAGAGAACCTTTTCATGATATGCTAATTTTTTGAGATAGGAATTTGGGGTTTTCATGAGCTGTATGCCAAAATCATCAATATTAAAACAATAAAAGGCTTGAACTACTTCAGTTGGTGTGTAATGAATCTAAAATATATGAAAGTCTAATGTTTATCAGTACATTACAGAAAATAATGAACTTTATCACAATATGCTAATTTTTTTAGAAGGACCTGTACATGTCTGTTTATTCAGGCCTGCAAAAACAATTTTTTGCACTTTGCCTCTAGAGACCTGCTGTGCGCCCATATAACAGGCTACAAGCACATATGGGGTGTTTGCAAAAAGGAGAGAAAATAGGGAACATATACTGGGGGGCATTTTCTCTTTTAACCCCTTGTGCAAGTGAAAAATTAGGATCTGCTAGTAATTTTTCATTTTTACAAACGTGTGCTTTAAAATGCTTTCTCTAGAATTTCTGCCTTCTGTGAGTCACCTGTTTGCTGAAAAAGTATCCTTTCTACTAATTAAAATGTTCATACAGGGGTGCTCTTTCCGAAATGGGGTCACTTCTTGGGGTTTTTCATTTCTGGGGACCTCAGGAATTTATTGAATGCGACATGGCACCTAAAATAAATGTCTGCCAATTCAGGTCAGCAAAATCCATATTTAACTGTTTGACGCTAGAGCCCTACTGTGCGCCCCATACAAAAAAATTTGAGCACATATGGGGTGTTGGCGTATTCGGGGGGAAATGTGGAACAAAATGTGGGGTGCATTTTGTCCTGTTTCCTCTTGTGACAGTGATAAATGTGGGTGTAAAGCAACTTTTTCTGGAAAAAAAATTAATTTTTCATTTTCACAGCCAAGCGTTTCCTAATTCTGTGAAACGCCTGATTGATCAAAGTACTCACTACATACCTTGAAATATTCCTTGAGGGGTGTATTTTCTGGAATAGGGTCACTTTTTGGGGGTTTCCACTCTAGGGGTACCTCAGGGTGTGTTCAATTGCAGGATGGCGCCTGTCATTTTTTCCTGTGAAATTCGAGAACCCATTTGGTGCTCCTTCTGACCCCTGTAGTACGCCCATATAGCAGCATACAAGCACATATGGGGTATTGCTGTAATCAGGAGAAAATGGGAAATAAATAAGGGGATGAATTTTTTCCAGTTCCCCCTGTGAAAGTGAAAAATGTGGGCCTAAAGTCAATTTTTCTAGAAAAATTTTAAATTTTAATTTTCACAGTCAATACCATCAATCCCCTGTGAGGACAAAGTTCTCACTACACATCTTGAAACATTCCTTGAGGGGTGTAGTTTCCAAAATTGAGTCAGTTTTTTGGGTTTCCACTCTAGGGGTATCTCAGGGTGTCTTCATATGTAACATAGGTCCCTAAAGCCACTCCTGCAAAATCTGTCCACCAAAAGCCCTATGGCGCTACTTCCCTTTTGAACCCCTGCCATGTATCCATATTTAATTTTTTGAGCACATATGGGGTGTTGGCGTATTCAGGGAGAAATGGGGAACAAAATGTGGGGCGCATTTTGTCCTGTTTCCCCTTGTGAAAGTGAAAAATGTGGGTATAAAGCAACTTTTTCATTTTTCACAGCCAAGCGTTTCCTAATTCTGTGAAACGCCTGATGGGTCAAAGTGCTCACTACACACCTTGAAATATTCCTTGAGAGGTGTAGTTTCCATAATGGGGTCACTTTTTGGGGGTTTCCACTGAAGGGCCACCTCAGGGTGTCTTCATATGCGACATAGCTCCTAATTACCATTCCAGCTAAATCCGCTCTCCAAAAGCCATATGGTGACTCCTTCCACTCTGAAGCCTGCTGTGTGGCCATACATCAGTTTTTGAGCACACATGGGGTGTTTCTCTAAGCTCCAGATTCAGGGTAATATATTTTGGGTTTTGTTTGGCTGTTAACTCTTGATGTGATGCAGAAAAAAATAGATTAAAATTTAAAATCTGCTAAAAAAAGTGACATTTTCTAATTTCATTCCCATTTTTATTTAATTCTCGTGGGGCACCTAAAGGTTAAATCAGTATTGAATAGCTTGAGGGGTGTAGTTTCTAAAATTGGGTGATTTATGGGTGGTTTCTAATATGTAAGCCTGAAAAAATTGAGGTTTGGAAATGTTCTTAAAAATTTCAAGATTTGATTCTAAACTTTTAAGCCTTCTAACGTCCCCCCAAAAAAATAATGTAATTTTCTAAATGATCCAAACATGAAGTAGACATATGGGGAATGTAAAGTAATAACTATATTTGGAGTTATTACTATCTATTCTAAAAGTAGAGAAATTGAAATTTGTAAATTTCTGGTAAATTTGGCTTTTTTTTTTATAAATAAAAATGAAATTTTTTGACTCAATTTTACCACTGTCATGAAGTACAATATGTGATGAGAAAACAGTCTCAGAATGGCCTGGATAAGTAAAATCGTTTTAAAGTTATTACCATATAAAGTGACACATGTCAGATTAGCAAAAATCCTGGGATTTAAGGTAAAAAGTGGCTCGGTAGTGAAGGGGTTAATTAGATGTAAATCTCAAAGAAATAATGTTTTCTTAACTTTTAAAATGTTTCTATTTTTTTTTTTTACTCTAAAAACCTCCCTGTTCTTTGTGGTAGCTGTAATAAAATGTCACAGTGTTAGAACCCCCAACGATCTAATAGTTATTCCCTATCCTGTGAATAGCACTTTAAGAGTTCACTATAATGTTGATGGACAATTTCAATGTAAAAATGGAGTATTGCCCTCCACCAGAGACCAGGGAGAGGCATAGAGCTACATACAAAGCCTTATCTGTATGTAAAGTATCACTATCCTGGCTTATCAAGATTGCTGCAGAGATGTCTTATAATAATGAAATGACTCTGCTCGTCTTGTCACACTCTACACAGCAAAGCTGAGAAGTGAGCTGCAGAAAAACAAGAAATACCAGTCTATTGTGTGTTTTCCAGAGGCTTTTATGAAAACTAGACTATGTCACAGTATTTTGCTTGTAAAAAAAACTAACAAAAAACATTGAAATAATTTTGTACTTTCTGAACAGACATTACCTTGGGTCTTTTACAATTTCCAATACAAATACGGCACAATCATTGTACACTATGTCATATGTGTTTAAATTCCTCAACATTTTGCAATCTTTTGGTTGAAACACTTAGTTATTATAATCAGCTAGTATTAACACACAGAGTATTCATGGGTTTGCCCTCATCTAACATCTGCGTTATCTGACTTCTCAGAGGTTTCTCTTAGAACATACTTCTCCTTTTCACTGTTGGTGTCCTTTGGTATTGCTCTATCTATTAAAAGTTATTACTTAATAGGTATATTATCTTGTCGCTGCCAGACGAGCAACTACTATACTGCTTGTAATTGAAAGGCTGAATGGGGGGGAGATGTTTAGCTGTGTCTGGTTAAGATCTACATAAACAACACAAATTGGCCACCCTCCTGAGTCGGGATGAAGTCAGGAAGACGTTTGCAGACGCCAAGAACTCTATTGTACAAGTTAATTACGCATTTTTACTAGGTCTCTATGATATAGAAAAAAAAGGAAGAGCGAAGAATCGTCAAACCTTCTTTGTCATCAGGGTCCGACTGGACCATCACAAGATCCAACAATGGACTTCATTAAGAGGCCCAACTACAGCACGTCAGCTTAGAAGATCCCCACTATTGCCTATAGGGTATACTATGTCTGGAGGGATAATTTCACAAAGAGCCTGTTTGCAGTAAAGTTACTAAGTAGACATACAGATGTGTCCACACTTATGTGTTGGCAAATTTCATTAGAGACTCCAATTCAAGATAACAATTCAATATATTATCAAAAGCAAAAAATCTTGACAGGGTAAAAATCACATGGCAACTAGTGATGAGCAGCATAGGCAATATTCGTATTCGTGATATATCTCAAATTTTTTGCCTAATATTCGCCATAAATTTGTAAATTCTAGAATTCGTGATCTCCAGTCATTATTTTCTTGATTGCGAAAATCGGCAATTCGTGATCAACACTACTCCTAAAGTCAAACATATTGCAGCCTTCTGATTGGCCCACAAGCAAGAAGCAGTGAGGGATCATGGGTACTGATGAAAAAAAGAAAACTAGAATATTTGCGATTACGAAGATATAGCACTATATTCTAGATATTTGCGAATTCTCGAAGTGGCAATATTTGCGATAAAAATTCATGATTAGAATATTCGCGATCAACACTAATGGCAACCACTGGCTGGCCACATATAGATACATATAGGATAAACAACTCCCGACAAGAGTTCTTTCAAAGTCCTCTTGTTACATTGAGCCAAGTGGAAAGATAAGGAGGACACATCTCTACCTGTTCTAGGTAGCTAATGGTTTGGCTTTGTGTAGCCGATGGGCTAATCCCCCCAAGATCTGTCCATTTGCAGCTCTCCTTTCTAGGTCACATACAAAGGGTGGAAGTTCTACTGCCCTCTATGGTTGGAATAGCAATGTTAAACCCCAAAGCAGAAATAGGTCTCAGGAGACAGGAAGAAGTCGCAACTCATATATACTTGTTCAAAAGCAGTTTCACATCTATAGAACAGAGGCACACCATGCTTTGCAGTTTTCATGTAGAGATTCAGTCTTTAGCTGTACACATGGCTAAAGTATAACAAGATGTCTTCAATATGTAGAATATTAGAATCTAAATCGCACATCCTAATTACTTCTCCAAGGGTCTATATCCAGTTCTCCTGTGAGACCATCACTCCAGAGAAATTGTTAGAATCAAGAACACTGCTTCCAAGAAGCTTCAGTGTGCTTAGACAGCAGAGTGATGAACGAAACTACAGCTTCACCGACCCTGCTGCTGGTGAGGGAACACATGTCAGACACCCATCACCTAGAATAACCACCAGGTCATACTAACTTCAAGTCTGAATCTCACTGTAAACACCTATATCCACAAGCTTCTGCTTGTGCCATTAACTTCCTACACAACCAGCAACCATAGCTCCTCATCTGGTGCCAGAAACTGCACTTTGTACTGAATACTGCTGGATGTATCACAAGTTATATTTTGCGCTAGGTAAAGAGAGACTTGTATTCTTTTACTTCTGGCCTGATTCTTCATACCTTCTTTCCAATTTACTGGTAACCAGGGAGCAAAGGTATAAGGGAGACACAACACCTCATCAAGGCCACTACCACTCCCATCCGCTCCATTGGCTGCCCAGGCACTCACTAGAGCTGCCTATACCAGAGCTTACAATCCTGACCCAGCTGCCTATACTGGAATGTATAATCCTGAGCCGGCTGCCTATACTGGAGCATACAATCCTGACCTAGCTGCCTATACTGGAATGTATAATCCTGAGCCGGCTGCCTATACTGGAATGTATAATCCTGACCCGGCTGCCTATACTGGAACATATGATCCTGACCTGCCTGCCTATACAGAAGCATAAAATCCTGACCCGGCTGCCTATACAGGAGCATAAAATCCTGACCCGGCTGCCTATACTGGAGCTTACAATCCTGAGCCGGCTGTCTATTCTGGAAGTATGATCCTGACCCAGCCGCCTATACCGCAGCTTACAATCCTGACCCACCTGTCTAAACCGGAGAGTACAAACCTAACCCAGCTGTCTATACCAGAACCTACAATCCTGACCCGGCTGTCTATACCAGAATGTACAATCCTGACCCGGCTGTCTATACTGGAATGTATAATCCTGACCCAGCCGCCTATACCGGAGCATACAATCCTGACCCGGCTGCCTATACTGGAGCTTACAATCCTGAGCCGGCTGTCTATTCTGGAAGTATGATCCTGACCCAGCCGCCTATACCGGAGCATACAATCCTGACCCAGCTGCCTATACCGCAGCTTACAATCCTGACCCAGCTGTCTAAACCGGAGAGTACAAACCTAACCCAGCTGTCTATACCAGAACATACAATCCAGACCCAGCTGTCTATACCAGAAGATACAATCCTGACCCAGCTGTCTATACCAGAACATACAATCCTGACCCAGCTGTCTATACCAGAACATACAATCCTGACCCAGCTGTCTATACCAGGACATACAATCCTGACCCAGCTGTCTAAACTAGAACATACAATCCTGACCCAGCTGTCTATACCAGAACATACAATCTTGAACCAGCTGTCTATACCAGAACCTACAATCCTGACCCCGCTGTCTATACCGGAGAGTACAATTCTGACCCGGCTTTCTATACCAGAACATACAATCCTGACCCGGCTGTCTATACCAGAACCTACAATCCTGACCCAGCTGTCTATACCAGAACCTACAATCCTGCCCCGGCTGTCTATACCAGAACATACAATCCTAACCCAGCTGTCTATACCAGAACCTACAATCCTGACCCAGCTGTCTATACCAGAACCTACAATCCTGACCCGGCTGTCTATACCAGAACATACAATCCTGACCCAGCTGTCTATACCAGAACGTACAATCCTGACCCAGCTGTCTATACCAGAACTTACAATCCTGACCCAGCTGTCTATACCGGAGAGTACAATCCTGACCCAGCTGTCTATACCAGAACATACAATCTTGAACCAGCTGTCTATACCAGAACGTACAATCCTGGCCCAGCTGTCTATACCGGAGAGTACAATTCTGCCCCAGCTGTCTATACCAAAACATACAAACCTGACCCAGCTGTCTATACCGGAACATACAATCTTGAACCAGCTGTCTATACCAGAACCTACAATCCTGACCCAGCTGTCTATACCAGAACATACAATCCTGACCCAGCTGTCTATACCAGAACATACAATTCGGACCCAGCTGTCTATACCAGAACATACAATTCGGACCCGGCTGTCTATACCAGAACATACAATTCGGACCCGGCTGTCTATACCAGAACATACAATTCGGACCCGGCTGTCTATACCAGAACATACAATTCGGACCCGCCTGCCAGGACTTATAGAGCTCATTGTTAATAGATGACTTATAGAGAAGGAAAATGAAGTCATGTACTGTATGATATTCCACACAAAAGCCTTCAGTATTTAGTGTAGGTTACAAAGAAAAAGAGCAATTATATATGTTGAGGAATGTAACGAGCATGCAGTGAAATCACAGATACGGCCATTTCTGCACAATCTCATTATATCTCTGTGCTATGATGATTGTGTATTGCCTAACCGAAGACGGAAATGGCATCCGCTGCTTGCTCTGAGGTCGCATTTCCTTACACAACTCTCTGGCCGTGACTCACCTGCAGAAGGGTTTAGTGGAATTGGAAATGCACATTGCTTACTACAGAGACATTATATAAATTGAATACAATATTATTTTTAACTTTTTTTCTTTTATATATTGCCATTATTTTCTACAGCGCTATACAGAAGTAGTCACAATTCGCTGCCTGTCTGTGAGTGGTATAATATGGCCTAGTGTAGTCGTGTCCCTGTGTCATGGTGGTCCTACCTCAGGCTGTCGTTCCCTGGTGGTGGTTAGCTGAAAAAATTAACATAGTTTTGTCACACCTGTGACAGGTCTTAGAAGGTCTAAAAGATTATCTGCACATGAGTCATCTGACAGCCTCTTTTGGTTTCACTTTGTCTGTGTGCTGCTGGTATGTCCACACCTCCTGTTCAGGTGTGGATCATGTGACCTTTACCTCCCCTTATTTAGTCTGACTTTACCCATCACTCCTTACTCTGGATAGCTTTATTTGGTTTTGGAAGAGTTGGAGTGTGGTTTTTGTTTAAGTCCTGTTTTTCCATCATCCTCAGAAGTTAAGTGTTTCGCTTGTTGTGTTTTGTATCCCCCCCGGTTGTTTACTAGGCCTCAGCGAGATGCTGGTTCCTTTACCAGGAAAGGAACGGGTTGTCTCTGCCCTGTCATTACCTTTATGGCATCCGAGGGTCACCAGCGTTTTCTAGGTTCCTGTGTATGGGCATCTCTACCATCGAGAGGCGCCCATACAGATAGGAGCTAGTGCCAGGAGGAGGGTTTTATAGGTGGTGACCCTTTTCCTTCCCTAGCGGTGAGGCCTAGTGTCTTTCCCCTTCCTTCTTGTTGTCTTTTGGTGTTCTCCCCTACTACATCCGTGACAAGTTTACTGAATGAACTTAGTAATACAAAAATGTTTTTTTACTTGGTTGGAATTCACTCCACTTGATACCAGCAGGGTGCAAGGTGGCGGTAGTTGGTCCAAATGCTTCTCTTGGTTCCGATCTGGCTGAAGTCTGTCATCTATTGAATGAGTAGGGTGTCTCTTGCCTGTTTTTCCTCTCAAGTAAATAAAGTCTATAGGTTAGTCAAAAGCAAAGAGTGAGGTGCTCTAGGAGCTGCTTCCCAGGCTCCTGCAGCAGGAAATAGGGGAAATGCATCTCCACGCTGTGCCATGTCTTGTCCCTGGGTTCTCCAACTTCAACTAACTACATCTTCCTGAAAAAAACCTCCCTTGGTGGGAAGTAGGTCAGTCCAATTCTGCCTAAAGGGGAGAATGGTTAGTTCCCTTCTTGTCTCTAGGACTCTGCCAGACTTACACCACCTGCTGGAAACCAGGCGCATAGCATCAAATGTAATATAAGTTAACATTTGCATAAATACAATACTTAGTAAGGCGGACATTCATTAAATAGGAACATGGAAAGCTAGACATAGGAAACAATGACAAAGGGTTAATTTTTTTGTGCCCCCTATCCAGAGTACTGCACCTATCACATAGATACATATAACACACAAGAGGGAACTTCATAGATCAAGTAAATGGGTTATCCATAAGTAGGGCAGACCTCCCAGAGTGGCCAACCCAGGGTGATCATAGTTACCTGGTCCCCTCCACTGAGTTTGTTGCCTAATGCTCTCGGGCAGGCTCTTTCTCTCCCTGCCGCACTGAGATCAATGGTCGTCAAGTGGGGGGACTGGTGATTGCTGCAGCCAATCACAGGCCGCAGCAGTGACCTGCTCCCATTCTGTCACGATAACGGGTAATGTAACGCAAGAGGATCAGGTCACCGCTTCGGCCTTTGATTGACTGCAGCGGTTACATATATCCCGCCCCCCCCCTCATCAAAGGATGTTGATCTTGTTACGCCTCAGAGTGGTATTACCACCTTTGCACCCTGCTACTGTCTTTATTGGTTAACCTCATGTCATCATTTTTATTTATTCCAGGTCCAAAAACTGTGCATTTCCTATTTTGCAACTATGTTCAAGTGTAATGTGCCTGGTTCACCAGCAGGCGGCAGCATGGCAGAACTATAGTTACATAGAATGGAGCTTTCCATTCCATTCTAACACCCTCCTCTGTGGAGGAGTGGGCGAGTCCCACTTCCTGCAGGAAGGGTGGGAACCAGTTTAGTTGCAGTCTAGCTGACCCCCTGCTAGGAGAAGTAGGCAAGTGCTGGGCATGTTGCTGTTAGACATGCCCAAGCCAAGCCAGCTAGAGCACCTTCAGCTCTGCTGGATATGGAGGCCACAGCTTAAAGCCTCAGAAGCCAGGAGGAGTTTTCCCTAGACAAATCTAGAGACAGACCAGACTACAAAGTGAAGTACAGCCTAAAGATGAAGCTGAGTTCTATAGCCAGCCTGTAAGTACAGCAGAGCCAGAGAGCAACAGAGGAGTTTGCCTGCCACAGCTTTAATGCTAAAGCCTGCTGGAACCAAGATACAGTCTGTAAACCATTTGGAGAAACGTTTATGCCAAGTAAAGCTACTTTTAAACCTTAATCACAAGGTCTGGACTCAATTTATTCTTTATCTCCAAGATAACAACCCCCCCCCTTTTTTGCTTCGGAGCCAACGCCTGGGGTCCAGCGTATCCAGGTAGGAGCACCGTGACACAACATTACTTAAAGGGACATTGTAGGTCATCCTATCCCACTCGGCCATTCCTACACCTGGGTACCACCAACCACAAACACCATTTCTTAAAGGGACTCTGTCCCATTGTTGCTTCATTGCAACTGGCGTCACAAACATTACTTAAAGGGACCCAAGCCTGTTGCCACCTCCTTGGCACTTGGCGCTCAGCTTTGCTGCAATCTCAGCGCGGCAAGGAGAGGAAGAGCCGATCTGGGAGCATTAGACACTGAACCCAGTGGAGTGGACCAGGTAAGTATGGCCTCCAACACAGGACAGTCAATCTGGGTCTGGGAAGTCTGCCTTACTCTTGGATAACTAACATATTACATGCCTCCAACCGTCCACCATCCAGCGGGACAGTCCTGGATTTCGGCTGCTGTCTCGCTATCCAGGGAAGGATTGCCGTCCGCTGAGTTGAGCCAGAGGAGGTACATGCCGGGGATGTTGTGTTCTGTTCATTATGTAAATGGGGATAGGTGAATGTTACTTTTATTACTTTAATAAAACTATACAATTGGGGATCACAATCGTAAGGGGAGAATCACCAGGAGCAGAATGACTGTAAGAGCATTATTACTGTGTGGGGGCACTAAGTGGGCATAACGACTGTGAGTGGGGCACTTAGGAGTCATCATCTCTCTGGGGGCATTAAGCAAACTAAGCAGGACTGGAGCTGTATAGTAAGGTAGCTTAAAGGGGTTCTCCCATGATTAAAGTAAAATCAGCATAAGGTTCCCTGGGAATAGGTCATCATTTATATGCTAAAATTCTAGCGGCCTTCAGATGCCACTAGAGGGAGCTCACTGCATACACCTCACGGGAGTCAATGTGATTTAAGTGCATCTGCAGCTAGCTCCTCCTAGTGGCTTAGAAAGTGTAGAGGGGACCCCCTGGATATTGTAGGAACTGTTCCAGTTTTATTATTTGTTTTATCCCACTCTGTAAATTGTGTTGGTGCATTTCTTTTGCCTTTACAGGTCCAGAGTTAAAGACCAACTGTTTCTTCTCGGATAGTGTCTGCGCTACGCCTTGAAAGAGCCGATGTCAGCATGATCAACCCTATTAAACCGGACACAATAACTGGTAGAGGTGATCATGCTGAATTAAAATGTCACACCTTGTTCATGTATGCATGATGCACTGTTAGGTACTTGGAGCACCAAGGGGCCAGCCAGAGCCCTTGGAGCATCAGTTTGTGAACACTTCTGCAGCCTTAGCCCCTCCCCCTTTCCCTGAGATATCCAGCCCTTTCAATCCAAGGAATGGGGGAGTGGCTAAGGCTGCAGCGGTGTTCACAAACTGGTGCTCCAAGAGCTCTGACGACTCCTCGGTGCTCCAACTCCCTAATTAGCATATTAATAAAAATGCAGGTTTCTCCGGAACGGTGTATCGTACAGACATAAACAAAGTATCATTTTAATCAGCATGATAAACCCTACCATTCAGTGTGCCTGATTTCATAGGGTCAATCATGCTGACAGATGCTCTTTAAGAAAGGCTCTCTACTGTGTATATTTTGCCCATTGTCCTATGCAAATCCTGTGATTGTATATTTGTAATCACAACTTAATTTTCAGTTTATTTCTCCCTTTTCCTGGGGTACAGTAAAATACCAGAACCCCTATCGTTTCAGCCATTGCGACACTAAAGCATATATGCATTCTTAGAGGACAAAGAAAAAAAAACTAAAGTGAAGTGGACTTCCCCTTTAAATGGCTTGATATGATTGCCACTCGGTATGCAGCTTTTACTTACATATAATCAGATTCTATGAAAAATGAGGCCCGATGTGCTATACGCTGCCTCTGGCATTCCTCTTTCTAGTAAATTATTTACCAGAGCTAGTCAATGCCTGATGATTACGCATAGGTGTGTGATAATACATTAGCAAAGACCTGCAGATGTAGCAGTGTTGGGTTTGTCAACACCATAGAGCATGCATGTCATTAGGCACATTGCGCTGAGCTATTGCAATGTGATTTATGTGATAGCAGAGGGTTCCTGGATATCTGCTCCGATATTTATAAGATTGCGGCCACACAGCGCGGTTGTGTGGTGCTGGTGACACAGCCTGGCCGCGGGCCGCAGCGGGCTCCAATTAAATTAATGAGACCACACTGTTCAGTGAGCCTTCAATACCTTGCGGCAATTAGCAACAGAGACCCCACTCAACAGTGCCCTCTCATTAGTTTAATTAGAGCCCGTCGCGGCCCTTTTGGGCGCGCTGGTAGTAGAACGTGGTACGGCCGTGTCACAACCTGCCACACGACCGTTCTGTGTGGTCGTAAAATTAAAAACCCACAGGGTATATATTCTATATAGGTACTATTTACTGTCTAAGGCCCCTTTCACACAGTCAGTGTTTTGTCAGTGTTTGATCAGTGATTTCCTATCAGTGATTATGAACCAAAGTTAGGAGTGGAGTCTACATATAGATAGTAGTAGTAGTAGAAAGTATTATGGAAAGTTACTATCGTTCTGTGTTTTTGATCTGCACCTGGTTTTGGCTCAGATAGAAATCACTGATCAAACACTGACCAAACACTGACCGTGTGAAAGCAGCCTATCTGAACTTTTCCAGTCCATATATGCATACATACAGGCTATTTGTAATCCAATCATCTCTAATTTGTGAATTTCCGGTTTGTGAAACTTCAGCTTCCACCATGCTCTTACATCTTGCAGGTCCTAGGGCATGCTGGGAATTGTAGTCTGTCCCGAGGTCGGTTTTATAGAAAATGGGGGTCTGGATAACAAGCTATTTTTAAAAATTTCTCCTAAACTGCCTATATAACATAATACTGCCATACACGTGCAGTATCCTAATAATACCGCTGCCATAGAGTGTCCTATAAGGCACACATTCCGTAATATACCGTACTATTATATACTGTCTTCTGTTCTGAGCAGGAGACAGAGAAGACCATGAGGAAAATTTACTAAGACTGCTGTTTCATACCCCAGTAGTAAATCATAGTACTGTACACAGTAAGAAAATTTGTAACATTTATTAAAAAGGTGCACTATTCTCAATAAATTTGGCGCGTCTTTGCCTGTCCGTATATTAAAAATATGTAAATCTACAGCTGCTACAAACGTGCTATCATTTAAACCATTTTCTGTTTTTCACTTCCACTCTTTGATAGGAGCCCCTAAGAAGTGGCAGCCCTGAGCAACTGCCTAGTTTGCCACCAGTGGAGACCACGACTGCAATCTGTACGTACTGCATACCTACATCTCATCCTGAGGTCTATAGCCCGTGGTCATAAAACTGGGGAAAAATGGTTCGAAACAAGCAACGTTTCATTGACTTAGAAATCGGCACATGATGCATTTATTTTAGTCTAGTTTCGTTTTCCTACTGGAGTGTACCTACAGTATAACGCATTATAATACCGTCTTTAGTCACAGTTGACTTCTGTGTTGCATAAAGCTATGTAAATATACAGTATGTAAGATAAATGTACGTTTAGATTTGCGCCACCTAGTGGAAGCAACCATAAAGTGGATGATGCTGAGAGCTAGATGCTCCGTATTACAGCATTATGTTATGCTGATCCTCAGCTACAGCGGGTGTTTTACTCCAGAGCTGCCTTCACAATTCTGCCGGCTGCTGAACGCTCATCTGAGCTGGTTCACCGTCTGCACAGAGCGCATTCTGATGGCCTCCATTCTGACTACCTCGGACCTTCTACAATAGTCGGAGCGAAAAAACTGAAAAACCAGAAGTGTGGCATCTTATAGGACAGGGATGTCCAACCTGAGGCCCTCCAGCTGTTGAAAAACTACAACTCCCAGCATGCCTGGACAGCCTTCACATATCAGGGCATGTTGGGAGTTGTAGTTTTGCAACAGCTGGAGGGCCGCAGGTTGGGCATCCCTGTTATTGGAGGTCATCTAAGCTGTTGGGGATCTGTCTGTCAACACAGTGTCGACGGATTCCTATAGCAACCAACCTAATTCTGAACATGGATGTAGACCGCTATACAGGCTGCGAAAAGTAAAGCAATATATTTGCAAACCCGACCTGCAGCTCCATTCATTTTAGGGTAGGGGGCACCATTCCCATGATTGGTGAGGGGCCCGCAGTAAGGGCCCCCCCTCCCCCAGATTGATTAGATATCCCCAACTGGAATACTTTAAAAGAACCATTACATTCAGTCCTCAAGATAAACAAAGACTGTGTGGTTCAGACGATGCAACTCCTGTGGGGACCAGGCTGATCTCCTTCTTTTCCTGAACACTCTACATTTTCATGAAGCTGCCACTAGGGGCAGCTCAGAGCTCAGATTATTCCAGCTTCCATTTAAGTGTTACATTCCTATGCACTGAGCTCCCCCTAGTGGTGGCTGCAGGCAGCCAGCCTTGTAACAAATGGGACGCAGATGATTTATTAATGTGATTTTTCCAGTTGTCTGGATTGAGAAATACGGTGGTTATAATGAGCGCCATATTTACACGACACCTGTTCCACTTTTTCCGCTATAGAAGTCAGATCAAGTGGATTAGGGGGAAGGCAACTTTTTTTTTTTTTATTAATTACAGTTTTTTCAATTAACATTTTTTCCACATAATGAAAAATAACATGTAATTTTATCATAAATCTGGGGCGTTGCACTTTGCGTTGCCCGGGAGTGATTGTCGCATGCATAGGGGCAGGGGTGGGGGTCTAGGAGATCTGTGCACACTCCTGGTGGGGTTGTCGATTTTTTGGGGATCTAGATGCTGCAAATATAGAGGTTTTACGATTTGTCTATATTAGAGCATTCTGACACGGGCCTAAGGCCGTATTCACACATGCAGTTATTTTCTACAGTCTTTAGAGCTAAAAGTGGACTTGATGCAAAAGACAAAACGAGTATAAGTCCTTCTTTTAGACTCACCCCCCCTGTTGGATCCATATCTGGCTTTGGCCAAAAGGAAAAAAATAAAAACTGCATCAAAATCGCACCAAAAACTGCATGTGTGAATCGGACTTTAGATTCGTGAACCAGGAGGCTCAGGATGAACACTGCTAGATATCAGGCCAAGAAAGGAGAGTACTGTAATATATGGGACATAAAAAAGTAAGTTTATTGTAGTCTATTTTCCCAATGTGATTGTTTTCTATGGGCCTTTCCTTAAAGTGGTTGTCCCTTTAAAACAACCTATCCCGCTTCCACAGGATAGGCGATAATTGTCTGATTCGTAGCTCGACTGCTGGATCCCCCGCCGATCACGAGAACAGGGGCCCGGTGTTCACCCGTTTGAATACAGAGGTGGAGACGCATGTGCCCTTCTGCGCCATGGAGTAGCCGAGCGCTTGTACCTGGCGATCTCCAGCAGCCCCATAGAGTTGAATGGAGCAATGGACGCTCAAGGAGTGCGGAACGCGGGCCCGAATTCTAGTGACTGGCAGAGACCCCTCTCAGTCATGCTCAGGGCAGATAATAGGCTGTAATGAGACAACCCCTTTAAGGATCGTTGCTTTCTGCATCTCTCGTCATTTAACACTTTCCTGGCCAATCTAGACACCATCTCTGGGTGGTTTTCCTAGCTTTAGCTTAAACTGACCAATATAAGAAGAGCAGAAGGTAACGTAATCCTGCCTCCTCTCCTTTCAGTCGGTGACAGATGTGTCAACGAGTCTGAGGCTTTCAATAAATCACCTTTAATGCCACCGTGCTGCGGCCATGTTGCCTTAGTCCATAGCTGCAGCTGTTACAGTTTAATGTGCTGTACATGGCGCACTATATGAAATGTTTGCTCGGTGTATAATAAGGCGGCGTTACAATGTCTTCTTTTATTACTACCGCCTTCCCAGCTCCTGTGTAAATACAGACGGCCATTAATATGCTGCAGCCCTGCGAGCGAGGTCTGGGGACACTGGGACCAGCGAGTAATACCAGGGTTTATAATGTGCAGTAATCCTGAGCCGAGTGGCTGTATATCCCGGAGATTTCCAATTGTAAAAATTATCTGAAAATATGTTTATATGATGCACACACATACGTCATTAGATATAAGATACATAGATGATAGATAATAGACAGACAGCTAGGTACATAGATAGTATTAGGTATACAGACAGATAGACGGTAGATGATTGATTGATAATAGATAGATAGATATGAGATAGATAGATAGATATTGAGAAAAGTCCCAGTAAGAGGACTGAATCTTGATCACAGCTTGTACACCGTTCTTTCACTTTATATCCAGCAGTGCTGCTTAACTTTTTGAGATAGAGAGAGTGAGAGAGTGAGAGTAAGAGTGAGAGAGTAAGAGTGAGAGAGTAAGAGTGAGAGAGTAAGAGTGAGAGAGTGAGAGTAAGAGTGAGAGAGTGAGTAAGAGTGTGAGAGTAAGAGTGAGAGAGTGAGAGTAAGAGTGAGAGAGTGAGAGTAAGAGTGAGAGAGTAAGAGTGAGAGAGTAAGAGTGAGAGAGTAAGAGTGAGAGAGTGAGAGAGAGAGAGAGAGAGTAAGAGTGAGAGTGAGAGAGTAAGAGTGAGAGAGTAAGAGTAAGAGTGAGAGTGAGAGAGAGAGTAAGAGTGAGAGTGAGAGAGAGAGTGAGAGTAAGAGTGAGAGTGAGAGTAAGAGTGAGAGAGTGAGAGTAAGAGTGAGAGTGAGAGTAAGAGTGAGAGTAAGAGTGAGAGTAAGAGTGAGAGAGAGAGTGAGAGTAAGAGTGAGAGTGAGAGTAAGAGTGAGAGAGTGAGAGTAAGAGTGAGAGTAAGAGTGAGAGTGAGAGTGAGAGTAAGAGTGAGAGAGTGAGAGTAAGAGTGAGAGTGAGAGTAAGAGTGAGAGAGTGAGAGTAAGAGTGAGAGTGAGAGTAAGAGTGAGAGTAAGAGTGAGAGTAAGAGTGAGAGTGAGAGTGAGAGAGAGAGTGAGAGTGAGAGTAAGAGTGAGAGAGTGAGAGTAAGAGTGAGAGTAAGAGTGAGAGTAAGAGTGAGAGTAAGAGTGAGAGTGAGAGTGAGAGAGAGAGAGAGTCCTGGGTTCGAGTCTGGCCAAGGACAACATCTGCATGGAGTTTGTATGTCCTCCCCGTGTTTGCGTTTTTCCTCCGGGTTCTCCGGTTTCCTTCCACCCTCGAAAGACAGACTGATAAGGACCTTAGACTGTGAGACCGTTGGATGCTAATGTCTGTAAAGCGCTGCGGAATATAGTAGCGCTATAGTAAGTGCGTAACATAAATAAACAAATAGTAGATCGATAGGTAGATAAATATTAGATAGATGAAAGATGGATAGATGCAATTTAACTCTTTGTGGCTATGATGTTACTGCACCGCAGGGACATCTCCCTGCACGCCACAGATAACACTGTGCTACATGATGAGCTGTGCCAGAAAATACACAGTAAAGCTGCTCTTAGGGCAGGTTCACATCTGCGGTGTCGGTTCTGGCAGGAGACTCCGTTGCAGATTCTGTACAAAAAAAAAGGAATCCAGACCAGATACCTGATGAACCCCATTATAATCAATGGGCTCCGCCGGGTGCCAGCAGTGTCCGGCATATGCCAGATGCTGCAATTCTTATGCTGGAACAAAAAAAAATCAGAATTTGCCTGCATGTGTGAACCTAGCCTAACTCTGCTCTGCAGTTATGGTATAAATGTTGTCTAAAATGTGTTCCCGTCAGCAGCGGGCGTATGTAGCAGAGCTGGAATTGTCATACAGGACCAGTTCACATTATAGTGAAAATGGAACTGACTGCAATTCTACGAAGCAAAAACGACAAACATGACAAACTCAGCTCTGCTGCATGGCTATGCTCATTTATACACATCGATGATGGTCTTGAAAAGCAGATGTGGTTTCTACTGTACCTGCTGTAGCAGGGACTGCAGTACCTATTCTGGGGCATCTGGCTGACAATGGGTTAAAATGAGTGTGTGGCCCTCAATGAAGAAAGGGTTGAATGAATGTATATCAGTCCTGGGAACGCTACTGGCCCCATTTACCTTGACTGCACAGTCGCTGCAGCCCAGGAAGAACAGTCCTGTAGTGTGAGGAAGATCCAGGCAGACAGTGGACCTTTGTGGCTCCTGGTTTTATGAGGACATCTCTGTGTTCCCTGCATTCGTCTCCACATGAATACTCCTACTGTTTTTTCAGATGAGTTCATTGATTAACCGTTTCATCTCGCTTGAACTAATTCCATTTCCCACTAAAATTAATTAGCATCCTCTTAGGCGGGGGATTGGGTACACGTTATTAAAGTATTGTTCTGTTACCGAGCAGCATAATTATAATGAATCTTCTCTTTGTGACATCGTGTCATATTTAGGTCTAATTTATGCGATTACTATAAACTGATGGTGATCGGAGCTCTGCTTTACTAATCCAGAGCTAAAAATATGCATGGATTTAGCTATAACATAAAAACCTGGCTGCCGGCAGCCACCACTAGAGGGAGCCAAAGAGCTGACTGCATACTGATTTATTTATTATTCATTATTTATTAAGTTCAAAATATGAATGTAGGAAACATGATTCCTGCTGGTGGTAAAAAAAAAATGCTATTAAACTCCATATCTGTGTAGATTAGGAGCTGTGTATCTGAAAAATGGAACTCTGACTGCTATAATGATATTTGAGATTATTCAGTGCAGGATTTTTAACCTATTTGGCGCTCAAGGAAGGACATTTACTTTAACCTATAACTTGATAGCGATCGGAGCTCTACTTCTCTGATGCAGAGCTCCAAATCTCCTGCATGGAATTAGCTATAAAGTGCAATTCTAGCTGCCTGAAGTCACCACTAGAGGGAGCCAAAGTTCTGACTACATACTGATTTATTAGTAAGTTCCCAATATGAATGTAGGAAAGATGCCTCCCCCTGGTGGTAGAATTTGGCTATAAAAACTCCATACTTGTGCAGTAGATTTGGAGCTGTGTGTACAAAAAATGGAACTCTGACTGCTATAATGATATAATACATGAAATTATTCAGGGCAGGATTTTGAACCTATATTGCGCTCAAGGACTGGACATTCACTTTAATGGAAGTGGCTTGCAACTTATAACTTGATAGTGATCGGAGCTCTGCTTGATACAGAGCTCCAAACCTACTGCATGGAATTATCTATAAAGTAAAATTCTGGCTGCCCGAAGTCATCACTAGAGGGAGCTGATGAGCTGACTGCATACTGATTTACTATTAAGTTCAAAATATGAATGCAGGAACGATGCCTCCCCCTGGTGGTAGAAATTTACTATTGAATTCCATAACTGTGCAGTAGACTTGGAGCTGTGTGTCAGAAAAATGGAACTCTGACTGCTATAATGATATAATAGGAACTTATTCAGTGCAGGATTTTTAACCTATTTGGTGCTCAAGGACAGGACATTCTCTTTAATGGGGTGGATTGCCACCTATGGCTTCCCAGGTGTTGGAACACTACAACTTTTAGACTATCAGGGCATGCTAGGAGTTGTAGTCTTGCAACAGGTGGGATGCCACAGGTTGGATACAGTCATTATATAATTGTCAGGCAATTGGGGAGTCATTACTAAGGGAGAAGCATCTTAAAATATAATTCTATATATCTAGACGTTTAATGTGAAATTAGGTAATGCTTCGCTTTATGCCAATAGTTTATGATCAGATAAGACGGCTTATTTTGGAGCGTAAAGTGCTGCTTTATACGTGAGCTTTATTAGGATATGGATTTGACATAAACTTTACTGCCGCTGCAAATAGAAACCCTGGAGAATTATTTAATAATAGGAAGAGGAAGGTGAGAATGAGGGTGTCGGAGATTGTGAACAGGCAGGATAGTGGGGGGAGTAGTCACAGACTGAAGCCACGGTCCATGAAAGATGAAGAGGAAGATAGCACAAGTTAGGCAATGATGAGTAGATGGATTTGGGGTCAAAATTCTTGGAATTAAAAGGGGGCAAAGATGACAAAGATGGATATGAGTATGTATGGGGGTAAACAACTGTAATGGCGGTAAATACTATGAAAGTGTAAATGAGACAAGAGACAGAGGAAACAAATGGAGGAAAAAAGAGAGAAAGTGTACAAACTGTAAAAAGGAGGAGGAAATATGGGGGCGAAGCAGGAGTGGAATAGAGAGCGGCTGGATAATGTAGAATGGGGCGGTGTGGGGAGTGAGGAAGGGGTGGAAGTAGGGATGGAGAATGAAAACTATGAGGAATGTGAGAAGGAAGAAAAGGGAGGATGAGAGAGACAGCAGAAAGAGAGTAATAAAGAGTGGAAGGGTAATAGAGAGAAGAGAGAGACAGTCTAAGAGGATGAGGGCATGTGGAATAAAGCAAATAATGCTACAGCAAGTAACCTGAGAGTCAGTAATAAGGAGGGATGGAAAACAGAAGAAGAAACTGGGAAAGAACGATGGTAACAAAAAGAGAGACAATAATGGAAAGCTGCAGAGAGACAGAAGAAAATAAGAGGGACTGAAAGAGATGATAAAACATTGGAGGCGTGAGGATGTGACCATGGGGAAGTGGGAAATGAGGAAAGAGAGAGAAAGATAGAAAGAAAGAGAGAGTCAGAAGAAAATAAGAGGGACTCGAAGAGACGATATAACATTGGAGGCGCGAGGATGTGAACATGGGGAAGTGGGAAATAAGGGAAGAGAGAGAGAGAGTCAGAAGAGGAGTGAAGGATAGAGAAAATAAAAGAAACAGAGAGACTGATAAAAACAGATGGAATGGGGGATGAAGAGAGTGGAATAAAGAAATGGAGAGAAAAAAGATGGAAAGGGGAGAAAAGAGAAACTAGAGAGGAAGAAACACAGAGAGGAAGGTAATAGGAGAGAAAGATTAGAGAGAAGAGGGAGAGATAAAGAGGAGAGGAGAGAGAGAAAAGGGAAACAGAGAAAAAGAGAAAAAGAGAAAGAGGGGTAGAAAGAAGAGAGAGAATGAGGAGAGATGGGGAGAAAGAAGAGAGAGAATGAGGAGAGATGGGGAGAAAGAAGAGAGAGAATGAGGAGAGATGGGGAGAAAGAAGAGAGAGAATGAGGAGAGATGGGGAGAAAGAAGAGAGAGAATGAGGAGAGAAAGATTAGAGAGAAGAGGGAGAAAGAGATATAAAGAGGAGAGGAGAGAAAAGGGGAACATGGAGAGAAGAGAGAAATAGAATTAGAGGGGAAGAGAGAGAGAGAGAAGAAAGGAAAGAAAGAGGACAGAGAAAGAAGAGAGAGAAGTGGAGGAAGGAAGGGAGCAAAATGAGAGAGAAAAGGAGAAGAGAGGAATAACAAATAATAATAAAATAATAATAAAATAAATTATAAAAAAGAGAATTAGAAGAGAATGAAAGACAGAGACATTTGTAGAGACTGGACACCTCAATGATGAGAGTAGTGGTACTGCTAGAGGATGGGTGCAGCAGAGTGTGCACAGACACTGGGAGATAGAAAAGAGGGAGATGCTGTGGTTATCCTGGAAAGATGAATGTGGGGGGGTCTGGGGGTCTCTTCACAGTTACCGGAGTGGGGGGGAAATAAAAGGTAAACCCGCATGTAGTGAATGTGCAGAACAGGCAGACATGTCCTTCCCATACATGAGGGAGGTTGAAGTACAGACACAGGTCTGATGACATGAAGGAAGCCCAGCTGTGGAGGGGCAGTGGGTGGAGGGACATTCCTGCAGATCTATTTGTCCCTCAGTCCTTGATTAGCAGCCGCCTGCTTTAACTTCCCATTACACACCATTGGATCAACATGCTGCTTGTGTTTAACTTGCACCCCCCTCCCCTCTTCCTCCAGGACTCCCGACCATAACATCCACTCACAAAGAATGTGCTACTACCCAAGAACTGCCACTGCAAACGCTCTTCCTCCAGAGCTGCACGCCTCTCGCCCGTCCGCAGCTGCCTGGAAGACGGGAGAGCAGAGGAGCCGGCGGCTCTCCACCGGGACAGTCTCTGAATCCACCACCTGGCCTTCAATGAAGATTTTTTGAGGTCTTTTTCACTTGACGCATTGAGGAGCTGCAGCAATCTTCTCAGGCCGGCTCCAGCCCTTGGATCTGTCTTAGGAGGAACCATCAAGAAGCTGTTGTGGAATTCACAGGGAAGCCGGTGTCCTAAGGAGACCTGAACCAACAAGCAGAGAGAAGCTCCAGAGGAGATGCTTGGCTGTCTCAGAGCAAGGTGAGTGGCATCTTCAGCTTCTGTAGGCATCAGCAGCAGCTTCATCCCTGCCGCAGTCTGCAACAGATCCTGGCAGTCCTCTGCTGTGGATCACCCATCTCCTGCCAGTCTATCATGCTCAGTGCAGGAACAGATGTCATCAGGAGGCTCAGGCGAGGAGGGGGTTAATTTCCACCAACATCTGTGGGCTCCAGATGTGATAGGAGACAGGCTTGGTTGAGAGGGGAAAGCTGGGAGATAAGAGAGGTGGTGGGGGGCATGACAATGTCTGAATGGGATCTGTAGACTGCCATTCTGGATCCAGCACCAACTCCTGGACCGTTAGCCCAAAGGACTGGTGAGTTGTGTCATGTCATGATCCCAGAGGAAGGGGGCACCATGCCAGCGGACCGAGCTCTAGGACTGTCAGAAGTAGTGCAGTTCACACTGAAGCAAGGGGTTAAAAAACTAGGACCGTGTGTTCAGCACTTGCCGCCCTCTAGTCTGTAAAATAATTTGATTGGCAGGAACGGTGCCTTGGGGTCCGAATCCGACCAAGGACAACATCTGCATGGAGTTTGTATGTTTTCCAGTGTTTGCTTGGGTTTCCTCAGGGTTCTCCTGAGACATACCGATAGAGAATTTAGATTGTGTGAGCCCCATTGGGGACAGCCTGTGATGATGATGTCTGTAAAGCGCTGCGGAATATGTCGGCGCTATATAAGCAAGAAAAATATTTAAAAAAACTTTAAGAGATCTCCATCCTCTACCAAAGCCCATCCATCTTTGCAGGCTGACAGCAGGCAGTGCAGAGCTTAATGTTTGTCTTATCGGGAGGGGGAAGACCTATGAGCTTAGTGCCCCCCCCCCCTCTCTCCCTCCTTCCCTGCTTTTCTTTCCAAGTGGCATCCATGGCCAGTTGTGTGATTTCGGTTGTCCCGCCTGACTTTCTGGAGGTGTCCTGAGAGGTGGATTCAGCACCAGCAGCGGTGGACAGCTCCCCGCTAGGGATCGCCAGGGGTCCTGCATTCACATCAGCACCGGAGCTGTCCAGCACGTCCCTCCTGAAATGCAGCCAGGAGCTTCCCCATCCACTAAAGCCCACTGGATCCTGAGCAGGTACTTATTGGTTGACATGCCTAGGACTAGAGGATGTATAGATTCCCGTGCACACATGCCGTAAAGCCTAGCCAGCCTGCATTAGCCCTATGCATGGACTTTAATGCTTTCACAGGCTCCCTCCGTGATCTGGCTTAGTCCATTTTGCCGATTGCATTTCTTAAGAGAGTCAGCAACGGTTCTATATATAGCAGGAGCGGCGGCGACGGCGGCAGCTTCTCTGATATGTAGCCGCCGGGAGGGTTAATACAACTGTTGCAATTTACAATCTACGCATTTTCATTGTCTGATGGCAGATAGAGAGATCTTAGACGCTCGGAGGCTGGAGCTCCTTTTTTGTACATTGTTCTGCAGAGCTGGGGGCTAGGGAGATAGTGCTATCAAGGTCTAGCCGGTCTTTAGGGGGTCCTATTTTGCACGGGATGAAGCCATTTTGCTGATCAGTTTAGAACTTGTCGAATATGAGTAATGGCCTTGATTGCGAAGGGTCCTCTAGAGACTGGAATCTGCCACCTGCTGAGACCAAATGCTCTTTATTCACCCAACTTTAGAAATATCAATTCCTGCCTTGAAGGCATTGCATTCTGTAAGGTCTAGGCATCATAGTGCACGGACACGTCTTATAAAACAGTGGAGCACTGGCACCTATATAAACTACATTGCCACTGTAAAAGAGTTGCATTAGGTGATAGGCGATGCCAAAACGCTAGGCGTACATGTAGCAGAGCTGACAGAGCTAGCACAGCTCCCAAGGTATTGACTATGGCTTTCCATTCGGTAAACCTATTGAGTTGCTTAAACTCATGACAATAGAATTGGTTATGTGAATATCTCTATATACTAATCATATATATCGTCTTCAAATCATACAGGATGTGCCCACACATGGCAACCCTCCTGGTACAGGGTAAACATTGCACTACTTTGTACAAGGCTTCAGATGTCGAAAACGTCAATTGTGTTGGGCTTGTAGTAAGTCTATTCCCTATGAGGTCTACACCTCATTATTAATGGTTTTCTGCTGGGTTCTTGGGTAACTACTTAGTCATTAAGGAACTCAGGATCTAATAATGACCAGGGGCTACTGCCAAGCAGTCAAGACCGGGTATAAAATAGGATAAAACATGACATATACAAAATAGAGTCTAAGTAAAATGAAATAACATGAGTCCATATTGCTCTTTTGTGATATTTAAGTGCAATTCAGAAGCTCTTGCTAGTGGTCATAGGTCCACCATGTACATCATGGTGGACTTGGGCATGGTTTGCAAGGGATATGCAGCTTACATGCCTGCTCTGTCACTTTAATAAGTATGTGGACCCTGGCATGTCCCTTTAAAAAATTAAATGGAGCGTGGCTTTGTTGCTTTAACAAATGTGCCCGATGAAGCATAGCAATACACAGACTGTACTGCTGCAAACTGAATGCGATGTCACTTTAGCAGATTTTATGGACAAGGTGCATTGCTTTTACTCATTAACGGTTAGATGAGTCGTGGGGTCATGGTAGTAGTGTCACAGCAGTGGGAGTCCTAAGTACCAACGTTGCTGCCACAAGCCATTTGTGAAATAGAGAAATGGTATTGTGGATTGTCTAGTACAACCTGTGGATCACTGGCTGGTGCAAAGCCAAAACTCCCAGCACACCTGTCAGGGCTAACTATGATGGGAGTACTAGATAAACCATAGTTGGTTCACAGGACCAATGATTTATACGATAGTGCAATTATGATTCTTATTCACTACCATAATATAATGCCTATCATTGCAAAATTGATTTTTTTATGACCGTAGCGCATGACTTTTTACGTAAGACATAAGGTGAACCCGGCAAAAGGTCTTAATTCAGAGATATAAAGCACCGTTATAATGACGAAAGCAGTAATAATGTAGGCAAGTGGCGGTACACCAGCACTATAAAACTTGGGGTATGCTGGAATGTTGTGGTTTTGTAACAGCTGGAGAGACGTAGGTTGGAAATCCCTGATGCTGTGTAAGGTAGTTGAGGTTATGGAGTCGATATAATGTATAATACTGAAATCTCTGTAGGCTGATAACATGCAATTCATCTGTGATGTCAGAGGTGCGGTCACTATGGAATTCCCATGAGGCTAGGGAATCCCTTGATTACATTCAGTTCATGGAGGCTGTGAACATGGCAGTGTTATACTTGCACAGCATAGCAATGTGGGAAGAATTATTCGCTCGGTTTTATACTAATACCCCTAACTAGGTATATTTTAATATTTCAAAATCATGCAGGAGGTTGCCTTATATCAAAAAGACTCCATCCATGAATTAATGTTGATAGTCATTCATTTGAATGATGCCTGTAATACCACATTTCTCCAGTAGTGGCCACTGCATCGGAAAGCTCCTCCAGTAAAATCCTGTTTGTTGTAGTACTCAGAAGCTGCTACCAGCTTACCTCTACCAAAGCTCTTATATTAATGGGATTGTTTTATGATGACAT
This sequence comes from Bufo gargarizans, assembly GCF_014858855.1. Classification (NCBI taxonomy): domain Eukaryota; kingdom Metazoa; phylum Chordata; class Amphibia; order Anura; family Bufonidae; genus Bufo; species Bufo gargarizans. The sequence goes on along the minus strand of NC_058087.1, from coordinate 171,445,039 downwards.
CCAGTAGTTGTCATTGCATTGGAAAGCTACTCCAGTAAAATCCTGTTTGTTGGGGTCCTCAGAGGCTGCAGCTGCCAGTTCACCACTGCCATAGCTGTTACATTCATGGGTTTGTCTTAGGAACAGTCATTCATATGAATGATGCCTGTAATACTACATTTCCCCAGTAGTGGCCACTTCAGCGGAAACCTAATCCAGCAAAATATGCAGTTTGTTGGGGTGCTCAGAGGCTGCAGTGGCCAGTTTACCACTGCCATAGCTGTTACATTTATGGGTTTGTCTTATGAACAGTCATTCATATGAATGATGCCTGTACTACTACATTTCCCCAGTAGTGGCCACTTCAGCGGAAACCTAATCCAGCAAAATCTGCAGTTTGTTGGGGTGCTCAGAGGCTGCAGTGGTCAGTTTACCCCTGCCATAGCTTTCATACTATTGGGGTTGCCTGTGATAAGACCACGCTTTTCAAAGTTTCATTTAGACTTGTGAGTCAGTGACATTCTTATTATGACCATAAGCCACTTTGCAGGAATTATATTCATGAGACTCATTAAATACCCAAAATAGCTCCTCTACAGATTGGCTTTACTCTCTAGTGTAGAGACTTTTTTTGTTTCATTGACTTCCTTGCAGTTTAGGTTGCACAGTGGTTGTCTGTATCCTCCACTTGATGCATTGCAGCCTCGGTTATAATGACAGATGCTGCTGGAGTTTTCCATTCGAGTAACAGAATTAATGATAGGCACGGGGAATGGAATTGCTTGCCAATCAGAAGGACCATTGTTTAGTGGCAAATTCAGTTGCCAAAAACCTCTTTATTGCGTTTTAATGAAGTTAAATAATATCCTACATGTCCAGGGCACTGGGGCTTATCCAAACATGGAGGACAGGTTAATGCCGGCATATGATTATGTAGCCTCTACAGGAGGGAGTAGAACATGTGGCCAAAGATTAATGACCTCTTCTTCCTTGACCACTTGTCCTTGCTGTCTCCTATCTATCACATTAGTTTGAATTCACTAATGAATCTAGGCTGGTGGCCATTGTCCCGGGTAATTTGGACAAGCTGTTAAGATCAGGGACGCTATTGGAATCTACGAAAGCTCCTTGTTAATGATGATTTTTAGTTGTGAGGATAACCCAGGTACAGCTATCTGCTCCTGCTTCTCTCTCTCCAGAAGATGTCACCTCTGACAGCTTGCCTCCTGCTCCATCTGACAAAGGGATGTGATAATGATGCCAAGATTCAAGGCACCTCTCCCCGATCTCTCAGAGTTTGCTATGTTGTACATCACACAGTAGCATTAAGATATCTCATTGCTTATTTCCCACCATACTATACTGCATAGAGCGTTGTAGGGTTTAGTTTGTCATTTGGCACAACGCAACATAATAGACCTGTCTGGATTATTGTAAGAGTACCATTGGCGCCTCCTCTGTCCAATTCCCCTAGCCCGCCCAAACCCTCATAGCACCAAAAGATTTAAGATACTGAGAACTTCGATAATCTCCCATTTATTGGGATCAGAGGATAAGCAGCTGCCGATCACTGCTTATCTCTTGGTTGAAGGTGCTGAACCTTGTGTCCCCAACAACAGACACCAGAGAACAATTGAACTGCCCTCACATAAGATTCTTCTGAGATCCTGTTGATTTGCACCATGTTTAGGTCTAGTCTAAGTTAGCTGTACATAAATTAAAGGGATATTCCGGTAACAACTCTAAATAGGGGATCTGTTAGATCAGCAGGGGGTCTGACACTGCTCGGAAGAATAGAGGTCCTGTGCCCCCCCCCCCACCATTTAAAAGTGGCAATGGCTGAGCATGTGCACTACCACCCCAGTCTATGGCACAAACAAAAATACACGAGCCCAACTATTTCTGGCAGTACCATAGAGTTTCAGTGGAGTGGTAGTGCACATGGTGGACTCCTGCTCCATTCAACAGGGAATACGAGATCCCTTTTCATGTGATTGTGACATCTGCAACTCAGTCTCGGAATATCGTAAAGCAAATGTTAGCCCACCAACAGTAGAGACAGGACATATCTTCCATGACTGCTCTATGACGTTTCATGATATTGAAGGGCATCTGTCAGCAGTTTTGTATCTATGAAATTAGCTGACCTGTTACATGTGCGCTTGGCAGTGAAAACGTAATCACACCTGGCCCTGTCCATCAAAGTGGAGAGGGTGAGGCAGTTGCAGAAAAAGCGGAGCGCCTAAATGTAACATAAATGCCCCCGTTGCTCCTAGAGGCTCATTTGCATATATTAAAACATCATTTTTTTCAGCAATGCAGGCACATATGAACATGGGATCAGCACAGATGCCTTCAGCTGCCAAGCGCACATGCAACAGGTCAGCCATAGATACAAAACTGCTGACAGATGCCCTTTAGGCTGTTTCTAGTTATCCCCCCTTGGTTATTGCTTTGCCGTCCTTCCAATAATCATTGTTTTCAATATTCATTATTCATGAGCCCCGATCAATATAATTACCTCGTCTCCCTCCTTACCTAATAGTCGCATTAACAAGTGGGAAAAATTCTTAATGGCAGCAATAGTATTTGTACAATAAGGAGGGGTTCGGGAGAGGAATCCATCAGTGGAACGGCACAAGAGGGACTCGAGTGGTAAACGCTTTATTCCTGAGTGGATATCTACTTATTTTATTTCTTCCCGTAGTGCTGTCTCCTATCTGGCTCTGCTACGTCACCCTCTGAGCAGGGCACACTTCTGGTAGTCCTACAGTAGCTCTGTCTGTGTCTTTGATGAATGCATGGACCGGGTTTATGAATGCAACAGTGATGAGTTTGTCACATGGCACTACTCATTGCAATATCAGTCTATTCTGCTATCTTACATAGGAGTTAACATAGTGCACAAATTCAGATCTGATACATCTGACAATGGAGAAAAACATGCTCTAGGCATCTATACATTAACAAAATGTCTATCAGACTGTCACGAACCAGCGGGTGTGAACCCACTGTGCCATGTGTCCCATCTACTCTAAGGGCGTTGTCTAAGTGTACCCCTCGATTCTTCACAGTACTCCTGATGGTTGGGATAGACTTTCCCAAGGGGAACACCAGGTTGCTATCTCTTGAGGAGGGTAGGCACATAAGGCAGCTGGTGCAGGTGGACCAGGAGATACCTGATTAAGTACCAGAAGTACAAGCGTAGTCAGGCAGGCGTGGTTGTTACCAGGAGCAACTGTTCAGGACCAAAGGATGAGGCAGAGGCGTAGTCAGACAGGCAAAAGGTCAGGGCAGGAGGCACAGGTACAGGTCAGGCAATCCGGATCGGCAACAGGAGAGTCAAGGCAAGCAGGCAGGGATCAGACGAGTAGCAGAATCCAGGAATGAAGTATAAGTCAGGAGCACACAAGAGTATCAGGAACTTAGCAAACACAAGGACCTTGACACTGAGGTATCTGGGAAGAGGGCTGATCCACTTTAGTACCTGCAAGAGAGCCTGGGTTGGTCAGAGGGGTCACATGACCCAACCATGCAGCCCAGGGAGTGATGCTCGCTGCCCCTAGGGCAGTGTAACCAGAAACCAGCAGCAAGCATGCTGAGGCCAGGGTTGAGTGGAACCTGTTGAGCGGAATCCTCAGCACCACAGCACGTACAGCGACAGAGCCCAGGACTGCAGCAGTGGATGGAAGGATGACCTCTGAGCACGGCGCCCAGGTCCACGGCGGTACGCGGGGGACAGCGGCCTACAGCAGCCGCTGTTACACAGACTTATGATGCTTTTGTCTATTATTGATCCACGTCAGTGATCCTCTTTATAAAGATGGATATGTTACTCCAGGGAATTAAGTAACTTCAGATACTGTATAAAGCTTTATTTAGGTAGGGTCTTTTTAGGTCCCTCATCCATTATCCAGAGCAGGGAAGCCTCTCTCACTTTTGGAGGACCCGGCAGGTCTGTAGATGAAAAAAAGACTTCCCAATGATTTAAAAGGGAACTGTGTAATGCTTTATATTCCCAGTGGTGGCCATCTAGGGGACTTGAGGACTTGCTGCTAGGTTCGTCTACGAATTGCAGCCGATCACTGAGGGTCCCGACTGTGGAGAACCCTGTGAATAAATTATTGTTTGGTGAACACTTCTAACAAAAAGGGTTTGTCCAAAGTGGACAACCAAGGGCACTTGTGTCTAAGATGTGGGCTATGCTGATGCTGGAAACTACACAATGTATGAAGCCTTCTGCTTCTGTCCATCCGTACACTGTATAGTTTCCGACAGAACAGCTTTCCGAAAGAGCTGATCAGTAGGGGTGTTGGTTGTCGGACCTCCACCGATCTGATTTTGATAACCTAGCCCAGAAAACCTCCTTTATCATTTGACAGGCGGAGAGAGAAGCTGAGCTCGGGGATATATAGTTTATTATTTTTTGATTCAATATTTTCATGTAAACAACTTTGATAAATGATCATGTGATAAAGCCTGTGAGTCCTGCTTCCCCCGCCCACACACAGTGATTAGAAGTCTTCCAATATGAGTTTGAAGGCACCAAGATCTGCCAATCACTGGGTGTGGGCGGGGGAAGCAGGACTCATAGGCTCTCTCTCTAATGCCTGGCAGAATTTACACCCTTGACTGAAAACATAGAAAATTATATATCCCCAAACTCAGTGTTTCCCCCTCTATTCTATGCTGCCCTTAGATAGTAGACCTTACAGAGCCCATTTTTTTACAACTGGATTTTAATCATTTGGGGCTAAAAAATATTTTTTAGCTGGTCTTTATTAAAAATGTTCAGCCGTTTCTGAAGTACAAGAGTTAAAAATCAGTCTGTTTGCAAGTTTTGACGTTGTTTTCTTTGAATCCTGCCAGCCAACGGCTCATGTGTACCTCTTATCTCTGACCTCCTGACCTCATAAACACTTATTTAAGTCATATTTTCATCAGTTTGATAAGAATTGAGCTATAATGAGTGTCTAGGAGGTCAGAGATAAGAACTGCACATGAGCTATCAGCAGACAAGAAGAAAATAAGGTCAAAGCTTACAAACAGACTGATTCTTGTATATCAGAAACGGCTAAACAGTTTAATGAAGGCGAGTTGAAAAAAAATTTTTTTTAGGCCAAAAGGTGTAAAATGCAATCATAAAAAATGCCCCTTAAAGTGTACATAAAATGTTACTTTTATTAACATTAGCACCAGTCTATCTATCTTCTATCTATTTATCTATCTATCTATTTGTTATCTATCTACCTATGCATTCATCCCCACATGCCTGTCCACCTATCTACGGCTACTTTCACACTTTCACACTTGGCAGAGGATCTCTATACCGGAATTAAACATGATCCGTTTTGATTTTGCACATCAGGACGCATCCTTTCCGTTAGGACGCGGTTGTGTGAAATCAAAACGGAAAAATACGGATCTGTCCCGAAATACACTGAAATTAAAATGGTGACGGATCAGTTTTTTTAGGCTCCTAAAAAACGGATCTGTCACCATTGGCTTACATTGTTTTCAGTGCCGGATGAGTTTTTTCCCGTTTTTATGACTGGACACAAAACCGCAGTTTGCAGAGGTTTAGTGTCAGGTCCCAAAATGGAATACTGCTCGAATAGAAGACATCCTGATGCATCCTGAATGGATTTATTTCCATTCAGAATGCATGAGGACTAAACGGAAACGTTTTTATTTTCCGGTATTGAGATCGTCTGCCGGATCTCAATACTGGAAAACAACGCAAGTGTAAAAGTAGTCTATCTATCTAATGTAGTAGTCCTGAGTGTGTTGATTAACACATAAGATCTCTGAGATATAAGACCATTTCAGTAACTTGATGTAAAAAAAAGCTAAATCTGTATATGCCCCCACTTATCATGTACCACTTATAATACTGGTGGTCTTCTTATGTATTAGAGCGTCCTTTGGCCCTCTCAGACCTTTGCCGTCTCTATACTTATGCCGCATATCAGTGGATTTCCTAAATCCAGATAACATGTCGATAAAGACCAATGTCCAATATGTCCTAGAATCCAGACGTCTGATACATCCATACATCAAAGCGACATACCATGGATGTGACTCACGTGTACAATGTGCTCTCGGAGGAACTGTCCTCATGCCCTCCCCCACCTCCAAACAAGATGCAGCCTAAAGAGTACAAGTTATGCATGGTCACGTTTGCTCAGTAGAACATGCATTGACTACCAGCATGAAGTGCTCATAAGGGGTCCTGCCTTCCCAGCTCCAAGCCCTGTTCTGTGCCACTTCTCTTCTTCCTTGGTCATAAAACAGGTCTTAAATCAAAATTTCAATTTCTAAGATCAACAGGATTTCCCGGTTGGAGTGGTATAAAAAGAAAGAGAGTTGAATTTAACCATTCCTGTAAGACACCTTTAAGGTGGAGTTTCCTTGTCCTTTATGTAATTCTGCTCTTAATTATGATTAAGTTCCACTTTCGGATGTATGATTCGCCCCCGGCGCTCACCTCCCTCCGTTGGTCGGGTGCTCCTCGATGCCTGTTTGCAGTGTATTAAATATTTAGGGGTTTGCAATGGTGAAGAGATCATTAATATAAATTGGTTCCAAGGATCCAGATGGGTTTCTGTTTTATCCATATAATTGGTCCCTATTAGGAAAGATGTGGAGTGAAAGGTCTGCAGACGGACACAAAGTTAGGTTTTATTGCAAATGTGATGTCTCTGACTGGACTGAATCATTGAACCCTTAGGTCTTAAATGGTGATATATTGTAAAGAGCTGGGAACCCAGTGCCATAATATGCCCAAATGTTTGGGGTCCATACAGTGTCGGACTGGGGTACCAAGGGCCCACCAGTAAAATTTATTTTGGGGGCCCACCGTACAGATACACTCAAATATAATAAATAATCTAACACATTTTTTATATGAACATAGGCTGGTTGAGGTGATGTACATTTAATATATGTATGTAGTGCAGTAAGTCTACTGTGTTATGTGCAGGTGGTGGGAGACTAGGGGCCCACCTTGCTCAGGGGCCCACCAGGGGATTCCCCTTGTACCCCTGTGGGCCAGTCCGAGCCTGAGTCCATATTACAGCAACAACACCTGGACCCCATCTCATTTGACTGAACTCAACTTCGAGTGCTATAAAACCCTAGGGTGATCTGAATTCTATTCATTATTTCAGTAGGCCTGAGGGGTCCAATATACCGTATTTTTTCCATGGACCATAAGAAGTTAAAGGTGCAATTCACATTGGTATCATCTCATCTCTTTTTACAGGATCCATGACTAATATTATAAATCTTTAATGAATCTGTAATGATCCTGCATGATCCATTCAACAGATCTGTCATAATCCATTAGGAGTGATCAGCATCGGTTAACCCCACCAATCGTCCCATTGACTTATTAGGATCCATACTGCACAAGTGACTTATAATGGGTCCATCAGGATTCATACCCCACCAGTGACATATAATGGGTCCATTAGGATTCATACCCCACCATTGATTTATAATGGGCCCATCAGGATCCCTGTCCCACCAGTGACTTATAATGGGTGCATCAGGATCCATACCTTATCGGTAACTTATAATGGGTCCATCAGGATCCATACCTCACCAGTGAATAATAATGGCTCCATCAGGACCCCTACACCACCAGTGACTCATAATGGGTCCATCAGGATCCCTACCCCACCAGTAACGTATAATGGGTCCATCAGGATTCATACCCCACCATTGACTTATAATGGGTCCATCAGGATCCCTACCCCACCAGTGACTTATAATGGGTCCATTAGGATTCATACCCCACCATTGATTTATAATGGGTCCATCAGGATCCCTGTCCCAACAGTGACGTATAATGGGTCCATTAGGATCGATACATCACCAGTGACTTATAATGGGTCTATTAGGATCCATACCTCATAAGTGAACTATAATGGGTCCATCAGGATCCCTACTCCACCAGTGACTTATAATGTGTAGATCAGGATCCATACTTCACCAGTGACTTATAATGGGTCCATCAGGATTCATATCCTACCGGTAACTTATAATGGGTTTATCAGGATCCATACCCCACCATTGACTTATAATGGGTTCATCAAGATGCATACCCCACTGAAGGCTTATAATTAGTCCATCAGGATCCATACACCACCAGTGACCATAATGGGTTTATCAGAATCCATACCCTACCAGTGACTTATCATTGGTCAACAAGTATCCATACCCCACCAGTGACCTATAGTTGGTCCATCAGGAGCTGTACCCCACCAGTGACTTAGGATTAGTCCATCAGGATCCATATACCATCAAAGACTATAATGGGTCCATCAGAATCCATTCCTTACCAGTAACTTATAATTGGTAAATCTGGATCCATACCACACCAATTACCTATAATTGGTCTATCAGGAGCCATACCCTACCAGTGGCTTATAATGGGTCTGATTTTAATTTTAAATTTTCTACTGGACAGAAAAATGCAGCAGGTAATGGAGAAAAACATTAGAATACAGACACAAGTATGAACTGAGCCTTATATTCAAGAGGAATAAGAGCTGTTCAACCCTCAGTGAATAATTCGAATGTCTGGCTTATCTCATATAGAAAGGGTTAATTTGATCTAGAAACGCTGCTCTGAAGGTTCATCAGATACTACAGAAGTGTCTCTAGCAATGGTAAGAGTAGCAGAAAAGAAAATATATTAGTCATGCATTGAAAATCCAGGGAGGAGGGATATTGATGCTGGCCAGTCCAACGTGAGCATGTGGTGGTGCACAATTATTTATTCATTAGCTCACTCGTGATGGCCAAGGGCAGAGCAAACATCAAATACATCCATGCAGGCACAAATGCTAATCTAAATCACATTTCATAGCAAGTTATGCATTCAAAATGCTGCACCCGAGTCGTGCTCCTTTATCATGTCTACGTTGTCTATAGTCTTGCATAGGCCCCCACGTGTGGTCGTCTCCTCTAGCGTTCTCTAATAGGGTCCAACACCTTAAAACTGATACAGCACTGGCTTTAGTAACATAGTTTATAAGGCTGAAAAAAGACATTTGTCCATCCAGTTCGGCCTGTTATCCTACAAGTGGATCCAGAGGAAGGCAAAAAAAAACAACCCTGTGAGGTAGAAGCCAATTTCCCCCACTTTAGGGGAAAAAATTCCTTCCCGACTCCAATCAGGCAATCAGAATAACTCCCTGGATCAAGGACCCCTCTCTAGTAGCTATAGCCTGTAATATTATTACACTCCAGAAATACATCCAGGCCCCTCTTGAACTCTTTTAGTGAATTCACCATCACCACCTCCCAGGGCTGTGGAGTCGGTAAGCCAAAGCCCCAACTCCTCAATTTCCCCTAACTCCCACTCCGACTCCCTCATACTGCATTGAACTAACTGTACCTATTTATTATACATTTTTGGAGTCGGAGTCGGTCCATTTTATAACGACTCCGACTCCACCAAAATGGACACCGACTCCAACTCCACAGCCCTGCCACCTCCTCAGGCAGAGAGCTCCATAGTCTCACTGCTCTTACCATAAAGAATCCTCATCTATGTTTGTGTAGAAACCTTCTTTCCTCCAGGTGCAGAGGATGTCCCCTCGTCACAGTCACAGTCCTGGGGATAAATAGATGATGAGAGAGATCTCTGTACTGACCCCTGATATATTTATACATAGTTATTAGATCTCCCCTCAGTCGTCTTTTTTCTAAACTGAATAACCCTAATTTTGATAATCTTTCACCCTGGGTTCACACCTGAGCATTCGCGATGGAGCGCTCTGTATGCGCGATTGTACGGGCGTTTACAATCGCGCATACAGAGACAAGCGAACGCCCATTGTCGCGCGTTCCCGAAAGTCTATGTACGGGAACGCGCGACAAAACACCCCAAACTTTTTGGAGCGTCGGGCGTTTTACAGCGCGATCGTACGCGCTGTAAAACGCCCAGGTGAGAACCATTCCCATAGGGAAGCATTGGGTTCTCCTTGTTGAGCATTTTACAGTGCGTAGGAACGCGCTGTAAAACAGCTCAGGTGTGAACTTAGGGTCAGGGTGCTATAGTCCACCCATTCCAGGAGCCCAGAACTGTACACAGTACTCCATGTGAGGTCTGACTAGTGATGTGTAAAGTGGTAGGACTATGTTCTCATCATGGGCATCTTTGCCCCTTTTGATGCAACCATTATCTTATTGGCCTTGGCAGCAGCTGACTGACCCTTGTTTCTACAGCTTAGTTTGCTGTTCACCAAAATTCCTAGGTCCTTTTCCATGTCAGTGTTACCCAGTGTATTACCATTTAGTATGTACGGGTGACTTGCAATTATTCCTTCCCATGTGCATAACCTTACATTTGTCAGTGTTAAACCTCATCTGCTACTTCTCTGCACAGATTCATCGGTAGCAGACTCTGACCACTAGCAATGTCTTATCCATGGACGCAAAATGGACAAGAATAGGACATGTTCTACCTTTTTGCAGGCCAGCGGAACAGAAAAACTGATGCCCCACTGAAATGAATAGGTCTGCCTCCGATCCACCAAAATTGCCCAAATTGACCAAGAATATGGTCACATGCATGGGGCCCAAAGAAGACTCATCAGCTCTCCTGAAAAGTGTGTTTTAGTAAGTACTCGTATTTCCCTTGAACTCACATTTCCCTTGAGCTGACTGATCCCATTTATAGGGTTACCCCACTAATTTAAAACATTTTTGTTTACTCATATATGTGGAGGACTTTCTTCCCTTTCCATAGGTGGGCAGTAGCTCATCAAGCACCTGCATCTCCCAGGATGTATTGCAATCAATTCTTGTTAAACCCTTCCTCCCCTGCATAGAAATGAGTCCCTCACATATAGTTCCAGAGATACATATGGCATTTATTGCTGCCGACTCTTTGCGCTCAAACGGATGAGGATGAGTTTGCTTTTTTTTTTTACATTTTTTACCGCCATTCAGGGAAAATCGCGAAGCACAAGGAAATTCGGCTTTGCAGCAAATCGAATTTTCCCTGAAATTCGGATTGCATTCCACTTCGTCAGGTTCGATTCGCTCAACACTAGTTGCAATATTACCGCCTCTAAAATGTCCTATTCATTGCGCGGTAAGACTTTTACTGCAATACACGTCATTTATGATAATTTTTTTGATATTTGTTTCACGTATTTTTGTATATTTCTCCATGCGGCACTGCGTTATGAAATAGAAGTGACCTCTTTGAATGCGATTTCCTTTTCTGTCCTGCAGAATATCCCTGAGCACATGATAAATGTCAGCTCCGCTGACGCCCCCCCTCGCTGCTCCTGTTTGGGTAGGTGGTTGGCGGAGAAGGTTGCCCTCTTGTAAAAAGGTTTTAATAAAAAAAATCACGATATCACTGAGACCGCTGTTGACAGATTGGAAATCCGGCGGCGCGATGACGTCCATGCGAGTCATCAGAAGCGGGACCCCCTTCTCTCCCATTCTCTCCCATTCTCTTTCATGTATCCGTTTATTTATAGAGGAATAAGTGGGGCACTTTACAACGAGAGACAATGTCCTATTGCCAGACCAATCAGTCGTATTGTTTCAGCGCTCTCGTGCGGAGAGAGAAGCGTCGCCGTTATGAAAATGCAGCCCTGCCTTGGCTCCTGTTCAATTCGTGGGGCTGACAATAAATCGTAAGGATAATAAATGCGGCAAAAATAAATATCATATTAAAGCGCGTCCCTGAAGAATCAGGAAGAATGCGTTAGAGGCACGAAGGACGGAATAACGCCTGTGACAGATGCAGGACCCAATTACGGTATATTTTGCGGTCACGACTGATTGCGTTCAGCGGGGTCATTATGTTACGTCAGGTACATTCTCCTGTAAAAGTCTAGTTGTCCTCTCTTCCACAGAACTTCTCTTCCGTTATAATGAGCTGCGTGCCTGTTAGGAGAATTGACAGATAGAGTAGAGTCATCTTTTTATGAATCCAACTTATAACCAGTCAAGATCTTCCTTGGTTAAAAAGGTCGCACCCGCTTTAAAAAAAAGGGAGCTGCAATACCAGCAAACCTTTATTTTTCTAGTCTAATATAACCCTAAATCATCTGAAATAATAATTGCCACCATGCACCTCTGCTAGCTATGCCTCTAAGGGACCCAGGGAAAAGAACGACAGGGCAAGTTGAGTTTCAGTGTGGCTTCCTCCTCTCTTGAAAACACATGCATGCTCAGCTGAACCAAGCATGCATGTGTGTGGGGTAGCTGGAAGGGTTAGCTGTAGGCTGACAGCTGTTAAAGGTGTGGCTACCCTTAGGCTGGTTTCACACGGGCTTTGCGGGAAAAGGTGCCGGTGCGTTGCGGGAACATGCGCAATTTTTCCGCGCAAGTGCAAAACATTGTAATGCGTTTTGCACGCGCGTGAGAAAAAATCGGCATGTTTGGTACCCAAACCCGAACTTCTTCACAGAAGTTCGGGTTTGGGTTAGGTGTTCTGTAGATTGTATTATTTTCCCTTATAACATGGTTATAAGGGAAAATAATAGCATTCTGAATACAGAATGCATAGTACAATAGTGCTGGAGGGGTTAAAAAAAATAAAAAATTATTTAACTCGCCTTAATCCACTTGATCGCGCAGCCGGCATCTCTTCTGTCTTCTTCTTTGCTGTGCACAGGAATAGGACCTTTGATGACATCACTGTGCTCATCACATGGTGCAATCACATGGTGCATCACCATGGTGAGGGACCATGTGATTGGATCATGTGATGTGACGTCACCACAGGTCCTTAGCCGGCAGCTCAACATTACAGAAGAAGACAGAGATCAGCAACTACGCGATCAAGTAGACTCGGTGAGTTCATTTTTTTATTTTTAACCCCTCCAGCGCTATTGTACTAAGCATTCTGTATTCAGAATTCTATTATTTTCCCTTATAACCATGTTATAAGGGAAAATAATACAGATCGGGTCCCCAGCCCGATCGTCACCTAGCAACCATGCGTGAAAATCGCACCGCATCCGCACTTGCTTGCGGATGCTTGCGATTTTCACGCGGCCCCATTCACTTCTATGGGGCCTGCGTTGTATGAAAAACGCAGAATATAGAGCTTGCTGCGATTTTCACACAACGCACAAGTGATGCGTGAAAATCACCGCTCGTGTGCACGGCCCCATAGAAATGAATGGGTCAGGATTCAGTGCGGAAAACTCGCCCGTGTAAAAGGGGCCTTAGGGTTCATGCACATGGCAAGGCACATAGCACATCCCTATGGCTCCATACTAATGAGTGGTAAGGAAACTGTGCCGCCATATGGTGCCTCTGTAAGGCACCACATTACTGGTAAATCATACCTTAGCAGCACTGCTTCGAAAGGAGAATATTGATGTAATATGGCATCTGAAAATGGAAAAATATGAAATCGGAGACACGTGGAGGTGGACCCATTCTCCATAGACATATAGGTGCCATAATACTGCTCTGTAATATAATATTTATATGGCCACATGTGTGAGCCTTTTTCTACAAGCCCTAGTGTCTATGTAGATTTTTCCAACTCATGGGTTAAGAGACCCATTGAAAAAAATCTTTGATGACAGAGAATGAAACTGACTTCATTGCAGCAAAGCAATCAGTGCTATTGTCTTGCTCTGTTCAGTCGTTCAATGCAGAATTAACATGTGCCACGGCAGCTATAGCTTACAGTAAACACTCATATACATTGAATGCGGTTGTCATGGAAAGCTCATTGTCTTTTCCAAAGCCTGCATGTCTTCAGCACGTTTTTTTGGGATGTACTGTATAGTGCCTATAAATGAAGACTAGTTGTGGAAGATCTTCAGTAGCGAATACAATGGGAAGGATCGGCTTAAAGGGCATCTGTCAGCAGATTTGTACCTATGACACTGGCTGACCTGTTCCATGTGCGCTTGGCAGCTGAAGGCATCTGTGTTGCTCCCATGTTCATAGGTGTCCGCATTGCTGAGAAAAAGGATGTTTTATTATATGCAAATGAGCCTCCAGGAGCAGCGGGGGCGAAACCATTACACCTAGAGGCTCTGCTCTCTCTGCAACTGCTGCGCCCTCTCCACTTTGATTGACAGGACCAGGCAGTGAAAATGTCATCACACCTGCCTGGCCATGATAATCAAAATGGAGAGGACGCGGCAGTTGCAATAAGAGCAGAGCCTCTAGGACTAAGGGAACGCCCTTGTTGCTCCTAGAGGCTCATTTAGCATTCTCAGCAATGCGGCCACATACGATATGAACATGGGACCAACACTGATGTCCTTCAGCCTGCCAGAGCGCACATGCAACAGGTCAGCCAGTGTCATAGGTATAGATCTGCTGACCCTAGGGAGCATTGATATGAGGACTGCCACTGTAAATAATTATTGTAGCCAGAGACACTACCACTTCCCATCCTCTTCTCTACTCTTCCAGGGCTTTCGGCACATCCTTGGACCACTTTTGGCAAGTGGTCCAAAGATGTGCCAAAAGCCCTGGAGGAGCAGAGGGGAGGATGGGAGTGGTAGTGTCTCTGGCTACAATAATTATTTACAGTGGCAGTCCTCATATCAATGCTCCCTAGGGTCAGGGCACAACCTTTCTTCCCTAGGGGGACACCTTCATGTTGGGGGTCCTGCCTGATGGTAGGTGGGGTTCTCTTAGTGTTATGAGTGTTGTACGGGTGCAAGGCCGGCGAATGATGCTGGAGTCAGTACCCAGGCCAGTTGTAAAAGATAAATGTCTCTCTTTACTAAAGTATAGAATGGGAGTTGTAGTGTATCCAACGGTATCATGGCACAGTTTCAAGGCAAGTCACAGTGCAATCTCTTCCCAATAGCTGTATATCGGCAAATATCAACAATGATGATAATAGGAGTAGAAGTCCCTGAGCTCCTTCTAAACACTCTCAAAAATAAGTATTGCAGTTCCCAATGCAGGGTGCAAATCCTACAAGCGGTCGGCAAAGTCTTTAGCCGTAATGAGCAAATACCTTGCTAACCAGCACGGCCTTGTGATCCTAGACAGTCGTTGGATATTTGTTCCTCCTTCCTTCAGGAATTCACTCCTTCACAGGAATGATGTTTCTCCTGCCTCTAGATTCACACAGGCTCATAGCCATCTGCATCTCTCACAAGAAAAGCCCAAAACAAACAAGCATACGTACTGCAGACAGAGCTAAACTGAAGTGGCTGATGCAATACTAACTAGAAAGCTCCTCCCTCAAAAAGGGAAAGCTAGTTCCCCCTGCTGAGTCATGGCAAAATCAACTTAACAGTGCCACCTATAGACAGCTTTTGGGAATACATACAGAGCATAATGCAAAGCATTAATCATTTTAGTAATGGACCAAATTACCACTTTGCAGGGCTCCGGTTCTGGGATACTGCAGAAGGAGAACTGGTGAACTGGCCACATTAATGTACGTGGTGAGTGAAAGCTATGAACATGTCAGCATCACATCTGGACCCTGGAGCAATGGAGGAAGGTGACCTAGTCCAATTCATTATGCAGGACTTTGTTTTCCGTCCTGCATAACAAAAATCGGACCTGTTCTGTTATGCTTGACCATAGACTTCGATTATGATGGATCAAAACTGAGTTCCTCTTAAAGGCTTCAGTTTTGTAATCTGTCTACGAATAATTCCAGTTATATTCTGTTATAACGGGATCCATAATGGAATTCTTTCACTGCCCACACCCAAACCCGGTGAGGGTCGGGTTCGCTCATCTCTAATGACCCATCCTATCCCATGAGGAAAATGCCTGCCATAATCCTTGATGCCCTGCGCAACACAAAGTAAATCCTGAAAACACTTCACTAGTCCATAGGCGACCACGTAATATATATGTCCACTGTGTATGTACTGTAAGTGTATTTATGAATAACAGCTTAATCTAACTCCATATGCCAATCACATCTACATTTTTATGCAGAGCATTGCATCCAAAGACCCTGTTAGTGATACTCGCCGATGCCCTCGAAGGCCTGCAGCACATTTACATCCTCGCTGTAGCAGTTTCTCAAGCACTCACCTGCCACCTTCCATAGCGAATAGCTCCGTGTTACAATAGACTGCTCACGGAATCGCCCGCATCCTCCACCGTTTGCTGCTGCCCTCAACAACCTTTTTGTACAATGGGCTGTTGGCCCTTTCGCTGCTGCAAGCCTGTAATTTTCTCTGCCTAGGAAGTCAATGACAATACCTTCCTTCTTGAAAATATGCAGTGTTTCTGTATGGTTGACAATAGCAGGTTTCTGAACATGGTACGTGTAGAATAATTCCGAGGTACGGAAATAGCACGGGCTGGTGTAATAACACTGTCAGCTACTTGCGTGCTTTACATCGCTCAAAAGACCGGGTATTAGCGCTTTAACTTTTCAATATGGAAGGCTGTGTAGAAATAATAGTCCTTTGAATGTCTTGCGTTGTTACTGTACAATGCCATTGAGTCACATAATGCGAGAAATAATCGTGAATGAGAGGCAGATGCAGATGACAGTCTGAATCGATGCACGTCGTAACATTTACTTCTATGCAGCAAACATAAAGCCTATTAACATTCATTCATTTTATTCATTGAAACCAGTTTAAATATTTAAAAAAACGTCAAAATGTTACAGAAGCAGCCAGCCGTCAGTTATCAGCATCAGGTGACATACTGGGAGCAGTGACTGAGTTTATGGTTGTGGGTATGGATGCCAATAATGATGTGTTTACCTGTGTACTGTAGGTGAAGCCTCCAGGGTTAGGCCTCCTGCACATGTTTACTGCCCGTTTTTTGCGTTCCGTATACGCTCGGTATACGGAACCATTCATTTTAATGGTTCCGCAAAAAAAAAACGGAATGTACTCCGTATGCATTCCGTTTCCGTATTTCCGTTTTTCCGTTCCGTTTAAAGATAGAACATGTCCTATTATTGCCCGCAAATCACATTCCGTGGCTCCATTCAAGTCAATGGGTCCGCAAAAAAACGGAACACATACGGAAATGCATCCGTATGTCTTCCGTTTCCGTTCCGTTTTTTGCGGAACCATCTATTGAAAATGTTATGCCCAGCCCAATTTTATCTATGTAATTACTGTATACTGTATATGCCAAACGGAAAAACGGAACAGAAAAACGTAACAGAAACGGAAACACAACGGAAACAAAAAACGGAACAACGGATCCGTGAAAAACAGACCAAAAAACACTGAAAAAGCCATACGGTCGTGTGCAGGAGGCCTTACTACAAGGCCCATAGATTGGGGTGCTTTGGCATGGGTGAACCTTTGCTGGGCATCAACTTCCCATCAGCATTTTAATGTCATAGTGTCATTTCGTATGCTAATTGATTTCTCAATATGTTTTACTGATACAGGGCACCAAACCCCTGTGTAGACAGAGTAGACCTAGAGGTCAGTGATAAAATTTCTGCCTGTAGCCACCACTAGAGGGAGCTCACTGTCCAGTGAGCACTGTAAGCTCCCTCTAGTGGTGATTGCAGGCAGACAGCATATTTTCATTAGAAGTTTTTTTTTTTTTGAGGCCTCACAAAATGTTTACAGTAGGCAGGGAATGCTTTAAAATAAAAAATAAAAATACTTACCTGTTCAGTTTCCCACCATTTCCCATGCTGCATTTCCAAGGGTAATTGATGCTGCAGTGATGATGTCACCAACTATTACATGTGCAGGTAGCAAGATCAGAACTGCTCTAATGACATACTGTACTTGACCACCCAGAGATGACCACAGCAGTGATTATGCGAAGTAGTTGGTGATGTCATCACTGCAACGTCGGAAACAAAGATCACAGGAACCACCAGAACATCAGTTCTTGAACAGAGGAGCACTGGAGTATGTTGTTTTTTTTTTTAATTTAGAACATTCCTGGCCTTCAGCAAAATGTTGGGGGTCCCAGAGTAACCCTTTAACTAAAGATATCACAGCTACAGATTATATATCCAGATTAAACGGGTCAACCTTACAGTTTGCAAACCAGCACCTGGATCTGAATACTTTCGTAGTTGCATTAAAAATGTATTATAGCTACTGAACTGAGTTATTTACTGAAAATCTATCTGTATAGCGCCACCTGCTGTTTGCTCTTTGTCTAATTTCTCTGTCCTGCTCACTGAGATGGATGCAAGTGCTCAGTTCCATCCTTCCACTACTACCACCTCTTGCCGCATGCGGCACATGCCCTCTGAGAAAGGACACGCCCCAGAGCTGCCAGCTTCAAATATATCTAGCTGAATAATTAGAGAAATTAATGGGGGGATCTCTGGACCCATGTGAGCCAGGGCCGTCTTTAACCCCTTAAGGACCGGGCTCATTTTCACCTTAAGGACCGGGCCATTTTTTGCAAATCTGACCAGTGTCACTTTAAGTGCTCATAACTTTCAAACGCTTTGACTTACCCAGGCCGTTCTGAGATTGTTTTTTCGTCACATATTGTACTTCATGACACTGCTAAAATTGGGTCAAAAAAGTTATTTTTTTTGCATAAAAAAATACATTTTTTACCAAAAATTTTGAAAAATTAGCAAATTTCAAAGTTTCAGTTTCTCTACTTCTGTAATACATAGTAATACCCCCAAAAATTGTGATGACTTTACATTCCCCATATGTCTACTTCATGTTTGTAGCATTTTGGGAATGATATTTTATTTTTTGGGGATGTTACAAGGCTTAGAAGTTTAGAAGCAAATTTTGAAATTTTTGAGAAATCTTCAAAATCCCACTTTTTATGGACCAGTTCAGGTTTGAAGTCATATTGTGAGGCTTAGATAATAGAAACCTCCCAAAAATGACCCCATTCTAGAAACTACACCCCTCAAGGTATTCAAAACTGTTTTTTTCAAACTTTATTAACCCTTTAGGTGTTCCACAAGAGTTAATGGCAGATGGAGAAACAATTTTGAAATTTCTATTTTTTGGAAAATTTTCCAATATAATACATTTTTTCCAGGAGTAAAATAAGGGTTAACTGCCAAACAACACTCAAAATGGGTTGCCCTGATTCTGTAGTTTGCAAAAACACCCCATATGTGGTCGTAAACTACTGTTTGGCCGAACGGTAGCACATAGAAGGAGGGGAACACCATATGGGTTTTGGAAGGCAGATTTTGCAGGACTGGTTTTGTTTATACCATGTCCCATTTGAAGCCCCCTGTTGCACCCCTAGAATAGAAATTTCAAAAAAGTGACTCCATCTAAGAAAGTACACCCCTCAAGGTATTCAAAACTGGGTTTACAAACTTTGTTAACCCTTTAGGTGTTCCACAAGAGTTAATGGCAGATGGAGAAACAATTATGAAATTTCAATTTTTTGGAAAATTTTCCAATATAATCAATTTTTTCTAGGAGTAAAACAAGGGTTAACTGCCAAACAAAACTCAAAATGGGTTGCCCTGATTCTGTAGTTTGCAGAAACACCCCATATGTGGTCGTAAACTACTGTTTGGCCGAACGGTAGCACATAGAAGGAGGGGAACGCCATATGGGTTTTGGAAGGCAGATTTTGCAGGACTGGTTTTGTTTATACCATGTCCCATTTGAAGCCCCCTGTTGCACCCCTAGAATAGAAATTTCAAAAAAGTGACTCCATCTAAGAAAGTACACCCCTCAAGGTATTCAAAACTGGGTTTACAAACTTTGTTAACCCTTTAGGTGTTCCACAAGAGTTAATGGCAGATGGAGAAACAATTATGAAATTTCAATTTTTTGGAAAATTTTCCAATATAATCAATTTTTTCTAGGAGTAAAACAAGGGTTAACTGCCAAACAACACTCAAAATGGGTTGCCCTGATTCTGTAGTTTGCAGAAACACCCCATATGTGGTGGTAAACTACTATTTGGCTAAACGGCAGGACATAGAAGAAGGGGAACGCCATATGGTTTTTGGAAGGCAGATTTTGCTGTACTGGTTTATTTACACCATGTACCCTTTCAAGCCCCCTGATGCACCCCTAGAGTAGAAACTCCATAAAAGTGACCCCATCTAGGAAACTACGGGATAAGGTGGTTGTTGTTTTGGGACTATTTTTGGGGTAAATTTGATATTTGGTTGCTCTATATTACTCTTTTTTGAGGCAATGTAACAAAAAAATTAAAATCTAAAATTGTTTCTACATTCGCTATTTAGTTTTGTGGAACACCTAAAGGGTTAACATAGTTTGTAAAGTAACTTTTGAATACCTTGAGGGGTGTAGTTTCTTAGATGGGGTCACTTTTTTGGAGTTTCTAGTCTGGGCTACATCAGGGGGGGCTTCTAATGGGACATGGTGTCAAAAAAAAAACTGTCCATCAAAATCTGCCTTCCAGAAACCGTATGGCGTTCCCTTCGTTCTATGCCCTGCCGTGCGGCTATATAGCCATTTACGACCACATATGGGGTGTTTCTGCAAACGACAGAATCGGGGCAATAAATATTTAGTTTTGTTTGGCTGTTAACCCTTGCTTTATTACCGGCAAAATGGATTTAAATTGAAATTTTGCCCAAAAATAGGTGTTTTGGCACCGTTTTTATTTTATATTTTTAACACCGTTCATCCGAGGCGTTTGGTCAAAAGTTATTTTTATAGCGACGACTTTTACGCACGCGACGATGCCCAATATGTATGGCTCTCAGACTTTGGAGACACTAAGCAGGCATCCTAAAACTGCGGCCCTCCAGATGTTGTAAAACTACAATTCCCACCATGCCCTGCTGATGGCTGTAGGTTGTCTGGGCATGCTGGGAGTTATAGTTTTACAACATCTGGAGGGCCGCAGTTTGAGGATGCCTGCACTAAAACTAATATTTTTGGGGGAAAGAAAAATAGTTTTCGTGTCTCCAAAGTCTGAGAGCCATAGTGTTTTATGTTCTCTAGTGAACTGTTGGGGATTATAAAAATTTAGTACTCCATGGAAGTGTGATACTCCCTGAAGCAATCGATAACGCAGAGGCCCGGATGATCGGGGCACGTGTCGCACTGAGTGGTGGTGTCCTTCCGTATCCCCCTCCTGCGACACACTCTGCACTTTTTTTGGGTTCGTCCCTTCTTTCCAGTATGGGGGACCACACCTGGAAAGTGTTGGCCAGGGACGATCCGGGCGCCTCCAGTTCCCGAGGTACTCCGGCCTGCTCTTTCCCGGTCCGAAAAGATCAGGTCCTTGAGGACTGCCTCATAGAATTGGAGGAATGTCCCTGTGCTGCCAGCGCTTCGGGATAGTACAAAAGAGTTGTACATGGCAACCTGCACCAAGTAGACCGCAACTTTTTTGTACCATGCCCGGGTTTTGCGCATGGCGTTATATGGCGTGAGGACTTGATCCGAGAGATCAACTCCTCCCATATACCGATTGTAGTCGACGATACAATCGGGCTTGAGGACCGTTGCCGCGGTACCTCGCACAGGGACTGGGGTGGTGCCGTTACCGTGGATTGTGGACAGCATAAGGACATCCCTCTTGTCCTTATACCTGACCAGCAACAGGTTTCCACTGGTAAGTGCACGGGTCTCACCCCTGGGGATAGGTACCTGGAGGGGGTAGGCAGGGAGGCCGCGCTGATTTTTCCGCACGGTCCCACAAGCGAACGTAGATCTGGCGGCAAGGGACCTGAACAAGGGAATGCTGGTATAAAAGTTATCCACGTACAAGTGGTAACCATTATCCAGCAGTGGGTACATAAGGTCCCACACGAGTTTCCCGCTAACACCCAGAGTGGGGGGACATTCTGGGGGTTGAATACGGGAATCTCGCCCCTCGTACACACGAAATTTGTAAGTGTACCCTGAGGTACTCTCACAAATTTTGTATAGCTTCACGCCATACCTCGCTCGCTTTGTGGGAATATATTGGCGGAAACTGAGTCTCCCCTTGAACGCAATGAGCGACTCATCAACCGCGACCTCCCTTCCAGGTACGTAGGCCTGCTGAAATGTGGCCCCAAAGTGATCGATGACAGGCCGTATCTTATACAGCCGGTCATAGGCAGGATCACCTCGGGGTGGACATGCTGCATTATCGGAATAATGCAGACATTTCCGGATGGCCTCAAACCGGGAGCGTGTCATGACCATACTGTACAGTGGGGTCTGGTACAGGACGTCCCCACTCCAGTATTGCCTGACACTGGGTTTTTGGACTAGACCCATATGCAGCACGAGGCCCCAAAATGTCCTCATTTCGGCTGCACTGACCGGCGTCCAGCCACCGGGTCTAGCCAAAACTGAGCCTGGGTTTTGAGCGACGAACTGTTGGGCGTACAGATTCGTCTGCTCCACCATCAAATTCACCAGTGGGTTACTGAAAAAAAAACTAAAATAGTCAATTTCAGTAAACCCCACTGTGGGAATCTGGATTCCAGGATTGCCAGCGAAATCCGGAATCTCAGGCTCAAAGTCCACTGGGGGACACCAGCTAAGTTCATCGGCAGGGGTCTCCGGTGAACTTATTTGGTGGGCCGGGAAACCAGTACGAACGCCAGGGCGGCTCGTACTAGGGTGGGCCACAGGATCCCTAGCATGTGCGGCCCCTGGCTCCGCCTGGCGGCGTCTCCGCCGCCTTGGTGGCTCATCGTCATCCGATGATGATGAGGAGGATGCTGATGATAAGAGGAATGTGGGGTCATCCTCATCCTCACTGGGGCTCTCGGAGTCGGAGGCAATCTGGGCATATGCCTCCTCGGCCGAGAACACCCGGCGGGCCATGGGTGTGTGTGCGTGTAGGTGTGCGTGTGTGTAAAACTTTATTATATGTGCGTGTGTGTGGGGGCAACGGGTGTTCGCGTACTAAAAAAAGGAAAAAAGGGCAAGTGTTAGGAAAAAAAAAAAGTTGCTGATTAGCGGTACAACGCTGATCAGCGGTGGGGCAGGCGATGCGCTAACAGTGGACGGACGCTAAAAAGTGCCGACCAGTCAGCGAACGCAGAAAAAAAAGTGGTGGTGAGGGGGCTAGTGGTGGTGGTGGGGGGGGGGGGTTGGGGGGAGTGGTGGGGGGATGGGTGGAGGGGGTGGGGGGGCTGGTGGTGGTGGGGGGCTGGTAGGGGGGGGCAAGTGGCAGGGGGGGGTCTGGGGTCTGATAGATGGATCAAAAAAAGTTTTGTGTAAAAGTTAAAAGTTTTTTTTTTTTTTTTTTTTTCCTAACTAACTTTTCCCTTCTTTCCCTGCCTAACGATGCCTCTCCCTCACTGACCCTAACCTACCTGGGTGGCGATGGGTGCAGGAGGGTGATGGATGGCGATTAGGGGGACACAGGAGCTGGTGCTGGACGATGCTGCCGGGTGCTCGTGCAGAACAGGAAGAGGAGGGGAGAGAGGAGCGCAGGAAGTTTGAATCTCGCGCCTCTCTCCCCTGCACCAATCAGCACCCTGGACAGCAGTGTTCAGCACCAGGGCCAGCACCGCCTCCTCAAATCCTCGGACTGCGATTGGTGGTGTATAATTACGCCACCGATCGCAGTCTTTTTCCGGTTCATCGGGTCACCGGACACCCGAATGGACCGGAAACGCAGAAAACCGCAGGTCTGAATTGACCTGCGGTTTTCTGCGATCGCCGATACGGGGGGGTCAAATGACCCCCCCCTGCGTTGTTACGGGATGCCGGCTGAATGATTTCAGCCGAAATCCCGTTCCGATTAACCCCCGCGGCGCCGGAATGCCGATTTTAAGTCAGGACGTACCGGTACGCCCTTGGTCCTTAAGGACTCGGGAAATAGGGCGTACCGGTACGCCCTGTGTCCTTAAGGGGTTAAAGGGACACTGACAGGGCCAATAAGCATATTGAGGTATATATATGGCAGTACAGGTCTTATAATGGGTATTACAATCATATAAGTATCCCCCCCGTCCACATTATACATACAGAAAAACTTAAGTTTTATAACCTGCTCCAACGGTCTTCAATCTGCCCAAGGGGCGGCGTTTCACCTCTCTTGCGCCCAGCCAGCCTCCCCCAACTGCCGCTTTGAAGCGCCGCCCAGCTCATGAATATTCAGTTTGCTGGGCGGCTTCTGCGGTCCCCGCTCTGAAGCGCTGCGCTTAACAGTGCCCGGCGCATGCGCCGGATCTTGTGAAGTCCGGTACAGTAAGCGCCGCCCAGCTCATCAATATTCACTTCGCTGGGCGGCGCTTACTATTCCCGACTTCACAAGATCCGGCGCATGCGCCGGGCACTGTTAAGCGCAGCGCTTCAGAGCGGGGACCGCAGAAGCCGCCCAGCAAACTGAATATTCATGAGCTGGGCGGCGCTTCAAAGCGGCAGTTGGGGGAGGCTGGCTGGGCGCAAGAGAGGTGAAACGCCGCCCCTTGGGCAGATTGAAGACCATTGGAGCAGGTTATAAAACTTAAGTTTTTCTGTATGTATAATGTGGACGGGGGGGATACTTAGATTACTGTAATACCCATTATAAGACCTGTACTGCCATATATATACCTCAATATGCTTATTGGCCCTGTCAGTGTCCCTTTAATATTGAGTGGACCCTGGGCAAGGATTTACTTGGGACCCCTGGATCCCGCCTTCCCACACACTAAAAAAAAGCTAAAATCTTATACTCACCTTACTGCTATGTGTCATGGCACAGGCGGGCTTGATGACATCATAACGCCTGCCTGCGCTGGGATTTCACTACCAAATAGACCTCAGGCCTGTAGCCTATGAGAACTGCCATCTGCAAATTTTAAGGCGCATTGGTGACCATTTTGGTCGCCATCTGGAGCGCTGTATTACATCAGTGACATCACCGCTCTCCACATATAGGTGATATATTACATCGGTGACATCACCGCTCTCCACATATAATATTACATCAGTGACATCACCGCTCTCCACATATAAGTGATATATTACATCAGTGACATCATCGCTCTCCACATATAAGTGATATATTACATCAGTGACATCACCGCTCTCCACATATAAGTGATATATTACATCAGTGACATCACCGCTGTCCACATATAAGTGATATATTACATCAGTGACATCATCGCTTTCCACATATAAGTGATATATTACATTAGTGACATCACCGCTCTCCACATATAAGTGATATATTACATCAGTGACATCACCGCTGTCCACATATAAGTGATATATTACATCAGTGACATCATCGTTTTCCACATATAAGTGATATATTACATTAGTGACATCACCGCTCTCCACATATAAGTGATATATTACTTCAGTGACATCACCGCTGTCCACATATAAGTGATATATTACATCAGTGACATCACCGCTCTCCACATATAAGTGATATATTACATCAGTGACATCACCGCTGTCCACATATAAGTGATATATTACACAGTGACATCACCGCTCTCCACATATAGGTGATATATTACATCGGTGACATCACCGCTCTCCACATATAATATTACATCAGTGACATCACCGCTCTCCACATATAATATTACATCAGTGACATTACCGCTCTCCACATATAAGTGATATATTACATCAGTGACATCACCGCTCTCCACATATGTGATATATTACATCAGTGACATCACCGCTGTCCACATATAAGTGATATATTACATCAGTGACATCACCGCTCTCCACATATGTGATATATTACATCAGTGACATCACCGCTCTCCACATATAAGTGATATATTACATCAGTGACATCACCGCTGTCCACATATAAGTGATATATTACATCAGTGACATCACCGCTCTCCACATATAAGTGATATATTACATCAGTGACATCACCGCTGTCCACATATAAGTGATATATTACATCAGTGACATCACCGCTCTCCACATATAAGTGATATATTACATCAGTGACATCACCGCTGTCCACATATAAGTGATATATTACATCAGTGACATCACCGCTCTCCACATATAAGAGGCATATTACAGCACTGACGTCATCCCTCTATATGACGTTACAGATTACAGTTCGTTCTCTTGTATGACACAGGAGATTATACAGCTGCAGGGTGAGACATCAGACATGTGCCTGACACACACAAACTGTCTAGAGGGCGGAGCTCCGGGACATGAGCGGGCGGCGCGTCTCCTTTAGTATATATATCTATATGTACACGGGATGAGGCATCTGCTCCTCCGCTATCTGCTTGTCCGCCACTGATCCCATCTTCCTTCTCTTCTAGCTGAGAGCCGTTGCTCCACACTTGAAGACTCGACAGTCTGGGCTCCTGCATTCATATTGAGGGAAAGAGCTGGATGTGGGGCGGGGGGCAAAACGGCGACAAGGCTAAAAAGTCTTGTTGGTCGCCATCTGGAGCGCTGTCTGGGCCCCCCAGGAGCAACTGAGCCCGGGGCAGCTGCCCCTTTTGCCCCGTGTTAAAGACAGCACTGATGTGAGGTACAGGGCTGGTTCTAGCTTTGTTAGAAATAGGTTGTCATGTCCTATATGATGTCTGATTTTCCTTTTTAACATCAATCATGGGAGAATCCCTTTAAGGTAAGGATCATATATTTTTACCCTCTGGTTGAAACATGTTAGATTAGGGTAATAATGCAGTCTTCATGTGCCTGATGTGTGGACTCTAGTCCCCAGTAATAGGCAAATATATATATTCTCATTGACTGCAGCTTACCTGGATATTAAAGGGGTATTTCCATCACAGACAATGGGGGCATATCGCTAGGATATGCCATTATCTAAACGGTGTGGGACCCGCACCTATCCCGAGAATGGAGCAGGGAGAGTGGTGGCTGGAGGACCCTGGGTTTCTTGGGGTGCGGGTACTGCCAAGCGCTCTTCCCATACAAGTGAATGGGAGCACACAGCACTTGCGCGGCCTCCGCACCCTTTCATTTCTATGAGCCCGACGGAAATAGCAGAGCCAGCGCCCCAAAGAAATGAATGGAGGGCAGCTGCGCATGCGCAGTGCACCCTCCGCCACCTTCCCCGCTCCGTTCTTGGTATAGGTGCTGGTCCCAGAGGTGGGATTCGCGCCTATCAGACACTAGGGGCATACCATAGTGATATGCCCCCATTGTCTGTGATGGGAATACTGTGAAAAAAAACACTCCATTTGACACCAGTAGTGGACATGTTGTCAACAAAATTTGCATTGATGCAGTCACGATTTTAGATACTTTATCTGCCGCGTTTATAGCTGCATTTAGCTATGCCTTTGTTGAAGCCCATTATTTCCGTTCCTCCATATGGCAAGTCTCAGAACCTAAGGATCCATTCTGGGATGCTTCTGAGCTGAAACCAAGAGTGCTGAATACCTGATACATTAGAGGAACCGTGTTTTGTGTGCTGCATTCAGAAGTCTTAGTTGCTGAATCTCTTTCATCTTTCAGCTAATTATCCAAGCCGGCGTATCAACTGAGACTAAAAGGTACTGTCCGAATGGAGGTCACCAGAGGCAGAATCACTCGAGACATTAGTGCACCAGCGTGTCCCTATACTCCACCCGAAAGTCCAAGAACTAAATGACAGTTATATTCAGTTATATCCTTTAGCAAATACTTATATCCCCATTAAATAATAATCATGAAGCATCATTTTGTGTTGTACCCTTCCTCTGTTATTCCTTCTTGATATTTAAGAAGAAATTGACAACCATTCCCTTGTCAACGGGGCGTGCCCATGCAGTATCTGACTCGGTCAGTGATGGACTATGCATGGACTCACCCCCAACTCTCAAATTTATTTGTTAAGTTCTAGTGGGAATAACAGAGGAACACAGAAGTACATGAAAAGATGCTCCAGAATTGTTATATCATAGAGAATACAAGACATGTCGGGAACTCGAATGGGTTTTCGATAAAGCTGTGTTAATTAAGAATTGTCAATGGAGTGACACAAAACGCACGTTATTTCCCTTGTTTATTATGGCTTTATAAACCTCCTTTACTCCGAGAACCCCTCATTACCTTACATCATTAGGTTCAATACATAAAAAGTTACTAATCTTTCAAAAATAACTATCATTTTTGTTTAAACTAACCAAATACATTAGATAAAAGTTGGTCAGGCCCATCGATTTTGGCAACGTTGGCCAACCATCTAATGAGTATGGAGACTTCCAGATGTTCCTCCATGGCAGGTGTTTGGGCAAAGGATTGGGCACCTTCGAGATCAGCATGCCTGATTCATTAATCCCATGGGGAATTCCAAAGGAATTTAACAGTTTGGCAAAGTTAGGTGCACATGTATAAGAGGGAATCAGGAGAAAATGAAAAAGGAGCATTCAGCTAAAATGCTCTTTTACAGTCACAAAAAGGATCATAAAAACCTACTATGGAGACTTCCAGATGTTCCTCCAGGTGTTAAGTCTACAGCTTCCTTAATTTGTCTTGCACTGTCATGTCCTTCCATGTTCTACAATCCAAGAGGTCAAAATGAGACAGTCTCTCTACTTTACAGTCACCCAAAAGATCATTCTCTCCACCGTGAATAATAGAAGGATGTCAAAAGATGGTGATCCTTCCTCTCTATGATTTAGACATGTCCCATTAAAAGGGATTCTCCTGATGGGACGCAGTTGATTTAAACGAAGAGGATGGACTTCCAGATAGCTCTGTGCAGAATCAATTTAAGATAATCTAAAATGAATCGTCTAACAGAACAGTTATGTAAAATTGGCCATGCATACACTTCAGATAATTGTTGGCCAAAAGCTCGTTGACTGAGCTGAGCAGTGTTCTGCAAGGTAAGAGCAGAGTAAGCCCCTGCCACACTCCTCTGGTGTCAGCTTATCTCCCTTGTGCAAAAAACAAGGATTGGGCATGTTGAAATTCAACAACACAATTTTTCCCCCCCGCAATATGAGCCATCAGGGGAAGGTCAAGACGCTCCTATGCACATTAGCAGGTCAACTGACCCCCCCAAAATTGACTTGTTTGTCTGACATTAATGTGTATGTCTGCCTTAAATATCTAATGTGTTTGTCTGCCTTAGGCCTCCTGCACATGAACGTGTGCTGCCCATTGCCGTATTGCGGACCGCATTTGCGGATCTTCAATACACGGGTGCCGTTCCGTGGGCATTCCGCTGAATGGGTTTGCAAATCCAAAGATGCGGAATGGTGCGGAACGGAAGCACGGAATTGAAGCCTACTAAAGCACTACGGAGTGCTTCCGTGGGGTTTCATCTTGTACTTCCGTTCCGCAAAAAGATAGAACATGTCCTATCTTTTTGCGGAACGGCCGGATCACGGACCTGTTAAAGTGAATGGGTCCGCTGCCCTATGGTCGGTGTTTGTGCATCACGGCCCACATTTTGCGGGCCACAGCACGGCCACGGGGTTCGTGTGCAGGAGGCTTTAAATAGACCTGGCAAACAGCCCCTTAGATGTAGTTTTTTGTGAGATCAGTCAGGTTGTATTATTACAATGGATCCTATAGATCATTGTTGGATCCCATAAAAAATGAGACAATAGCACCAGACACAGTCAATAGTTTACATTCACCTTTTGTTATAAAAACTTTTCTTTTTTAATTAAAGGGCACATACCATTTAGTACAACCTCTGACATGTCATAGAGTCATTGAAAGTGGCAGACAATAGATGTTACAAGCTTGAATAGAGGTGGAGGGGTGTGACATCTATAGTCTGCCACTTACAACGCAGTTCTAACACCTCTCCCCAGGCAGGTTAATCACACATAATCGTATCAGTCCTGCAAGTGCAATCAAAATTTTACCTCCATGACTGAAGCACAAGTCACCAGTATTTAATGCAAGAGATTTCTCACAGAGGCCAATCTAACTCAGAAAGACAGTCGGAAGACTAGCAAAACCTCATTCTATAAAAGCAGAAAGTTTGCAGCATTTGGTGAGGTCTCAGCCCTCAAGTCCCCACCGATTAAAACATCTGACATATTTCTATCTCTTTTTTCTCTTCCCTTGATTCTCTCGAATCAAATCACACAAAATTTTGTTAGGTTGAATCAGAATTTTTTGGGGGAAAAATCTGGTTGAATTTACAAATTTTGGAATTGACTCGCTCATCTCTAATAGTAACCCTGTGTTTCACTATTCGGAAACCAGTCCTCAAATTCAGCTGTCAAGTACATCAGAGGACTGAAGGTGCAGTACGATGCAGTATTTACCTACTATTATTTCATCGTAATAATTTCCTTTAAAGCATACCTGAGTTTTCAAATAAAGTGCATAATGGCTGTTCTTCCTTATACAGTTACAGCTGTGAAGGAATGGTGATGTTTTGGCTTCCCTAATGTTTTTTTCAGTCATATTTTTCCCTGTTTCAACTGCACCTCTAGATGCATTTCACTCAGAAGCAGGGGATGTCTTCTTTTTACCAGCACTGTACTGCTGTGACATATTTTTCCTTACTTCCTACTATGTTTGTTTTCAGCTCTGGAGCTCACAGAACAGATAAGACGGGATACCTCATGCTTACAGACACACAGGAGGCACCTGTGAATTCAGAAGCAGCGTAGAAGCAGTTGTCTTATCAGTCTCAGGATCTGAGACACGCCCCCTCTTCCAAGTCTCTATTACTAGGGATGGATCTTGTCTGACAACAGACAGTGGACTGCGAATTAGGTGGAAGTGAGACCCCTAGTGGCCATGACTTTATAGCTTTTTTTCAGGTGGACGCAGGCAGATTTTTTAAATGAAGTGATCAAATAAAATTAAGTGAAAATACGGTGACTCTTTAAGACCAGCAGAAAGAAGGATGTCATATGCTGAACCCAGACCTTTGCCATTGGAATCTGTTTTCCATTGTCCTTGGAGGAATAATTTATTCTCTCTAATTTCGAGGAGAGGGCAGAAATGGCGGCTGATTTCTGCATTAGGGAAGAACAAAAAATCTCCTGCTTCCGTACACAATGAAGGTTCATTGAGGTTAATGAATACACATTTCTCAAATCTCCGTCTCACTTTTTTCCTAATGCGAGCATAGGGTGATAGTTTTTTTTTACATTGTCCTTCAAAGTTTGGAATTCCGACTCTGTAGGATGATAAGCTGCAAGAATTCTCTTCATTTTTAATGAGAAAATAGATCTGAATGTGAGAGGCGTAATTCGCTGCGCACAGAAGCCGTTACCATGCCCAGGGATCGATGGCGGACAGGCTCTGCATTTCAATAAGAGTCAAAAGTTAGAGTTTCAAATTAAAAAAAAAAAAAGTCTGCAAGGTTTTTGGCATGTTCTAGCAGATTTGCCCCTGAAAAACTTTGATGGTATTACTTTGAAAGAGGAAGCTGTGGATTAAACCTAGAGGAACACGGGGTTATTTCAGCACAGTTCCCAGCAGGTTGTGCTGAAGTTTTGTTTTAATGGATTGTTATACTGTACAGATTAACATCAGCTAGCAGTACTAGTGAAATGACACTTAAAGGGACTAGAAAATGAAATATTGTTTACACTTTTTTTATGTTTTAATTTTCCATATCACTATCTGTATTTAAAAAAAAAATGAAAAAATTGGGCAGTTTTCCCATTGACCACTAGGCCTAATACTATGTGGGGACTTCCTGTTCTGCATAAGTAACTTTTCAGTAGTCATCAGATCATCGCAGCAGGATTACAATAACAGATATCACCTCGGTAAAGATAACACAGGATCGACCATTCACAATAGCTGATATCACCACTTATCTCCTCCCTTCTGACCTCTGCACAGATCACAAAGCATGCCTAGAAAACTCTCCCATAGAAGTCAGTGAGGTCTCCTCCTGACTATTGTGTCTGTGGCCCATGTGGCTGCTGTCTAAGAACAGGAAGCCTTGACATATTTTAGGCCTAGTGGCTAGTGTGAAAACTGCAGGATTTTAGGATATTAAATGGAAAAATGTAAAAAATTACGAAAAAAAAAAAAGTTGAACATAAAAAACGTGATTTACATAGTAACATAGTTTATAAGGCTGAAAAGGCCCTCTGTCCATCCAGTTCGGCCTGTTATCCTGCAAGTTGATCCAGAAAAAGGCAAAAAAAAAAAAACAGTGAGGTAGAAGCCAATTTTCCTCATTTTATGTGAAAAAAAAATTCCTTCCCGACTACAACCAGGCTGGATCAACGACCCTTCTCCATAAATTTAATAACTATAACCTGTAATATTATTACACTCCAGTTGTTCTGTTAGATTTATATCAAGTTGGCAACTTGGGTGTGTGTCCTTTTTGTTGCAACTCAGGGGGTTTGTCCTTTCTGCTGCTCTCCCTATCACAGCTCAGGAGGCATTTGAAGGATGGAACTCAGCATGTGCGTCCACGTCAGTGATATGGACAGAGAAATAAAAAGAATAAACAGCAGGTGGCGCTATACAGATACATCTTATTGAATTCACTCAGTGGCTATATTCAATTTTTAATTACATGCAATTACAAAAGGATTCAGATCCAGGTGCTGGTTTGAAAAATGTAGAATATTTTTCATGGGACAATCCCTTTTAGGGGCAGGACAAGGCATTTTTATGACTACATCTTGAATATTCCGTTCATATAATGGCAGAAATGCGACAGCTCTTCACACCTTACAGGCAATGAGGTGCCATGGGCTAGCCAAAGCAAGACTGGCCAAAGACAGGTTTCCCTACAGACATCGCCCTAATCACATATCATTAATGGACATAATTAACTAAGGAACATTCCAGCATCTCTGTTGCATCACTTGGGGGAAATCTTCTAGAAGAACACCTATGGGATCAGAAGCCTTCTGTCGAGCCGTATGTTCTGGAAGGCTTGGTAATTGCTCATTCCTTGTGGTTAACAAGGGGGCAAATTCCTTGCTTAGCATATTTTTTTATTATCAACTTCCTTTTTGCAGCTTTATGGTAAGTAAAATCACGGTAGATGCGGGGCACCACACAGATACGTAAGGCAACAGCCGTTTCAGCGCTAGATTGCACTTTGTCAAGCTTGACATTCTGCACGGTTTCTGTAACTCCCATCAGCTTGTATGGCAGCTGCAGTGCACAGCCTGCTTTGCTGCTTCTGTAGCTTTAACCACCTTTGGCCAGACTATCAAAGCAGGATAAACCTGAGGAGGGGGGAATATGGAGATGGGAAGACCTCTTTAGGTCATCAGTATCTGATCGGTGAGGGTCTGACACCCAGGACCCCTGCCGATCAGCTTTTTGAGAAGGCATCGGCGCTCCTATGAGCACCGCGTCCTTCTCTCTGCTTACCAGGCACAGCTCTGTACATTGTATAGCGTTTGTGCTTGGTATGGCGCTCAGTCCCATTCACTTCTATGGGGCTGAGCGCGATACCAGGCACAGCCGTTATACAATGTAGGCTAAGTGACCGATGAATGTGACGTCACATGACCTAGGGAAAGCTGCAAGAAGGCTGTGGCGCTACTGCAAGATGCCGGGGCCTCCTCAAACAGCTGATCAGAGGAGTCCTGGGTGCTGGACCACTACTGATCAGATACTGAGAACCTATCCTGAGGATAGGTCATCAGTAGTAAAATCCCAGAAAACCCCTTTAAGAACACATTGCTGCAGGGTGTTGAATAACCACAGACATAAATTCTACTATTAAAGGCTATGACACCTTCATGGCAATTTTTTATGATTGCATTTTACTCATTTTGGGCAAAAAAAAATCATTTTTTCAATTGGTCATTATTAAAAATGTTCAGCTGTTTTTGAGGTACAGGGGTTAAAAATCAGTATGTTGGCAGAGCTTCTGCCTCAGCCTTATCTCTGATCTTCTGAACTAATAAACACTCATTATAGCTAACCTCTTATCAAACTGATAAGAATATGGCTTAAATAAGTGTTATGTAGGAGGTCAGGAGACCAGAGATAAAGCTTCCCATGAGTCGTTAGCTGACGGGACTGAGAAGTGATATTCTGCAAACAGACTGATTTTTTTACCCTTGTACTTCAAAAATGGCTGAACATTTTGAATAAAGACCAACTGAAAAATGATCTTTAGCCCAAAATGAGTAATATGCAATTATTAAAAAATTTCCCTGAAGGTGTCCATAGTCTTCAAAGGGAAGAAATTTAGTTTCACAAGGACAACCATGTTGGATTGTTTGGGATTGTGTACAGAGAACAAGCAGTGTGGGGGAGATGAATACAGTGCTATATCTGTGTACATAGCTTTGCTTTCTTGTCCTGTGTAGGCCTTCGACAGTACAGCAGAGATGTCAGGTGGTATTACATTTTATGATAATGAGATTGCCCTGTAATGAGAAGGAGAGAGCTCTACTGGCTCTGTCTCAGTCTATACAGCAAAGTGGAAAAGTCAGATACAGAACACAGAAATTGTCAGCCATTTTTGTTCAGAGGTCACTGTGCAAACAGGAAATATTTCAGAATTGCTTGTATGGATAGCTACATAAAAAAAAAAAATCAACAATTCTTATGTAAAAAATATCTAGTATAAAAAACTGTTGTAAAGATGATGGCAGTGAAAATACAAATGTCCAGTATACTATTGTATTGTCATAGTGACTGATTTATGGAATAGTTAATACAATGCAGAGGAAACGAGAGAGATTGTATATTCCTCGGCTGGACGTCACTCTGCACTGGTGAAATCCCAGGTGAATAACGAAATCCCTCAGCCGGGGAGGAATACGAATATATCAGCCGGGAGGAATACGAATATAGAGAAGCTAGGTTTAAAGCAAACAGTAAATGATCTTTGGCTTGAAAAGGCACCAAATTGGGACACAACTAGTAATCTCCTTCTAGCAAGAGTACGCTATACAGCAGCCGGCAGCGCGCAGTACACAGGATAGTCATTAATCGAGCATGCAGTTATTGTAAACATGGAGGCAATATATCTATCCATCTTAAAAAAATAAAGAAAGAAAAAAAGTAAAGAGCAGCACACAAATCAACGGGTGCAATCCCTCCAAAAGACCGGCGACCAGGGTCCACTTGAATATATTAAGTAAAAGAAGGGAGCACTGGAAGGAGTGCTGCCTTCTTTTATTTATAATATCTATCTATCTATCCAAGCATGCATGTATATATGAGGATCAGGCCAGCTTTAGCTATTTAGCTATTGACTATCCTACGTTAAAGGGCTTTTCCCAGAATTTTCTACTGATGACCAATCCCCTTGATAGGTCTTCAGTATCTTATTAGTGGGGCTCCGACACCAGGGACCCCCAATGATTAGCTCGCAGTAGCAGTAGGATAGGTCATCAGTAGAAAAGTCTCCGGAAACTCTTTTAATGTAGGACAGGGGACACCTTATTAACTAAAAAAATGTTTTTTCCAAACCAGATAACGGTGTGTGCGTCCAACTTCTACCTGACTCCTACTAACTTCTTTATAGGTGCCAACCAGTCAAGTACTGAATGTAATCCAACCATGGAGTGAGTGACTATTCATTATTCCCAGCCTGGAGAGAGACGTCTCATCTGGCATGGCATTAACCTTTAGTGCCCAGCCAATTAAAAGCCGTGTAGGAAAACTCAACAGGTCCTATTCATTTGACACCGAAACACAAATGTCCCTCTACTAAAAATTCTGAAATGAATGACCTCATGCTGTGTGATCGCTATCCAAGTGCAAAGCGATGGCGCTCATGGCTATGCCCCTGGTTGAGGTCTCCATGCCAGGTCGCTTTCCCTACTGTCAGAGGTAATTGTCGCTGATCAGTAAATTAAGTAGCCCATTGTAACTGATCTGTAAAGATGGGGAATCTGACCTGAGGCTCCATTGTGCGCAGCAAAAAGAGCGCGGTGTCAACTGTCATTAAAGATCAGATGGACGCAGAGTATCACTTGGCGGTATTCTGGGGTTCACAAAGCGGACCTGGTAATGGACTGTTCACAGTCTTACCTCACTCATTGTAAAATGTCACGGACTGTTAATATTTTACAAGAGCAATGCTCTCTCGTGTACACGCTTTTGTGAAAGGGATTACATGGCACCCATCATCGAGATCAATAATTAACACCGGTGACGGTTGATATTACCCTAATGGGCTCGAGTAATTAGACAGAAAATTTGACATTTTGGACAAACTTTCTTAGGTTTTTACTAAATTTGTTTCATTAAAGTGTATAGTTACATTGTTTTACCCCACTCCCCCCCCCCCCCCCCCAAAGTGCCAACGACACGTAAGGCAGTTAGCGGATATAACACGTCATAGACATTGGCCCAGGGTAGACAGATTGCAGATTCATAACTCAATGAAAAAATAAATCAAGTGGATCCATTTGCTATGTTCTTTTGTTAAAGGGGTTATCTTTGTTGGATTTTTAATAGAGTGGTCCAGGGTCGTACTGGCCCAACAGAGTACCAGAGGATCCTCCGGTGGGTCCACTTTCTGAATCCAAAGTGGAACCCAAAGGATCCAGGAGAAAAAAATCCCCTTTAGAGATAATCACTTGCCCCTAGGGTCTATTTTTTTAAATTCAGAACCTATTAGACTTTATAGATATAGGGGTTGGGTCCCAAGAATAATTTCCTCTGGTGGGCCCAAGGAACCAAGGAAGGGTCCTTTGACATGAGGAGGATCTCAGGGTGTTCTGTAGGCTGGAGGCACTCTTTATAGCAGCCCTTCACAGTGGGTAATGGATGAGATTCCTTAAAGGAAACCCTTCTATCAAATGGCCCATATAGAATATATCATGTAACGATTGCACAATGTACAGCCTATTGGACTGCATATCCAGTAGAGGCAGAACCACATTCAAAGAAGGACAGGTATATCCGATACACTGTGGTACTGCATAATTATCAACAGTCCCAATTTTGCTAGGATTTTTTAGAGACAGTCCCGCAAATTTGGCTAGTCCTGGGCTGGAAATGTACAGGGATTTTGTAAACCACACCTTGAAGTGGGTGTTACTAGGGGGTTTGGGGTGTGCCCAGGGCAGGGTTTAAATATTGGTAAATATGGTCGTGTAGGGGCCCAAGGGTGGAGCATGAACAGAGATTTTCTTGGTGATTCTCTTAAAAGGGGTATTCCACGACTTAGATATTGATGGCATAAAATCAATCAATATCAGAAAGGTGGGGATCAGACAACTGGCAGCTGATTTGGGCAGCAACCAGTGCCGGGAACTATGCAGTAGACGGAACCAGAAGCAGAAGCTGCAGCTAAGCTTTCATTAAGGTGAATAGGATCTGAACTGCAGTACACAATGCCAGAAAGTACACTGCATCATTTCCTGCACCGGCAGATGATAGGTGGGGGTGCCAGTTATCACACCCCCACCAATCTGATATTGATTAGCTATCTTGGTGTTTTCCTATCTTGACTCTAGTGCTATTGCTACCTCTACACCCATTATAGCTACCGTATACCGTATGTCCCTAAGAGCTCAAGTCCTAAACTATATATGTACATCTCGCCTACTATGTTAAAGAGGTTTTTCGGACTCACCATATTGATGACCTATCCTTAGACTAGGCCATCAATATCAGATAAGTGTGGTCTCACGCTCAGCGCTGACGTCTCTTCAGTGTTTACCTCGGTCCATCTACCTGCAAAATGTCTACTTACTAGTGGTGGTGTAGGGTATTGCAGCCTTGTCCAATTTAACTGGGCGATGCCACAATGCTCCTATTGTTGCCCCCCCCCCCCCCGAATTTGCTGCGACAGTCCTGGCAAATTTGAAATGCTTGGGACTTGTGTTAGCCATAAGTGGGGGGTCCTGGATGGCTTTGGGGCTTTCTTGGGGTGCGGAGCTTACATGCCCCTAATTTACCAACCACAATGTTGGTAAATCTGTGTACGGCGTACAGGTAGACAGGACTGAACAAGCGCCGCGGCCCTTCAAACAGCTGGTGGGCGGGGGCGCTAAGAGTAAGACCCCTTCAATCTGATATCCATCCTAGGGACAGACCATGACTATGCTGAGTCTAGTAAAGCATACAATAACTAAAATCTGATCTTCTCATTCCTGAACGCAGTCTCTGTGTAAAGTAAGGGCTCATGCTCA
The DNA here is from genome assembly GCF_014858855.1 of Bufo gargarizans. Taxonomy (NCBI): domain Eukaryota; kingdom Metazoa; phylum Chordata; class Amphibia; order Anura; family Bufonidae; genus Bufo; species Bufo gargarizans. The sequence continues at coordinate 171,407,259 of NC_058087.1, read as the reverse complement.
CAGCCATAGTTGTGGTCCGCATCTGATCCGTATTTTTTTGTGGATCATATGCAGACTCGTTCATCTCGATTGGGCCGCAAAAGATGCCGACAGCACACACGTCCGTAAGTCCGTTCCGCGTCCCTGCCAAAAAATAGAACATGTCCTATTCTTATAGGATAGGACATTTGTGAAGGAGTGGAAAAAAGGCAGGCAGACTCTCAGCCGGTATCCGTTTTTGTGGACTGCAAAAACGTATACGGCCACGTGCATGATGTGGACTAACTTCAGCTTGCCCATTGCATTGTCATGCGCGTGTCACAGGTAGCATGACGCAAGTGACATCGCCCTGATTTTGACGTGGCCGCGATGTCTGAAACAGGCTCTGGGCCACTGATGATGCAGATGTTAAAAGCATGTTTGCGATAACATCCGGAGAGATATTTTCATCTCGCTAGTAATAACCAGCTGCCTGCTCCATCCCTTGTTACTGTGTACGCTACTTAGAAGCATTGCAGGGAAATAGACTTTGACAGGTCTGGAACGCTGCCAGCGACTTTAGTAATCCTTTTGTACATAGGGCGAGCATATAGAAAGATGTAATACAGCAGATAACGTAGGCGCTGAGGCCGGCCACCTGCATTTCATACTTTTGGATGTTTTTGTGCACGTTTTATACTGTGTCTTACCCATCTACATTTTGCTGCTAAATCTTTCATCAGTCATTTTATCTGTGCTCCGAGCATGCATTATGTACAGGGCGATGGGCAGGGTTGCGATCCGTTACTGGCCGGGGGAATCAAAGGAAACCATAGTTTATACAATTGCAATTTTTTTTTCTATAAATCCATATTTAAATGCTTAAAGGGGTTGTCCAGTTTAGGAAGCACATTTCCTTTGTTCAGGATAAGGGCTCATGCATACGACCGTATGCAACAAATACGGATGACAGTCCGCGTGCATTACGTATTTTGCGAAAACAGAACAGCTGGCCCCTAATAGAACAGTCCTATCCTTGTCCATAATGCTGACAATAATAGGACATGTTCTATTTTTTTTGCGGAACGGACATACAGAGACGGGATGCACACAGGAGTAACTTCCGTTTTTTTTTGCAGACCCATTGAAATGGGTGGTTCCACATATGGTCCGCAAAAAAAAACAACGGAACGGACACGGAATGAAAATATGTTCTTGTGCACGAGCCCTAAGTGTTGAGCGAATCTAAGTCACATGAATTGACTTCTATTTGAATTTCAGGAAAAATTGGATTCGCTGCAAAGCCAATATTCCTTGCGCTTCGTGGTATTGAATCAATTTTTCCTGAAATGGCAGTAAAAACTAAAAAAATACACACTCGGCTCATCCATTTGCGTGCGAAAAAAACGTCACGGCCATCTTGATTGAAGATACAGCACGAAATCTTATGCGTGGGGGCATATGACATCACTACGCCGTCCAGCGTGATATAACGTCACCGCGCGAGATTTCAATCAAGATCACCGCGACGGCTTCTACGCGATCAAATGGATAAGGTATTTATTTAGTTCTTTTAACCCCTGAAAGGCCTAAATGGTAGTAGCCTCAGATGCCACGATCAGAGATGAACGTTGCATCTGAGGGGTTCAATGATGGGGTGCGGTGTGATTGCCGTTCTCCGTCATTGCGTCTGCTACATGCAAAGAAATGCGCTTTGTGACAAAGTAATTCGTCACAAAGCTAATTTCTTTGTGAAATTCGACAAATTTTTCATAACTTCGCTCATCTCTATTCAGGATCTTCATCTCTTGCCCTCACTGACTGAAGAGCATTTACAAATCCGTCCCGTCCTGCATTACACAGATAATCCACTGATTCGAATGGACAATGTGTAATACTTAGTTTCTCCTGTGGTGGCGCTGCAGGAAAACAGGACACTTACTACCTACCTCAAGTGTCGGATTGGGGCCCACCAGTAAAATTCATTCTGGGGGTCCAACTGTACATCTACATACAAGTAATATGTGAGCACATATCGACAGGCAGCAATAAGACGAATGATTATGGGGGTCCCTGCAACAACTTAGAGTAGGCGAGTCCTTGGGGAAAGAGGACACTGGCGGGCCTGCAGCTTTACCTAGAAGTCATATTGCCCAGTTTTTAATATGGATACAGGCTGGTTTAGATGCTGTGTTGGGGGGCAGGGACCACCGGGGGATCCACCTGTTCCCTTGCAGGCCAGTCCGAGCATGCCCACTTCCCTAATTACAGGCTAATTACTGGAGCAATTGCCAATAGTCCCAGAATTTCAGGGACTGTCCCTACTTTTCAGAGGCTGAAAATAGGCAGGGCTTATGTAAACCCTGCCCATGGTTTGGGGGAATTCCCAAGGATAGGACCTATCAGTCCCGAATTTACGTACTGCAGAGTAGGTATTTATTTACCCAGCGTCCCGGCATGGAGAAACTTTCTGATCAGTCTGCCGTTAAGGAACCCTTCTATCAGGTACGTATGGATTTTCAGAGGACAGTCCCGGCAAATTTGGACTGTCCTGTGCCGGAAATGGGTAGTGGCTATTGATAACCCCACCTATAAATTGGGGAGTTCCAAGGGGGGCGATGTTTTCCGTGGCCTTGATTTTGCCAACCTAAATGTTGGTAAGAATGCGGTAGGGAAAGAGAGAGCACAGGAACCGAAACTGAGCAGTGGGGAGTAGGTTCTATATGCTGCCAACTGCAGGAAAAGGGACTTTAAAGCTGGACAACCCCTTTAAAGCGAAGGGGTCTAATTAAGATAAAAACTGGCTGAAGTAGCGCAAATGTCACAGTAATGAGTGTTTCTTGAGGCCCAGTTTTGCATTCTATTCACATGGAGCAATATATGAGCGCCAATGTTATCATACTGGCTAGTGGTCCTCATTTATCAAATGTCTACAATTAAAGCTGCCTTGGTTGCCCATGGCAACCAATCAGAGATTAGCTTGTATTTCCTAAACTGCTGTGGTAAAATGAAAGCTGAGCTGTGATTGGTTGCTATGGGCGACAAAGACAGTTTTCCTTGTAGACACTTTTAATAAATCTGTATATGATCATAGTCACTTGATGGCCTACTTGGAGATTTTCGGGAACAGTGATCCGTGAGAGCAGAGGTTGGCGCATGGCAGCCATGCCCCTTTACACATACCACACCCCTTTTATCAGTAGGGCACACCTCTTTACTGATAAAGCCCCACCCCCTCCATTTGTGTCTCTGCTATGAGGTTGCATCTGATGGCTCATTTAGGGCTGTTCTCCCGGGGTGGGGGGAAGGGGGGGATTAGAATTTCAAAATTTTCCTCGGAAGCCTCCCAGACTTTTGGGGAGAGTTGGCAGTAATGCTTTATGTATAGTCCACAATGGTTAGTATTATGTGTTAACTGGTAGCCCCTGGGGGTAGCATACTTGCAGACATGGTGGCTGGTCAATGTGGGGATGTGTCGCAAAACATATTCTACATTTTTCAAACCAGCACGTGGATCTGAATACTTTTGTAATTGCATGTAATTAAAAATGTTGTATAGCCAGTGAGCTACTCAATAAAATATATCTGTATAGCACCACCTGCTGTCTGTTCGTTTTCTAATATTTTTTTGTCCTTCTCACTGAACTGGTCGCACGTGCTCAGTTTAAATGTTCTGTTAGAAGCTGTGGCAGTTACAGGGAGAGAGTTCAGCAAAAAGGACACGCCCCCTGAGAATGGACACACCCCTTGAGCTGCCAGGCTGAAGAGAATCTAGCAGAGCAATTAGGAACAATGAATGGGGAGATCTCTGGATCTATGTGAGGTACAGGGCTGGTTCTAGATTCGTTAGAAAGAGATTGTCATGTACTATATTATGTCTGATTTTCAATCATGGCATAACCCATTTAAGCCCCACCTCCATACGCCATGTCCATTTTCAGCCTGGGACAGCCCAAATCTGATAGGATTTTCTCAGAAAATTAGGGACAGTCCTTGTAAATTTGGGACTGTTGGCAACTACCCTGGAACATCTGGGAGGCTCTCGGGTGCTGATAAAGTATGGCTCAGGGGTTCGCACAATCGGAGGCAGTCTTAGCGTCTAAACTTAGACTGAGGGGGCGGGGCAGTGGCAGTAAAGGGGCAGGGACTATGGGGAAGGGGGAGTGGCCAGCATGTTGCATCAGTACAAGGGGGCAGGGTTTACTGTAAAAGAGGCATGGCACGTGAAAAAGGCGTGGCTAGCGCCTGAAAAAAATTCCAGTTGTGCATACCGCGACCCCCTACCCTCCCGACCACTAATTAAAAAAGTTGGGAAGTATAAATCAGGGCATGTCTACGACGACAAATCAAAGTAACCATCGCTCCCTATGATCACAATCTGAATTTCACGGTTTTGTAACCAGAGTATAAAGCTTCATCTAGTGACAGAATATTCTGTAATAAAACAGACAAAGGCAAATTTATAGAAAAAGCTGCATATTCTGTGTATTAATACTGCATTCAATGAAAAAAACACCGGCGAAGGAAATCCAACAATTGGCAGGAAATTCCAGATCAGACTTTCATAATGTCCTGTCAGTTATTCCTTCCACCGTCGGCTCTGATAGGAGACTTTTTAATATCCGCCTGGCAGAAACCCCAACACGAAAGTTAAATGTGTAATTTAAGATGATGCAGAAGTTAGAAAATAATGTATTGTACGGAGGGAAAGAACGGTGGGGGGGGAGGGGGGGGGAAAGGCGTGAGCGCAGTATACGGAATAATCTGCTGGAGCCGAGAAAAGGCGTCGGCAGAGTCAACTGAGGAGAGGAAAGCTATTTTTATGGACACGTATTTCTTTTAAAGACTTTCAAAACCTCCGTTTTATCTATTGTTCCCTGTTATCAGCCGTTCCAGGCTAGAGTCAGACTGCAGTATAGTTGATCGTAGAATAATGACCTAAAGGGGTTGTGCCACTAAAAAAATATTCTACAATTTTCAAACCAAATTTTTGTAATTGCATGTAATTAAAAAATTTGTATAGCCACAGCACCACCTGCTGTTTGTTCTTTTCCTTATTTCTTGTCCACTTTACTGAAGTGGTCGCACGCTCTCAGTTTAAATCTTCCACTGTCATCTTTCATGGCAGTTATAGGGAAAGAGCTACAGCAGAAAGGACACGTCCCCTGAGAAAGTGCTGCCCCCCCCCGACATAAATCTAGAATAATTGGAGCAATGAATGGGGAGATCTCTGGATCCATGTGAGGTACAGGGCTAGTTCTAGCTTTTTTAGAAAGAGGTTGCTATGTATCATATGATGTCTGATTTTCATTTGTTTCATCAATCGTGGCATAACCCCTTTAATGGAGGACCATGAGTCCTGCCCACATAATCATCAACACAAAGTTAGCAGAAGCAGGATCTCCACCCATCTGTAGAATAAGAGGGCACAGCACGGGGGCGCTCAGCCTTTTTGCTGCAGTAGCCAGGACAGTGACAGTCATACGAATGTGGCCGTGCCCGGTACTGCAGCTATACTATGTTAAATAGTCAGAGCTCAAAGGAAAATTCTAAAAATCTCCCATGTATTGCAGTCTTGTTATAGATGATGATCACATATGATGTTTGGGAGGACCGACATCAGTGTTCATCCTAATCTTCCTGGTTCGTAAGTGCAGTCATATATATGGTATTACTCCACTTTATCTGCCTTTACACTACAAGATCCGCATACGAGTTGTAGACACATAACGAACGATACATTATTTTGTTCTAATCAAGGCTATTTGCAAAGTTGCTTTATTTTTTTAAATTCGTAGACGTACTGAAGCAAAAAATACCAATTGCGAACCTGAACAAAGTGACACAAAGTAATACGATGTCAACATTTACATGAAACCAACTTGAATTAAGCCAAAAACTGATACTTAAAGGGGTTATCCAAAGTCTAACACATGCCCCCCTAATGCCCGGGCCCCTCATATAGATTTTACTTACCCCGCACCCGGGCACTCGCGCCTCTCCTGATCCCCGCACGGCCACAGCTGCATCTTCCCTGCATCACCTGTGATGCTAGGGGGGCTTATCCTCATCGCGGCCTGCGGGGATCCAGTGGCGGCCGTGGGGGGATCAGGAGCGATGCGGGTGCCGGGGTGTGGGCTAAGTATAATCTATATGAGGGGCCCGGGCATTGGGGGGGCATGTGTTAGACTTTGGATAACCCCTTTAATGGAGTTGTCTTATCCGAAACGTCAGGTAAGTCCAAGTTTACCTCTGGGACCCACACCTATCTCCAGAACGGGCCCTCGAAAGTGTAGGAATGCCCTGTGTGCTTCCACCCATTAATTTCTATGGGAGTTCCAAAAATAGCCAAGTGGGCGGCTATTTTCGGAAGTCCCATAGAAACGAATGGAGAAAGCACAGTCCACCACTCCATTGACTTCTATGGGACTGCCGGAGATACAGTAGCCAATCCAGCACTTGGCTATTTTCGGCGGTCCCATAGAAATGAAACGGAGGTGGCTGCTCTCTGCTTACTACGGGGTCCCATTCTTAAGACCTGGGACCCTCACCTATCTGACATTGGTCATATCCTAGTGATATGCCACCGATGTCTCAGAGATGAGGCAACCCCTTTAACCTGAGAATACTTCGAACAGGGGTGGACTGGCCATAGACCCTACAGGGAAAATATTCTGTGCCAAGGGGGCCACCTGAGTGGCGGTTTTTGGGGTATTATTTTGTGATGCTCTGTGGTATTTGGCTCTGTTGGGTGGTATAATGTACCGCAATATGGTATTGTTGGCCCTGCTTTCTTTCAAATTGGACCTGACTGCAAAATCGGGCCACTTTTATATTTTTTCCCCAGTCCGACCCTGCTTCCACCACACATGCGTGATAAGATATAAGTAGTCACTACGGTATAATGGGGTAAGATGAAGGTTGCTTGCCTGCCATGCAACGACTTTTACCAGCCTTTATGTAACATCGGTTGTAGAAAAGCTGAGTTTGTCAAAAATTGCTATCATATCACAGTATGGGTTCTCATAAGTGACTGGTAAACCTACTTCATTATCTTAACTCAGGCAATTACACGCTACATGAAAGAAACGGTTGACCCTTTCAGCACTGCTACATCTGTAAGCCACCAGACTCCTGCTGCGCGGCACAATCCTCTCCTGCGGCGCAAAACCCCGGTGGGATTCTCCAAGAGATCTAAATGTTTCAAGTGACTGATGAACCTTTACCAGGCTGAACCTAGGAATTATCTTACGCGTACCTTCTCCTCCAAATGGCGGTATAGATGCTGTGATGAGATGTTTCCAGAATGAAAGCCTTGCAGGGGGGTAAGTATGTTTGTCATCCACAGTATGTTCTGCCCGTCACAGTGCTCCAGAGCAGAATTCAAAATGGGACCTCCCCTGTTGTACAGGTTCACACCATCACATACCCAAGGGTATATATAATATTACCGTATAATACACCATCGCTTTCAAGGGGGTGGCCAATCAAGACACCAGTGCCAGTTTCAAGTCATAACAGCTTGGGCTAATTCCATTTTGGAAGAAACTTCAGGAGCAAACAAAACCGCGCCGTTTTATGTAGGAGTATATGGCTGTATTATTTTAGAATGGATCTGCAGCGTTATATGGGGACTATAATGGCAGTATTATGTGAACTACCTGTTATTTGGGCATTATATTATTGTATTATTTGGGGTGGGGTATATACCAGTTTTATCTTGGCACTATATGGCAGTATTTTGTAGGCAGTCTTTACTTGATGTGTCACTTTCAATAAAGTCAGCCCTGTTTCCTATCATGGGGGGAAGTTGTTGGTGGCTGCACATTTGAGACTCCGTCATTGTGAAGATCAGTTTCTTTCCTCTCTCTCTCCCAAAGAAAATGGCGACATGATCTAAATAACAGTAATAAATAATATATAATCAGATGGAAGGTTTTACATCCAGGTGGATGTTTCCGTTGCGCTGCGATTCATGAATATCCTTGTGAGTGGTAGCAGTTTACCTGTTCAATTATAGCGAAATGAACTCTTACGCTTCCTCCCTGCTGCTTTTATAATAGAATATGGTCGTGAAGCACAACAGGGTGTTTTTCTTCAGAATCGTTCAAGTAGGAATAAAATCAACCATATTTACCCACCTATAGGGACCCCGTAATATAACTCAATGGAACTGAATGCATCTTATAATAATTATATTAACTACTTATGCTCTGGTAATTATGGGGCTGAGGGCTGCAGAAGTGACAACCACTGGAGGGGCCCTCACATTGGTTCGGTAGTAAGAAGGACCAGATATCACCTGGTGGGAATGGAATCACCAGACCAGTCCATTGCTGTGAGAATAGAGCTCTGCCATTGTATAATGAGGCAAGGAAAGAAGGAAAGGAAGGAAGTAGCGTGGGAAGGAAGAAAGAAAGAAAAAAAAAAAGGAAAGAATGAATGGAGTAAGGGAGGAGGGAAGGAAGGAGGATGATGACAGAATAGAAGGATGCATGCAAGAAAGGAGAGAAGGAAAGGAAGGAAGTAGTGAGGGAAGGAAGAAAGGAAGCAGAAATGGGAGAAGGAATAAAGTAAAGCAAGAGGGAAGGAAAGAGGAGGAGGATGGAAGTATAGAAGGATGCATGGAAAAAAGGAGAGAAAGAAGGAAGAAGTGAGGGAAGGAAGAAAGGAAGCAACAATGGGAAAATGAATAAAGTAAAGCAGGAGGGAAGGAAAGAGGATGATGATGGAAGTATAGAAGGATGCATGGAAAAAAGGGGAAAAGGAAGGAAGTAGTGGGGGAAGGAAGAAAGAAAGAGAAAAAAAGGAAAGAATGAATGGAGTAAGGGAGGAGGGAAGGAAAGAGGAGTATGGAAGTATAGAAGGATGCATGGAAAAAAGGAGAGAAGACAGGAAGGAAGAAAGGAAACAAAAAAGGCAAGAAGGAATGAAGTAAGGGAGGAGGGAAGGAAGGAGGATGATGGATGTGGAGAAGGATGCATGGAAAAAATGAGATAAGGATGGATGAATGGGCAGAACAAAGGAAGGAAGAAAGGAAAAGAAGAGAAAGGAATGAGACGAGAACTAAACAAAGGGATGTTGAATAAAAAAATGAAGGGATAAATAAAGGAACTAAGGAAGAAGAGATGGAGGGGGTGAAAAGTGAAAGGAAGCAAGGACTGAGAGAAGGAAAGGTGGAGGGAAGGAAAGGTGAAAGGAATGGAGGAGAGAAATGAGGAGAGGTGGAAGGAAGCAAGGCTGGAGAAAAAGAAGGGGGGGAAAAAGAAAAGTGGAAGGAATGAATGGATGAATAAATGGATGGAAAAAGGAAGGACAGAAGGAAACAAGGTGATAAAGAAAGGGATGGAAAAAGAGAAGGAAGAGAGAAGGAATGAGGCCATTAATATAATGTGTGAACCTTTAGGGGGGGGAGGGGGGGAAACAAGGGTCTTCTGTGAGACCTCTAAAAAATCAAATAGTCATTGAAAACATTTTTAAGAAATAAAAAGTAAAAATTTCAGGATAATGTACAATGGCTGCATTTTAAAGGGATTCTGTCACCAGATTTAACCCTATTAAGCTAGCTGACATTAGCAAGTTAGATTTCTGGCGTAACGGGTGCATAGATAAAAGTAGGAATAGGCTAGTTAGGTTTAGCTGACATTAGCACATGGCTATGTCAGCTAGCTTAACAGGGTTAAATCTGTTGACAGAATCCCTTTAATCATGTATACTAGGTGCCACTGTTCCTATGTGTGAACCATCTCTGTCATTCAGCAGACCCAGCAGCGTTCCTCAGGGGTGGGATTGAACTTTTCTGGCCCTTATTTGATCTTCTAAGGCATCATTTAGAATTTACAATTGTATCAAGTAGACCAGTGTTCGCGGGACGTTCGGTAGGTGCTCTACTATGAGTAATAAGTTCTGGGCATGGCTAGGGTGAGAGCTGACGGTGCATGTTCCGCGGGGGTGGGTGCCAGAAGAAGGCTATCAAGCCACTCTGCCTTTGTCAGGGCATTTAGATAGACGGCTAGGCCTGGATCTTCTCTGGGTGGAGGAGAGCAAAACCATGGCATGAGTCCTGGATAGACCGACAGAAGATTTTGTCTTTAATGTTTTTTTTTTATAAGCAGGCATCTTATCTTGTGCTATCAGTGTCCCTCGCGTACAAGATTCCTATACCCCTCTGCGGGCTGCATATGGTGCGGTGGTCACGTTCGGCAGCTGATTGCATGTAGTCTCCCATAGCATTAAGATTGCTCTGAATACATTAGCTCTGATTACATCCGTTCATTCGGCGAGCACAAGGACGGAGGGATGTTGTAACAGCGGGGTTCTAAATCCAAGGGACATCAAACAGGATCCATCCTAACAATTACACTGCTGCCTCAGCATCAACGCTCTTAATGGGAATTGGCTACATGGTAATTAGGACAACTTACTGCAGTAACGAGAGAATATGGCAAAATTCTGCTCTGTAATTCATATTTATTCAACCATAGTAAAATGAAATGCTGAGTAGAATTACCAACAATTTATTGCAAAATTACTAAATTTATCACAAAAGCAATATGTGGCTTTATGTGGCTTTCGTTTTTTCTCTCTGGTTTAAGCATCACATAATTACATGTAATTACAAATAAGAAAAGGTGGAGTTATGTAAACTGTTCATTTGTAAGGTTTTGATAGGAGTTTTAGATTTCATGGTTGGGCTTTGGCCCAAAATGTTTGCTAAATGACTTTCTTCTTTCACAAAAATGTGAACATATGCAGTACAGTATCTGCAATTTTGTTATGTATTATGCTATGCCATTTTATGTCTCTGCTGTGTACTCCAGCAGAGGAGGTTTGGTTGGCAATGCTTGGCAAGAACAGGGTGAACCACCCTGTTCATCTTCTCTTGGTAGGAATGTGCTGGTTCTACTTCCTGCAAGAGTTCCTGAGAGATAGTAAAGGAGGTAGGAAGTACATGCTAGAGGGACCTTAATGAGGGCTCCTGTGAGGCCTTAAGATCATCAGAGTCTAGATATAGCTTTCCCAAAAGTTACAGAGGATAATATTAGCAGAGTGACCAGCAATATTCAGCTTCACAGACCCTGCTGCCGGTGAGGGAAAACAGGTCAGACAACCATCGCCTTGAAAAACTACCAGGCCATGCCAACTTCAAGCCTGTATCACACAGTAGACACCTATATCTACCAGTGCCTTCTAGTGCCATTAAATCATCATCCAACCACCCACCATACCTCATCGCCTGGTGACCGAAAACTGCACTTTGTACCAACTACTGCTGGATGTACCATGTTATATTATGAACTAAGTAAAGAGAGAGAATTTTATACTTTTACTTCTGGCCTGATTCTTGGTATTCAAATAACCTTCCCCGATCCCCAGGAAGCTACGGCTTGAGCGAGTACACCATGACAGCTCATCAGGGCCACTATAACTCCCATCCTCTGCACCTGCTCCTCAGGGGCTTTCTACACCTACAACCCAGAAGATATGGTACCAACACTATTTTAGTGAACCAAGCAAGAGGCGCACTCAGTATCCCATGTAATCAGGGGTATAGCTAAAGGCTCATGGGCCCTGGTGCAAGAGTTCAACTTGTGACGCCCTTCCCTCAGTGCTTTGTGGCCAGGGGCAGGGAGGCACATAGCCTTTGTCCTGCCTGAGGCAAAAATTGAAACGCCACCCCTGCCCCCCATGCCATTTCCATTTTTTTTAACCTAATCCTTTCTCTCCAGCCAAAAGTGTAACTTGACCAGCATGCACTTTCTATAATACCGGTGTCTTCTTTTGCGGCACAAGGGTCTTTGGGCCCCTCAGGCTTTTGGGCCCGGTAGCGACTGCTACCTTTGCACCCCCTATAGCTACACCCATGCATGTAATAAAGATGAAGATGGTGGCTCTCCAGATCCATTCTGACAGGTCAGGGAGGTGTTTTATTCCCCATAGTAACTTGTCAGATACTGCATACTGCAGCCACAGGGCCATAGACAGATATAAATATTCTGGGTGTCTGAATATGGCGATGCAAAGACATTACTTTCAGTTTTTTATTTTTTTTAAAGTATTAAAAGCATAGCAGTAAGTATACCAATTCGGTATCACTGTAATTGTAATAGCATGTTATTATTTCTGCACAATGAATGCTGTAAAAACTAAACCTGTAAGGGAGCAACTGCATTATTTTTCCAATTCCACCCATTCTTAATTTTTTTTCCAGTTTTCTATTGCATCCTATGGAATAAAAAACAACTTCTTCCGCAAAAAAAAGCCATCACATGGTTATGTGAATATAATTTTTTGGGAAAAAAATGCTTTTGAAAAGCAGGGAGTAGAAGAAATGAAAACCATTTACGACAGGGTTAAAAACTGGCCAAGACAAGTCATAGAGAAGTAAACTTACACCATCTGGAGCCAGCAGGAGGCAGTAACCAGTACACGGGTAGCGCTCCAGCAACTTGGTGAATCGGCAAAAAGTTGCCCATCACTTCTTTATTCCACACGATTAAGATACACTCCGGTGGCATATGACGTAGCTGTTGATGCGTTTCGATCAACAGATCTTATGACAACTGATGAGTAAGATCTGTTGATCGAAACGTGTTGACAGCTACGTCATATGCCACAGGAGTGAATTTTAATTGTTTTTGGAAAAAAGAAGTGACGGATTTTATTTTCAAGTGCTGGACAACGTTTTGCGGTTCGCTGAAGTCCCCATGGCACCCAATGGAGTAGTCTACACACAGAGTTTGCTTGTAAGTAACCTGTAGACATGACCACATAATAGGTATGCATAGGAGCTGTATACACAAAACGACAAGACTGGTTTAATCAAAGTATTAGTTGTATCCAGGGGTGCACCACCAATGAGGCCAGGTGAGGCGATCGCCTCAGGCAGCACCAGGTAGGGGCCAGAGAGGGGCAGCTAAAGGGCCATGAGCTGAAGGGATGGGGTTAGGTTAAGAAATTGGCATTGGTGAGGAAGGGGTTCCGTTTTAGTTTTCGCCTCAGGCAGCAGAAAGGCTAGGTGCCCCCCTGGTTGTATCTTTTTTTGGGGGGGGGATAAAAAGCAATTGCAAAACTATTCTCACTCTTTATCTTAGCCATGTTATGTATTAGGGCCCTTGCACACAACCGTATGCCCTCTGAGACATACGGTCTGAGCGGGTCATATGTCCCGGAGCGGCATCGATCGTGCGCACGGGAGTAATCTATTGTAATCTATGATGCTGTGTACTCCCATGTGCACTATCGATGCCGCTCCGGGAAATATGGCCCGCTCACGGACCGTATGTCTCGGAGGGCATACGGTCGGGTGCAAGGGCCCTTAAGCTAATAGAATGCTCCGTCCCTCAGTATTCGGTCTGACAGCGAGACAACGACTAGTTCCTTCAAACGTATTATATTCTGCTTATGTTTTTTTCCCCCTCCGCGCTTCAGAACACAACTACATTTTCCGATCCTGTTTTGAGAAATGTCTTGTGATGTTTCTAAAATTGGATTCTGTAAAGTTCAAGAGCTATAATGCAGGATCGGGACTGAGGGCACTTGGTAGACTTCTCTAGGCCTTTCTGAGTAATGTTTAGCTAAATCACATTTCTAGAATGAAGAGGACTCTTTATCAGATATTGTGTTTAACCCCAGGTTGCCGTACACAGAAAAAAAACGCTGACATGCATGGAAACGTTAAATAATGTCACTCCACCAAGGGTTGTCTATTGAATTATGTTATTAGAGGACACGGCTGCAAACATGGAGATATGGCTCGTCCTATGGCTAGAGAAAAAGTCAGCATATTGTATAATAGCTCATCTACATTGCGAGCATCTCCAGAATGAATGGCAATGCGTTTTGGAGCGATGGTAGAGTACGACCCTTTGCTTGAGATGAGTGGCACGCTACAGTTCAGAAAAAACTTTTCCAAGCCAGTACTTTAAAGACTGTGTACACTTTAGAGACATTTTTACTCATTTTAGTCTAAAATAATTTTTTCAGTTGTTCTTTATTAAAAATGATTAGCCGTTTGTGAGTTACAGGGGTTAAAAAAAATCAGTCTGTTTGCAAGCTGTGACAGTCTCACTATAGCTCAATTCTTATCAAACTGAGTGTTTATGATAAATAAGTATTTATGAGGTCAGAAGATCAGAGGTAAGAGCTACACATGAGATGTCAGATGATGGGATTCAAAGAAAATAGACCGTGACAGCTTGCAAACAGACTGATTTGTAACCCTTGTATCTCAGAAATGGCTGAACATTTTCAGGAGGAATTACAGAAGACCAGTATTATTCACTGCTATGAGAAAAGATGCTGCAGAATTGTTATTTCATGGATAATTCAAGTGGTTACTAAACAAAGCATGTCAGGAGAGGTGACACAACGCAAAGCACTTACGGACGTGTGAATGGACCCTTAAGGTGCTTACCTCCACAGGAGATAGAAGTCCAACTGTTTGGTTCCCCAGTAGAAAAACTTACAGTGAATTGAACACTGTTTTGATTTTTTATTAATCTGTGTTTACATTTTTGACATTATTAATTTCATAATATATCCTGGTAGTGTTTTTTAGGAATATGAATTCCAGCAGCTACTGCTACCAATAGGGGGAGCTAACTGCACACAAATGTATTCAGCTTCCATTGATATCAATAGTCCAAGTATATGCAGTAAACTCCCCCTAGTGGTGACAGGCAGCCAAAGCTATATTTACCTTTGGTTGTATGAAGGGAAGCAGAGGAATTGGAATAGAAATACAAGTCTTTTTACCACTTTAGAGGTTATCCAATGTTTGATGTAAAAATGAAAATCGGAAATCATGTAAATCATGGAAATGACAATCGCTTTTTAACAAAGTTAGGAGGAGCCCTGTACCTTACATGGATCCAGAGATCTCCCCATTCATTGCTCCAAATGTTATGCTAGATTTATTTCAGACTGGCAGCAAAAGGGATGTGTCCTTTCTGCTGCAGTTCTCTCCCAATGACAGCTCAGAAGGTATGTTCATTTTGCAGCAGCTCTCTTTCCTTGTCACAGCTCAGGGGTGTGTGCTTTCTGCCGCAGCACTTTCCCTATCACAGCTCATGGGGTATGTCCTTTCTACTGCAGTTCTCGCCCTATGACAGCTCAGGAGATGTGTCCTTTCTGCTGCAGCTCTCTTTCTGTGGCGCTTTACAGATACATTTTATTGAATGACTTAGTTACTACTCTAAATTTTTAATTCCATGCAATCACAAAAGTATTCATATAGTATTCAACAGTAGATCTGGCTAGTGGCAATCAAAAGAAGGAACTGAGCATGTGCGTCCACCCTCAGTGGTATTAGTGAGGTGGACAGAGATAGAGGTGGCGCTATACAGATACATTTTATCAAATAACTCATTGGCTATAATACATTTTTAATTACAAGCAATTACAAAAGTATTCAGATCCAGGGGCTGGTTTAAAAAATGTAAAATATGTTTTCATGGAACAATCCTTTTAAGATAAAACCAACAGAGAAGTCCTTCTAGAGCAGTGGTCTCCGGTCTGTGACTCTCCAGCTTTTGCAAAACTACAACTCCAAGCAGCTCTCATGACATGTTGGAAGTTGTTGTTTCCATAAAGCTGGAAAGTGACCGATTGAAGTTGAGTCCTAAAGAAGCGGCCTTTATATGATCGCTAGGAGATGAATTTGGTTTGACGGTCCTTTACCATAATGAACAACAGTATAACAACATCTCTCGTAATTGGATTGCATTAGAGCTAAGCACACCTATAAACACCGGCTTAGCCGGCCTCTACCTGGCAGCACTGACGCCTCTTCTTCATAGCAAAACAATAGCGATCCTGTAAATTGTCAGATTATCTCATGTATTTATTGCCTAATTAAAACTTTTGCAAAGTTTTACAGCGGCTTATGTGAAGTACGCGGTTATGAGCCGATGGAGCGCACAGTGCAAATTAACCGGAAACCCCCTTTATCTCTTATGGGGAAATTATGCAAGGTTCTTTAAAAGACTAATTAAATAAAGCATAAAATGAAATGAATTAAACAGCTCCGGCCCCATCTGTATGCGGGAATGCGAAGAGCAACGGCCTCCTGAATAAGAAGACTGGGGCTACAGTAACAAGCGGACAATCAGCGCTATACGAGACCCCGCTCCTGGATGGGGGCGTTGGACCCTGAGAAAAACCTATAGAAAATGCATAGTCTGCTTCCACGTACCATCCATCCTCTCCGCACATCCAACAAGTATATGGATACTTTGACCTTGGTTCTTCTTGGAGTTCTTGGGGGTGCTGTATATCTGGGAGTTAGGGATCATACACATGAGCGTATTTTTTTTCCATGTCCGTTCCATTTTTTTTTGCGGCCCGTATGTGGAACCATTCACTTCAACGGGTCCGCAAAAAAAAACAACAGAAATGACTCCGTATGTCCACATGGCCGTTCTGCAAAAAAGATAGATCACGTCCTATTCTTGTCCATTTTGTGGACAAGGATAGGCATTGTTACAATGGATCCGCATTAAAACGGATCACACGGGCGTCATCCGTATTTTTTGCGGATCTGTATTCTGCGGACCAAAAAAATACATACGGCCCTTAACATGAGATGATGAGATTTGTTTACTGATTAGTGACTTTTATTATATTTTTTATTAGAATTATAGTATTAGTTTTTTTTAAATGATAGTTTTGTTATAAGTGATTTGGGGTTCAAAGCGAGTTAGTTAAGGGAAACTAAGAGTTAATAGGGTAGCCAAGCTTTATCCTGAAAAACTGAAGATGTTGCATTTAATTCAGCATAAAAAACTAGTTACTTTTGTAATCAACTTTCTATTACCAAAATACTCCAGTTGTCAGATATTCTCTAGTCTTCATTAAAATGGTGCCCCCTGGTGCTTAATCTGCAAAGTAATGTGCACGTCCATCCTCTGAGGTGGTCGTACATGCTCAGTTCCATCCTTCCACAAGGATACATCTACTGTTAGGAGCTGTGACATTAAGCGTACGGCTGCATGGCGACACTGGTCACGCGACAGGTGTTGTGGCCAAGATCGCAGAGTAGCGATTATCCCATAGAAATGAATGGGATCACAGCGCAAGTTGCAAAAATTTCAACACTGCTGGATTTTTTGGATGTTGCGCCGCAATCCCAAACATTTCTATACAATCACCGCTGCTCTGCGATCCTGGCTGCAACAGTTGTCGTATGACCAGGGTCGCCATGTAGCCGTACCCTTACAGGGAAAGAGCTGCAGCAGAAAGGATGCACCCTCTAAGCTGTGATAGGGAGAAGGCTGCAGCAGAAAGGGCGTGCACCTTGATCTGAGATAGGTAAACAGCTGTAGCAGAAAGGACACTCCCTCTGATCGGTGATAGGGAAAAATCTGCAGCAGAAAAGACACGCCCCCTGATCTGTGATAGGGAGAGTGTCATGCCCCACTCTGACGATGTGCGGAGGTCGGCCAGGATAGCAGCACGAGTTTAGTGTTGTTTTGGAGCCGTGCTGGATCCGCCTCTCATCAGGTGCACTGGGTGGGGTCATTAGTTTAAATAGCATAGCAGCCCAGTGCTCTGAGCGGATTATACAAATCATTGTGGTCTTGGAAGCTAGGAAGGAAGGTTGTCTGTCTGTTCCTGCTCAGAAAGATAAGTGTGATTTCTAGTTTGGTTGTTTTGTGTCATCTCTCCCATCCAGGTTCTGTGCGAGCAGGCTGCTCCTATTTCCCCTCTTCACCATCTCAGGGAAGTTAGGGTTTTGTCAGCCCAGGCACCGGGACACATCAGACCTACCTTTAAGGTCTGCATGTAGGCTGAGCAGTGCAGGGAAAGAGGTCAGGGATTAGCTAGGAGGTGACCCTTCCCCTGTCTCTCGCCCAGAGCCTGGTTGGTGGGTTATCTGTGAGTCTGAGTGCACGCCCGCCGTGACAGAGAGCTGCTGCAGAAAAGAAACGCCCCCTGATCTGTGATAGGGAGAGCTGCTGCAGAAAAGACACGCCCCCTGATCTGTGATAGGGAGAGCTGCTGCAGAAAGCATATGTCCCCTGGGAAAGGACAATGAATGTGGAGATCTCTGGATCCATGTCAGGTACAGGGTTGGTTCTTGCTTTTGTTAGAAAGAGGTCGTCGTGTACTGTATGATGTCTGATTCTCATTTTTTACATCAATCATGGAGTAACCCCTTTAATGGGTTAGGCTTTGTTCACACGGGTTGAATTTCCCTTAAGAAAATCTGCCAAATCCACTGAAGAAATCTAAGTTTGCCTTGAATGTGCCAGTGGATCAGCATGCGGATTAGCCCTTTTTTTTAATTCACTAGGGCTAATCTGTGACTTTTCTGAGCACAATAACGAATATGCGCTGAGCGCTTCTGTGTTCTCCTGTGATTTTTACTGGAGCATGTGAATGCGGTATGAAATATCCCATAATATGCTGTCTGTAAATGTCAGTCCTCCAGAGGGAGAAATGCTCTTCGTAGCACAGATCCTTTTTTGCAATGGTCCGATATGCATTGCCTTAATACCTCAATGGGGAATTGACCCCTTCTCGGAAAGCTACTTAGGTTTCCCCTGAGAAACCCTATTAATTGAGGGTGAAGGATTCATCCCAAGTAGTGTAACGGTGGCAAAGTATGTGTAAGAAAGTTTCTGATATACTTACCTTCTCGAAGTTGATGTTCCTCTTCTGAAAATCCCACCAGCAACACAGCCTTTATCAAGTTTGTGGTCTTGACTTTGGATGGGAGCATCAATTGTGCAGCCCAGGGTGAAGAAGGTTCCATTCCTTTCCCTGATGCATTAGCAAACTTCTCAATCACCTCACTGGCGCATGCGCAACAGTGAGAAGTAGTTCTGGCCCCATCCTCAGCTCCTCCTCAGTCCATCGACCAGACCGGAAACCTGGTAAAGGAAGAGATGTCGGTGGAAGCAGGATGTTTTCAGCAACAGAGCATCAAGGGTCCAGTCTACACAACTTCGAGACGGTAAGTTCGAGGACCCGCTGGGTCAGAGAAAACACCTTTAATTTGTATTAATATTACCCAGACCATTGAAATTGGCTTACCGCACACATAGTCTATATCTTCTAATTTCCAAATTTAAAGTGGTCTTAAGTAACACGAGGAGGTACAAGATGTATGGTCTAAATGTACCATGATTATTTTATTCTTCCCACAATCAATATATTAGAAGCCACAGACTGAAGTAGAAGCATTTATGAGAAAGAGGAATCATAGTAGCAGCCGGAGGAAGCAATGTGCTTGCAAAGTGACCCAGTTAACATGAGCAATAGGTTTTTGTTTTATAACAGCACTCAGAGGAGAATAATACAGAGACGCTACGACAAAGAGACGCCTTAGGTGGCGTTTGGAAAATAAGTGCTCCAGGTTATGGTCCCACCATGTGAGGGACTAACGCTTGCATCTTATCATGTTTAAACAGTACTCATCATTAATGCTTTCACATAAAGCTTGTGTGTGCAAAATGAATGTCTTTATGAGGGTTTATAGCTCCAGTTGCCTTATATGGAGTTCAAAATTTTGTGTGGCATCAACAGAGCCTGTAATGGTCAATGCATAATACAGAATCAACTGTCCAGGAACAGTATACCTGTATATACAGTGCTGCCCATAATTATTCATACCCCTGGCAAATTTTGACTTAAAGAGGACCTTTCACTAATATACAAACTAAAAACTAACTATACCTGTGGGCAGAGCGGCGCCCAGGGGTCCCCCTGCACTTACTAGTATGCCTGAGCGCCGCTCCGTTCGCCCGGTATATGCTCCGGTGTCTCAGCTCCGTCTGTTGTATTGGACTGATTTTTTTGTAGGAGGCGTGTCCCTTGCTGCAGTGCTGGCCAATCGCAGAGCACAGCTCATAGCCTGGCTCTTTAAAGTTACTTTTATTCAACCAGCAAGTAATTTTTTAACGGGAAATGACATAGGTGTCTCCCAAAAGATAATAAGACGATGTACAAGAGGCATTATTGTGGGGAAAAAAACATTTCTCAGCTTTTATTTACATTTGAGCAAAAACTGTCCAGTCCAAAATTATTCATACCCTTCTCAATTATCAATAGAAAATCCTTTATTGGCTATTACAGCAATCAAACTCTTCCTATAATTGCAGACCAGCTTTTTGCAGGTCTCCACAGGTATTTTTGCCCATTCATCTTTAGCAATGAGCTCCAAATCTTTCAGGTAGGAGGGTCTTCTTGCCATCACCCTGATCTTTAGCTCCCTCCACCGATTCTCAATTGGATTCAAGTCTGGACTCTGGCTGGGCCACTCCAAAACGTTAATGTTGTTGTCTGCTAACCATTTCTTCACCACTTTTGCTGTGTGTTTTGGGTCATTGTCATGCTGAAATGTCCACTGGTGCCCAAGGCCAGTCATTTCACGACACCGCTCCACCACACCAGAAAAAAACAAACATACACAAAAAATTACACCTATAGACTACATACCAGACAATCCATATAATAGATTCAGTAGCCTCCAGAGAAGAGAAGTATACTGGATCTATCAATTAGATACCATGACCCCGCACGGGCTCAATGAGATAAGTGAGACCATATTGTAACCCATGACACCGGAGATAATTGTGCGCTATAATGAATACAGGACCCATACAAAAGTTAAAGATTAAAAATACAAAGAAAAATTAAACTAAAACAAAGATGGACATGAGTATACAAACACATACACCATACCTAAAGAGGATGTTATCATAATCTTTAAAACAATAGAATTGTCCCGCAAGTACAACAGCGGCCAGGCACCTACATCATGTGGACGATACCTCCAGTGTTCGTCTGGATGCAACTTTAGACACCCTAGAGACGAAAAAATAAATATATATATATATACTGTATATACATAGATAAACACCTTTTTATTTTATTTTTTTCTATGATAATTTTATGATAATTTTTAACTATTCCTTTATAATTTATTTATTTTTATATTTTTTATTTTTATTTCTATTTGTATTAATTATTTCAATTTATTTATTTATTTATCGATCACCTTTGTTGTTTTTTAGTATAATACTTGCGAGTAGATTGAATAATTTAGGGGTTTTATACTGATTCTATCAATACCAGGCACCACCTACCACACTATAGCGCGGCAGTTTTTGGACATGACATATTGCACCAATGCGATCCTCTCATCCAAAGTTGCCCCCTCCTGTCTCAACCCGATATATCTGACATCATGTCTAAGGATACACAAACTGTTCAAAAATCTAAAATCATGATCCATCTGCTTTACACCCCCGCTTACTATCTACTGCATGATAGAAGTACCATAGAGTCAGCATATAGTGAACACAATATACATACCTTCCCTGTTTTCTCTTGGATGAAAAGAGAAAAAGAAAAAATCATGTGATCACACGGCGTCACTATTCAACACATGCCTTGATGAATATACAACCAACCAAAAGAGAGAGCCTGTACCCGCCCTATAGACATCATTCGGAGGCTATTCGAATGAAAGAGAGCACTGCCCACGATCACGTCACCTTAAGACCGCCCCACTGACGTAATCTGGAGGCCGGACCAATAAGAGAAATTACCGCCCACAACACGTCACCGAGAGGAGCAACATAGGGCAGCAGCACCGCCCACAATGCACAGCAATTGGTTGCTTGAACTTGAGGGGAGTGACTGTTTCCTAGCGACCTCTCAAACTTTCACGCCCCCAACCCCTTCCCCCCTCCCCTTCCCACCCATGTGACTCGCACACATTGCGCTCAAACTGAGTGCATAAAGCAACTGGAAGAATCATGTTTAAATGTAACAATTTTATTGTCCTGATAATGGGGGATGTTTTTGCCCCTGAAACGCGTAGACCTTTTTGAATAAAAGATGACCTGTTGGTAACATTGGAGTAATGAGCTTCTTCTGCATCAGCGCCACCTAGAATGGTCTGAATTTTTTCAGTTTTATTGGAAGGCCAAGTTTCTCTGCAGACTGCCTGATGTTGTCGTTGAGAATGCTCATGTATTGCTCTTTTTTCATGGTGCCGTTTACTGTGATTAGGTTCCTTGGTCCATTGGCTGAAAAACACCCCCAAAGCATTAGGTTCCCACCACCATGTTTGACAGTTGGGATGGTGTTCTTTGGGTTGAAGATGTCTCCTTTTTTACGCCAAATGAAGGAAACATCATTGTGACCAAACAATAAAATTTTTGTTTCATCTGACCATAACACAGAAGACCAGAAGTCTTCTTCTTTGTCCAGATGAGCTTTTGCAAAGGCCAAGTGAGCTTTTGTGTGCCTTATCTGGAGAAGTGGCGTCCTCCTTGGTCTGCATTGTGCAGTGTCCGTTGGATTGACTGCCTTAAGACATTGCCACCAGCAGAGCCAAGATTCACCAGGATGGCCTTGGTGGTGATCCTTGGATTCTTTTTCACCTGTCTAACTATCCTCCTGGCCAGCACAGGTGTCACTTTTGGCTTCCGACCACATCCTCTGAGATTTTCCACTGTGCGGAACATCTTGTATTTTTTGCTCAAATGTAAATAAAAGCTGAGAAATGTTTTTTTTTTTTCTTCCACAATAATGCCTCTTGTACATCGTCTTATTATCTTTTGGGAGACACCTATGTCATTTCCCATAAAAAAATTACTTGCTGGTTGAATAAAAGTAACTTTAAGTACAAATTATCTAGGGGTATGATAAATTATGGGCAGCACTGTAGTTTCATCTACCATCTAAAAATGTAAACACTTCAGGCTTAATTGTTTAAGACAAGCTCAGGTGAACCATGGTTAGGTTAGTCAAGCCCGTGACACCTACAATGGTGACAGGGAGACAGCTCGGATTCTACATTTAAAACATGGTGAGTCAGTAGCCTCACTAGGAATCATCATCATTTTCTGTAGTCATTGAATGCAGTGTTCAAACTAAGAAATCCATGTAAAAGTTTATGGTCTTTTCATTTGGTCTATGGACTTCTAAACCAGTCTTCTCCAACCATGACTCTGCAGCAATTGGAAAGGAACAAGCTGAAGACCACTGGTGTAGCCTATCATCAAGACATCTGTATCACACTGGTATCTATGGTCTGGTCCTTTGTTTTACCTTGAAATTCCATGGTGAACTTTTTTCACTCTTCCATCCACTGGATAGTTAGCAGCTATGGTGGAGGGGGCCAGTTGTTGGACCTCCACAATCTGATATTGGTGACCTATCCTGAGGATGGACTGTGGATTCCTTGAACTATCAGTGATTCTATAGACCGTTATCTTGACTTTATGTCTAGTCATCATGACTATCAGTTTGTTAATTGGCTGTTGATTTCAGGGTATGTGACCCAGATCTTTAAATACAGGTGAAACTCAAAAAATTTAAATATCGTGCAAAGTTCATTTATTTCAGTAATGCAACTTAAAAGGTGAAACTAACATATGAGATAGACTCATTACATACAATGCGAGATATTTCAAGTCTTTATTTGTTATAATTTGGATGATTATGGCTTACAGCTTATGAAAACCCCAAAGTCACAATTTTGAGGTACCCTTTGCTCAGGGGGTATGGACTAATTAGCTGACTAGAGTGTGACACTTTGAGCCTAGAATATTGAACCTTTTCACAAAATTCTAATTTTAAGCTGTATTAATGCAATTCTTTTTAATTTGCATTACTGAAAAAAATAGACTTTTGCACTATATTCAAATTTTTCGAGTTTCACCTGTATATACCAATAACTTACATGTCATCATCATGAGTTTGGTCCAAAGGGGATGCCCTGACAGCTGTGTCCTCCAGTACTTGCTTATGGTTTTCCCATCTGAAACCCATGAAACCCATGATAACGAAGAGTTATATGAGTTTGCCGATATCTTTGATGACTCCAGGTACATTGTCATCACTAGAGTCATCTTAACATCTAACAGACCAGTGATTCTTTAGACCGTTAGTTTGACTCCATGGCTAGTCACCCTATTAATTTGTTACTTGGCTGCTGATTTTAGGTTATGTGACCCAGATTTCTAAGTAAATACAACCAGTTTCCATATCATCATAATAAGTTTGGACCAAATGAGATGCCCTGACAGCTGTGTCCTTTAGTACTTCCTCATGGTTGTCCCATCTGAAACCCATCAGACCTTGTGGACTCCAAGAGTTATCTTAGTTTGCCAATATCTTAGATGACTTCAGGTACATTGTCATCACCGGAGTCACCTTAGGATCTTACAGAGCAAAGGTTGCATCTCCTTTGCATACCGATTTTCTTAGTAATAATGGAAATGTAGCCTCAAATTTGATGTGGAGAACCCCTTTATGTAGGATCAAAGCTAAGGAATGATGATATACTGTACTATTATGCGATATTATAAGGTCACATGAGAAGACAAAAATAACGTAATGATATTTGCTGCAGAAAACCAATATCTCCCAATTGTCTACTCAGTTCAAGCACTGTGGCCCATACAAATCTTTATTAATCATCTTTTTTTCTGTCCGGCATCACTTCGGAGAGAGTAATTGTAAAGTATATTTGTCACTCATGCCACCAGCGGCTTGAAATGAATAGAGCTCACTGGAAGAGACTGATGCATCATACGGGAAGCAGCGGTGCATGCTACAAGCACTCCGAGAAAATAGACGCCTGAAGCAAATGGAAATTGCAGGCAGCATTACTCAAACTAAACCCAAAGTGAAGAGAGGAGCCGGCAGAACATAAATAGATAATCCTGTTTTCTTACTAGAAACCTTTGTGAGAAAAAAATATATAAATCAGCTGTCTTGACTTCCAAGCTCCTATACATTAAATGTTATTGGCGAGGCCAGGCAAATTTATACTGGGGAGGACAGACTATATGGGCAGTTGCACAGGGACCTATAAGAAAAGGGCCACCTTAAAGGCATTGTCTAGTTAAAAAATATTCTGCCAAAATGTTAAAAAAAATTGAAAAAATAACCTCATAATATACTTCAGTTCTCCATGGTTTTCCAATCCTTAGATACAAGCTCCGCTCTCCGATCCTGGCAGGTCCACTTCCTGCTTGGGCTTGCCAGATCATTTCCATAGCTATAGCCCCTTTCTCTGTGTAGGCATCACCCATGAGAGAGAAGGGGGCGGCTTTACTGTTGAAATGGAAGATTTTGGTCCAGGTACAGAGCTTTATTTTCAGCAAAGATCACAGTCACAGATGGTGTGACCATGACTAGGCCTGAAGAAGGTTGGGGGTTGTATTCTGCACCTGAGTGTACTCAGGGATACGATGATGGTATGCTGCAGGGGAAGACACTTAGGAGTAGCTGATCTGGGTTGCACAGGTCGGCACGTTAAAGCATATAGGAAAGTACGTAGTGGGGCATCATTTATTGGGTCTAATGGACCTGGATGGTCCTAGTCCCAAGTTGTCTTTGGGTCCTACATCCTATAATGGTCAATTTACTAGTTTTAGATGCTCCTTATAATAAGCCCACACTCAATCCATCTTGAAACAGTAGGATTTATGTTAGTGTTTAAAAAAATTTTTTTTTTTGAAAAACTCACAATTTCATCTGCAACACACACCTGCTCCGAGCTGACTGTAGAATGATTCACCCATTTGTGAAGCTGCTTGAAGGATCAGGCTGATGTGCAACCATAGTACTTTAATGACATCGATGTGTTTAATGGCTTCAATGTCAAAGTCTTAGACAATCTCGCACGTCAGTGCTGGGTGTATGATTAAACATATCAGAGAAACACAGAGGTCGAGGCTTTCAAAGGTGTCGAATGTGACTGCTAATAGTCATAGATATTTTACTACTATGAGCACAATGTACTCATATTATTTATTGCAGTCAGCAGAGGTGCACCACCAATGAGGCCAGGTGAGGCAATTGCCTCAGACAGCACCAGGTAGGGGCAATGGGGGGCAGCAGAAGGACCATGATCAATGAGCGCTTTCATTGTAGTAAAGGGGTTAGGTTAATAAATTGGCATGGGTGGGGGGGCGCCATTTTAGTTTTTGCCTCAGGCAGCAGAAAGGGTAGATGCACCCCTGGCAGTCAGTATATATTTTATGTGTTTTATTTAAGGGGTTGTCCACTTAGGACAATCTCTTTTCATCCCAGCATGACCTGCTGCTCAGATCCTCAGTTGAGCATTCTCCCTACAGCACCGCCACACTTGAAACAGAGCATTACACTGTGTCCATTAACAGCAATGGGTTTTCTCTTTATTTCATGAACATCAAGGGTCCTTCAGAGTGAAAGTCACTTGTGTAGCAGATCTGGAAAACCCATTTTCTGCTTTGAGGACATCAGTAATAGAGGAGAGCCCCCTCACTTGGAATGACTATCTATTATAGTAGCTGGAGTAGAGAGGGCAAGAAATAAAATTAGTCCAGCACCTCCAAGCAATATGTAATAAGGTGCAAGTACATGCTATCATGGCTGACACACAAAAGCAAAAAAATAGTACTCTACTCCAAGCGCAGAGTGGAGAACGACTACAAAGAGTGTCTCTGGAGGACACAGCATGTCCATTCTTCATATAGACAGCCTATTGGTTTCATGTGTAATGCTTCATTTCCCCTGCGGAGGCACTGTATTAAAATTGAATGCGTGCTGCTAAATTTCCGCTGATCACTGATGGTCCCAGCAGCAGGACTTCAATACTATTATCCATGCCACATATGTCTGCCTCAAAAAGAAAAGCAAAATGAAAAAGAAAATATAAAGTACACTCCAAAAGTATAATCTATTCTATCTTCTTCTTCTATGTCTATATATAAAGAAGGACGTATATATGTATGTGTGTATGTATGTTCCGCGATCACTCAAAAACGCAACCATCGATTTCAAGGAAACTTGGTATACACATCCCTTGCTACCTGTTTGTATGCTCCAACTGTTTTTGCTACACACATATTGTTCTGTAACTCAAAAACTCATCGATCAATTTCTACTAAACTTGGTACACATATCACTTACTATCTGGGAAAGAATACTGTGTCCCGACGACTGGACCGATCTTCATCAAATTTGGCACACAGGTACATCAGGTGTCCGCGAAATTTTTAGACCCGGTCTCTGTCTCTAGGACATACCGTTCCTGAGATATTCCCAGAAAATGACCTGCATTAGCCAATACAAGCCTGCAAGTATTTCTCTTCATATCCCCACTGCCATACACACGGCCACATGTCCCTTATCTGCCAATAGAAGCTCGCAGACCCTTAGTCTCTACATACACACAGTTTTACTCCAGGTTTTCAATCCAGCCATTTTTCTTCACTGCTGTAGGTCAGCTTTAGGCTAGAGCTACACGACGACATGTGTCGCGCAACAATAAGTCGCACGACACATAGCGCACCAATGTTGCGCAACATTTTTTATAATGATAGTCTATGGTGTTGCACTGCGACATGTGACATGCTGCGACTGCGAGGCGACAGCCGCAAAAAAATCCATCTTGAATGGATTGCAGCATGCCACATGTCGCAGTGCGACACCATAGCCTATCATTACAAAAATTGTTGAGACAAAATGTTGCGCGACACATGTCGTCGTGTAGCCCTAGCATTAACGGGGCAGGGCACTGTGGAGG
The DNA here is from genome assembly GCF_014858855.1 of Bufo gargarizans. Taxonomy (NCBI): domain Eukaryota; kingdom Metazoa; phylum Chordata; class Amphibia; order Anura; family Bufonidae; genus Bufo; species Bufo gargarizans. The sequence goes on along the minus strand of NC_058087.1, from coordinate 171,379,763 downwards.
TCACTGTTAAAGAGGCGTTCACTATGGATGTTACTGTTAAGGGGCAGGCCGCTGTGAAGGTCACTGTTAAAGGGGCGGACACTGTGGAGGTCACTGTTAGGGGAGCAGGGGCCACTATTAAAGGGGCAACTGCTGTGGAGGTCAGTGTTAAGGCAGAAGGGTACTGTGGATTTCACTGTTAAGGGGGCGGGCCCCTGAGGAGGTCACTGTTAAGGGAGTGGGGTGCGGTGAAATTCACTGTTAAAGGGGCGGGCTGCTGTGAAGGTCAAAGTTAAGGGGATGGGCTGCTGTGGAGGTGCAATTTTAAAGTGGCGGGGTCAGTGTTAAGGGGTGGGGGAATGTGGAGTTTACTCTTAAAGGGGCGGGGTGCTGTAGAGGTCACTGTTATGGGGGATACTGTCGATATCTTTTAACAAGACACACAAACATTAAATGAAATAGATGAAATATACCCGTGCGAAGCCGGGTCCTTCTGCTAGTAATAGTAATAAAAGAAGGACCTGAGTGCAATTTCTAAAAGGTAAAAGCAACACTGTCATAAAATATGGCACTCACAATTTTTTTTATTCCACCTTATAGTTAAAATGTATTTTCCAGTCATTTGTAAAATCGAGGTAAATAAAGAACAAATCATAATAGAATTTAAAGAAAAACCAGCAGTGTAACACCCATTACCGGGCCAGATGCTCATTGGCATTTGGGAAACATTTTGACTTACCGTTTCATATTGTGATTTGAGTTGGAATGAATTAAGGTTGCGAACAGATGTACAGCAAAGCAGGTTGTATGTAATTCACAATGGCAATTATACATATTATTTTATGTTGTTTGTTTAGAGCGGCAGAATACATAACGGTGAATTTCATTAGTCGCGGTTAGGTTTAAGTTGTTAACGTTGTGATTATGTGCATTACTGACCTCAGAACAGGTTCTTAATTTTTATTTATTTTTTCACTTTTAAGAAAATTAGTTTTAATTACTAAAAAAAATGGTCAGGTCCCAATGGTCTTAACTACCGCCATGACGGCTGAGGAACCCGTACCAATGTAGAAATGTTCTTTTGTGAATGGTAGCTTTCACTTACCTACCCCCACTGTGTGAGTTCTTCTTTTTATGGGGCAGGGATGCCTAAACTGCAGCCCTCCAGCTGTTGCAAAACTACAACTCCCAACATGCCCTTATATCTGTAGGCTGTCTGGGCATGCTGGGAGTTGTAGTTTTTCAACAGCTGGTTGGGCATCCCTAGTGTAGGGGATCTGATACAGGACACTACTATCTAGATGACACCCCCAAAAATATACGTTTACTAACATAGAAGAGTTGAAGTGTGTATGGGAGTTTTTAAGCTTTTCTTCCCGACCCCAAACCCATTTACATACTCAGATCATCCAACCATTCATGTGTTCTGATTTAGGCAGTAACTTATTTCCCTGAGAACAAAAGGATCAGGCATGTAAAATTCAGCATGCCTGATCCTTTTTTCTCCTGACATCATCGGCCAGTGGAGAGCTAGGACAGCCCCAAAAAAATCAGAGAGTTGCTGTTGTGATCAGTAGTTTTGCTGGTCTGAGACAACGAGGGCATATCGCTAGGATATGTCCCCATTGTTTCAGATAGGAAAACCCTTTTAAAGAGGTTGTCCCCCCAAAACAATATTCTACATATTTCTAACAAGCACTTGTATCTGAATACTTTTGTAATTGCATGTAATTTAAAATTTAGTATAGCCACTGAGTTATTCAATAAATTGTAATCTGTATAGCGCCACCTGCTGTTTGTTATTTTCCTCATCTCATTGTTCTTCTCTCTAAGGTGGTCGCATGTGCTATATGTATTGTTAGAAGCTGTGCCAGTTACAGGGAGAGAGCTGCAGCAGGAAAGACACACACCCCTAGCTGTGATAGGGAGAGAGCTGCAGCAAGAAGTTTACATCTCCTGAGCTGTAATATGGAGAGAGCTGCAGCAGGAAAGACACACACCCCTAGCTGTGATAGGGAGAGAGCTGCAACAGGAAGTACACATCTCCTGAGCTATAATAGGGAGAGAGCTGCAGCAGGAAGTACACATCTCCTGAGCTGTAATAGGGAGAGAGCTACAGCAAAAAGGACATGCCACTTGAGCTCTGATAGGTAGGGAGCTACAGCAGAAAGGACACATCTCCTGAGCTGTAATAGGGAGAGAGCTGCAGCAGGAAGTACACATCTCCTGAGCTGTAATAGGGAGAGAGCTGCAGCAGGAAGTACACATCTCCTGAGCTGTAATAGGGAGAGAGCTGCAGCAGGAAGTACACATCTCCTGAGCTGTAATAGGGAGAGAGCTACAGCAAAAAGGACATGCCATCTGAGCTCGAATAGGTAGGGAGCTACAGCAGAAAGGACACACCTCCTGAGCTTTGATAGGGAGAGAACTGCAGCAAAAGAGACACACCCCCTGAATTGTGATAGGAAGAGAGCTGCAGCAGAAAGGACACTACCCATTTAAAAAATCTAGCAGAGCAACTGAAGCAATGAATGGGGAGATCTCTGGATCTATGTGAGGTACAGGGCTGGTTCTAGGTTTGTTAGAAAGAGATTCTCATGTACTATATAATTTTCTTTTTTTACATCAATGATGGCATAATCCCTTTTTAATCCAAAATGTGTGGTCACCTCTAAGGCCCACATTTTGAATTTCAGCGTCCAGTTTTGGTTCTCCTGAGAGATAAGCTGCCAGAGATTCTGGCAGTGGTTTTCTCCTCTCTTCACATTAAAAGCACATATGCGCTCGTCCAAACCAAATGTGTACGGGGGAGTCAGGCAAGACAGCTGTCAGCCGAACAAAGGTGAACCAAGGTGTGCGAGCAAGGTTAGACTGGTCGGTGTCCTCAGTAATTGCAGACGCTTCGTGCCCTGAATGACATCCATTGTTCCTGGTCGTGCAGCACACCATGTTGTCTACAGGATTAAGTTATATGTGTTCTTCATTTATGTCTCCATTAATTTCATTACAGACTTTATCATGTATAACGACGTCCACAAATAGTATTGATTCTCCATCCCAGACGACACTCTGAGACAGTTCTGAGATACTGAAGACAAATAATGTGGAGGGGAAATATGCACTGATCTTGGTGCAAGAGCTTTACTGGTGCAAGGCATGGAAGGGGCTCAGGCATGGTTTGGTTTATATTGCCTTTTATATGTATATATTGTGCAATACAGATGTTAAAACGGTTGTCTCATCAAGACATCTGTCCATATCCCCTATTGTTTTTTAATTCCTCACCATTTTCGAGATCTCTATTTATTGTCAGTGAATATGAAAAGATTCCTTGTGTAGAACCAGAGTGTGAAATACTTATCTTAAAGGCTATGTACACCTTTGGGGGCAATTTTTTTTAAATGATTGCATTGTACTCATTTTGAGCTAAAAATATATTTTTTAATTAGTCTTTATTAAAAATATGGTGTCCTTTTTTCTGTACAGAGCTGAGATGCTCTAGTAGCACCCTTTGAATTTTCTGTCTTTTCTGTCAGACCAGGAGCTGACGGGCTCCTTATCTCTGCCTTCTGACCTACTAAACACTCATTATAGCTCAGTTCTCATGTTACTGATAAGAATGTGGCTTAAGTAAGTGTTTATGACCTTTCAGTAGTTTAGAAATAAGGTTTTTTAGATGACAGGCACAAAGTGAAAGTACCAGTCATGCAGCTAGAAAAATAGTTAACCCTTTGTTCAATATTTTTAATAAAGACTAGTGTTCGGCGAGCATGCTTTTGAGGGTCACCAGCAGGCCATCAATCATAATTTTTCAAGGGTGTGTATAATGCCCTCTTTTTTGTGTAATAAAGGGTGTATGCCGATTCCTTGTAATTTTTGGCAGCCCTTTCACTTAGTGCATAGGCTTTATGAGTGTAGGAGTCCCACTACCTGAACAATTGTACTGCAATGTAATTTCTGACCTTTTCCTTTGAACCAGACACCATCCCCTCTCCAGAGCAGGGGGTGCCCGGTTTGATGCTCGGGTTCTCCCATTGACTTCCATTGTGCTCGGGTGCTCTGTAGAGCACCTGAGCATCCCAAAGTTCTCTACTCAAGCACCCAAACACTTTGGTGCTCGATCAACACTAATAAAGACTAATTGAAAAAATTATTTTTAGACAATCATGAACAAAAATAAATTGCCTCCGAAGGTGTACATAGCCTTTAAACACCTTGTAGGTCTCACAGCTGAGGGTGTGCTAAACTTGTATCCAGTCTAGACAATCCACTGTGAGCTGAAGACATTGGAGTGCTACTTGTTTCCTGCACTGAAACATTGTAGCAAATTATCTGGAGAAGAGAAAGATTAGTGCTGCTGACATTCAGCAAAGTGAGAATGGTCTAGACTGGATACAATTGTAAAGATTTCTCAGCTGTGAGAAGTATTAGATCTGAATAGCTTTTCAGCCTCTGGATTTAAACAATGAATGTTTATAGTCTCTGACCCAGCTTGATGCTAGTCCTCATTAAATAGACTTCCTTTTCAGGCAATGCCCCATGGAAAAAAACATATGCAAATGAGCTAGTGGCCAAGCCATATGTAGACAGCTGTTCTAGGATTCTTGCACCAGGTCAGTACAGAGCATATTACTGTTGGCTTGATGTGATGGCTTAGATTGAGATGTGGTGCTTACTGGTTCTCCTTCGAGGAACCCAGCAGTGTATGGAGACTTATTTTCAGGCAATGCTCCATGGGAAACAGTATGCAAATTATCTAATGATAGCTACAGACTCTTTCAAATGGAGAAAGCGAACCATCTTTTGACAGCTGTTTTTGGGGTTCTGGTCCCTCATCAATACAAAGCAGGATATTGGTTGCCTGGATGAGATGTCTTGACTCAATTTTATACTAAGAGATAACTTCTATCAAAACTTCTGTAGGTCTTTGTAAGAAGAACAAGTGAAAGGCTTGTCTCCTTTAGACAATCCATTATGATTAGAAGTGTTGGCCATAAGCTTTTATTTAGGTTTCACACTATTAATCCTTCAGAAATCAACGATCATCTTTGGAGGAACACGGTAGCAAGTGTTTCATTTCCCTGCAGCACAAACACAGGAGAAATTAAGTATTACACTGTCCCCAATTGAGTCAATGAGTGAATGCATGAACATGCAGGGTCCTCCAAAGCAAGAGATGCTTTTTGTAGGCAAACTCCACTCGGTATGAGGATTTTGAACCGGAAACCCCTTCTTTGAACTTAGAAATAGGGTGTTTTACTATTTTTATAAAAGAAGACATTTAATATCTTAGGCTACCAGAAAATAATTCTATTAAGCCTCAATAAGAATAATTAAACCAGGCACAAAATGCTTATTGATCACCATAACAATAGATGTCTCATTCATACATCATAATTAAAACAGCCACGATAATACCACAAGTAGAACTTTTCACCCGCACCGTTCTTTTGTGCAGCCTCTGATAGAAAGACATTTACGAGCCATTGCATAGGTTACATCTAATGTCTCACAAAGAATTTTAATTAATAGCAGTTATGACTGCAGCAATTAAAAAAATAATTGAGATTTAAAGAAATTACTGAAACAAAGACTCAGTTATCGAGAGATGACAATTTTATTTGGGCTCTTTATGTGCCACATAAGGGAAAACAGGGAAATACACAGCTTATTCTGGTTAGACAATAAATCCCCAGAGAGAATTCTACAATTGTATCTATACTGCGGAGGTTTGGAGCTAGCAATCATTTTATATAGGGTATGATAAATAAAGGAAACGTATATACAATGCAATACAGTATAGTCAAGCTCAGTATGTTGAATGGGACTCATTAGCAGCCCTTCATACTAGCAGGTACAATAGGATGGTGATATCTGGATTTGGAGAAAACACCACCCACCATAGCACCATTGGGAGGACCACGGCTTGGTATTACCTTTGTGGACCAGAGCAAATAGCCGCTATCAAGGAGCTGTTGCTTTGGTGGACTGTAAAATAGCCACCTTGTATTACAATACATCCCCTGCCATATCCAGTGCAGGGGAAACATAGGGCCAGGCAGGACTTCCACCCCAAAAACAAATGATCACTGCACAGACTTTTTAAACTGGGGTTGACAACACCTTTTTGAAAAATTTATATAATTACCCATTATTGTTAGGGAAACCATGTCTGGCCATACATGTCCTCTGGTGTAGTAAGTGTTGTAAGTTTAGAAGGAATTAAAGTGATGATATGGTTAGTATAGAAAAAGACCCCTTAGTGGCTGAGCCAGGTAACTAGATAGTAGTGTTGATCGAGCACCAAAGTGCTTGAGTGTTCGGGTGCTCTACCGAGCACCCGAGCACAATGGAAGTCGATAGGAGAACCTGAGCATTAAACAAGGCACTCCCTGCTCTGAAGAGGGGAGGGTGTCTGGTTCATAGGAAAAGGTCAGAAATTTATGGAAACACCACTGAAATGGTTCAGGAATAGCATGGGGATGATGTCTGGATGCATCTTGGACTCCCAGGTCACTGCTGGGAATGATGTTGTCCGAGTAGTACACCACTTTTATAGACTGACAATAATACGCACAAAACCAAACATAAAATTGATTTTAGATGAAATATTGTTAGGAAACATTCTTTTCTGTATATTTACTTGTATATAAAGTGCAAGTGCTGCCAAATATTACAAGGAAGAGGCACTCCGATACAACCTGTATATCACATAAAGGAGTGCCTCATTCACATTGTGGTACAATTGTCCAGGTAGTGGGACTCCTACACTCGTAAAGCCTATGCACTAAGTGAAAGCACTTCCAGAAATTACAAGGAAACTGCACTCTAATACACCCTTTATTACACATAAAGGAGGGCATCATACACCCTTGAAAAATTATGATTGATGGCCTGCTGGTGACCCTCAAAAACATTAGGAGCAAGGGCCTGCTGGTGACCCTCTAAAACATTATGTGCTAGGGCCTGCTGCTAAGCTGACCATCTAAAACATTAGGGCGAGTGCCTGCTGCTGATCTGAGCATCGAAAAAAATTATGGGTGCTGCTGAGCTGACCATTGAAAAAAATATGGGCAAGTGCCTGCTGCTTAGCTAACCATTGAAAACATTATGGGCGAGAGCCTGCTGGTGAGCTGACCCTGTAAAACATTATGGTTGAGGGCCGGCTGGTGAGCTGACCCTCCAAAAACATTATATGCGAGGGCCTGCAGGTGAGCTGACCCACATAAAAATTGTAGGTAAGGGACTGCTGGTGAGCTGACCCTCTAAAACATTACATGCGAGGGCCTTCAGGTGAGCTGACCCACTAAAAGATTGTAGGTAAGGGCCTGCTGGTGAGCTGACCCTCTAAAACATTACATGCGAGGGCCTTCAGGTGAGCTGGCCCTCTACAAGATTGTAGGTGAGGGCCTGCTAGTGAGCTGATCCTCTAAAACATTGGAAGCGAGGGGAGACTAATAAGCATGTTGATATGATGGAAGTGGAGGAGGATGAGAAAAGGAAGCTTGAACCATATACCCTGTGGTGGAAGGGGTGCATGGGAATACAGTGTATTTAGTACAATATAAAAACACATTTAAAGTGCCTTTATGTTCAGCCGCTTTTCTCTGGTGGAGTAGAGAAGTCAGGGACAATCCAGGCCTTGTTCATTTTTAAGAGTCAACCTGTCAGCATTTTCAGTTAACTGGTGGATGCACTTATCAGTTATTATGCCCCCAGCAGCACTAAATACCCGCTCTGACAAAATGCTGGCAGCAGGGCAGGCTAGCACCTCCAAGGCGAAGAGCGCCAGTTGGTGCCACGTGTTCAACTTGGACACCCAGTAGTTGTAAGGCACAGAGGGATCATTGAGGATGCTGACACGGTCTGCTACATGCTCCTTCACCATCTTCCAAAATGTTTCCGCTCCTTGTGACACTAGGCTGCGTATCAGGGTGAGGGTGCTGGCTGGGTGTCATGAAACTGTCCCTGGCTTTGGAGAGTGTTGCCCTGCCTCTGTTGGAACTGCTGTGCGTTCTCCTCGTCTCCCCTGCTCGGTTGCCCAAGGAACGATGTACTCTGCCGCCAGCGTTGTCAGCTGGAAATTTTTGGTGCAATTTTTACACAATGACCTTCTGGTATTGCACCATTTTGCTTGTCCTCTCCACCAAAGGAATGAGAGATGAGAAGTTCTCTTTGTAGCAGGGGTTGAGAAGGGTGAAAAATAGTAATCGGTGTTGTCCAAAATGCGTAAAACGAGTGGGTCACGGGAAAGGCAGACTAACATAAAGTCAGCCATGTGTGCCAGAGTCCCAACAAGCAAGACTTCGCTGTTGTCATTAGGAGCATGACTCTTAATCTCTTATCCTCTTCCTCCTCTTCTGCCCATCCACGCTGAACAGATGGAATTAAACTTCCATGGGTACTACCCTCTGTAGCAGAGGCACCCGCCTCCTGCTCCTCCTTCTCATCATCATACAATTTGCGCTGAGAAGATGAACTGAGGGTGGTCTGGCTATCACGCTGTGTACTGTCTTCCCCTATTTCCACCTCTTCCACATGCAAAGCGGCGGCCTTAATTGTGAGCAGCGAGCGTTTGAGTAGACGCAGAAGTGGGATGGTGATGCTGATAATAGCGTTATCACTGCTCACCATCTGTGTTGATTCCTCAAAGTTTCTTAAAACCTCACAGAGGTCAAACATCCATGCTAATTCCTCGCTTGTGAAGAGCAGAAGCTGACTGGAAAGGCGACGACCATGTTGCAGATGGTATTCCACTACTGCCCTCTGCTGCTCTCAAAGCCTGGCCAACATGTGGAACGTCATTCTCTGCAGTTTTTCCTGTGCATAACCTTCAGCATGACAGGAAGATGCGCATTAAGGAATTCAATGTATGGCTTGGTGAATGGTGTCTGAACCAAGGGTTTGGCTTTGTGTCTCATGTTAGCTCTCGTTGGAATGGAAAATAACTGTACAAGATAACTAGTTTCAAGTTTTTGCTAAGGAGCATTTAAACTAGGAAAGGGGGGGGGGGGCAAAAGGGTGATAATCCAGCAGTCCGACTGCCCCTCGGAACAATGCCAGAAGATGCCAGTAGCACAGAGGTTAAGAAATGACAATCTCAGAGTCTTGTCTACAAATGCTCCCAGTTTAGGGAATAAGATCAATGAACTTGAGTCTATAATGGCATCTGAGAATATAGATTTAGTGGCTATTACTGAGACATGGTTCAATGGGAGTAATGACTGGGATATAACAATGCCAGGGTTCTCTCTATATAGGAAAGACAGAGAAGGCAAGAAAGGGGAAGAGGTGGCCCTGTATGTGAAACATAGCATAAAATCTAATTTAATACAAGTTAGCAAGACCAATTTATAGTCAGTTTGGGTTACCTTGCAACTTGATAATTATAAGGTAATTCGTGTAGGTGTGATATATAGACCACCTAGCCAAGTCAAAGAATTAGATGATCTACTAGTTAAGGAAATAGCTAAAATGACATTGAAAGGGGAAGTTATCATTATGGGAGACTTTAATCTTCCAGATGTAAACTGGAAAACCAAAATAGCTAGTTCTGCCAGGAGTACAGATATTCTAAATTCCTGTCACGGACGGTGTACAGGAAACAAGGCAAAGCAACATGCATAAATGACTCGCTGGATCCAAAAACTAAGGAACAAAGGGGAGACCCCTGCAGAAGACCTGGCACTTTCCCTGGCTGCTCAGCCTATGCAAAGATCCGAATGGTGGAGGTTTGCATATCCACGTACCTTGACTATATAACCCCTGAGCACCCTACAATAGTGAGGGGACACGACCACCGGCTCCCTACACAAGATACGGAGGGAGTCAGGGTCACCTGGGATCCAGCAAACAGAAAATAACAGATAAATGTTCAACACTTAGCTTTTGTAGCAGACAGGAGAACAAGACCAGCATGCACACACACTCCAGGAAGAAGTATAAGCCGCCCAGAAAAGCATTCTGGGGAGGAATTTAAAGGGAAGCAATTAGTCCAACACATGACAGCTGAGAGAGGCTAACGAGATGAGCAACTGAATACCACAACAAAGGAAGTCAAGGAGGAGGTTCTGAAAGGCCTCTGTCAGAGCTTCTCAGCTGTCTGGTTGTGACAGTACCCCTCCCTCTACGAGTGGACTCCGGACACTCAGAACCCACCTTCTCAGGATGGGACCTATGGAAAGCCCTGATGAGACGAGAGGCCTTAATGTCCGTCACTGGGACCCACATCCTCTCCTCAGGACCATACCCCTCCCAATGAACAAGGTACTGAAGAGAACCGCGGACAAGACGAGAATCCACAATCCTAGAGACCTGAAATTCAAGATTTCCATCAACCATAATCGGAGGAGGAGGCAAAGGCGAGGGTACAATGGGTTGAACATAAGGTTTCAATAAGGACTTATGAAAAACATTATGGATCTTCCAAGTCTGAGGAAGATCAAGACGGTATGCAACAGGATTGATGACAGACAGGATTTTGTAAGGCCCAATAAACCTAGGACCCAACTTCCAGGAGGGAACCTTAATTTGATATTCTTGGTAGACAACCACACCAGATCACCAACATTCAGGTCCGGACCAAGCACACGTCTCTTATCTGCCACACGCTTATATCTCTCACTCATGCTCTTTAGATTATCCTGAATCCTTTGCCAAATAGGATGACAAAGACGAGGAGAATCTGTCCTCATCAGGTAAACCAGAAGACCCCTCTCCCGAGAAAGTCCCAAACTGCGGATGAAACCCATATGCACCAAAAAATGGTGACTTATCAGAGGACTCCTGACGACGGTTATTTAAAGCAAACTCAGCAAGGGACAAAAAAGAACACCAATCCTCTTGATTCTCCGCCACAAAACAGCGCAGATATGTCTCCAGATTCTGATTGACGCGCTCTGTCTGGCCATTCGACTGCGGGTGGAAAGCAGAAGAGAATGACAACCGAACCCCCAAGCGAGAACAGAAAGCCTTCCAGAATCCTGGAAACAAACTGCGTGCCCCTATCAGAGACTATGTCTGAAGGAATACCGTGCAATTTGACAATGTGATCAATAAATGCCTGCGCCAGCGTCTTAGCATTGGGCAAACCAGGAAAAGGGATGAAATGCACCATTTTGCTAAAACGGTCCACCACCACCAGAATCACAGTCTTCCCCGAGGAACGAGGCAGGTCCGTTATGAAGTCCATGGACAGATGTGTCCAAGGACGGGAAGGAATGGGTAAGGGAAGGAGAGGACCTGATGGCCGTGAATGAGGGACTTTGGCACGAGCGCAAGTCTCGCAGGCTGCCACAAAACCCTCAACCGACTTACGAAGCGCAGGCCACCAGAATCTCCGAGCGATGAGATCCAGTGTGGCTCTTACCCCCGGGTGCCCAGCAAGGACCGTATCGTGGTGTTCTTTAAAAATCTTGTGTCTTAAAGCGAGAGGCACAAACAACCTCCCAGGAGGACAAAGATCAGGAGCCTCTGACTGGGCTGCCTGCACCTCTGCCTCCAATTCAGGAAAAAGAGCAGAGACCACCACACCTTCAGCCAAAATGGGACCCGGGTCTTCAAAATTCCCGCCTCCCGGAAAACAACGTGACAGGGCATCTGCCTTCACATTCTTAACTCCAGGGCGGAACGTGACAACAAAATTAAACCTAGAAAAGAACAAAGACCATCTGGCCTGTCTCGGGTTCAGACGCTTGGCTGACTCCAAGTAGGCCAGGATTTTTATGGTCAGTAAATACGGTAATAGGGTGTCTGGCTCCCTCTAGCCAATGGCGCCATTCCTCAAAAGCCAACTTGATGGCCAACAATTCCCTATCTCCCACATCGTAATTTCTCTCTGCGGAGGAGAGTTTTCTTGAGAAAAAGGCACACGGTCGCCAATTGGCAGGAGAGGAACCCTGAGACAAGACCGCCCCCACACCCACCTCAGAAGCATCAACCTCAACTATGAAGGGTAAAGAAACATCAGGTTGCACCAAGATGGGAGCGGAAGCAAAACTCTCCTTGATATCAGAAAAAGCCTTACGCGCCTCTACTGACCAAGAAGAAAAATCTACCCCCTTTCTGGTCATATCAGTGAGTGGTTTAACAATAGAAGAATAATTCAAAATGAACTTCCTGTAATAATTGGCAAAGCCCAAAAAACGCATCAGCGCCTTCTGATTCTCAGGAAGCTCCCACTCAAGCACAGCGCGGACCTTCTCGGGGTCCATGCGAAAACCAGAAGCGGAGAGAAGAAACCCCAGAAATTGAATTTCTGGAACCGCAAACACACATTTCTCCAGTTTCGCATATAATTTATTCTCCCGCAGGATGAGCAAGACCTGACGTAAATGTTCCTTATGAGTTTTGAAATCGGGAGAAAAAATCAAAATGTCATCCAAATACACCAATACAAATTTTCCCATCAAATGATAAAAAATGCTGTTCACGAAATGCTGAAAAACGGCTGGGGCATTCATCAAACCAAAAGGCATAACCAAATTTTCAAAATGGCCCTCAGGGGTATTGAAGGCCGTCTTCCATTCGTCCCCTTCTCTGACCCTGACCAGGTTGTATGCCCCTCTTAGATCTAATTTGGAAAAGACTTTAGCCCCAACAACCTGGTTAAACAGGTCCGGGATCAGAGGAAGCGGATAAGGGTCACGAATTGTGATACTGTTCAGCTCCCTGAAATCCAGACAAGGTCTTAAAGAACCATCTTTTTTCTTAACAAAGAAAAAACCAGCGGCAACAGGTGACTTCGAGGGTCGTATGTGTCCTTTTCTCAGACTCTCAGAGATATAAGCACGCATAGCGATCCTCTCAGGTTGGGAAAGATTGTATAAACGAGATTTAGGCAGCTTGGCGTCTGGGATGAGATTAATAGGGCAATCGTACTCCCTGTGCGGGGGCAAATCCTGAACTCCACTCTCAGAGAAGACATCCGAAAATTCAGAGAGAAAAGATGGTACAGTCTTAGTAGCAACCTCAGAAACAGATGTCATGAGGCAATTCTCTCTGCAAAAGTCACTCCAACCATTTATTTGCCTCGCTTGCCAATCAATGGTGGGGTTATGCTTAGTGAGCCAGGGCAGCCCCAACACCAGAGGGGTAGGCAAACCGCTAAGGACGAAACATGACACATCCTCAACATGAGCATCACTCACAATTAAACGGATATTGTGAACTATGCCCTTTAATGATTTCTGAGAAAGTGGAGCGGAATCGATAGCAAAAACAGGAATATCCTTTCCCAAAGTGCGCACCTGGAAACCATGAGTTATCGCAAATTGATTATCAATGAGATTGACCGCTGCTCCACTATCCACAAAAATCTCACAAAAAATGTTCTTGCTCTCTAGCGCCACCCTAGCCGGCAGGACAAAACGGGAACTACAAGCAAATGGAAAACCTTCAATTTCCGCCTCAACCCTGCCAATAGTAACAGACGGAACATTTTTAAAAGATTTTTTCCTGTTTGTTTCTTTATTACTCCCAGAAAACTGCCTGAATCTCCTAGAGGGACAAATATTTGCCAAATGATTTATACCTCCACAACAAAAACAAACCCTCCCATGCGAGCTGAATCTTCTATTGTCAGAAGCAATCAACCCCAGCTGCATGGGCTCCTGCTCAGAAGGGGCTGACGGCGACTGAGACCCCTGCGCACAGAATGGGACCGCTGCACTGTCCTGGGACTGAGTATGACAGGAAGGGGACATCTCTCCTCTCTCTCTAAGACGCCTGTCAATACGAACGGCCTGAGACATAGCAGAGTCCAAAGAAATAGGCCTCTCATGAAAGGCAAATGCATCTTTCAATCCCTCTGAAAGACCATGGCAAAATTGACTTCGGAGTGCAGCATCATTCCAACCAGTATCAACTGCCCATCTCCGAAATTCTGAGCAGTATATTTCTGCGGATTGTTTACCCTGGCATAATAGACGTAGTCTAGACTCAGCCAGAGCAATACGATCCGGATCATCATATATCTGACCCAGGGCTAAAAAGAATTCATCCACTGAACGGAGAGGCCGTGCCCCCTCCGGCAGCGAAAAGGCCCAGGACTGAGCGTTACCTCTGAGCAGCGATATAATGATCCCCACCCTCCGTTCCTCATCACCAGAGGAATGGGGAAGAAGGCGAAAATGGAGTTTGCAAGCCTCTCTAAAACGCACAAAATTCTCACTACCCCCGGAGAATGTATCCGGGAGCGAGATCTTAGGCTCAGAACAAACTCCATGAACGCAAGCTGAACCGGTCACTTGAAGCTGAGAAAAAGTCTTACGGAGATCAGCTACCTCCAATGAAAGACCCTGGAAGCGTTCAGCCAAAAGTGAAACCGGATCCATGCTTGAGACGGTTTTGGCGGCTTATAATGTCACGGACGGTGTACAGGAAACAAGGCAAAGCAACATGCATAAATGACTCGCTGGATCCAAAAACTAAGGAACAAAGGGGAGACCCCTGCAGAAGACCTGGCACTTTCCCTGGCTGCTCAGCCTATGCAAAGATCCGAATGGTGGAGGTTTGCATATCCACGTACCTTGACTATATAACCCCTGAGCACCCTACAATAGTGAGGGGACACGACCACCGGCTCCCTACACAAGATACGGAGGGAGTCAGGGTCACCTGGGATCCAGCAAACAGAAAATAACAGATAAATGTTCAACACTTAGCTTTTGTAGCAGACAGGAGAACAAGACCAGCATGCACACACACTCCAGGAAGAAGTATAAGCCGCCCAGAAAAGCATTCTGGGGAGGAATTTAAAGGGAAGCAATTAGTCCAACACATGACAGCTGAGAGAGGCTAACGAGATGAGCAACTGAATACCACAACAAAGGAAGTCAAGGAGGAGGTTCTGAAAGGCCTCTGTCAGAGCTTCTCAGCTGTCTGGTTGTGACAATTCCCTACTGGGATTATCTCTACAGCAAGTAGTGGAGGAGCCAACCCGGAAGGAGGCAATTTTAGATTTAGTATTCACAAATGGGATTTTGGTATCTGATATTACTGTAGTGGAAAGCTTGGGATCTAGTGATCACCAGTCAGTGTGGTTTACTATAAGTAGAGTGACTGAGTCACACTACACAAAAACAAAAGTTTTAGATTTTAGAAAAACTAACTTTTCTAAAATTAGATTAGTGGTATACGAGTCCCTATCAGATTGGAACAGTTTCAATGGAGTCCAGGAGAAATGGGACTACTTAAAAGTGGCACTATTGAAGGCAACAGATAATTGCATTAGGCTTGTCAGTAAAAGCAAACAAAGGAAAAGAGACCACTGTGGTACTCAGCAGAACTGGCCAAAATCAATAAAAACAAAAAGATAGCATTTAGTAATTATAAAAAAAAAAAAAACGAGGATGACAGGGAAATTTATAAGATTAGGCAGAGAGAGGCCAAACAAGTTATAAGAGCTTCTAAAGCACAGGCAGAAAAGAAATTAGCTCAGTCAGTGAAAAAAGGCAATAAGCCATTCTTCAGATACATAAATGAAAAAAGGAAACTAAAACAAGGAATTACCAAATTAAAAACAAAAGAAGGAAGGTATATGGAAAAAGAACTAGCTGGGCCAAATGGTTCTTATCTGCCGACACATTCTATGTTTCTATGTGTGCTCACGTTGCACAACAGTCGGTGAGTTGGCAATTGTAAGCGCTGCTGCTGCATTGCCAGACCGGTGGAAGCTGTCAATAACATGCGGAAATGGGCACACACGTGGCGCACCTTTACCAGTAGCTCAGGCAAATTGGGGTAGGTTTTGAGAAACGGCTGAACCACTAAGTTGAACACGTGGGCTAGGCATGGGTTGTGTGTGAGCTTGCCGAGCTCCAAAGCCGCCACCAAGTTACAGCCATTATTAGACACAACGATGCCTGGTTCGAGGTTGAGTGGCGAGAGCCACAGCTCAGTCTGGTCTCTTATCTCCTGCCACAGCTCTGCGGCAGTGTGCTGTTTGTCATCTAAGCAGATCAGCTTAAGCACGGCCTGTTGACGCTTCCCCACTGTATTGCTACACTGCTTCCAGCTACTGACTGATGGCTGACTGGTGCTGCAAGAGGATAACTCTGAGGTGGAAGAGGAGGAGGAGGAGGAGATTGTAGCCACTAACGTAGGTGGTGGCGGAAACCCTGAAGGAATTAGGGCCCGCAATCCTTGGTGTTGGTAGCACCTGTGCCATCCCAGGGTACGACTTGCTCCCGGCCTCCACAACGTTCACCCAGTGTGCCGTCAGGGAAATGTAGCATTCCTGGCCGAAAGCACTTGTCCATGTGTCAGTGGTTAAGTGGACCTTCCCAGTAACTGCGTTAGTCAGGGCACGGGTGTTGTTGCGGGAAACATGTTGGTGTAAGGCGGGGCGGCACACCGTGAAAAATACTGGTGGCTGGGGACTGTGTAATGAGGGATGGCCGCCGACATCAGGCTGCGGAAGCCTAAATGGCAACATTTCCATGGCCAGTAATTTGTATGACAGGGAAATTTAAAATTCCCTGTAAGTTGCACATTTAGTGCTATGGCCTGTGGGTGGGTGGCTGGGTATGTGCGTTTGCGTTCAAATGCCTGGGGTAAGGACATTTGTACGCTGAGCTGGGACACGGAAGTGGATGTGGTCGCTGACGGTGCTTGTGAAGGTCCAGGTGCAGGGTGGGAGGCATCCGGGCATGCGCCTTTGACAGGGGATTGGCCAGAAGGTAGCAAAAGGGAAGAGGAGGCAGTGGTGTGACCTACACACACAGATTGTGGACCCAGGTGTTCAGCCCACCTATTACGGTGCTTTGATGCTATGTGGCAGATCATGCTGGTGGTGGTGAGGTTGCTAGTGTTCACGCCCTGCTCATTTTTGTATGGCACAGGTTGAAAATTACAATTCTTTTCTCATCTGCATTTTCCTAAAAAAATTGACAGACTGCGAAACACCTACCCCTTGGCAAAGGAGATTTCCGCAAGGGTGTGCTGCGGGGAACAGTTGCAGGCCTGTTTGGTGTGGCCTGCCTCTTCCAGCCTGTTGCGGTGCTGTGGATCCCTCCCCCTCTATACTGCTGTCCTCGCTCGGCTTGGCACCTTCCCAGGTTGGGTCAGTTACTTCATCGTCCACCACCTCCTCTTCCACTTCCTCACTCTGCTCATCCTCCTGACGTGTTGACTAACAACAACCTCAGTTATTAACAACTATGTCTCATCCTCATGATCAACCTCTTGAGACACTAATTGCCGTTGACTTATTGTCAACTGTGTCTCATCATCATCCTCCACCTTGTGAAACACTAATTGCTGTTCCCCACCGTCATCTTCTTCTGACTGTGGATGTTCCAGAGTTTGGGAATCAGGGCACAAGATCTCCTCATGTCCCTCTTCAAGCGGGCTTGGCAAGAGGCCCAAATTAAGGAATGGCGATGAAAACAGCTCCTCGGAATATCCGAGTGTGGGATCACTTGTTTGGAAAGACTCTCCATAGTGGGAGAAAGGAGGATCAGGGTAAGGATTGTGTTGACCAGACTCTTGGCTACTGAGACTGGACTTGGTGGAAGACAGGGTGGTGCTTAACCGACTGGATACATTATCTGCTGCAATCCAACCGACCACCTTGTCGCACTGGTCTGACTTCGAGAGCGTTGTCCTGCGCCGCCCTGCAAACTGGGACATAAAGCTAGGTATCGTGAATGATTGCTTTTTTTTTGCTCTGGCAGCAGGCACAGTTTCAATGCGCCCAGGGCCACGGCCACTGCGTGCACCATCAGCATCACTTCCTTGTCCCTTACTGCTCGCCTTCTTCATATTAAATGTTATATATGCTTGAAAGTAGGTCACACCTACAGTAGCATAGGATTTGTAAGTGTATGCACAAAAAAATGTAAAAAGGTATTTGGGATGTGGAAATAATAATGTTGCTGATGTCAGCAGCAGCTAATATAAAATTACAGGGAATGTCACAGGTATTTGGGATGTGGAAACGTTACACAGGAGAAATACCGTAGATAATGTTGCTGATGTCACCAGCGGCTAATAAAAAATTACAGGGAATGTCACAGGTATTTGGGATGTGGAAACATCACAGAGGAGATATACTGCAGATAATGTCAATGCTGTCACCAGCGGCTATTAAAAATTTACAGGGAATGTCACAGGTATTTGGGATGTGGAAACGTTACACAGGAGAAATACCGCAGATAGTGTCGCTGATGTCACCAGCGGCTAATGTAAAATTACACTGAATGTCACAGATATTTGGGATGTGAAAGCCAATTTTCCCCTACTTTAGGGGAATAAAAAAATCCTTCCCGACTCCAATCAGACAATCAGAATAACTCCCTGGATCAACGACCCCTCTCTATTACAGGCTATAGCTACTATAGAGGGGTCGTTGATCCAGGGAGTTATTCTGATTGCCTGATTGGAGTCGGGAAGGAATTTTTTATTCTCCTAAAGTGGGGAAAATTGGCTTCTACCTCACAGTTTCTTTTTTTGCCTTCCTCTGGATCAACTTGCAGAATAACAGGCCGAACTGGATGGACAGATGTCTTTTTTCGGCCTTATGTACTATGTTACTATGTTACACAGGAGAAATACCACAGATAATGTCGCTGATGTCAGCAGCGGCTAATATAAAATTATAGGGAATGTCACAGGTATTTTGAATGTGGAAACATTACACAGGAGATATACTGCAGATAATGTCAATGCTGTCACCAGCGGCTAATAAAAAATTACAGGGAATGTCACAGGTATTTGGGATGTGGAAACGTTACACAGGAGAAGTACCACAGATAATGTTGCTGATGTCCCCAGCAGCTTATTAAAAATTACAGGGAATGTCAGAGGTTTTTGGGATGTGGAAACGTTACACAGGAGATGTACCCTAGGTAATGTCACTGTCTGCAGCAGACACCGTCTACGGAAAAAGTACACTGGATGTCACAGATATTTTTGGGATGAGCACATGTTACACAGGAGATGTGGCGCAGCTAATGTCGCTGTCTGCAGCGGCCTAACTATTACAGGCTGTTTAGTGCAGGATACGCTAAAAATAGATATTGCTGCCACACACAATAGTCCTTAAAAGTACTTTTGGGTATGTAAAGTTTTAGCAATTTAGCGCAGGTTGTGCTAAAAATATATATTGCTGCTGCCACGCACAATAATAGTTCCTAAAAGGACTTTTGGGTCTCTGACATGTTTTTCAACGTAAAATATTTTTTTTCACTCCCTACACTGTCTGTCCCTTCCTCAGCACAGCTCTCCCTGACTAAGACTGAGTCAAACACGCATCATCGGGTGCTATATAGCACCCGATGATGCATTCTGGTCAGCCAATCACTGTAATGCCAGTAACCAACATGGCCACGGCATTACAGTGAAGGGCAGCACTTACCTGCACGTTTATTGGCTGCGTTGAACTTGATGGATGTTTTTTTTTTTTCCGACTGTTTTAACTATGTAACTATGTAGCAGCCAACAAACGTGCGGGGAGGAGACTCAAGCATTGCGCTCAAACACATGCGGTATTCGGCCGAATACCGCCATGTGCCGAGCATCGAGATGCTTGAGCCGAACTGGTGTTCGGCCGAGCATGCTTGATCAACACTACTAGATAGATAAACATATAAGATAAATAGATAGATAATAGATAGATAGATAGTTACTGTAGGAGATAGATACTCTATTTTTCGAACTATAAGATGCACTGGGCTATAAGATACACTTAGCATTTGGATCAGACCCCCAAATCACACCCCCATTACTCATCAGACCTCAGATCAGCCCCCAAAATCAGCCCCCAAGCTCCACCAGACCTCAGATCAGGCCCTCTTCAGACCCCCAAGCTCCATTAGTCTCAGATCAGACCCCATTAGCCTCAGATCGAACCCCTATCAGACCTCAGATCAGACCCCCATCAGCCTCAGATCGACCTCCATCAGACCTCAGATCAGACCCCAAATCAGCCTCAGATCGACCCCCATCAGACCTCAGATCAGACCCCCATCAGCCTCAGATCGAACCCCCATCAGACCTCAGATCAGACGTAAAAAAAAAACTCTGGGTGTCTCTGCTACTCACTCATCTCTCCCTTGTCTTCTTTTCTTCTTCCGGCCTGCGTGGCACTGTGACCTGACACTACACAATGTCAGCTCATAGTTAGAGTTGAGCGAACACCTGGATGTTCGGGTTCGAGAAGTTCGGCCGAACATCCCGGAAATGTTCGGGTTCGGGATCCGAACCCGATCCGAACTTCGTCCCGAACCCGAACCCCATTGAAGTCAATGGGGACCCGAACTTTTCGGCACTAAAAAGGCTGTAAAACAGCCCAGGAAAGAGCTAGAGGGCTGCAAAAGGCAGCAACATGTAGGTAAATCCCCTGCAAACAAATGTGGATAGGGAAATGAATTAAAATAAAAATTAAATAAATAAAAATTAACCAAAATCAATTGGAGAGAGGTTCCATAGCAGAGAATCTGGCTTCCCGTCACCCACCACTGGAACAGTCCATTCTCAGATATTTAGGCCCCGGCACCCAGGCAGAGGAGAGAGGTCCCGTAACAGAGAATCTGTCTTCATGTCAGCAGAGAATTAGTCTGCATGTCATAGCAGAGAATGAGGCTTCACGTCAGCCACCACTGCAACAGTCCATTGGCATATATTTAGGCCCAGCACACACACAGGCAGAGGAGAGAGGTCCCGTAACAGACAATCTGGCTTCATGTCAGCAGAGAATTAGTCTGCATGTCATAGCAGAGAATCAGGCTTCACGTCACCCACCACTGCAACAGTCCATTGGCATATATTTAGGCCCAGCACCCAGGCAGAGGAGGGAGGTCCCGTAACAGAGAATCTGTCTTCATGTCAGCAGAGAATTAGTCTGCATGTCATAGCAGAGAATGAGGCTTCACGTCAGCCACCACTGCAACAGTCCATTGGCATATATTTAGGCCCAGCACACACACAGGCAGAGGAGAGAGGTCCCGTAACAGAGAATCTGGCTTCATGTCAGCAGAGAATCAGTCTGCATGTCATAGCAGAGAATCAGGCTTCACGTCAGCCACCACTGCAACAGTCCATTGTCATAAATTTAGGCCCAGCACCCAGGCAGAGGAGAGAGGTCCCGTAACAGAGAATCTGGCTTCATGTCAGCAGAGAATCAGTCTTCATATCATAGCAGAGAATCATGCTTCACGTCACCCACCACTGTAAGAGTCAATTTTCATAAATTTAGGCCCAGAACCCAGGCAGAGGAGAAAGGTCCCGTAACAGACAATCTGGCTTCATGTCAGCAGAGAATCAGTCTTCATATCATAGCAGAGAATCAGGCTTCACGTCACCCACCACTGTAAGAGTCAATTTTCATAAATTTAGGCCCAGAACCCAGGCAGAGGAGAAAGGTCCCGTAACAGACAATCTGGCTTCATGTCAGCAGAGAATCAGTCTTCATATCATAGCAGAGAATCAGGCTTCACGTCACCCACCACTGTAAGAGTCAATTTTCATAAATTTAGGCCCAGAACCCAGGCAGAGGAGAAAGGTCCCGTAACAGACAATCTGGCTTCATGTCAGCAGAGAATCAGTCTTCATATCATAGCAGAGAATCAGGCTTCACGTCACCCACCACTGTAAGAGTCAATTTTCATAAATTTAGGCCCAGAACCCAGGCAGAGGAGAAAGGTCCCGTAACAGACAATCTGGCTTCATGTCAGCAGAGAATCAGTCTTCATATCATAGCAGAGAATCAGGCTTCACGTCACCCACCACTGTAAGAGTCAATTTTCATAAATTTAGGCCCAGAACCCAGGCAGAGGAGAAAGGTCCCGTAACAGACAATCTGGCTTCATGTCAGCAGAGAATCAGTCTTCATATCATAGCAGAGAATCAGGCTTCACGTCACCCACCACTGTAAGAGTCAATTTTCATAAATTTAGGCCCAGAACCCAGGCAGAGGAGAAAGGTCCCGTAACAGACAATCTGGCTTCATGTCAGCAGAGAATCAGTCTTCATATCATAGCAGAGAATCAGGCTTCACGTCACCCACCACTGTAAGAGTCAATTTTCATAAATTTAGGCCCAGAACCCAGGCAGAGGAGAAAGGTCCCGTAACAGACAATCTGGCTTCATGTCAGCAGAGAATCAGTCTTCATATCATAGCAGAGAATCAGGCTTCACGTCACCCACCACTGTAAGAGTCAATTTTCATAAATTTAGGCCCAGAACCCAGGTAGAGGAGAAAGGTCCCGTAACAGACAATCTGGCTTCATGACAGCAGAGAATCAGTCTGCATGTCATAGCAGAGAATCAGGCTTCACGTCAGCCACCACTGCAACAGTCCATTGTCATAAATTTAGGCCCAGCACCCAGGCAGAGGAGAGAGGTCCCGTAACAGAGGATCTGGCTTCATGTCAGCAGAGAATCAGTCTGCATGTCATAGCAGAGAATGAGGCTTCACGTCAGCCACCACTGCAACAGTCCATTGGCATATATTTAGGCCCAGCACACACACAGGCAGAGGAGAGAGGTCCCGTAACAGACAATCTGGCTTCATGTCAGCAGAGAATTAGTCTGCATGTCATAGCAGAGAATGAGGCTTCACGTCACCCACCACTGCAACAGTCCATTGGCATATATTCAGGCCCAGCACCCAGGCAGAGGAGAGAGGTCCCGTAACAGAGGATCTGGCTTCATGTCAGCAGAGAATCAGTCTGCATGTCATAGCAGAGAATGAGGCTTCACGTCAGCCACCACTGCAACAGTCCATTGTCATAAATTTAGGCCCAGCACCCAGGCAGAGGAGAGAGGTCCCGTAAAAGAGGATCTGGCTTCATGTCAGCAGAGAATCAGTCTGCATGTCATAGCAGAGAATCAGGCTTCACGTCAGCCACCACTGCAACAGTCCATTGTCATAAATTTAGGCCCAGCACCCAGGCAGAGGAGAGAGGTCCCGTAAAAGAGGATCTGGCTTCATGTCAGCAGAGAATCAGTCTGCATGTCATAGCAGAGAATCAGGCTTCACGTCAGCCACCACTGCAACAGTCCATTGTCATAAATTTAGGCCCAGCACCCAGGCAGAGGAGAGAGGTCCCGTAACAGACAATCTGGCTTCATGTCAGCAGAGAATTAGTCTGCATGTCATAGCAGAGAATCAGGCTTCATGTCAGCCACCACTGCAACAGTCCATTGGCATATATTTAGGCCTAGCACACAGGCAGAGGAGAGGTTCATTCAACTTTGGGTAGCATCGCAATATAATGGTAAAATGAAAATAAAAATAGGATTGAATGAGGAAGTGCCCTGGAGTCCAATAATATATGGTTATGGGGAGGTAGTTAATGTCTAATCTGGACAAGGGACGGACAGGTCCTGTGGGATCCATGCCTGGTTCATTTTTATGAACGTCAGCTTGTCCACATTGGCTGTAGACAGGCGGCTGCGTTTGTCTGTAATGACGCCCCCTGCCGTGCTGAATACACGTTCAGACAAAACGCTGGCTGCCGGGCAGGCCAGCACCTCCAAGGCATAAAAGGCTAGCTCTGGCCACGTGGACAATTTAGAGACCCAGAAGTTGAATGGGGCCGAACCATCAGTCAGTACGTGGAGGGGTGTGCACACGTACTGTTCCACCATGTTAGTGAAATGTTGCCTCCTGCTAACACGTTGCGTATCAGGTGGTGGTGCAGTTAGCTGTGGCGTGTTGACAAAAGTTTTCCACATCTCTGCCATGCTAACCCTGCCCTCAGAGGAGCTGGCCGTGACACAGCTGCCTTGGCGACCTCTTGCTCCTCCTCTGCCTTGGCCTTGGGCTTCCACTTGTTCCCCTGTGACATTTGGGAATGCTCTCAGTAGCGCGTCTACCAACGTGCGCTTGTACTCGCGCATCTTCCTATCACGCTCCAGTGCAGGAAGTAAGGTGGGCACATTGTCTTTGTAGCGTGGATCCAGCAGGGTGGCAACCCAGTAGTCCGCACAGGTTAAAATGTGGGCAACTCTGCTGTCGTTGCGCAGGCACTGCAGCATGTAGTCGCTCATGTGTGCCAGGCTGCCCAGGGGTAAGGACAAGCTGTCCTCTGTGGGAGGCGTATCGTCATCGTCCTGCCTTTCCCCCCAGCCACGCACCAGTGATGGACCCGAGCTGCGTTGGGTGCCACCCCGCTGTGACCATGCTTCATCCTCATCCTCCTCCACCTCCTCCTCATCCTCGTCCTCCTCGTCCTCCAGTAGTGGGCCCTGGCTGGCCACATTTGTACCTGGCCTCTGCTGTTGCAAAAAACCTCCCTCTGAGTCACTTCGAAGAGACTGGCCTGAAAGTGCTAAAAATGACCCCTCTTCCTCATCCTCCTCCTCCTCCTCCTGGGCCACCTCCTGTTCCATCATCGCCCTAAGTGTTTTCTCAAGGAGACATAGAAGTGGTATTGTAACGCTGATAACGGTGTCATCGCCACTGGCCATGTTGGTGGAGTACTCGAAACAGCGCAACAGGGCACACAGGTCTCGCATGGAGGCCCAGTCATTGGTGGTGAAGTGGTGCTGTTCTGTAGTGCGACTGACCCGTGCGTGCTGCAGCTGAAACTCCACTATGGCCTGCTGCTGCTCGCACAGTCTGTCCAGCATGTGCAAGGTGGAGTTCCACCTGGTGGGCACGTCGCATATGAGGCGGTGAGCGGGAAGGCCGAAGTTACGCTGTAGCGCAGACAGGCGAGCAGCGGCAGGATGTGAACGCCGGAAGCGCGAACAGACGGCCCGCACTTTATGCAGCAGCTCTGACATGTCGGGGTAGTTGTGAATGAACTTCTGCACCACCAAATTCAGCACATGCGCCAAGCAAGGGATGTGCGTCAAATTGGCTAGTCCCAGAGCTGCAACGAGATTTCGCCCATTATCACACACCACCAGGCCGGGCTTGAGGCTCACCGGCAGCAACCACTCGTCGGTCTGTTGTTCAATACCCCGCCACAACTCCTGTGCGGTGTGGGGCCTGTCCCCCAAACATATGAGTTTCAGAATGGCCTGCTGACGTTTACCCCGGGCTGTGCTGAAGTTGGTGGTGAAGGTGTGTGGCTGACTGGATGAGCAGGTGGAAGAAGAGGAGGAGGAAGCCGAGAAGGAGGAGGTGGCAACAGGAGGCAAAGAATGTTGCCCTGCGATCCTTGGCGGCGGCAGGACGTGCGCCAAACAGCTCTCCGCCTGGGGCCCAGCTGCCACTACATTTACCCAGTGTGCAGTTAGGGAGATATAGCGTCCCTGGCCGTGCTTACTGGTCCACGTATCTGTGGTTAGGTGGACCTTGCTACAGATGGCGTTGCGCAGTGCACACTTGATTTTATCGGATACTTGGTTGTGCAGGGAAGGCACGGCTCTCTTGGAGAAGTAGTGCCGGCTGGGAACAACATACTGTGGGACAGCAAGCGACATGAGCTGTTTGAAGCTGTCTGTGTCCACCAGCCTAAATGACAGCATTTCATAGGCCAGTAGTTTAGAAATGCTGGCATTCAGGGCCAGGGATCGAGGGTGGCTAGGTGGGAATTTACGCTTTCTATCAAATGTTTGTGAGATGGAGAGCTGAACGCTGGCGTGTGACATGGTTGAGACGCTTGGTGACGGAGGTGGTGGTGGTGGTGTTGGTGGTACATCCCCTGTTTGCTGGGCGGCAGGTGCCAACGTTCCTCCAGAGGCGGAGGAAGAGGCCGAGGCGGCAGCAGCAGAATAGGCCGAGGCGGCAGCAGCAGAAGAGGTAGCAGGGGGAGCCTGAGTGACTTCCTTGGTTTTAAGGTGTTTACTCCACTGCAGTTCATGCTTTGCATGCAGGTGCCTGGTCATGCAGGTTGTGCTCAGGTTCAGAACGTTAATGCCTCGCTTCAGGCTCTGATGGCACAGCGTGCAAACCACTCGGGTCTTGTCGTCAGCACATTGTTTGAAGAAGTGCCATGCCAGGGAACTCCTTGAAGCTGCCTTTGGGGTGCTCGGTCCCAGATGGCGGCGGTCAGTAGCAGGCGGAGTCTCTTGGCGGCGGGTGTTCTGCTTTTGCCCACTGCTCCCTCTTTTGCTACGCTGTTGGCTCGGTCTCACCACTGCCTCTTCCTCCGAACTGTGAAAGTCAGTGGCACGACCTTCATTCCATGTGGGGTCTAGGACCTCATCGTCCCCTGCATCGTCTTCCACCCAGTCTTGATCCCTGACCTCCTGTTCAGTCTGCACACTGCAGAAAGACGCAGCAGTTGGCACCTGTGTTTCGTCATCATCAGAGACATGCTGAGGTGGTATTCCCATGTCCTCATCATCAGGAAACATAAGTGGTTGTGCGTCAGTGCATTCTATGTCTTTCACCGCTGGGGAAGGGCTAGGTGGATGCCCTTGGGAAACCCTGCCAGCGGAGTCTTCAAACAGCACAAGAGACTGCTGCATAACTTGAGGCTGAGACAGTTTCCCTGGTATGCATGGGGGTGATGTGACAGACTGATGGGGTTGGTTTTCAGGCGCCATCTGTGCGCTTTCTGCAGAAGACTGGGTGGGAGATAATGTGAACGTGCTGGATCCACTGTCGGCCACCCAATTGACTAATGCCTGTACCTGCTCAGGCCTTACCATCCTTAGAACGGCATTGGGCCCCACCATATATCGCTGTAAATTCTGGCGGCTACTGGGACCTGAGGTAGTTGGTACACTAGGACGTGTGGATGTGGCAGAACGGCCACGTCCTCTCCCAGCACCAGAGGGTCCACTAACACCACCACGACCATGTCCACGTCCGCGTCCCTTACTAGATGTTTTTCTCATTGTTATGGTTCACCACAACAACAAATATATTATTTGGCCCAATGTATTGTATTCAAATTCAGCGGGATATAAATTTGAGGCCTAGTATTTAGGCGCTGGGTGACCGGTATGGATTTAGTGACAGAATTAGACTTGGAAATGCACAGAAGCGTGTGTGTGAAGTTATTCTGAATGACCCAATGTGCACCTTGAATATTATATACCCTTTTTGGGATAGATTTCAAATAGCTCTGATATAGCAGGAACCACTAAATTATGAAATTGCTAAATTGGGAATTGTACTTCAACCCAGAACAAAAAATGTGCTTTGACGGGCACTAAATAACTTTCACAGCTACAACAGTACAGCGGTAACGAGAGATTTAGAGGGATTTAAATTTGAGGCCTAGTATTTAGGCGCTGGGTGACAGGTATGGGTTTAGTGACAGAATTAGACTTGGAAATACACAGTAGCGGGTGTGTGTGAAGTTATTCTGAATGACCCAATGTGCACCTTCAATATTATATACCCTTTTAGGGATAGATTCCAAATAGCTCTGATATAGCAGGAACCACTAAATTATGAAATTGCTAAATTGGGAATTGTACTTCAACCCAGAACAAAAAATGTGCTTTGACGGACACTAAATATCTTGCCCAGCAACAACAGTACAGCGGTGGGTAACGAGAGATTTAGAGGGATTTAAATTTGAGGCCTAGTATTTAGGCGCTGGGTCACCGGTATGGATTTAGTGACAGAATTAGACTTGGAAATGCACAGAAGCGTGTGTGTGAAGTTATTCTGAATGACCCTATGTGCACCTTCAATATTATATACCCTTTTAGGGATAGATTTCAAATAGCTCTGATATAGCAGAAACCACTAAATTATGAAATTGCTAAATTGGGAATTGTACTTCAACCCAGAACAAAAAATGTGCTTTGACGGACACTAAATATCTTGCCCAGCAACAACAGTACAGCGGTGGGTAACGAGAGATTTAGAGGGATTTAAATTTGAGGCCTAGTATTTAGGCGCTGGGTCACCGGTATGGATTTAGTGACAGAATTAGACTTGGAAATGCACAGAAGCGTGTGTGTGAAGTTATTCTGAATGACCCTATGTGCACCTTCAATATTATATACCCTTTTAGGGATAGATTTCAAATAGCTCTGATATAGCAGAAACCACTAAATTATGAAATTGCTAAATTGGGAATTGTACTTCAACCCAGAACAAAAAATGTGCTTTGACGGACACTAAATATCTTGCCCAGCAACAACAGTACAGCGGTGGGTAACGAGAGATTTAGAGGGATTTAAATTTGAGGCCTAGTATTTAGGCGCTGGGTCACCGGTATGGATTTAGTGACAGAATTAGACTTGGAAATGCACAGAAGCGTGTGTGTGAAGTTATTCTGAATGACCCTATGTGCACCTTCAATATTATATACCCTTTTAGGGATAGATTTCAAATAGCTCTGATATAGCAGAAACCACTAAATTATGAAATTGCTAAATTGGGAATTGTACTTCAACCCAGAACAAAAAATGTGCTTTGACGGACACTAAATATCTTGCCCAGCAACAACAGTACAGCGGTGGGTAACGAGAGATTTAGAGGGATTTAAATTTGAGGCCTAGTATTTAGGCGCTGGGTCACCGGTATGGATTTAGTGACAGAATTAGACTTGGAAATGCACAGAAGCGTGTGTGTGAAGTTATTCTGAATGACCCTATGTGCACCTTCAATATTATATACCCTTTTAGGGATAGATTTCAAATAGCTCTGATATAGCAGAAACCACTAAATTATGAAATTGCTAAATTGGGAATTGTACTTCAACCCAGAACAAAAAATGTGCTTTGACGGACACTAAATATCTTGCCCAGCAACAACAGTACAGCGGTGGGTAACGAGAGATTTAGAGGGATTTAAATTTGAGGCCTAGTATTTAGGCGCTGGGTCACCGGTATGGATTTAGTGACAGAATTAGACTTGGAAATGCACAGAAGCGTGTGTGTGAAGTTATTCTGAATGACCCTATGTGCACCTTCAATATTATATACCCTTTTAGGGATAGATTTCAAATAGCTCTGATATAGCAGAAACCACTAAATTATGAAATTGCTAAATTGGGAATTGTACTTCAACCCAGAACAAAAAATGTGCTTTGACGGACACTAAATATCTTGCCCAGCAACAACAGTACAGCGGTGGGTAACGAGAGATTTAGAGGGATTTAAATTTGAGGCCTAGTATTTAGGCGCTGGGTCACCGGTATGGATTTAGTGACAGAATTAGACTTGGAAATGCACAGAAGCGTGTGTGTGAAGTTATTCTGAATGACCCTATGTGCACCTTCAATATTATATACCCTTTTAGGGATAGATTTCAAATAGCTCTGATATAGCAGAAACCACTAAATTATGAAATTGCTAAATTGGGAATTGTACTTCAACCCAGAACAAAAAATGTGCTTTGACGGACACTAAATATCTTGCCCAGCAACAACAGTACAGCGGTGGGTAACGAGAGATTTAGAGGGATTTAAATTTGAGGCCTAGTATTTAGGCGCTGGGTCACCGGTATGGATTTAGTGACAGAATTAGACTTGGAAATGCACAGAAGCGTGTGTGTGAAGTTATTCTGAATGACCCTATGTGCACCTTCAATATTATATACCCTTTTAGGGATAGATTTCAAATAGCTCTGATATAGCAGAAACCACTAAATTATGAAATTGCTAAATTGGGAATTGTACTTCAACCCAGAACAAAAAATGTGCTTTGACGGACACTAAATATCTTGCCCAGCAACAACAGTACAGCGGTGGGTAACGAGAGATTTAGAGGGATTTAAATTTGAGGCCTAGTATTTAGGCGCTGGGTCACCGGTATGGATTTAGTGACAGAATTAGACTTGGAAATGCACAGAAGCGTGTGTGTGAAGTTATTCTGAATGACCCAATGTGCACCTTCAATATTATATACCCTTTTTGGGATAGATTTCAAATAGCTCTGATATAGCAGGAACCACTAAATTATGAAATTGCTAAATTGGGAATTGTACTTCAACCCAGAACAAAAAATGTGCTTTGACGGACACTAAATATCTTGCCCAGCAACAACAGTACAGCGGTAACGAGAGATTTAGAGGGATTTAAATTTGAGGCCTAGTATTTAGGCGCTGGGTGACAGGTATGGGTTTAGTGACAGAATTAGACTTGGAAATACACAGTAGCGGGTGTGTGTGAAGTTATTCTGAATGACCCAATGTGCACCTTCAATATTATATACCCTTTTTGGGATAGATTTCAAATAGCTCTGATATAGCAGGAACCACTAAATTATGAAATTGCTAAATTGGGAATTGTATTTCAACCCAGAACAAGAAATGTGCTTGAACGGACACTAAATAACTCGCCCAGCTACAGCACTAGGGACAGATTTAGCTGGATATAAATTTGAGGCCTAGTATTTAGGCGCTGGGTGACCGGTATGGATTTAGTGACAGAATTAGACTGGGATATGGCCAAAAAATAAACAGACTATTGCTGGTTAAATGCACTTGGTGTGACAGCTTCACCCTGATGTAGGCTTTAGCCAAAAAACAACCACACCATTGAGGGTTAAATGCACTTGGTGACAGGCGCAGCTTGCCCCTGATTTTGTATATGGCCAAAAAATGAACAGACTATTGCTGGTTAAATGCACTTGGTGTGACAGCTTCACCCTGATGTAGGCTTTAGCCAAAAAACAACCACACCATTGAGGGTTAAATGCACTTGGTGACAGGCGCAGCTTGCCCCTGATTTTGTATATGGCCAAAAAATGAACAGACTATTGCTGGTTAAATGCACTTGGTGTCACAGCTTCACCCTGATGTAGGCTTTAGCCAAAAAACAACCACACCATTGAGGGTTAAATGCACTTGGTGACAGGCGCAGCTTGCCCCTGATTTTGTATATGGCCAAAAAATGAACAGACTATTGCTGGTTAAATGCACTTGGTGTGACAGCTTCACCCTGATGTAGGCTTTAGCCAAAAAACAACCACACCATTGAGGGTTAAATGCACTTGGTCGCAGCTTGTGCTGGCGCACCACAAGACACAAAATGGCCGCCGATCACCCCAGAAAAATGAGACTGACAAACGGTCTGTGCAGCCTAAAAACAGTGAGCAATTGAGGATCAGCAGCTCAATGATCCACAGCTGCAGATCGATCAGTTAATCAAGTCCTTTGGAGGAGTTAATCTGCCTAATCTCGCCCTACTGTCGCAGCCGCAACCTCTCCCTACGCTAATCAGAGCAGAGTGACGGGCGGCGCTATGTGACTCCAGCTTAAATAGAGGCTGGGTCACATGGTGCTCTGGCCAATCACAGCCATGCCAATAGTAGGCATGGCTGTGATGGCCTCTTGGGGCAAGTAGTATGACGCTTGTTGATTGGCTGCTTTGCAGCCTTTCAAAAAGCGCCAAGAAATCGTCACAAAAGCGCCAAGAAAGCGACGAACACCGAACCCGAACCCGGACTTTTACGAAAATGTCCGGGTTCGGGTCCGTGTCACGGACACCCCAAAATTCGGTACGAACCCGAACTATACAG
This sequence comes from Bufo gargarizans, assembly GCF_014858855.1. Lineage (NCBI taxonomy): Eukaryota > Metazoa > Chordata > Amphibia > Anura > Bufonidae > Bufo > Bufo gargarizans. Next base: position 171,348,458 of record NC_058087.1, on the reverse strand, counting down.
TTCGAGTTCGCTCATCCCTACTCATAGTGTGCAGCTACGTGCACTATGTCCTTGTGCTGTGCGCCGTCAGGACAGAGTGCAGAGCGGGGCCCGGAAGAAGACCAAGGAGGGGGATTAGAGCCAGCGCAACACTTCCCTGGTTCCCTGGCTGTAGGGTGCCAACATCTACTGTACAAGATAATGGAGTGGTGCTAGAGATGAGCAGATGTATTTTAAATTCTTTTCTGGTCCTATTGTAATGAATCGGTCGGAAGATGGAAATTTGAGATGATTTTTATTGGTTTATCATCGATTTGCTCAGTGTTAGCTGAGGATTTGCAGAACCTACATCTAAAATACGTTTGGTGCTTTTCGTGGCTGTAAGCTATATAATGTATAGCGAAGGCCGACATGAATAGTAGTGGTTGAGTGTAGATGTACAGCAGCATGCCGTGGATGTATTAAATTACAAGCTACAAGATAAAGGTTGAAGTTAATTTACTTTAGTGTCAAAGAAAAAAAAATCACATCTCATTTTATTTTTGGGAACATAGATTGCTCTATTATGTGTCTGTCTATATAATACCTGGATCAGACTGAGTTCTCTATACACTTCCGTTAATGGATGGAAGCCTCTTGCAGCCAGCAGTAAATACTCTCTAGTTTGCCAGCGACAGGCGCTGCTATGTACATTAGTATATTAGGTTGAAATCATTTCAGAGATCAATTAAGAATTTACATGTGTCTTCATAAATCACTGCAGAGCCGCAAAACGAATGTATGGGGGATTATAAAATTAAATTCCAGTGCTATATAATGGTCGTGAAGATTCACCAGTTTCATAATATTTTAGATAGTTAAGAATTGCAGTTTTTTGGTCTTGGTCCTAAGAGGTCTTACTTACTGAATAGCTCCGCCAAAGGGGTTCGTGGAACTATATAGGATATATGTAGAAAATGTCAGACTGGGCTTCCTTGAGCCCACTAGAAAAAATTAGACCCATCCTTCATCTACAGAGAACACATGATGTAATGACATGTCGTGTCTAATAGGTTATTTTTGAGTCAACTCATAAGATAGAGACCCTAATGGCAAGTGATTAGCTCCAAAGTCAGCAATCTTCTACTTGACAAGGTCGAAATGGACCACCAGAGTATCAGAGGTTCCTCTGACGGGCCTAGTCTATGAAGCCGTAATGGGCCCCAAAGTCCAGGAGAAACTTGCTTGACAGGGTTGAACTGGCCCACCAGAGTACCAGAGGATCCTCCAGTGGAGCCAAACTATGAAGCCATAATGGACCCCAAAGGTCCAATAGAAAATTGCATTTGAAGCTGCCTTTTGAGCTAATCACTGGCCACTAGGGTCTATTTCTTAGGTTTTCATTCAGTTAGTCTTCATTGGTGAAATAGGGGCTGGGCCCCGAGATAAATTTACTCAGGTAGGCCCAAGGAGCCCCAGTCTAATACTGCTGCTTGACATATGGAGCCCATTATTGTGTCAAAGACAGTGCCAACCAGGACCCTTAGGAACTTTGGGGTCTCTCCAACCATTCACGTAGGCTAAGTTACTGGAGTACTGAATGTTATTTCAATTGTTTATGTAGATTAGGGGGAATGTATTAAGACTTGCATTTCTTATGCTAATCGTAATGGGATTTTCCAAGACTACAATGGTTTTAACAAGATATGATTATGTAGTTGCTTACTTCATGCATATCTTCCCCCATGCTCTTTTTACAATTTGACCTGTTTTCACCGTGTAAACCAATCAAACTCTGGTTTGTTTCCATCCTGTATGTAGCACTTTATGTTCCTGTATCCAACCAAACCCATGATGCATACAGACACTCCCCTATCACTGCCAGGCCCATGGACATAACATCACAAGAAACAAGAAAGAGCTGCATGGACGTGTCCATGTGACCACAACCCAGAACTGGAGATATAAAGGTTAAAGAAACCTATTATAAAGGATCTTGATGCAAACCAGAAAACCCGGGACAATGTAATGAAATATAAACCGAAAACTCACAGAATGCTGCAAAAATAATATTTTTATTTAAAAAATATTTTCTTTTTATTGACTGTAAAAAGACATAAAACGCTTGATACTGATATTTATCAATCTGCTTGTTTGCAGCCTGAGAATAATAATCATATATATTACTATATATTACATAATAATACTATACTATATTATTACATAATATTATTACTGAAATTATTACTGAAATTAGAAAACTAGTATAAATAGAATCACAAAAGATCGTGCTGCAAAAATCTCCAAATGAAGCAAACTGATCAATGGCAATTCTAGTCTAGTATTATTACATCAATGTGATTGCCAAGTTTTTCTACAGAGCAATGAAAACCATATGGTTAAAATTTCCTAGATTTTAACAAAAAATAAAGATTAAGAGGTTTAAACAGATTTTTCTCTTTTATCATGGCAACAATAGAAGGTAGAATAATTTTACTAATTATAAATTATTATTATTTTTTAACCCAAAGAGGGAATTTGCCAGGAGGTCAGTCACAAGGATGAAGCCATAAAGACTCTCATACACCTTCAATAACTGTCATCCTAATGCATTTTTGGCCAACTGTAGCCATGTGTCCCTTCAAAACTCCCTATTTGCCTTTTTGTGACAAGGCACTGTAGGGTTTATAGTCTTGCCTTGCCAATCATTTTTTGTATTAGTCGTGCCATATACCTAAATTAAAGTGATCTTAATTACGGAAAATGTATTAATATCAGGGCAAAAAATTACAATATAAATTAGACTTGATTTCCTCTCCTCTCAACATCTAACCTTTGTCCTATAACATGGAGATCCTGGGAATTCTTCTTAGCTGCTTCTTCTAGATTCATAAAAGTCTACAGAACCAAAAATAATAATTTTCATGCTTGGCATAAATTAATGCTACCACCATTTCATTAAAGGAAGCTTCCATAAACTCAGACTCTTCATCCTGGTCATGCTATGCTCGGTTAGATGTATGAAGGGAAATGTTTGTCTTCTTCAAAGAAAAATTTGCTATATTACTTAAATCAATGTAAATGTCCTAAAGAATTATCTGGTATGACACTAGATAGGTGGCTCTACAGTTGGGTCACCATCAAGTATGAATTGTGTCAACTAGATTTTTTCTCCTTATTTACCAGATCATTTTAATATATGAAGTCTACGTAATTTCACTCCTCAACCTGGAAAATTCCATAGAAGTTACCAACAACTTGTCTTCCAGATGACAAGAATTCTGTTCTGTTCTTGTGAAATTGGCCACTGCCTTCCAAAAATTTAATAATATGACAGATAATACAAAAAAAAAACATTTGTGCATTGGGAAATAACAAAGTATGGCTCCCACTCCATCAATCTCTTAATACTCCTGGTCAACAAACCTTAAAATTTTGGAAGCATCCTAATGAAGACTATCTTCTATAAGCTAAAAAAAAGTATCTCTCACTCTGAAGGATCTGGCTTGGCCTTTCGTTATATGGATAGCCCATTGCTTTTAAGGGGAGCTGTATAATACTAAGTGAGAAATAAAGACACCCCCAATGATCACAGCTGTCTACTGAGAATAATCCAAGCACCGTAATCAGGTTTTTGTTGGGGGACTCATTTTGCCATAAGGGATATCCAAGCTGGACAACCACTTTAATAGATAAGTGCTGGTAGGCACGTATAAATTTAAGGTGTCCATACATGTACATACATGTACATGTGTATGGAGGTGTGACAATGCTCCTCTGATGACTCCTCGCGGAGAACATATGCAAGCATGGTCAAGAGTGTATGTGTGCTGGGGAGTTGGGAAGAATAGCTGGAGGCTGAAATTGAAGATGTCCTCCTGAAAGATGAATTAACAAGATGTCAGGATGATTATGCATCTTGGGCAGTATTACATTCCAATTTTGATATAACACAGAGAACAGTCATTTATATAGTAACCATGGAAAAGAAGGCTTTTTGTCCGTGGAGCTTTTAGTATTTGGCTTCATGTTTTGGAACCATAGACATTGGCTGATATTATGGGTTAAGCCGGGATGAAGCCTTTGTAAGACAGTGGTATTGTTTCCTGAATGATACCAGCCGCCTAATGGAAACAGTTCAGAAATCATTGCCAACTTGTTGCTTTTTTTGTATTTTTTTACTTGCTTTTCCTCTCACAAGTGCCCATAACTACCGTCTATTATGTAAGACAATGGCACAGCATTTACCAATGTCCTTGAAAAAAAAAATAAAGCAATAAATACTTTATTAACATATTTTAGATTTGAGCACCTATAAAGCCCCCCTATCTGGAAGCGAAGTTGCTGAAAACTGTTCCCACAATGAAGAATTTACTTAAATTTTATTAACACTATTGGTGTATTATATTGATATTTTCATGCAAAGCTGCTTTTCTGATATGGCCTAGAATGCCATGGTTCTAGTATAACCCCCTAGGAGCATGGAAGTGAGAACCCATAGACACCAGAAAATATGGAAATGGTCTTTCAGGTATGGTTGAACTAGGGCTATGTGATACAGCCATATCATGATGGATATTCTTTACAACTAGCGTATAAAGGAAACATCTGCAATTTTTTAAATAATTTATTTATGGTTTTTTTCTTTATAGGTCCCCATATACATTAGTGTATTGTTGGCCAAACCTGCTGTTGGGTTCGGCCACCAGTTTAATGCGTATGAGGAGCTCCCAACTCTTCCTCGACAGATGATGTAGGGGGAGAGAAGGATTGAGTGAAATTAATATTTTCGTCTGATCCTTTGCTCCCCTGGTAGATATGCCGCCACCAGAAGTCTCTGGCAGTGACTTATTACTACTCTCTCTTGTTAAATACACATGTATATTCAGGTGAGAAAATGTGTATGGGTTTGCTAGAAGGGAGTGGGGGAGAGAGAGCTGATTGTTTGGCCAACAGCTATTAAATGTGTATAGCCACCCTAACACTTTGGTCATGTCTGGAAACCTTGCAAAACCTGCTACTGCCCCAGATGCCTATTTACAGAGGAACCATCTTTGCACCTGTTTTGGGAGTACCCTTTTGTATAGAGTACATCTCCCTTTCAGTCTGCTTCTCATCTCCCTGCCTGTGACCAATCACAGTGCAGCCTTTATTTTTGCACATATGAATCAATCACAGCACAGCTTCATTTTACTACAGCCAAGCCTCCAAACCGTCTCAGATCTGGAGGGACAGTCCCGCAATGGCTAAGTCCTCGGCAATGGTTCCATTTGGTGCCCTAACCCTGTATCTAAATACCCTGGCCAAGGCAATTTGACTTGTTCCCACCCAGCACCTAGGGAACATGCCCCAGTAGCCCCCTGATTTATGTCCCCGGAGTTCGTTCCAAGATATCATTCATTACTAAGGAATTGTGTCATCAAAAGTCAAAAAACATGGCAGAGCCTGGGGTCCACTGAATTTTATGAGGCCCCACAGCCTTCCCAGGCATTCTAGTGTCCAGATGTCCATAATTCTTTGTGTGTTATTAGTTTAAGCAGACTGTGATTGTCTATTGTTGTGACTTAGATGAAGATCAGATCACATCTTATGACCAATTTGTGCAGAAGTTCATATCATTCCAAAGGGTTCACATACTTTTTCTTGCAACTGTATATCGAGGCTGGGTCACATGATGCACTTATCCATGCACTGCCATTATCCATGATTCTAGTCCACTGATGGGGCCAGTATTTGTCATCCCATATAGTAACATTCATAGTTGAATCAACAGCCATTTTCAGTAAAAAGAAATGATTTCATCACTGTTGTCATCTTAGTCTAATACTTGACTCAGGGAACATTTGAATGGACTAATTTAGATGTGAGGAGACTTTTTGATGTGGTTCCATTCTGATCTTGCCTGTCTTGTGATGTCTTGAAAATGCATGACTAATAAAGATAACAGAGTTAAAATTCATTGAAAATAACGTAAATTATTACAAAAGGAGAAAGAAAAAAAAAATCACAAAATATGCTTACAGCAAGTCAGTTCTACAAAGCCAATGTTGGGACTGGGTTCTTAGCATTCGATCTTCATAAACAGGCGAAGACGCCGAAGCATTTGATATCCTTACAAGCCTTGCAAAAGTTGACATTTCCACTACAGTAGGAAGCAGTGTCCGTGTCGCCCGCTTTTTATCTAATATCAAAGATGGGGAAAGATCCAAGTGGACACTAGACTTTAATCATATTGATGCGCGCAGCATTCATGAATTGGCAAGATCCAAAGGATTTTGCAGGCGCTAATGAGTGAAATTTGATTCTGCTGATGGTTTAGAGAAGAGCAAGGTAAAAGCTATTATTTAAGAACAAAGAAAATATGACATTTCTTCTTCAGGGAAAAATTTACGTCCACTAATAATAGTAATGAGGACATTGTCACCAGTCAAAATGTCATTATTCCTGAATGTTAATGTTCTGGATTCTATGCACAATGCTCCGCCGCCGTTTTGTAAAATGTTTATACAGAGCTCTGCCATTTAGTCATCAGAATTAAAAGAGAGGAGACATCATCAGGAGACAAGACAGACTTCCCCAGGGTATTATATTTCAACGTTCAATTTTCTGTACTTTTCAATATTTGGCTGTAATTCTGTATTTTAATTGGGAGGTTAAATGGGGTTTTTGAGTTGGAATAAATGCATTTCAAATAAAAGAGATTGTCCAGGATTAGGGACACCTGGCTGCTGTCTTCCAAAAACTACAACTAACCGGAAGTTTCAGACATCTGTTGGCTATCTGTGCATGCTGGGAGTTGTAATTTTGCAACAGCTGGAGAGACAGGAGTTGGAGAACACTTAAAGTGTAACTGTTGTTTTGGTTTAAAGAGTCTTCTTAGCAAAGATCCTTAGGAGAGTCTGTCATCAGTCTTCAGTGTTGTACTGAGCGCTGAAGACTCCTGTGTCAGATAGACAGGGTGATGGGTGGTGATAGTTAGGGCACATATACATAGTCGGGGACTAGGGGTAGGCTGGAAACCTCTGTATGTTACACACGTGTCTACAGCGCCTATTAATAGACTCTCTTTAGCACACTGTTAGAGCTTTGCTAAGAAGACCCCACACGCCATGTTTTCCAGAACATCTTTCCCTAATAAAGTAAATTAAACTATATAAAAAATAAACCAAAACAACAGTTAACTTCAAAGGCATTGTGCACATTTGCCAAAATTCCCCCCCCCCACACTCTTGGCCAGACCTGCGAAGAGATGCAAAGTTACCTGCTATCTAATGCTGTCTCCCAGCTCCTGGATGTAAACCTTTGGTTTGATGCTGCTGTAGCCAATTGCTGGCCTCAGTGGCAACCTGCTCTCCTTACGTCATGTCAGATTGTCACATGATGCAAGAGGAGCTGGTTACCGCTGGTGCCAGTGATTAGCTACAGCGGCATCAAATGATTGGAAGTTTATATTCAGGGACCCAAACGGAGCAGAGGAGGCCGAAGAGCGAAGCAGCCGGGAGACAGCGTTGGGAAGGAGGTAAGTATGCTTCTCTTTGCGGGTCTACCCAGGAGGTGAGTTTGTCACCACAAACATGCACATCCCTTTTAAGGCCAAGCATGTGTTTTCAATAGGCAGAGGGAAGTAGACCACTGCCAGGGACCTCTGGCGTATATGGGGAGGGGGCTCGTCTGCACTGGGTTCATGCAGTGAGCGGGTGGACACAAGGCGCAATTCACAATCCAGTTGAGGATACAAAATATTTTTTATTATTTTTTGGTTAGCAAAGACGACGCGTTTCGGGGTACGCAGACCCCTTTATCAAGTCTGTATCCTTGTCACCGTAGGCTAATTGGAGGTCACTCTTTTTGGAGATCCTTTTTTGGGGGGTGTATGGCGGTCCGCACTGCTTAGTGATGCGGCCGATGAGTGTCCTCCAGTGGCAGCGCTTCTGCACGTGTAGCCACACCACTGGCTACACGTGCAGAAGCGCTGCCACTGGAGGACACTCATCGGCCGCATCACTAAGCAGTGCGGACCGCCATACACCCTGCAAAAAAGAATCTCCAACAAGAGTGACCTCCAATTAGCCTACGGTGACAAGGATACAGACTTGATAAAGGGGTCTGCGTACCCCGAAACGCGTCGTCTTTGCTAACCAAAAAATAATAAAAAATACTTCGTATCCTCAACTGGGTTGTGAATTGCGCCTTGTGTCCACCTGCTCACTGCATGAACCCAGTGCAGACGAGCCCCCTCCCCATATACCACAATTTGCACCAAAGTGGCGGCTTGGCTCCCGCCCATGGTCAACTTGGACGATAATCGGCTGCACCAACCCACATCACCCCACGATTTTACCTCCACCAGAACTGTACTACCAAAAGTAGCAACCACTCACCCTGGCTAGGAACACATAACAACATATCTTGTCAACCACCACCTATGAGCGCCTTCTGCCCTTTTCTCTTTGGCCATTTAATCAGGGACCTCTGGCAGCAGCTTATCCCCCTGAGAACAAATGGGTCCGACATGTTGAAATCTAACAGCTTGTTCTGGCTTTCCCCTGACATCTGCATTTAAGGGAAAATCAAGAAGCCTCCATACACAGTAGATAGTCTGCTGAAGTCAGCAGGTTCCACCAACCATAATCTATTCTGCAGGGAGTATTAAGATGGAAAATCAAATCTATACCTAAAAAAAAAAAAAGCCATCAGCTGTTTATTTATGGTCTCCATATAGCTGTATATCCCCCCCCCCCCCCAATGCATAGAATAGAAACAAGCTGAAAAAAAGGCAGGAGAATCGAAATAGTAATGAATGGCTATTACAAGGAATGGATTCTATGGATGTTTTACATGTTCTGAGCACCTAACCATGGTTAGCGGAAGGTATCTCCTAACCGTAAGTTATGTGTTATTGAAAGTATTTAACTATATCATGTATGCCCTGTTGAAGGAACTATATCATGATCAGGGGTGCACCTAGCTTTTCTGAGGCGAAAACTGAAATGGCGCCCCCATGCCAATTTCTTAACCTAACCCCTTTCCCACAATGAAAGTGCTCATTGCCCATGGCCCTTCCGCTGCCCCCTTCTCGCCCCTACCTAGTTCTGCCTCCCCTGGCCTCATTGGTGGTGCACCCCCGATCATGATGCAGGAATACTGTATTAGACTTAACTAGTGAGACAAACTAGAGCACGGACTGCATGAAGCCAGTTTCTGAAAAAGAAGAAAAGGAACATTTGCATCCAGATCAATAGCGTCTGGTTAAACTGATTTGTTCCCAGGTTTAATCAATATGTACATGGAAACCTCTTATAGCCACATTTATAGCAACAGACGAACAGCCTGCCCTACAATGGCTCTATTACAATTTTTCCCTAAAACCAGGTATAACAACTGACACAAAAGATGAGCTATAATATCCTCCCAACCTTGAGTCTTACACAGTGATAGTAATAACTTTCTTAAAGGAGCATATCAGGCACAAGTTTCTTATCGGTCTGGCATGATACGGCTCTCGGGCCCTTCACAAGTGTATTGTCTGGAGTGTTTCTTTAGAAGTTTTCATCAGTGGGGATCCTGTTGCTGAGACGCCCTTGATCACAAAAAAAAATGTAGTTTCTGACCATCTCTCCTCAAATTCATCTCAACAACAGGACCCTCACTGATCACAACTTTTGTCAGCATGATGTGTTAAAAGTTTTTAAAAATCCTAGGTACTTTTTAAGTTTCCTTCTGCTGTTTAACTTATGGATACACGAGTATGCACAAGACTTTGCTACCTGTCAACATAGTCAGCATGGGTTCAGTAAGGGATGAACAAGCTTCCTTAGTGCCCAAGACATGGATTTCAGATCTGAACTGATGAATTAAGTAACATTGATTTAATCCTTTTATGTTGGAATGGGCTCATGTTCAATTTCCCTGCAATGCCATGAAGTGAAGCATTACACAGTTCCTTTTGAAGCAATAGTCTGTCCAGCTAATGCTTCCATATTCTAGGTCCTTCAGGAGTTCAATAGTCTATCCATGTAATGCTTGCATATGTTGGGTTCTCCAGAAGTCAATAGTTTGCCCATGTAATGCTTGGATATGTTGGGTTCTCCAGAATTCAAGAGTCTGTCCATGTAATGTTTAAATATGCTGAGTGTTCCACAAGTCAATAATCTGTCCATAAAATGCTTGGCTAACCTGGGTCCTCCAGAAGTTCATAGTCTGTGCATGTAATACTATCCATGAAATACTTGGATATCCTGGTTCATCCAAAAGTCAATAGTCTGTTCATGTAATACCAGGATATGTTGGGTTCTCCAGAAGTCAATGGTCCATCCACACAATGCTTGGATATACTGGGTCCTCCACAAGTCAACAGTCTGTTCATGTAATGCTTAGATATGGTTCACCACACAGTGATGTAGACGGCAATAAATCACACCTGTAATACTGATGGCACATTATCTATAGAACGGATTAACTATGAATGCGGGGGCACTAGAACGTACACAGCGATAGACTTTCACTGCAATCGCCCTGCAGTTTATGTTCCAAGCCTCCAGACTGAGAATGGGCCACCAAATGGGAAGAATATGATTAGGCAGAGGCCTGGGCATACCTGATTTATCACAAATTGTGACAAATTAATTTGTAACAAATCACATTTCTTGTCGAAGTTAGGCAAGTTGGCCAAATCAGATTTTTCAAAACTTTCCTCTACTTTTGTTTTTTGCTCCCAAAGTTGATTAACCACTGGGTCTATTTTCCCATACAATGCATAATGACAAATAGAGCAGGATATAATAGTGCTGCTGATAGAAACTCTGCTCTGTCTGACTGGATAATGTAAAACTTGTAATACACAGCTCTTGAGTTATGGACTGCCCATAATATCTGCAAATGATTCATTTAAAAGCTCTTACATTGAAATAATTCATGTTCTATCACTCACCTGCACGAGAATAAAAGAAATTATGGAACCTTTTATCCTGATGGCAATACAAATGTAATTTCCAAAGCATTATACACCAATAATTTCCTAATACACATCATAAAATACCCAATGAAACTTAACCCTTTCATTATTTCCTGTTTCTTTCTGCTCTCATTTACATTATAACCATAGTGGGTCAAACTTTTTCACTTTTTACTGTTACAGCAGGGGGTTTGGAACCACTGTGTTAACCAACAGGTTTGACTTTGGGCTAAACCTAAGGGCAGTTATCCGGGCGTTATCCTGGTTTCAACCCTTTAACCCTATAAAGAGACCACTTCAGGGGACTCACCAGGCTGCTACCTCTTGGAGTAGTTCCTGTGTGGTTGACAGCTGACCCACAGGGGTCAGAAACACTGGTGCAAAGCACTGGGGGGTCAGGCAAAATCATAGGGACGGACCGAGGTCTGGTCAGGCAAACTACAGGCAACCCAGTAAACAGTCCAAAGTCCGAGCAAGCTGCAAAGGATCAATACAGAGACGGTGCAGAGGTCAGGTCAGGCAGCTGAGAGTCAGAGTCAGGAATCAGACAGGGGAAGGTACACAGGCACACAAATGGAATAGCATAACTTCACAGGAACTACTAAACAATGTACATCTATTGCTCAGTCATCTTCCCACATCTATCCTGGGTCCTCCAGAAACCCTGGTGAGCAGTGGAGCACACGTACACCCTATGGGCAACTTGGAGAGGCCTAACCAGCAAGTGCAGGCAGCAGGAGATGATATATGGAATTCCAGCAGCCGGGCTGGCCTACTGCTGGAATGGGCCTCCAGAGAAGCAGCAGGAGCAACAGAGAGAGTAATGAGTCGCCCGTGCCCACCCTAGATTGTGGAGTGGTGGCAGTCACAGAGCACTGCTATAACATTTACATGCTTCGCACTTAGAAATATGGTGGAGTAATGCTAGGTTAACATCATCAAAAATATAGCATGAACTTGGGGTGGTAGATCAGGAGATGGCAAAGCTCCTTTGGCTTCCAAGGCAAAGGTAGATGTTTAATGGACAATAATTAATTTAACTGCACCTTTTAGCCACCTAGCCCACCAATTACTTGGATTGTTATGTGCAATACATACTCCTCTTTCCCTCCGTACAAATTTACTCCAAGTCCACTCATATGCAATAGTCAGTGAAGGGCCATTTGGCCAACCTACTGCTTATCTCCAATGGTTTACATGATGAGAACCAAATATTTCTTCTCTACTTAGGCTACAAAAATATGCCATATAATACAGTCTATGAGAGATAACATTAACGTTTCAGAATTTGACCTTGAGACTACAACTCACAGAGGATTAGTATTTTTTAGAATCTACTTGTGTGATATTTTTGTAGGTCAAGTATATCACAAATTGTATTTTAAGATACAAGATTTATCCAAAGACTGGTGACCTTGACATTTTCCCATTATAACAGATTTTCAAGACTTGGGGTTATTCGGTTTGAAATTGGAGACGGCTTGGTGGGTGACCTAATAGCCTGTGACTATAACAACGGGGCATGCACTACATGTAGAAGAAAGAAAATTCCACTATCATCATAGAAGAGGATTCTTTGCCGTAAGAGCAATTAGACTGTGGAATATTACAGATTTGGTTACAGTTCATTCTGAGACTTTAAAAAGGGTCAGGAGAGATTTTTTGAAAGCAATAATATCACAAGTGATGTTACTAAGTTACAGATGTGTCTGCTCTTACCGTTTTTGCAAATTTCGCTAAGAACTTCAATTTCTCATGATACAAATTCAATACGTTATCGCAACATACTAACAAAAACATGTAGACCCAACTTTCAACATTTTTTTCACAATGGATTTTTTTCCATAGTTGAGGTGCTATGGAGCCAAGAGGAAAGTTAAAGAGGACACATCCGTATTATGCAGAATATCATAGTTTTAGCAAATTGTGGGTACAGCATGTACATGTACACCCAAACCCAGCTGATTTCAGAACCATGTAATGCTTTATTTACCCTCGTTGAGGTGCTACAAGAAATTTAATCACTTGCTTCTAGGTTCTCCACAATTTACAGCTACACTGAGAAGGTCTTAGCAGTGGGACCATTTAATATTGACTTCATACGACAAGAACAATAATTTTTTTCTGTATTAGTCTTCTCTTAGGTGTGTTTATGATTTTTTTTAATTGTATCCATCAACTCTTTAGTAAGTGTAAGGTCAATGTCAATGTTGTTATAGAAAAGTCAAGGTTGATTTACAATGAGAAGCTTGGGATCATAGAGGATCACAATGTCTTCATGTAAGGGCAGTTATCACACTACCAGTTGGTGACGGTGAGATGTTTGGCCGTTTAAGGCCAGAAAAAGAGACTGTGGAGGCGAAGAAGAAACAAATGTAACATTATTGCTCTCAGAGAAGGAATTTACAAGACCTTAGTGCCGAAGAACAGTCTGAGTCAGTGAGACAAGACAATTTCTTACAGCAGCAGATCTGGCTTACTTAAGCACAATAGCAATTTATAGTTAATAGCATAACCCACTAGAGACCGTTGTTTAATTAAAATCGGGATAAAAAGAGAAGATAAACCCATAAGTGAGGAATGTGATGTCATTCCAGGGTTTCAGCTTCAAATTAGTAAATTAGAGCAAAAGAGTTCATTCACATGAAGTCATATTAGTCTATTTACCATAGAATCTCAATTATTATATTAGACTCAAGATCAGCGCAGGAATCAAAATCATGATAGTCAACTCTTACAAGCAGTCAGGAGGGATTTCCTTGGCTGTCAAATTATCTGCTGCTGAGCCAGACCTACATGACTGTCATACAGGACAATGCTCAAACGATTGCCCAATTTAAAAAATGTTTCCCTCGTGTTAAAATCCAGTAGAAGTCAACAGAATAAAATTAATCGGTTTCTATTACAGTTGAAATTTGTCATGGTTCTCATAAAAAAAAAGTTACAATAAATTGTAGAATTGATATTGTCACATTGCATTACTAAAATTGACTGTCCTTCCCCCCATTGGAATGTCACAGACTCTGGGCTTCATCTGCGCATGCGCCCATTTAAAAATGAAGCACGTGTGAGAATATACAGGCCAGGAGAGATTACATTCCTGCCATCTGGCCCTTTCTTTCAATGGTCTGATACAGTAGAAGAACAAACAGTGGACTGCTTCAGTCCCACCTTTGGATAGGAGCTTGCAGGCTCAAAATTATGACCAGAAGAGGACAGGTTCTGAAACTTGATATTGATGATCCCCACTTAGACAATGCGTTTCGGGGTGCTTAGGATGCCTTTTTCAAGTCTGATGAGCATAGTGCTGCTGTAGAGTGAGCTCAGCATGGGGCTATAGCAGAACGAGACACATGCTTTCAATGGTCCAAGGAATGGGCTGGGCAGAGAAAGGAGGAAGTTTTGGTGCACCAAGGACAGTGGGTCCTCTGTCCACTTAACCTTTCATTTGCATTTTGATTAAAAGTTGGATCTCTCAGCAACCGTGGAATGACAGGTGAGCAAAGCCAGTATGCTTGGTTGTCTTGGCATGTTCCTCCTGACAGTCTCCCCTTAGGAAATTGGTGAGTTTTTCCATTCTTGCCATGGGGAATGTACTCAGCACATTAGATTTAGGTGAGCAAAAGTCCTTTTAACTCTTGAACAGTACTTTGTTACAGTGGTGTCACATACTGGCATATACATGATGACACATATTATTGTATCCTGAAATAAAGGGGAGGAGATTCATCTTTCACCATTATTTATCACTAGGTTTATACACTTTTTACTCTTTTCACTAATCGGACTCTTCTTATGCTGCACAGGACACTGCGGTCCTGTCCATCATGACATGCAGTAACTATCTTTGCTTATCGAAAGTACCAAATGCCTTTGTTTTTTACTCACTAGACTAGTGGTCACCAACTCAGAGCTTTCGACCTGTTGGGAAACTGCAACTCCCAGTGTTTATCTGCCTGGGCATGCTCAAAGTTGTAGTTTTGAAAAATCAGAAAAGCCACAGGTTGGAGACCATTGCATTAGACTTTTTAGCTGTGATATGACAGCTTTCCACATCTATGATATATACTGCACCAGTTTCCTATGAAAGTACAACTGTCAACAACATTTAGTCGATACTTCCTTGACATAGTCATTTGAGGTTTGGAAACTGCCTTGGTAACCGTCTCAGGGAATCCCAGCATCTTGATTATTCAGCTTAGGAAGAGCAGCATTGTCAAATCACTCCAAATAAGCAAACGGGAGACAGGATTTACTGTGATTGTCCAAAACAATGTCAAATTCTGTGAGTGGTAACAAGGCCTATTTCAGAAAAGAACAAGAACGGAGGGAGTTAGAAATTCCTATCAAGCTATGTAATCAGGGGCGTAGCTAGAAGTGACTGGGCCCCACAGCAAATTGTTGTATGTACTCACCCTTGTTGTGATCTTTCTCATTGGACTGCAGTCTTCACTGATGTGCTCTTCTCCTCTTCAAGTTCTGCCGACGCACTGCTCCAAGCAATTAAATCTAGAAGGTAGAAAATAATCTTTTGTAATAAACTATTAGCCCACGAGGTAGAAAATGTAAGATGAGGGTAAGAAAGTCATTGAATCCTAGACATGACCTGAGCAGTGCGCTTGGATATTTTCAGTTTTAGTGTTTTGTTATAGCGGTAAGTGTGGGCCCCATAGGTGGAACCCGCACCTAATTGACATTGGTGGCATGTTGCTACAACATGCCACCAATGTCTAAGATTACACAACCCCTTTAATACTTAATTATTACTTTTATCTCCTTTGTCTCCAAAAATGAGGAACTTTTTAATTTACATAGTTTAAATGAAGGTGAGTTTTTTTTTCTCCCATGGCTGTGACGCTCTGCGCTGCGATTGGACAGCGCTACAGCCAGGGAGAAGGAAAGCCCATTTAGAAAAAGGGCAGTCTCCTCCTCCTTGCTGTGATAGTAGTCATTATCATACAGCGACGGTATGGAGACGGTAACAGGGGCCACAGCGGGTGAATGGAGTGGCGCCCAGATATAATAGTAAGTGCAGAGAGATCCCTGGGCGCCGCTCTACATGTCCTGCTACTTAGTTAACAAAGTCCAGATCCATGAAAGGTCCTAGTCTTTAAATAATCTGACTGACACACTGCCGGGCCCCTTGTCAGCCCGGGCCCCGAAGCAGCCGCTTCCCCTGCTTCCCCAGTAGTTACGCCACTGTATATAATGATGCTGTCAAGCAGTCATTGTCTCCTGTTCAAAGGAAAGAGGAATAAATGAACTGTAAGACAACAGGGCTCATTTCACACCAGGACATAAAATAATGATGCCTGAGAAGATGCATCAAACAATAAAAATGAGTTGTAAGCAATCGGTTATTTCTGAACTAATGTGATCAAGTATCTAATTGGCTGACCCAACTTATGACTATTGTGGGGACTCGCTCTGGTAGACAGGATTAGCGGACACAGTGTAGATGCAACAACAAGTTCTTTGGGATCAAACAGTTCAGTGCTTTATTCACACTTTAGTCAAGTGACAAAACAAGCAGTCATATTCAAACTAAAAGTCACCTTGCGGTGTTGGTCGCAATTCACACCATGCGGCAATTGTGCCTCAAAGAGTCCTTGCTGATACCAGCACCAACCTGTTTTCATGCCAAACAGGTAGCAAGCCTTCATTCAGACACAAGGCTCCCAGATCCCAACAGAGAGACATGGCTTCTGAGCCCAGCTGCCTATTTAAGGACAGCCAGGTGCTGCCAAAACCCAGACCGGCATTTGACCTCACCTGGCTGTAAATCAGCCCAGCAGCACATGCTGGGAGGAAAATACCTGTTTTCCCAGATGAAACCTCTCACTGTGTCTCACTATACATATTGTCAGCAGGCAGCAGAACATAGTTAACATGAAGTATGGTCATTCTTTTTAAAAAGCTTGTATCCATTTTATGGTTATAATTAGGGATGAGCGGGTTCGTACCTTACTTTGTGAGTTCGGGTACCCGGACCCGAACCTGGACTTTTTCACAGAAGTCTGGCAAAGCCGAGTTCGGATTCAAGTTTTAAAATGGTTTTCCAGTTTAAAAATAAAATACCAAAGTTATTCACCAAAGTCTCACGAGACTTTGGGAATAGTTGTCACCTCAATAGAGGCCATACATTTTAATGCTGTATGGAGATGGATCACCATACAGCATTAGTCAGAAGTTTTGAGCAAGCGAAGTGAGTTTGGATCTAGGATCCAAAGCTCGCTTCGCTAATCACTAAACAGCAACACTAACTTTTTCAAAAAAATCTCATGAAAATTGATAGTTTTTTTTATTTTTCTCCTTCTTTTCTGGTTGTACCCAAACGTAGTGAATTACCAAGCAACCAAATCCATCTACCCACTGGCTACAACAAAATAGTTTTTTATGGGTGGACAGGTGGTTAAAGTTCTCCTTCTTTGGACAATATTTTTTTATTGGAAGGGTTCCTTGCCAATAAGCTGGTCACAAAGTTTTCTTCTTCATAGACCATCATCAGTGATAATCTGTAGGGAGACCTGGAGGGAAGTGTTCAATTTCCTTGCAGCGCCACCACAAGGGAAATTAAACATTACATGGTTCCTTTTCAAATCAATATGTTGCCTGTGTAACACAGACACAGAACAGGTCCTCCAGAGCAAGAGACGTCATTTGTAGCCAATCTCCTCTCTAGCTAATAGATAAGGATCCTGACCCCTCCATTCCTCAATAGGGTATATGAAAATGGATTTTCCGAAAAACACCCTTTCAATGAGGCTTGTACACACATCATGGTGTTATATGCCGCTCACATGATGCAGAAATATCAAGGCATCTTGACACCAATTTGGGTACGATTGCACAGAAGACATTTGAAACAGTGACCCACCTCGAGTAAACTGAGCAGCTGGTGGGGAATATATTTTCAAAAGGTTTTGTCATGTGTATTAGAAGAGATGGAGAAACTGAAGAAAAGAGATAAAAGAATAAATAAGGCGCACAAAAGAGCACATATACATAAGACACCTGACATATCTCACTGTATCAAAACTTTGACCTTCCAAACTATTAACCGACAGATAAGTGGCGGTGTGACAAGCAGATCAGGGGAGCCCCGCGTTCTTATCTGCTGTCATTTCTAGACTTTATCTTTCCCTTAAGAGTAGGTATGTTTGTACAAATCTGAAAAGGAAACAACATACAAGCTGGGGAATTGTGGCTCCCGGTGAACTACCTAAAGCAACATCGACCTTAAGAAACATAGTTAATAGGTTGAGCAAGAGGAAGGAATCATTACAACATTTTGACAGGGGCTTAAATATTTAATGTTTCGCACAGCAGAAGCAATGGTGATGAAGGAAAAGCTCACCTGCAGAAAATGTCAGCTATACTTAAAAAGGAGCAAGAGTCATGGTCTGAATGTAATTAATTCGGAGCTTCTCGACAAACGTTTTTTTTGGGGGGGGGAATGTTTACTTTAAAAATCACCAAATCATTTCAGAAGGAGTAATTGCTATAGCCGTCTTTCATCTGAAGCATCAAGTCGAATTCGCCATGTACATAAAAGACATACCAGAGAGGGGAAAAGGCTATGTCTGGCACTGCTATGGAAACAGATATGGGCTGTAGATATCATTAAGATCTTCTTCTTTTGTAAGACACCCTGTACGAGCCTCCACTGGTTGGTTCTGTCAAAGCTTCCATCACTTTTGACCACATGCATAAGTATTCTTGACTTCAAAAGGACAGGGACCCCAATGGACCCTGTGATAAATCAGCGGTGTACAGGGTCAGACTGTGGTTCTTGGGCCCACCAGGGTCCGACCACCATATCATCAATAAAGTCTAATAGCTTGATTCAAAGAAATAGACTCTAGTGGCAAGCTTTTGTCTCTAAAGGCAGCTCCTAGTGGTTGTTTCTTTTTCACTCTAGACCCATTAAGGTACCTACTAAGCTTGGGGCCACCACAAAATCTTCTGGTACTCTGGTGGGTCAGTCCTATTCTGTTGGGGTCTGTTGGTTACTCGCCATTTGGATCCATTCAATATGAACAGTATGGGCAGAACCTTACCTGGTTATCTAGACTGGTAAAGGCCATAACCTTTCTAGGACCTTGCACTGTAATGCTAGGGAAACAGATATGACTGTAGATACCATTAAAATCTTCTTCTTCTTTCTTTGTAACACTGACTACGAAGCCTCCACCTGGGGGGTTTCTGTAGAAGCTTACATCACTTTTTGACCATGCTTATAGTTGTTATTGCCCTCAAAATGACAGAAACCTCAATGGATCCTATTATAAGGCAATGAGGTCTGTTGGTCACTCACTATTTAGATAGATTGTCTTACTATGCAAATTAGCTCTCTTCCAGAAGGAAGAAAACTGCCTCTCTAAAGGCGCCTAAAAATAGAAACCCTTTAAGTCATTAAAGACCCTTGAAACGTGACTAGGGGACTTAAGCAAGCCAGTCTACTCCAAAAGAAAAAAAAATCCATCTGTACAACTGTTTCAGCGTTTTTGCCCCTCGCCAGTACAGAGCAAGGTACTAGTTGGCTGGGTGAGGTCTTTGACAAACAGTTGTTCTCAGGGAATGGTATTTCTCCTTGTGAAGACTCTCAACTAGTATAGGGAGTCTACAGGCAATGCTTCCTTGGAAAAGGTCTGCAAATTAGCTTTTCTCGAGAAGGAAGCAAATTCTAGTGCCACGACAGGCCATAAACATTTATCTCTCAGGAGACATTGTTTTTTCTTGTAGAGATAGCCAGTTAGCATAGGAAATGTTACAAACAATGCTCCCTGTGAAAAGCATGCAAATTAGTTTTCTTCAAGAAGTAAGACAACTGTCTTACTAAAGGCACCTATAGATTACTATCCTGTAAGTCAATAAAGAGCCTTGAAACTGGGCTAGGGTCTTCTCCAAAAGGAAGAGACAACTATCTTTACACGGCTGTTCTGGGGGTTTTGCCCCCATTATTACAGAGCAGGATAATGGTTGGCTCTCCTGTTTCTCCCTTCAGAGACTGCTAGCATCTGGCAATGCTCCCAGGAAAGGGTATGCAAATTAGCTTTCTTCCAGAAGAAAGGATACTTTCTTTAGTGCCACCTATAGGGAACTATCCTGTAAGAGTACTTCACTGCCTAAGGAAAAAATTAAATTATAATTATACAAAAACGCCTAATGCCTTATCTTCTGGCTGTGACATTTTTCAACTCATTAAAGAGCCTGAAAACATAACTTACGGTTTTAGCCAAACCAGAGTCTCCTCCAAATGGAAGAGACACCCATCTGTAGACAGCTATTTCAGGGTTCTTGCCTCTTATTAGTACAGGGCAGGATAAAATCCCTAGTCGTGCTTCAAGACTCTTTTATTGGTTGGACATTGACCTACAGGTTGACCGATAGGTAGCTTTAGAGAGACAGGATTTCTTCTTTCTGGAAGAGAGCTAATTTGTATACAGCTATATCCAATCCATCTTATGGGTAACCCACAGTATACAAAACATGCTTTGATTGCAGTGACTCTTCAGTGGATTTTCTATCGCACCAAAGCCTTTCTGCCGAGCGTACAACATGACAAATGCCTTGGGTTTTATATGGGGAAATTAAAAATCTGTTCCTGGCGTGAGAAGAATGGGATCAGGGCCGATGCGCACAACGGATTTCCGAACCTGCGATGGCAACTCATTTTTAAAGTTCCTTTGAGAAAGGAGACATTTTAACCTCTCTAACCTCAGCTTGGTTTATGGAATTCCTGAGCCTGCTGCAATATGATGCAGAAGCTTGAAAGAGCTGACCCCCAGCTACTTACTGGGTGACCTCTGAGTCCTCCATTGCTCGGATTTTCCTTCCTGGCTGGCTCAATAAGCCTGTAAATTTCACTCTACTTCCATGCTGTCATGTTATTGTTGCACTTTGATTCCTCGCGGTGGCATATCGGCCGGCAGAAGTGTGCAATTACTGTCTGTTTATGCAGCAACAAAAAGAGTGGGCGGCCATTGTAGGTTTTGGCGAAATTTATTAATGAACGTTACGATTCTGCTCACGACTCATATTATGTAGTCATCAAACATCATGAAACGCATATAAAATGCAGAAGCGACATTTTTTATGATTTCCTGGAAGGCTCTTTTTTAATTTAGCTACTGAGAAGCCCTCCACTAAATCAACTTTAGGCCTCCTTCATTGATTTTTTTTTTAAATGCTTGTAAAAAAATGCAAAGCATTTTTATATGGTTATTTAGAAGCGTTTGCAGTGGTGATTTTTATTTCATAGCATTTACTGCTTTTATTATTTTATTTTCTATTTCTGTATAACCCCTTAAAGGGCTTTTCCAGTTTCATTCAATGTCCTTTAAAATAATAATTTATTTATTGTATGTTTATTATTTATTCATTATTATAATTATATTATATTTTAGATCATTATTATTAGATGTATAACTATATTATATTATTATATTATATTATTTATGTATTTATCAGTAAATAAAATAATTGTTTATGCATTATATGTTTATTACTATTCATTATTATATGTATTATTATGTTATATTTTATATCATCATTATTATTAGATTCATTACTATATTATATTTATTATATTACAATACAGTTATATTATTTATGTATTATTAAATAAAATAATTATCCATTATTTATTTATTACGTAGCTGTCATTTTGTAACATATTCTTTTTATCTTTATTGCTCCCATCTCCCGTTCTGGGCTTTGGTCACATGACCATGTCCATGCAGCTCTTTTTTTTACTTCCTATGATGTTGCGTCCATGGGTGGGGCAGTGATAGGGGAGTGTCTATGAAACTGGCTGGGAGGGAGGAGCTACAAACTAGCTGGGCGTTGTTGGGGGCATTGATGGGGAGTGTCTATGTAACTAGCTGGGAGGGAGGAGCTACAAACTAGCTGGGCGTTGTTGGGGGCAGTGATGGGGATTGTCTATGTAATTAGCTGGGAGGGAGGAGCTACAAACTAGCTGGGCGTTGTTAGGGGCAGCGATGGGGAGTGTCTATGTAACTAGCTGGGAGGGAGGAGCTACATACTAGCTGGGTGTTGTTAGGGGTGCTTCTGGAGCTGTAGGAGAGAAAGGAGAAGTGCATTATGGGTTTGGTTGGATCCAGCAACAGGAAGTGCTACCTACAACATGGTGAAAATGGGTCAGGAGAGTCCAAATTGAAAATGGGGAAGATGTACTTGAGTTAAAGTGGTTTTGCCACTTCAGCAAATAGCATTTATTATGCAGATACAGTTTCCATGGTTACGACCACCCTGCAGTCCAGCAGTGGCTGTGCTTGTACACTATAGAAAAAAGTACCAGCTTATGTGTGCAGCCACCAGAGAGGCTAGCGTTTTTTCCTATAGTGTGCAAGCACGACCACCACTGATGGATTACAGGGTGGTCTGTAACCATGGAAACAAGCAGTGTATAATGTTATGGAAAAATTAATCCAGCCAGCAATGGAAGCAACATGGACAATAACAATACATTAGTAAGTGCCTTGTATTAACTTTCTCTACACGATAAATGGATACAGACAGCACACATATAACATTCGTGTGCTTTCCACATTTTTTTTGCGGCCCCATAGAAATGAATGGATCCGTAAAAAAATGCAAACCAAAAATAGGTTTGTGTGTACGAGGCCTGAGTGTGTATACATATGTACATAGTTCTCAGTCACTGATAGTTGACCAGGGGCGGTCTTAAAGGGGTTGTATCACTTCAGAAAATGACATTTATTATGTAGAGAAAGTTAATACAAGGCACTTACTAATGTATTGTGATTGTCCATATTGCCTCCTTTGCTGGCTGGATTTATTTTTCCATCACATTATACACGGCTCGTTTCCATGGTTAATGACCACCCTGCAATCTATCAGTGGTGGTCGTGCTTGCACACTATAAGAAAAAACGCCATCCTTTCTGGTGGCCGGGACCGCGGGAGCTCGCGTAAGCTGGTGGTTTTTTCTATAGTGTGCAAGCACGACCACTGCTGCTGGACTGCAGGGTGGTCGTAACCATGGAAACTTTCTCTGCATAATAAATGTTACTTGCAAAACCCCTTTAAGCAACAGCATAAGCATATCTGTTAAAACCGCAGTAATTTCGGGAAAAACCTTTTAAGTGTTATAAACTGCAGTGTTATAAACTATATGTTTTAATAAGTTGGTTTAATGGACTTATGATGTCAGGAAGCTTGATTCACTTCATAATAAAGTAAATTGATATTTTCTAATTTGCCACATAAGCTGTATCCGGCTAAAAAACTTTTTTATAGCAATGAATGTATTTGCTAAAAAAAAAAAAAATTATAATAATAATATATAGCAATGAATGTACCGGTATTTGCTAAAAAATATAATAAGAAATAATTATTATTATTATTATATTTATTTTTGCAAATACATTCATTGCTATATATTACTATTTATTTTTTAGCAAATACATTCATTGCTATATATTATTATTTATTTTTTTAGCAAATACATTTATTGCTATATGTTATTATTAATAATATATAGCAATGAATGTATTTGCTAAAAAATAATAATAATAAGTATTTGCTAAAAAAAAAATATATATAGCAATGAATGTATTTGCTAGAACTGCCTTCATCTTCAAGTGATTGAGACACACAGGCCTTGTGCTGCTTTATTATATTAATTAACTTTACTAATAGGCAAGGTTCAAATGACTGTGCCAGCTCTTACAGTAATAGCCTAATTTGATACCTTTTACAAGATTGTGAATTACTCATCCGACTCCATGTGGCATGGCCGAGGAAATGAGGTAAACGCAGTGATTAAAGCGGGATCTGCTGAAATCCAACTAAAGCAGGATTAACCACTAAGAAGCACCAATGTCAGCAACAGGGTCATTCCTTGCCCCAGCGCCAGGCCTCCTTACTCATCATGGGCTAATTTACTGTTTGCTTATGGAAATCTCTCCGCGGGAACTAAGGCACGGAGCATGGCGCGGCTATGTCTTTGCCTTTCAGGAAAACGCAGTGAGATAAACCTGAGCTTGGCAAACATTCAATTCTGATTAGATTACAGTGCATACAATTGTATACCTGGAAAGCTGGAGGCATAATAATAGGTGACAGGACCTAAGGCAGAGGAACGTCCCCCGCATCTTTTCTCCTTATAAAGTAGAGCTGTCTCCTCTCCAGACATGTCTGTTTTAGTAACTACTTGCATTCCCCATCCATTCTTATGACTCTGTGCTGTGCCATCCCTTTATAATTCCTGCTAGAAGCGTTGAATGCATTTCTTGCAGTTTGCAATTAAGGTCAAGCTCGACGTTACCAGTTGGGGGTGTCTGCCTCTACAGTCTGACCCTCTACAGTCTGACCCTCCACAGTCTGACCCTCTACAGTCTGACCCTCTACAGTCTGACCCTCCACAGTCTGACCCTCTACAGTCTGACCCTCCACAGTCTGACCCTCTACAGTCTGACCCTCTACAGTCTGACCCTCTACAGTCTGACCCTCCACAGTCTGACCGTCCACAGTCTGACCCTCCACAGTCTGACCCTCCACAGTCTGACCCTCTACAGTCTGACCCTCCACAGTCTGACCCTCTACAGTCTGACCCTCCACAGTCTGACCCTTCACAGTCTGACCCTCTACAATCTGACCCTCCACAGTCTGACCCTCTACAGTCTGACCCTCCACAGTCTGACCCTCCAAAGTCTGACCCTCCACAGTCTGACCCTCTACAGTCTGACCCTCTACAGTCTGATTCTCAACAGTCTGACCCTCCACAGTCTGACCCTCCAGAGTCTGACCCTCCACAGTCTGACCCTCTACAGTCGAACCCTCTACAGTCTGACCCTCCACAGTCTGACCCTCCACAGTCTGACCCTCTACAGTCTGACCCTCCACAGTCTGACCCTCCACAGTCTGACCCTCTACAGTCTGACCCTCCACAGTCTGACCCTCTACAGTCTGACCCTCCACAGTCTGACCCTTCACAGTCTGACCCTCTACAGTCTGACCCTCTACAGTCTGACCCTCCACAGTCTGACCCTTCACAGTCTGACCCTCCACAGTCTGAACCTCCATAGTCTGACCCTCTACAGTCTGACCCTCTACAGTCTGATTCTCAACAGTCTGACCCTCTACAGTCTGACCCTCTACAGTCTGACCATCCACAGTCTGACCCTCTACACTCTGACCCTCCAGAGTCTGACCCTCCACAGTCTGACACTCTACAGTCGGACCCTCCACAGTCTGACCCTCCACAGTCTGACCCTCTACAGTCTGACCCTCCACAATCTGACCCTCTACAGTCTGACCCTCCACAGTCTGACCCTCCACAGTCTGACCCTCTACAGTCTGACCCTCCACAGTCTGACCCTCTACAGTCTGACCCTCCACAGTCTGACCCTCCACAGTCTGACCCTCTACAGTCTGACCCTCTACAGTCTGACTTCCACAGTCTGACCCTCCACAGTCTGACCCTCTACAGTCTGACCCTCCACAGTCTGACCCTCCAAAGTCTGACCCTCCACAGTCTGACCCTCTACAGTCTGACCCTCCACAGTCTGATTCTCAACAGTCTGACCCTCCACAGTCTGACCCTCTACAGTCTGACCATCCACAGTCTGACCCTCTACACTCTGACCCTCCAGAGTCTGACCCTCCACAGTCTGACCCTCTACAGTCGGACCCTCTACAGTCTGACCCTCCACAGTCTGACCCTCCACAGTCTGACCCTCTACAGTCTGACCCTCCACAGTCTGACCCTCTACAGTCTGACCCTCCACAATCTGACCCTCTACAGTCTGACCCTCCACAGTCTGACCCTCCACAGTCTGACCCTCTACAGTCTGACCCTCCACAATCTGACCCTCTACAGTCTGACCCTCCACAGTCTGACCCTCTACAGTCTGACACTGGTGGCACTAATTGGATAGGAAGAATAAATCACAGCAGAAGTTTTCTTTGCTCAAACGTGTTGCTTGTTTATTTCAGAAAGCTAAGTAATGCGGCAATATGTGTTAACGTTTCCGGCTCGCAGGCCTTCATCAGACACTGAAGACATAAGAAAACATTGGCCACAATAAATAATAAAGGGTAAGACAAATGGAAAAAAAGAAGATTACATAACAATGACTGACACGGTATAAAATAAAACTGAAACAAAAGACATAAATAATGATGTCCCCTGTTATATATACAGAGACGAGATCCTTACAATCATTTCCGGCTTAACACTGGTGACCATCACCTACACAATTGGAGGACCCCGGTATCTGATACACCTCTTATTAAGATTAAAATATGATTATAAAGTCGGTATCTCTGTGAAATGTCCCATATATCAATAGCGACATAGTCTGAGGACACTATATAATGCATACTGGTGTCATGTTTTAGTATCATTCACATACTGGTATATCATAACATTGTTTAGGGCCAAGAGGCAATATATATTACTGTACATCAATGCATACTGATGTCGTATTTTAGTATCTAGAATAAAGTATATTCACATGCTGATATTTTGGGCTAAGAAGCCGTATACGTTAATGTACATTCATGGCACTTTGTAAAGACTATTAGTATTATCCAAAATAGTGTCCCTGTAAAACAAAGTCGTGCATACTACAATGTGTAAGTGACATACATTTTTTCCGAGCCTGTATATGCTAATATGGTTCTAAGGATCATGTCTCTGTATATATACCAGGGGACATCATTATTTATGTCTTTTTGTTCAGTTAGTTTTATTTTATACCGTGTCCATTTGTCTTACACTTTATTATTATTTATTGTGGCCAATGTTTTCTTATGTCTTCAGTGTCTGATGAAAGCCGAAAACGTTAACACATATTGCCGCATTACTTATCTTTCTGAAATAAACAAGCAACACGTTTGAGCAAAGAAAACTTCTGCTGTGATTTATTCTTACTAATAATTGGGGTGGGAACATTCAGCATTCACCATGCAGGGAGCGACAAAGCTTGCTGTTGACTAATTGGATAGTGTCAGACTGTGCAGGGACCCCCCCCCCCCCCAAACTGGTAACACAGCCAGTATTGTAGTTAACTGATAAGTGCCTAGCTTCAGTGGCATAGCTATCAGGGATGCGACTGCTTCGGGGCCCAAGCTTAGAAGGGGCCCCGAGGCAGTAGTAAATGTTTTTATTAGATCTATAGGCTTCCCCTACCTACTGCTGTGCTGTACTTTACAGAAGCAGGTCCTACATACAGCAGCAGCGCTGGAGCTCCTCCCACTGAAGGGCCTTGCTCAGTGAGGAGCAAAGAGTACAATTGCTGTCTCCTCCTCCTATGGCCGTTCCTACTCTGAGATCCGCAGTACTGGCACAGTGCTGCTTTTTGTTTTCTATTGGCTGGCAGCTTACTATGACACTTGCTGCCAGCCAATAGCAGAGCGTCATGGGATCAAGCCCCACCCCAGCAGGAAGCTAGTGTAAAGCAGGCTGGCTGCTCCAGCACACAGAGCTCTATAATGCCTGCCCCCCCCCCCTCCTGTGTGTCCTGTTCTCTGACCCCCCCCCCATAGTAGGTTAATGATTAACCCCTCCACTGCTGTCCCCGGATGGCACAGAGGGGGTAATGCCAACTACTTCTCCAGGCTGCCTGTGAGCACCAGACATCAGCTGTCTACAGGAAAGGTAAGTGTCTGTTTGTAGAAATAGGTGTATAACTATGTTCATGTGTGTGTGTATATATGTGTATATACAGTCCTGATCAAAAGTTTAAGACCACTTGAAAATGGCAAAAAAATTTAGCATGGCTGGATCTTAACAAGGTTCCAAGTAGAGCTTCAACATGCAACAAGAAGAAATGGGAGTAAGACAAAACATTTTTTGAGCATTCAATTTAATGAAAACAACATATAAACATTCAGCTGATCAAAAGTTTAGGAGCACACCTCCAAAAAAAAACGAAACCCCCCCAAAACAGAAATCCAACTTCCAAACATGAACTCGGTAATGAGTAGCTCCGCCGTTATTGTTTATCACTTCAAAAATTTGTTTCGGCATGCTTGTTGCAAGTGTTTCCATGAGGTGAGTGGGAACATTTCTCCAAGTGGTGAAGACGGCCATCTACTGTCTGGAACTGTTGGCCATTTTTGTGAACTTCACTTGCCATCCATCCCCAAAGGTTCTCAATTGGATTTAGATCAGGGGAACACGCAGGATGGGCCAAAAGAGTGATGTTATTCTCCTGGAAGAAGTCCCTTGTCCTGCGGGCATTGTGTACTGTAGCCTTGTCCTTTTGAAAAACCCAGTCGTTACCACACAGACGAGGGCCCTCAGTCATGAGGAATGCTCTCTGCAACATCTGGACATAGCCAGCGGCCGTTTGACGCCCCTGCACTTCCTGAAGCTCCATTGTTCCACTGAAGGAAAAAGCACCCCAGACTATTATTGAGCCCCCTCCACTGTGGCGCGTAGAAAACATCTCAGGTGGGATCTGCTTGTCATGCCAGTAAAGTTGGAAACCATCAGGACCATCAAGGTTAAATTTTTTCTCATCAGAGAATAAAACTTTCTTCCACCTTTGAATGTCCCATGTTTGGTGCCCTCTTGCAAAGTCCAAACGAGCAGTTCTGTGGCGTTCAAGGAGACGAGGTCTTTGAAGACGTTTTTTGTTTTTGAGGCCCTTCAGTCTCAGATGCCGTCTGATGGTTATGGGGCTGCAGTCAGCACCAGTAAGGGCCTTAATTTGGGTCGAGGATCATCCAGTGTCTTGACGGACAGCCAATTGGATCCTCCGTCTCAGTGCTGATTAATTTTTTTGGGGACTTCCACTTGACTTTTTTGTTCCATAACCCTCAGGATCATTTAAGAAATTCCAAATGACTGTCTTACTGCGTCCCACCTCAGCAGCGATGGCGCGCTGTGAGAGACCCTGCTTATGCAGTTCAACAACCCGACCACGTTCAAAAAGGGAGAGTTTTTTTGCCTTTGCCATCACAATGTGTGACTACGCGACAGAAAATGACAATGAATCCACATCTTTGCACAGATTTGGCCTTTTAAAGGCATGTGGTCCTAAAATTTGGATCAGCTGAAAAACAGCCTGTTTCAGTTTAATCGTTATTTTCAATTAATTGAACGCCCAAAAAATGTTTTGTCTCACTCTCATTTCTTCTTGTTGCATGTTGAAACTCTACTTGGAACCTTGTTAAGATCCAACAATGTAAAATATGATTTTTTGCCATTTTTTAAGTGGTCTTAAACTTTTGATCAGGACTGTATATATATATATATATACTGTATATATACACTCACCTAAAGAATTATTAGGAACACCATACTAATACGGTGTTGAACCCCCTTTTGCCTTCAGAACTGCCTTAATTCTACGTGGCATTGATTCAACAAGGTGCTGATAGCATTCTTTAGAAATGTTGGCCCATATTGATAGGATAGCATCTTGCAGTTGATGGAGATTTGAGGGATGCACATCCAGGGCACGAAGCTGCCGTTCCACCACATCCCAAAGATGCTCTATTGGGTTGAGATCTGGTGACTGTGGGGGCCATTTTAGTACAGTGAACTCATTGTCATGTTCAAGAAACCAATTTGAAATGATTCGAGCTTTGTGACATGGTGCATTATCCTGCTGGAAGTAGCCATCAGAGGATGGGTACATGGTGGTCATGAAGGGATGGACATGGTGAGAAACAATGCTCAGGTAGCCCGTGGCATTTAAACGATGGCTAATTGGCACTAAGAGGCCTAAAGTGTGCCCAGAAAACATCCCCCACACCATTACACCACCACCAGCCTGCACAGTGGTAACAAGGCATGATGGATACATGTTCTCATTCTGTTTACGCCAAATTCGGACTCTACCATTTGAATGTCTCAACAGAAATCGAGACTTATCAGACCAGGCAACATTTTTCCAGTCTTCAACAGTCCAATTTTGGGGAGCTTGTGCAAATTGTAGCCTCTTTTACCTATTTGTAGTGGAGATGAGTGGTACCCGGTGGGGTCTTCTGCTGTTGTAGCCCATCCGCCTCAAGGTTGTGCGTGTTGTGGCTTCACAAATGCTTTGCTGCATACCTCGGTTGTAACGAGTGTTTTATTTCAGTCAACATTGCTCTTCTATCAGCTTGAATCAGTCGGCCCATTCTCCTCTGACCTCTAGCATCAACAAGGCATTTTCGCCCACAGGACTTCCCGCATACTGGATGTTTTTCACACCATTCTTTGTAAACCCTAGAAATGGTTGTGCGTGAAAATCCCAGTAACTGAGCAGATTGTGAAATACTCGGACCGGCCCGTCTGGCACCAACAACCATGCCACGCTCAAAATTGCTTAAATCACCTTTCTTTCCCATTCTGACATTCAGTTTGGAGTTCAGGAGATTGTCTTGACCAGGACCACAACCCTACATGCATTGAAGGAACTGCCATGTGATTGGTTGACTAGATAATCGCATTAATGAGAAATAGAACAGGTGTTCCTAATAATTCTTTAGGTGAGTGTATATATATTTATATATGTGATGAGCTCATATATAAGTGCGTCCATGTATGTGGTGACCGCGCATATGAGTGCTTCTATATATGTGGTGACCGCGTGTATGAGTGCGTCCATGTATATGGTGAGTGCATGTATCAGTGCGTCCATGTATGTGGTGAGTGCATGTATCAGTGCGTCCATGTATGTGGTGAGCGTATGTACGAGTGCGTCCATGTATATGGTGAGCGCATGTATGAGTGTGTCCATGTATGTGGTGAACGCGTGTATGAGTGCGTCTATGTATGTGGTGAGCGCATGTATCAGTGCGTCCATGTATGTGGTGACCGCGTGTATCAGTGCATCTATGTATGTGGTGAGTACGTGTATGAGTGTGTACATTAAGTTTGGGGGGTCTATACAAAAATTTGCTGTGCGGCCCATTCAGTTATAGCTACGCCCCTGCCTAGCTTCCTACAACCACTAGTAAGGCCTCATGCACATGGCCATTGGGCGGCCGTGGCCGTAACGCGGCCCACAAATGGCGGGTCGGCAATCCACGGCCACCAGCCGTGTGCACCCCGCATCACAGATGTGGACCCATTCACTTGAATGGGTCCGCAATTCCAGAGATGCGGAACGGAGTCACGGAACGGAGTCACGGAAGCATTACGGAGTGCTTTCATGGTTTTTCTTTCCGTTGTTCCAGCCCGCTGCATGGATTTTGCCCATGCATTGGGGACCGCAATTGCGGTCCCCAATGCACGGAACGGCTGCACGACGGCCGTGTGCATGAGGCCTTAAGGGAGCTTACTACATACTGTGTATAAAGTACATTTAACTTGCAAACCAGTATGCTGTAAGCCCCTGGACTCTCGCTTATGGCGGCAGCAGGTACTCGTGTGTTTATCATTATACCCAGGGGTGCTCCTAGCCTTTCTGCTGCCTGAGGCGAAAACTGAAACGGAACCCCTTCCTCCTCAATGCCAATTTCTTAACCTAACCCCATCCCTTCAGCTCATGGCCCTTTGACTGCACCTCTCTTGCCCATACCTGGTGCTGCCTGATGCGATCGCTTCACCTGGCCTCATTAGTGATGCACCCTTGATTATACCCTATATCTGTTCAGAGAATTTGGTGTTGTGTATCAGAAAAAAAGCAGATCTCTACTTGCTTTGATGGTCTAGTAAAAAATTATGAGCACAAAATATATATTGTTAAAGGGGTTGTCTCACTTCAGCAAGAGGTATCATGTAGAGAAAGTTAATACAAGGCACTTACTAATGGATTGTGATTGTCTATATTGCCTCCTTTGCTGGCTGGATTCATCTTTCTGTCACATTATATACTGCTCGTATCCCAGGGTTATGACCACCCTGCAATCCAGCAGAGGTAGTCGTGCTTGAATAATATACAAAAAAGCACTGGCCTCTTTTTTCTATATTGTGCAAGCACGACCACCGCTGCTGGATTACAGGGTGATCATAACCATGGAAACAAGCAGTGCAAAATGTGACAGCAAAGGAGGCAATATGGATAATAACAATACATTAGTAAGTGCCTTGTATTAACTTTCTCTACATGATACATGCCACTTGCTGAAGTGAGACAACCCCTTTAAGAAATGGTTTTTAAGGGTGTACTTCAGCTTCAAGGTGGCTATGTCTGATATTGTAGCTGTGTTCAGACTGGACGATATATCTGAAGATATAATTGCATCTTCCCATGTGGATTGGTATGTTTTGTTAGTTAAATTCTGTATTTCCCATTTAACCTCTTCTATATTTAAAGGGGTTCTGTAGTTTTTTTTAAACTGATGATCTATCCTCTGGATACATCATCAGCATCTGATTGGCGGGGGTCCGACACCCGGGACCCCTACCGATCAGCTGTTTGAGAAGGCAGCGGCGCTGGCAGTAGTACCGTGGCCTTCTCGCTGTTTACCGAAGGCCCAGTGATGTCACGACTAGTAACAATGGCCTGAGCGGGGCTATGCTACATTCAAGTGAACAGAGCTTAGCCCCGCCCAGGCCATTCATACTAGCCGTGACGTCACTGGGCTGCAGTAAACAGCTAGAAGGCCGCGGTGCTACTGCCAGCGCCGCTGCCTTCTTAAACAGCTGATCAGCAGGGGTCCCGGGTGTCGGACCCCCGCCGATCAGATGCTGATGATCTATCCAGAGGATAGATCATCAGTTTAAAAAACTTCAGAACCAGTTTAAGCTCAAAGTTTGATGGTTGATGGGTCATTCCACATTACTTCTGTTCCTTAGACCAGGCTGACATGATGTCAACTTGATTATAATAGTGTGAATTGAAATAATGACATCCTTATCACTGAAATGACAAAAATATAACTGTATATAACACCATGTTCCCACATTCTGATTTACACACTAAGATAATATCCTCCTGAGCTGGATACCTTGATCCCTTTTATGAAGTGGATGTGGATCTGCTGTGTCTACTGAACCGATTTGACTTTGAACTACTCCTAAGGGCATTATCTAAGTGGCCGCCTTTGTCTTCACCGATCCACCCCAATACAGGTATCTGCACGGGAACCACCAGGCTGCTGTCTCTTAGAGTAGTCTCTGTTTAGTAGACTGTTGAGCCATGGGGCTCAAGAGACGAGACACTAATGAGGAGCACGGAGAGGTCAGGCAAAATACGTAATCAGGGACAAGCCATGGAAAGGGCAGGTAGAGTTTGTGCAATCAATAGGGTAATCCAAGGGTCCTGTCAGGCAGCCTAGGGTCAAGATGGAGGACAGGAAGCGAAAAGGTTAAATCCAGAGATCAGACAGAAGTCAGTACATTGGCAGACAAATGAGAAACAGTAGAACTTTGCAGGACACCAGAGTGCTAGAACCAGTCGCTCAGGCATCTTCCTACAGGGGAAAGTGCTTTAAATAACCTAAGGTGGCCAGCCGGTGGCTGGAGAGGACTAAAGTACATGCACTGGCCCCTTAAGAGGCCCTGAGAGCATGTGCATGCCCTACCGGCTGCATGTGGAAAGGTGGAAGCAGCAGGAAGCAGAAGAAGGCTGTATGCAGTGTGGCGTGGCAAAGCAGCATTATTGTGATGCCCACTGGGGACAGGCAGGAGAATATCTCAGGACTTGGACCACCAGAAGGACTGAATGGAGGAACAGGTGAACGCTCCAGTGGCCGTGTCCACAATTATGAGCACAGACTGTTGGTATAAAACAACCCACCTAACAAACTGAAGATGGAAGTTCTCCACAAATGGTCACCATATCTGGAGTTCTTCTGTTTTAAGTGGATTAAAGAAGACACTGGGTCATATATTTTTTTCTTGTTCTAAAGTTAAAAGATACTAATCCAAAACACTAAATGGATATGCCAGACAGTTGTAGACCATCTGACACAGACTTTGTACAGTTCAGTGGAGGGCACTGGTCCCTCCGTAGACTGCATTAAACTGTATGGAGATTGTAACAGCCAGGAGTTGGCAAACAGGGTCACTAAAATCTCCGTTCTCCGTATAGACAAGAGTTGGCGACTGGCGAGGTAGGACTTGCACCAATCAGCCATTAAAGACATATTTCATGGATATTACCTTGCATTTTTAAGATAGGAAAATCCCTTTAAATCTAACTGGCTGGTAAACATTGCGTTCATAGTCATATCATCATGTATGCCATTTTAACAAAACCTGACAGTGATGCAAACCTTGATTAATTGATCTAGTGAATGAACTATCCTCTACAAGCATTGATTGATTTTCTTCAAACTTTTAAAGAAGTCCTAGACAGAGAAGAAGAAAAAAAAAAACACTTGGTGAGATAAAATACAGCAGGTTATAGGGCTTATAACTCCATGGGCTTTGTTCTACTGTGACATACAAGTAGATGTCTCAAGATATCTTTGATTCTTCAAAAAATGAATGCCATGCTCTGGAGGCCCAAGTCATATTCCTTTCATCCATAGCTACGAGCATCGAGAGCCACAGAAAAATGAAATTCCCCCATTTGAATTACAAACTCTGTAGAAAGGCTGCGAGCCCCAGCGCAATCATTCCGAATCATCTGCATCCCTCTCTGATCTTCATGAAGCTTTTCCTTCTGAAACTTAAAAAAAAGAGAGAGAGAGAGAGAGAGAACGGTCACAGCAGGCAGACTTTCACACATCATAAGACCCAAGTGTCCAACTTCACCAAGTCATCAACCCCAATCAAAGCATTTAAAAACTTGCCTTTAATCATCCATAGACGCTTTAGATTCCGTAGTCATTGCCAGTTCTCTTGTGAAGAGATAAATCTCAACTCATCGGATAGATAAAACCAACATAGATGCTGTTTATTGGGATTAGATACCGTCACGTTTTCTTACGAGGGCTAAAATCATCTAATTTAGTGGTAATTGCATCACAGTTTGTGTAAGGCCTTCTGGATCCATGACCTAACCTGTCCTGGAAGGACTTACACACACACACATATATACATACCTACAAACGAGAGTTGGGGGAAGAAGGAGACTGCCTAGGGCACCATTGAGTACAGAAAGTATAAAATAGGAATTGAATGGAGCTCCGCTATATAAAAAATATGTCTTTATTCATAAGGTACAACACATTTCAGCAGTTGACCATGTGCCATAAACTACTTCTAAAGTGTAGTTTTGTCAATTACTCTAGCTCCCATTCCTTCTTGAATGGTTTCTTTTATTTTTTTTCAAATATTCTTCATTTGCCGTTTTCTCTTATCCCCCATGCTTGAATCCTACTTCCTGGTTTGTCATGTGACTCCTGTCTCTTTATGACATCAGCAGATCATGTGACACTTACCACAGCCCATGTTCTTAGAATGAGCCACCCTAGGTCTTACTTTAGAAGGCTCCAATGCAGGACGTAACCAACAGCAACTGAAACTCAAAACAGATTTGTCGCAGGGTGCAATGGGAGGCTAATAACTTTAGGATTAGGGTAGATTCACATGACCATGTAGTTTTCCGCTCTTCTGATCTGTGAGAAGAACAGAGAACGGAAGAAAAAAAAAAAATGGTTCCCTTATTTTAAGCATCTGTTCTGCTCATTTTGCGTCCCTTTTAGGCTGGGTTCACACGGGCGTCACGGTGCATTGTGGCAAAGCCGCGTGAGTAGGTACCCAATTTCAGTCAGTTTTGACTGCGATTGCGTTCCGTTGTTCAGTTTTTATTGCGCGGGTGCAATGCGTTTTGCACGCACGTGATAAAAAACTGAATGTAGTACCCAGACCCAAACTTCTTCACTGAAGTTCAGGTTTAGGTTCGGTGTTGTGTAGATGTAATTATTTTCCCTTATAACATGGTTATAAAGAAAAATAATAGCATTCTTTAATACAGAATGCTTAGTACAAAGTCAATTGAGGGTTAAAAAATAAAAAATAAATTAACTCACCTCCTCCAATTGATCGCGTAGCTGCCGGTCTCCTGTTCTTTCTTCAGGACCTGTCAAAGGACCTGTGGTGACGTCATTTAGCGCATCACATGGTCCAATCACATGGTCCATCACCGCGGCGATGGACCATGTGATTGGACCATGTGATGTGACGTCACCACAGGTCCTTTAGCCGGCAGCTCCTGATATAATAAGTAAGAAGAGATCGGCAACTACGCGATCAAGTGGAGGAGGTGAGTTAATTATTATTATTTTTTAACCCTAAATTGACCTTGTACTAAGCATTCTGTATTAAAGAATGCTATTATTTTCCCTTATAACCTTGTTATAAGGGAAAATAATACAGTGAATAGACTGTCATCTTAGCAACCATGCGTGAAAATCGCACCGCATCCGCACTTGCTTGCGGATGCTTGCGATTTTCACGCAGCCCCATTCACTTCTTTGGGGCCTGCGTTGCGTGATAAACACA
Organism: Bufo gargarizans; assembly: GCF_014858855.1. Classification (NCBI taxonomy): domain Eukaryota; kingdom Metazoa; phylum Chordata; class Amphibia; order Anura; family Bufonidae; genus Bufo; species Bufo gargarizans. Next base: position 171,312,220 of record NC_058087.1, on the reverse strand, counting down.
CAATATAGAACATGCTGCGATTTTCACGCAACGCGCAAGTGATGCGTGAAAATCACAGCTCATGTGCACAGCCCCATAGAAGTGAATGGGTCCGGATTCAGTGCGGGTGCAATGCGTTCACCTCACGCATTGCACTCGCGCGGAAATCTCGCCCGTGTGAACCCAGCCTTAGCCATTTCCATTTGAGATTTGTTTTTTTAGGCGGGAGAAAAAGTCCTGTACAAATGACTTTTTCTTCTGCACAAAGGACTTTTTCTTCGGTTAAAATAACGGATTTCGGACAGAAATGGCTAAAACGGATGCAAAATGAACATAACACATGCTCACCATAAAGAGTTAATTTTTAAAAAAAATGGTCTGTTCTTCTGATGGCTCAGAAGAATGGAAAAAAAAGCAGCGCTGCGAATCCACCCTACAGCCTCACTCACACAGCCGTAGGTCGTCAGTGCCCGGGCTGCGGGCCGCTATCTGCACAGGCACTGTCCGTGTGGCCACTATATGCAGATACGGACCCATTTCCTTGAATGGGTCTACGACCCGTTCGCACTTAAAAAAAATAGGACCTGCACTATTTTTTTGCGGTACTCCGTAGTGCTTTCATGGTCTTCCGTTCCGTGCCTCTGCTCCGCACCGTATCTGGCGGATTACGAACCCATTCAAGTGAACTGGAGCACTCATGGTCGGTGCCCATATATTGCGGCCCGGCCGGATGCACTCCGCAGTGCGGGCACAGACCGCCAACAGTCGTATGCATGAGGTCTAAGGCAGTTTTGATCAATGGAGGTACAGTATTTGAGGAAAGTGATACATATCTTTTCGGCGGGATACGTTTCCGTTAGTGGCACAACCCCTTTAAGCCGTTCTTGTTTGCATTTCATTGTTAAATGGAGATAACAGATGACTTAGAAACTGCGCAGAATAATGGTATGTGCCCAGGGTCATAGATAATCGTGATGAACTTAATAACAGTGACTACAACCCACCAGCCATATTTAAAAAATGAATACATCCTGAGGAGGAAAACAATTTTTCCGGTAATGCACTTTTCATAAAATTGCATTTTGTGCTCAAGGCAATTCAAATATGTAACTTACATTTCTTTCTATATTTATTTTGCCACATTCGCAATGGCAGAGAAGATCAGAGGATCACTGCTTTGTTCATTTATGATTCATTTTAGATGGAATATTTTAATAGAAATGTTTAGTAAATGTGTTTTTGTTACACTACAGAATAAAAAAAAAATGTACTTAAAGAAGACTTGTCGCCGCTCCTGACATGCCGGCTTTAGCAAGTACTCCCTATGTAATAACAATTCTGGAGCATCTATTCTTATGACTCTATGTTGTACCTTCCTTTATTATTCCTGCTAGAAGTCATGAATGAATTACTAATCGTTTGCAATGAAGGTCCAAATGGATTTTACCAGTTAAGGGTGTGTCCCTGCACAGTCTGACACTATGAAATCAGTGCTGCCAGTGTCAGACTGTGCCCAGCCCCCCCCAATAGTAACACCCATCTGGACCTTCATTGCAAACTGCTAGCAATTCATTCATAACTTCTAGCAGGAATAATAATGGAATGGCACAGCACAGAGTCATAAGAATAGATGTTCTGGAATTGTTATTACATGGGGAATGTCGGGAGAGGCGACAGCCCCTCTTTAGGAAAGGAGATGTAAACACGAAAAACTCAAACACAATTTGCTCTCTACCTGAATGAATGTCTGAGAGCTGAATGCCTAATTTAAACCGTTAAAATTGTTTTCCGATCTTTATAATGACTGCTCAACTGTCATTTTAGGTTCACAATTTTGTATGGATTCATTTCTTAATATAGCTTTTAGAGGTGAGCGAATTTCTTTAAAATCCGATTCGGCCGGTTCACCGAATTTTTCGAAAATATTTTGTTCGATCCAAATTTATTTGCAGCGAATTGCTTTAAAAAAAACTGCTATTTCCTGGCTGCAGAGAGCCTTTACAGTGGTGTAGAACACTGTGCCTTGTAGTAACACGCATAGGGAGTCTGCTGTGGTAGTGAAACAATACTGTGAGTCAGTATGACATGTAGATCGATGACAGGCATCGCTCTTAGAATCACTGCACACTTCACTTATTGGGCAGTCACTGGGCCAATACTGACCAAATAACTCAAGTGTGAACTCAGCCTTACAGGTCGATGTTAGCGTCATGAAGCAGCGCACTGTAACGAATCTCCTGGCACCCCAACTAGGTACCTCCGTTGATGGATGCTCCTAGTGCTTCCTGAGGGCTCCAAGCACTCCGCTTGACAACGTAAGCACTGCAGACCCCACGAACCGCCGCAGCTTGGTTGGAGTATTGGCGTCTCCTACCCACCCTGGACCTACGACCAGGCCCCAGTGGGTGAACTTCTCTTCCTTCAGGGAGCGATGCAGGAACAAACTCTTAAAAGAGCTCAGTGATTATATCCAGAGGCGTATACAGCACATAGCAATCCACAGTGTAGATACAGCCTTTCCCCCACACATGAGACGAGGCTCTATGTTGAGGGTAAAACAGGAACTCTTTAATGGGGCTACATGTCAGCCTTTTATGAAGGTCTTCCAGCAAGGGACACTTCCCCTGGGGACCTTGAGGAAGACTGTGACAGTTTATACATCAGCCAATCACATGCATTTACAGTATGGAAACACTCCCAGAAATTGTACCCCCCCTTTGCCTGTGATGCAATCAACAAAATACAATGGGCTCTGCCTGTGATACAATTACCAAACACAATTAACTTAATCACTCACAGGCTGCAAAAACAAATTTTTCCCAACCACACAAAACACCCCAAAACACCACATATCCACATAAAAGTCACATCCCCTGATAGCCTCGATCTGTGTGAACAAACTATCCAAAAATCACCCAGATCGGTTCAGGGGTTCAGGAATTTCCTGGAAATCTTATTTTTGCCCCACCGTGCACATGGTCCCACGCCCAAAATAGTTTCATACACTCAACGGCAAAACTCTGCTGGACAATTTACGATGGCTGCCGCCACATGTTGAAATTTGTTCCAGTTAAAAGTCCAAGAGGCAGAAACAGCGCCTTGAAAATCTAAAATGTCCAAATCGTGTCCCAGGGGCCATAGTCACAGGGCAAGAGGCTGGCAAGCAGGCCCCTCCAAAACCCAGTGGCGAGGTTATTTTCGCCACACGCACTCCTTTTACACCATCGTCTGCTGATTCCACATAGATGTCTACAGAACCTGTTCTATTAAACGCTTATACAAGTAGAGCCCCCGACAGAGTGGAGAGGGTGTCAGCAGTAAGTTTGTGTTGACGTCACTGATTATTTTGCCCTTCTCTGATCCGTCAGAACAATAACCCCCAAAAAAACGGATCCTGTCTGTGGAGTATCCGCCTTCACTTGGTCAGAATTTGGTCAGTAATCCATCAATATTGCTAAAGCTACTAAAACATAAGCCAATTCTGATGCTAAATAGGAACCATGTCACGCAGGCCTTACAGCTGTTACACAGACAGGATCCGTTGTGCGTCTCATTTTTCCTTCCTTCTGACAGATCAGAAGAAGGGTCAAATAAATGATAATGTCAGCCAGGCCGAAAGGCAAAATAGTGACCCAGTCATGAAGGGGTGGGAGGGACAGCATGAGAAGTCCACAGAGTGGCCCTATGACAACTAGTGGTGAGGTGAAAGTCCAATGACAGAGTCTGGAGGTGACAGTAACAGGTGGCACAATGACAGAGTGTGGAGGTGGTGGCAGCAGCAGCGTGGCATGAGGAAGCGTGAGAAAATTCAGATTCGGTGCAAATCGATTTTTTCCTGAAATTCGGATGGAATTCCACTTCGTCAACTTCGGTTCGCTCATCTCTAATAGCTTTATATCCATTAAAGTTCCATTTTGCCAATATAGATATCCAAATCTCCGCGGCATAGACATCATAAATGATCGAATTCTATATGTTTGCAGCCGCCACTAGATGGAGCTTATGATGTTATTGCATGCTGTATTGGTATTATTGAATGCAATGCATAGACACTAAGCTCCCTCTAGTGGTGGCTGTCAGCATATATAATTCTATGTTTTATCTGTATGTCAATGCAGGGGATTTGGAGCTCTGTATCAGAGATATAGAGCTCCAACTGAGCTTAAGATATATTAGTAATTCATGAGTCTGAACTGTGAATGTTTGGAAATATTTAAAGTGTAACTGTCATTTTTTTATTGTTGTAATTAGGGATGAGCAAATTGACTTCGGATGAAACATCCGAAGTCGATTCGTATAAAACTTCATTCTAATACTGTACAGAGCAGGAGCTCCATACAGTATTAGAATGTATCGTCTCCGATGAGCCAAAGTGACTTCGGGTATATTTAATAGTAAATTAATTTGTACTGTAAAAAAACATTTCCCGAGCTTGGGTTTGGTTCCAAATTAATTGATGAGGTTATTACGCGAAGTCTCAAGAGACTTTGCAAAGCAATAACTTCGGCTCATCTGAGCCAATACATTCTAATACTGTACGGAGCTCCTGCTTCATACAGTATTAGAACGAAGTTTTATGCGAATCGACTTTGGATGTTTCATCCAAAGTCAATTCGCTCATCCCTAGTTGTAATGTATCAGGGCAGTGATACTGACCATTTTTGTAATATATTTTAATTACTGAAATCGTACATTTCTATTAGAAAAACAGCTCTAAAGTGGCCCATTTTGAGCCTTAGCGACGCTCCTCGGTCTTATGTTTACATAACTGTGGAGACGCGCTCAACACTGACTGTGTTATGTAAACAGAAGACAGAGGAGCGTCGCTAAGGCTCAAAATAGGCCACTTTAGAGCTGTTTTTCTAATAGAAATGTACGATTTCAGTAATTAAAGTATATTACAAAAATGATCAGCATCACTGCCCTGATACATTACAAAAATGAAAAAAGAATGAGTTACACTTTAAGTTATTATATGATGTGGAAAGTTAGACATTGAGTCCAAAATATGTAATAATAACAAAATGTAATATACTACTATTTGCACAATTATAGGGGTACTTTGCTTGTTTATTTATTTTTTGAGGGTGGTGCATTAGTTGTGATTCTAGGGCATTATGTTAAGTAGCATTTTGAGGGTGTTGCCTTTAAATTAATCTCTTTATTGCTGATACCAGTTTCACACTTTTGACATAGAATCGAATGCAAGGGGTAAAATCTGCAGTCTAAATTGACATGCTGCAAATTTAAAGGTTATGTGCAGATTTTCACAGTGAGTGGATGAGATTTTGCCGGGTACAGCCACCACCAAGCGCTCTCCCCATAGTACTAAATAGGAGCGCACAGCGCTTGTGCCGCCACCGCTCCTATTCATTTCTATAGGGCCGGCGGAAATAGCTGAGCTATTGCTCGGCTATTTTTGGCAGCCCCATAGAAATGAATAGAGGCCGCCTGCACCCTCCACAACTTTCGGGCCTCCATTCTCCACTGGGACCCGCACCTATCAGACAATGGGGCATATCTTAGTGATATGCCCCCATTGTCTGGGATGGGATAGGCCATCTATATAAAATTCCTGGATAACCCCTTTAAAGCCACTCCTTATCATAGGCCACCTTGGCAGTGAAATCCTGGAATTGCGCTTTCTTCTATGATCTGTTCTACGCGGCATCTGACAATACCAGAACGAGCAGAACGCCGCACTCCTTCTCCCTCAGCAATCGCTTGAAGTCAGTTTAATCTTAATGGAATAATTAAATATAACGAAGATTCCATTTTAAGTCGTAAAACAGAAAACAACCTGGTGACACCTTATTTTAAAAAAAAAACATCCCTACCAGAGCTTGTGTTAATTATATTCCTGTTTGTCTAATCAGAGATATCGTTCGCTGCAATGTATAAAATCCGCACCGAGAGCCAAATGGCAATTTGAGATTCTAATTTACATTAGATGCAATTATACAATGTCTATATATAACCGCGCTCTGTCAAGGTAACATGTATCTAATTCATGGCTGTGTCACAGTAAATAGAAGGAGGCCGTACAAATATTGTATGAAGCGCTGTTGGCGGGTGAAAACCAAGGCTCACTGGTTAATTATAAAATAAGAGTCGGGGAAATGTTTACATAAGACGATAAAACAGATTGTAATTGTGAAGCCGCATTAGGGCTTTAATGGGGATATTTGGGTGACCTTTTTCTAGAGTGTTAAACATGGTTAGGCTTTTAGGCATCGTGATGAAGACTATAAATGGAGTCATCTCAAGATGTGTACATTACTAGACCATTAGCCGTACAAGACCAAGTTGTAGTAGTATAATAGAATATATAAAAATGTTTTTAAAGGAATAGTCCATGTAAAATTAATATGCTGTGTTATGCAGAGTTCAAGGCAGCACAGTACACAGATAATAAACACAGTGATGTCACAGTACAGGGATAATAAACACAGTGATGTCACAGTACAGGGATAATAAACACAGTGATGTCACAGTACAGGGATAATAAACACAGTGATGTCACAGTACAGGGATAATAAACACAGTGATGTCACAGTACAGAGATAATAAACACAGTGATGTCACAGTACAGGGATAATAAACACAGTGATGTCACAGTACAGGGATAATAAACACAGTGATGTCACAGTACAGAGATAATAAACACAGTGATGTCACAGTACAGGGATAATAAACACAGTGATGTCACAGTACAGGGATAATAAACACAGTGATGTCACAGTGCAGAGATAATAAACACAGTGATGTCACAGTACAGGGATAATAAACACAGTGATGTCACAGTACAAAGATAATAAACACAGTGATGTCACAGTACAGAGATAATAAACACAGTGATGTCACAGTACATGGATAATAAACACAGTGATGTCACAGTACAGGGATAATAAACACAGTGATGTCACAGTACAGGGATAATAAATACAGTGATGTCACAGTACAGAGATAATAAACACAGTGATGTCACAGTACAGGGATAATAAACACAGTGATGTCACAGTACAGGGATAATAAACACAGTGATGTCACAGTACAGAGATAATAAACACAGTGATGTCACAGTACAGGGATAATAAACACAGTGATGTCACAGTACAGGGATAATAAACACAGTGATGTCACAGTACAGAGATAATAAACACAGTGATGTCACAGTACAGGGATAATAAACACAGTGATGTCACAGTACAAGAGATAATAAACACAGTGATGTCACAGTACAGAGATAATAAACACAGTGATGTCACAGTACAGGGATAATAAACACAGTGATGTCACAGTACAGGGATAATAAACAGTGATGTCACAGTAGAGGGATAATAACACAGTGATGTCACAGTACAGAGATAATAAACACAGTGATGTCACAGTACAGGGATAATAAACACAGTGATGTCACAGTACAGGGATAATAAACACAGTGATGTCACAGTACAGGGATAATAAACACAGTGATGTCACAGTACAGAGATAATAAACACAGTGATGTCACAGTACAGGGATAATAAACACAGTGATGTCACAGTACAGGGATAATAAACACAGTGATGTCACAGTACAGAGATAATAAACACAGTGATGTCACAGTACAGGATAATAAACACAGTGATGTCACAGTACAGGGATAATAAACACAGTGATGTCACAGTACAGAGATAATAAACACAGTGATGTCACAGTACAGGGATAATAAACACAGTGATGTCACAGTACAGGATAATAACACAGTGATGTCACAGTACAGGGATAATAAACACAGTGATGTCACAGTACAGGGATAATAAACACAGTGATGTCACAGTACAGGGATAATAAACACAGTGATGTCACAGTACAGAGATAATAAACACAGTGATGTCACAGTACAGGATAATAAACACAGTGATGTCACAGTACAGGGATAATAAACACAGTGATGTCACAGTACAGGATAATAAACACAGTGATGTCACAGTACAGGGATAATAAACACAGTGATGTCACAGTACAGGGATAATAAACACAGTGATGTCACAGTACAGAGATAATAAACACAGTGATGTCACAGTACAGGATAATAAACACAGTGATGTCACAGTACAGAGGATAATAAACACAGTGATGTCACAGTACAGAGATAATAAACACAGTGATGTCACAGTACAGAGATAATAAACACAGTGATGTCACAGTACAGGGATAATAAACACAGTGATGTCACAGTACAGGGATAATAAACACGTGATGTCACAGTACAGGGATAATAACACAGTGATGTCACAGTACAGGGATAATAAACACAGTGATGTCACAGTACAGAGATAATAAACACAGTGATGTCACAGTACAGAGATAATAACACAGTGATGTCACAGTACAGAGATAATAAACACAGTGATGTCACAGTACAGAGATAATAAACACAGTGATGTCACAGTACAGGGATAATAAACACAGTGATGTCACAGTACAGGATAATAAACACAGTGATGTCACAGTACAGGGATAATAAACACAGTGATGTCACAGTACAGGGATAATAAACACAGTGATGTCACAGTACAGGATAATAAACACAGTGATGTCACAGTGATGTCACAGTACAGAGATAATAAAGCACAGTGATGTCACAGTACAGAGATAATAAACACAGTGATGTCACAGTACATGGATAATAAACACAGTGATGTCACAGTACAGGGATAATAAACACAGTGATGTCACAGTACAGGGATAATAAATACAGTGATGTCACAGTACAGGGATAATAAACACAGTGATGTCACAGTGCAGAGATAATAAACTCAGTGATGTCACAGTACACGGATAATAAACACAGTGATGTCACAGTACAGGGATAATAAACACAGTGATGTCACAGTACACGGATAATAAACACAGTGATGTCACAGTACAGGAATAATAAACACAGTGATGTCACAGTACAGAGATAATAAACACAGTGATGTCACAGTACAGGGATAATGCGCATCCATATCACCGCATAGAAGTGGTGCAAAGAGCATGGGGCATACCATTTTTTAAGAATAATATTCTAACAGGGCATTCTGGGAGTTGTAGTTTTACAACAGCTGGAGAGACACAGGTTGCATTACAGCTTCGTATGGTGGCGCAGAGACGAGTGACAGCGCCGCCATTCACATGCCACACGGCACAGGCACATCACCCCCCCCCCCCCCGCTGCGTCTATAGACCATTGTACGTCTTGTGATCCACATGACTCCCTTCATTACAACCATCTGCACTCGACACCCGTCTAATGCCTTTCCACGAAGCAGCCACCTAATGATAAACAGGCTTCCTCGTCGAATTCCTTTTAACCGTGGATTTATGGCATGCGAGCTGTCATATTACCGATCCTCCACAATTAAAAGGCGCCGTTTGTTTTCAGACGCTCGCATTAAAACACAGACAAAGGGTTTAACATGTCATTTCGAGGCTTAAATGAACCGGAATTTTATCAGCTGAAACTTTGCTCGGCAGCTGCACGTTGGGGAAGCTTAATGAGTTTTTTTTTCTGCTGAGGCAGATGGTAAAATTGCTATTTTCTGTTACCTAATAAATACCATTAGCAAGCTTGAAAATGTTCAATCCCCCCCCCCAAAAAATAAATAAAATACTCTTTGCACATCGCCTCTTATCTGTCATGAGATCGGGGCCGTCAACGACGGTTCCCAGCTGTGTGGCTTCGAGGGGGTTAGTCTCTGAAACGCCAATCCACCGCCGTGGCGCTTGTGATGAGATAAAGCTACGGAGTCTCGTCTCATATTCAATTCTCACTCCATCTGATTGAAATAATGACAACGTGTGCCGCTTTCTGCGCCTTAACCTGAAATCTTCGGGCCCTTAATGCAAATAGCCGGCTGTGTGATGAGTTTAATAACACCCTGTTTTGTTTTCTGCGAGCAAATGACAGCCGATGGCAAGAATTGATGGGATACGGGGGAGATACACGTCCTACCATCGCGTCTGCTATGTGCTAAAGGATAAGTGGAGAAAAAAATTATAGAGAGCTTAGGAGGCTAATCCAGAGAATCGCCGGCATAAAGGAATAGTAGTCTATCATTACACAGCAGCGTCTCCCATACAATTTATTTTTAAAAAAAAACGTAATGGGGTTGGCCCATCTCAGGCATTGATGGCATATCGCTAGGTTATGCCATCAATGTCAGATAGATGCAGGTCCCACCTCTGGAACCCGATGCTACCTACAGAACGAGGCCCCCGAGGTGAAGGAGAATACATTGAGCATGTGCTACATGCTCTCCATTCACTGCAGAGTGCTTTGCAATTTTTAGAAGTCCCATGGCGGCAAATGGAGAGCACACCGTGCATGCACGGCCACCTCTCTATTCTCTCCCGTAGCGGTGAATAAAGGGGGTCCTGTTCTGGAGATAGGAGCGGGTCCCACCTATCTGATATTGATTGCCTGGACTCCTATTTTTGAAAAAAAGCCTCAGCGATCAGCTCTGAATAGCTATGCTTTTCCCCTGCAGTGGCCACTACAGGTGAAATGAGGTATTACATGTTGGCAACACAAATTAATTTTGACTGTGTCATACCTGTGAATGTTCTGTGTCAGCAGCTCTCCTCTGTGGCTCATAGAGGTTCCCCCCTCTTTCTGAATATCTGCTAAGAAGTTGTCAAACAATTCCCTTCACTTTACGCATAAAGTTAAAGGGGTTGCACCTTACTCACCAGTGGTCCCCTCTGGTCTTTGTTTATTTTCACTGGTCTTGGCGCTGAGGCCATCATGTAATTATTCTTGACTGCTGAGGCCAGTGGTTGGCAGGCGGTCATGTGGATGCACGGCGCACAATGGCTGTATGCATGGTTGCCAAAAGTCCTAAATTTGTCGGGACTGTCCTTCATTTTCAGACATAGTCACAGCAAAATGGGCTTTTATGGGCTGAAAATAGGGGGGAGGGATTATGCAAGCTAGCCTATAAGCTGGCATTCCTGGTCAGTTTGGGGGCGTTCCAGGGATGAGGTTCACATGACACGCTTAGTGCAGCGTGATTGACCCTCACCGATCAGATATTGATGGCCTATTCTGAGGATAGGCCATCAGCTGTAAAATCTTGGAAAACCCCTTTAACTCTCCTCATGAACATCATGAGCATCAGCATGATGTGCGGCCAGTTTTAGGTCAGCTTCAATATAGATGGGGTTTCTCATTTTTCCCAATGGCCAAGAGGTCTCTTCAGGTTCTCCAACATCCTGCATCCCACTGATCAGCACCAGAAGACAGCCCCGGAACTGCTCCGTCCATTGTGTCATGGATGGAACTGGTCACTGTGTCGTGGATGGAACTGGTGCAGGGTGTCGGACCCCTGCCGATCAGATATTGATGGCCTATTCTGAGGATAGGCCATCAGCTGTGAAATCTTGGACAACCCCTTACATGGACGTTTTAGCAATGGTGATACCCTTTATGATACCCTGCTTGACGGAGGAAGATGCTTGATCAATGCCTGCACATGACAGCAGTCAATCGTAACATGGAAACTACTCCTGAGCTTGATGTTAGGCAGAAGTCTATGGAACTGAGGTTCAATTGTAGGAAAAATAAGATCCTCCAAGCCAACATTATATATTCTCGCTATATCACATCCGGTACGTTTATGGAGCTGTGTTTTGTACCACAAAGAACCATGATGCAGGTTGGACAACAAGCACTGTTGTTAGATCTCATCATGATTTCAATGTTCCTAAGCAGCAGATGACCAGGGCTGGACAGAAGAAAAATCCAATTCCAACATCGTGAACATTATGATTTTTTAAGTCGTTTTTTTCTCCTCATTTTCTAATGATGCAAAGTTCCGCATTTGCTCTTGCCTTGAGCTTCCTTCTAACAGAGACATATGTTGAATTCGTGTTATCTCTGCTTTCAGAGATAATTACGACAGTTGACCCCCAGCTCTCAGTCGCCACTATCTGACCTTTTTCAGAAGCCAATATAGAAGTCTCGCAATCTGGGTGACGTCTGGTGACTGTTAATGAAGGTCAGAGGTTTGCTGATGAAAGGGAGGCAGAAGTCTTATGTTCTCTCCCGTCTCTGCTGATGTAAAGAAGAGCCTTCAGGACTGACAAGTCAGACAGACATTGTCATATATGATATAGATATAACATTCCCTCTTTAGCATGGGTTTCCTTGAATACCCAGGAGTCTTTCAGAATATGTAATCACATGGGGTGACTGGTACTAGAATACACTGCAAATGTACCGCATGACTGCTAATCGGCAGCCTATCCGTCTCGTGTGGATTGACCCTTACTGTTGTACTCTTTACATAGAAACATAGAATGTGACGGCAGATAAGAACCATTTGGCCCATCTAGTCTGCCCAATATACTGAATACTATGGATAGCCCCTGGCCCTATCTTATATGAAGGATAGCCTTATGCCTATCCCATGCATGCTTAAACTCCTTCACTGTATTTGCAGCTACCACTTCTGCAGGAAGGCTATTCCATGCATCCACTACTCTCTCAGTAAAGTAATACTTCCTTTACTTTGTACCAAGCGAATACATGACCAAGACTGATTTTTTAATTTTACCATAAAGGTTCCCATTCAGTGAGCGCAAGTAGAGATCTTGAAAAAAAAAAAATAGAAGCACAAAGTGTATTGCAAAATATCATGCAAATTTCTCTGTGAAAAAATCACAGCAAAATATCCATGTTTTTGTAGTGGATCTTCAGTGGATTAATCTGCAAAGGGCGATATCCACAGAGAAAATGGGCAGAGAGAATTTGCAGCGTGCCTCAGGGGCGTGTGTCTTGTACTCAGTGTTTTAAAGCTCCCAGGACTGGTGCAGTGATGGGGAGGATGCATCGGTTCTTCCCTCAAGTTTTGGGATCCTCCTGCCTAATGGTGTTTGTGGTACCCTTGGTGTTCATGGGTTTATGGTGCAAGGCAGGGTCCCGGTTGTTGTGATGCCAACACCTTGCGGTGTAAATAGAGTGCAGGAAGCAATGAACCAACTTGGATGGTGAATAGGTAGAACAAATGGAGTCCAGACTTTGTAGTAACGTTGAACGCAGCTTTACTTGGCATAAATGGTAATCCAAACAATTTCCAAATGGTATCTTGGTCATCAGCAGGTATTGGCTTAATCTGGCAGGCAACTACTTCTCTGCAACAATCTCAGCTCTGCTATGCTAGCTGGAGTAAATTAGATTACACTTTATATTAGCCTATAGGAAGTGCCTATAGCAAGGTGCCAAGGATGTCACTCAGAATTGGCTCGTTTTCCTCAATCAAGATGGCCACCATGGCCTCTCCATGATCCAATGGATGAGGTGAGTATACATTTTTTTTACTGTCATTTCAGAAAAAAATTGATTTATTACCGCGAAGTCCCAGGAAATTTGGATTCGTGGCGAATCAAGTTATTCCTAATTATAACAGATGAATCTCATAAATACAGATAAGCCTATTATTTCTGCCCAATCACAGTCACCTATGAATAATATGTAGGCATTGCCAATACAATACCTGCACTTGCCAGCGCTACATTGTGTGTAATAGATACTGAAGCTCCATTTTATAGGGGTAAACTCGGAAAGCGAGCCAAGCACATAATACTTAATTGCTAGTGGGAACTTAATGAATTCATTTCTGTGAGTCAGCGACTTTACTCAGTCTCCTAGCATAACCAATGTAACGTCCTGCAATCCATTCTGATGATCTCATCAATGTGAATCCGTTTATGGAGTACAAAATAGGCCGGTCTTTCGCTGTGCACCAAAATCGATGACTAGATCTAATGAATACGATATATATGAGGGAGGACAGAGGTTGCTGTTAAAAATTCAATGATCACTGATGGAAAAATATGTCAGTACGGGCAAATCAATACATGTTTCATGCTATCATGAACACACAGAGATTTTATTTTCTGCTCCTATTTATTTATTTATTTCGAATAAGGTTTTTTGCGTTTTGTGTCTTTTTTTTTTTGTTGAGTTTATTTCACTTAGCTTCATTTATGTAGTTATTAAATAACTTTTTTTTACTTTTTTAGATTTTAATTCATTTGTTACTTTAGTATTATTACTGAAAATGTTTTAGTTTTAGACTAGAGGCATTATCAGTAGTGGCAGTACATTTGTCATTTTTATTATTTTTTTAACATTGTTATTATTACCATTTCAAGATATATAGTGTTGATGATGATAAATGATAGAGACATTTTTTTCTTGCGGTTATTACTATTATTATAAGTATTACTACAGTATTATATTATTAAGATTTAAGGTGATAAAAGTATTACCTCTTTAATCATAAGCATTACTGTTATTTTATTTTGTATTACTATATAATGAATAAAAGGATCATGATAACTACCATTATCTCTATCTTACTATTATTTGTAGAACTAATTTTATCATTGTATATAAAGCGGTAATAGTAGTAATGATAATAATAACAATATATTAATAATAATAATTGCATAGCTAATCATATAATTACATCTGCTATTATAGTGTAATCTTTTTTTATTATTATTATTTAAATTTGTACTAATAAGGTTGTAAGTTTACATATCATAGTTTATTTCTTGTACACTTTTTTATTTATTTTAATATTATTTTTATTGTTGTTGTAATGTACAGGAGCTGAAATCTGGGTGTAATGTGCGCTCGTTTTCTGGCACACATGTTGTTAAATGAGTCGGCAGACTGTCTCCTCCTCCCCACCCCCTGCCAACTTTTTGCAAAAGTGGCGAGGGTGTCAGAGAAAGTTAAAAAAAATACAAATATTGCTGAAAAGTTAGTGACTTTTCTATGTTTGAAAACTCGCGTAGAGCTATAATTAACGACCCCCTATGTGTATGTTTACTTTGGTTTGCACTCTATTGCCCACTTACATTAGTATATTTGCTTTAACTTTTTAGGAATTTCTGCAAGGTGGTTGTTGATTGGTCTTTTGACTTTGTCTTCTCTCTTCTCTGCTATGGTTGCATCTTGGTCAACCTGTTTTCATGGCATTTTGTGCTGATGGATTTTACTCTTGAATTTCTCTTGAAAAAAAGAAAATGAAAAAAAAAGGTTGTATTGCTGAAAAAACATGATACAATTTGATACTTTTTCATATCCTTTTTGGTCTTGCATTTAATTGTTTATATGTGTGTTTTGTGTTTCTGTGTTAATGACCACATTATTTTGAATAGCGTTTTTGAATATTAAGAGGTGATAAGTTTGTACTGCACTACTCCTTTCCATGGATGCATAATTTTATTTTTATGGCACCCATCTTGCCTCTGTATCACTGGTGGTATAATCAACTTAAAAGGCTTGACACTGATGCTAGTTATCTGTCACAGACGTACCGAGATCTGTCACAGACGTACCGAGACATACGGACGTCCCGGCGACAGTGAGTGGCAGAAGAACAGTGAGACTGGCAACACGTGGTTTGATCTGACAGGTTTTCCTTGTGGATCAATAGGTGTCTGTGTTGTTTGCCTCCAGGTGTTGCTATTGTGGTCATTTAATCTTCCTTATTTATAGTTGCTTCTCCCACAATGCTGTGCGGTTTATAGCTTCTGTACCTGTGGATTGTTTGTGGTTGGATCTCGGCTGAGTTCCTGGTGCTTCCATAGCCTCTTTGAAGTTAAGTCTTTCCTTTCCCTTTTGTATTTTGTTTGGGTTCTGTGTGTTGCATTTCCCTATTTTTTGTATTAGGCCTGAAGTAGACTTCTGTTTGTCCTTCCTTTTGTAAGAACAGGTAGTCTTGCCCCTGCCATTAGTACCAGGGTCCTATAGGGCTAGATAGGACTCTAGGTATTCCTGTGTATGAACTCACTTACCTTTGGGGTCTGTTCATACTGGTAGTCAGTCAGGATTTTGGTTAGGGTTTTCACTAGGAGGTGTCCATCTTCCTTCCCTAGTTTTCAGGCCTAAATCCCTGTTTCCCCCTTCCCTCCTATGCTCGGTGTGGTGTTTCCATCCCACACTGAAGCGTGACATTATTATGTTGACCTGTATGTCTCATCCAGTTGTCAGAAGTGTAAGTTCATTGCACAAACGATCCAAAGCAAGAGGCACCAGGTCGTAGGTAGCTATGATAGATAAAAGTTACACAGTCTGAAACTTTAGCTCCCTTTACTGATATTGAAAGTGCAGTTGACAGTGATCAATAATTCATGTAGCCTTTCTTCAGTACCTGGAATTGAACTCTCACCCTATGATGAACGGCCTCATTCATGGCAGTGGTTGGAAAGCTGCATCTGCCATATGTTGTTTACATACTGCACTGTATACACCAACCGACCAGCTGACCCCAAGATGACTACAAATATTGCTTTCTTACACCCCTGTCTCCTGAGTTATCCTATAGTTACATGCTTCTGTCTCCTGAGTTGTCCTATATTCTGAATTATCATGGTCTTCTCAGAGTAACAGTCTTCAGTGTTGTTCTGCCATTCCATTCATGAACCAGTAGGATGAAAAATACTCAGTGGTGTAACGATCACGGTCGTAGTGTGACCAGGCCTGGAGGGGAAGGTGTGTTGGCTTTAATGCCTAGGTAAGAGCTGAAGCAGCACAATTTACTGCCCCAACATTAGATCTCCCCCACTCCTTCACGTGGCTATTTCCATGCATCATAGCACAAAAGGTCTGTCCAGTATTGGACGACTGGGCTTCCCTGAGTCTACCAGAGGAAATTATGCTCAGGGCCCAACCTAAATATCATCAATTAAATATAATAGGTTTTCAAAAATGTAGACCCTAGTGGCAAGGGATTAGCTCCAAAGGCAGCCAGGACCTTTGAGGCCAATTATGATATTAGATCCTGGGCCCACCAAAGGATACCCTGGTACTCTGGTGGGTCAGTCCAACCCTGGGTCTGATGCTAAGTGGCTGCAGCAATGCATACAATTAAAAAAAGTCATTGTTTGGCACCATGGGGTAAGAAGGAAGAAAAAGAGAAGCTAGGTATTGATGACCTTCGTAGGCTATTACTCTTAGGATAGGGCTACATGGCGACTTGTGGCCATGCGCCATAAACTTGCAAAGTTGTGCTGCTACCATACATCACAACTAATGATAGTGAATCACATTACAACTATGAAACAACAGTAGCCAGGACTCCATACCTGATGGATTTCACCACAGCACTGCTTTCATATGCCTAGGACAGACCAAATTTACAGGCACTGTCTCTGAAAATTTAGGATTGTTGGCAACTATGGTAGTGATCTGCTTGTCATTCACGGTTGTACTGTGAAGGTTGGAATTCTGGATGCCTGTGCAATAATACTGGAAAAAAGGTCCAAAACTGGTGCATTTCCCAAAGGAAATGGAGATGTAAAAGACTTTGGTCTTTATTTGGCTATAACAAATTTAAATGATGTTCAACAGCCAATGCGCTTCAGCGTTAAAACCCGCATCACCAAGTCAAAAAGGCCATACATGTCCTGTGTCAAAAGTGATACAAAAAAATCACTATCTGACTCTGGGGCTTCTATTGATCAAGTGAGGAAGCTGATTGTAGACCCACGCGGCTGTGTTCTTGAGTAGGCACCATGGTAGATATCTCTTGTTTGTCACAAACTTCACAGGTATTGCCAAGAACTCTGATGATGACCAAAAAAGTCAACGCAACAGATTAACTCTTCCATAGATATTTGCCTTCAGTTATGTTTTGCTATAAGAAAGTGAGCAGGATTTTAATCATCTGGACTATCTGCAGTCTCTAATTTGTGGCCAACTTAAGGTGATGGATAAACCAAGGCCAACGTATGTATGTGCAAGATTATGTAGATTATGTTGGCTCCAAAGTCAGCACCACATGGCAGTATTGACTGGGGCATTGGTCCAATACTGTGGAAAAGCCTGGGCCTACTAGAAGATCTTTAGTCCAGGTGGACCTATCCAACCCTGACTGTCATGGCAGTTATGGCATAACATGGGCATTTAAGTTATTCAGCTCCCTAACCAGATCTGTGGTGGTGATCTGGCAATGAAGTGTTTAAAGGGGTTTTCCAGTTTGCATCAACATCCTTTAGAATAGTCATTTATGAAGGGAGCTGTAATTATGAAATGTATTTCTTTTGCCTTTCTAGGCTGTGGTCACATGACCATGTCCACACAGGTCTTTCTTATATACTGTGACCTCATGTCCATGGGCGTTTCAAAGCAGCAACAGGGGCAGTGATAAAGGAGTGTCTATTTAACTAGTAGGGTGCAAGGAGCTATAAACTAGGTGGGCGTTGTTAGGGGTGGCGCTGAAGCTGTGGCACAGGAAGGAGAAGTGCATCATGGGTTTGGTTTGATACAGAAACAGGAAGTGCAGCATACACAAACATGTGGAAGATGTATATGAGATAAACAACTACATGAGCATATCTGTTAAAAACGATAGTAATCTTGGAAAACCCCATTTAAGGGTTCCTCTCTAAACTAGGGCATCTTGTGGATTTGTGGCTGAATTAATGCAGTAGGTCTTCACTGAGCATTGATGGACCTGCATACCTGGATAGTATATGTGCAATTTAGACCTAATGGTTTATTTTGACCTCAAGCTCAGTTTTTATTGATTGAATATGAATATGTGTAAAGTTTTAGTATACTGTAATGACTAATATATGGACATTCTTTTTTACAGAAAATGTCAAGTGATTTGGAGAGTCTACCAGTAAATAATAAGAAGACGTCTAAAAAGGTAGAAAAAACTATCATTTTAATAATAAAAAGTAAAAAAATGAAAATGTTTTAAATTGATGAAGGTAGTTGTTTGACATGAAAGAGAATTTGGGCTTATACTTTTAGGTTCAAGGGGTTGTCTGGGGAAAAGGTAAGGGCTCAAAGTGAGATAATTTTTTTTTTTAAAGAAGGATCTTATTGACCCTCCACCACTTCCATTTCAACACTTACTGGTTTCTCACTGGTCTCTTTTTCTTGGTACATTCTTGACTCATAGAAGGTTCCTGGAGATGACTGCTTAGTCAATCACTGGCTGAGGCGGGTCACCAATGTTTCCAGTGGTTAGCTGAGCAGGCATCTCTTAGCCTTTTCGAAGACCAGGAAGTAGAGACTATCAGAGACCTGGTAAGCATCAAAATCAGAAAGGTGGGTGATCGGTGAGGGTGAGTATCATATTCTAACCCCTTTTTCTCCCACTGGACCACCCCTTTCACTAGGATTTTTTTTAACTTGGAAATTATGTTGGATATCTGTGGGTCAGAGATCAAACTAAACTAGAACTTTTCACGCAGTAGACCTGTCTTTTCATACCGTGCACCTGCACATGGCTGCCGGATTAAATATCAATGACCTGAATGCTTAGAGCAACAGGGCTGTTTTTTGTTCTGTTAGTCGGTTCCTCTTCCAGATGTTTCTGCACACAGTGTTTAGTACCACAAATTTGAACTGTATGGAGCCGCCATTACACATGATGCTGCCAGGTGGACTACAACCAGCAAGTTTCCATGTCATAGTTGCGCCTACATACAAATAGTGAGATCTCTAGGGGCCATACACAACATATGACATATTTTACAGATTTCTTTCTAAAAACTGTTGACCCAACACTTTACATTTTAAAATGAATGCCCTAGGGGAGCCACCACCCTATGGATTTGTTTGCACTTCCTACAGTGAATAACTAGCTAATTTACAAACTTTTACCCAGAGGGCATTGCCTGGTAGACTGCCTACACCAGCTGAATCTCTATCGTACTGGATGTAACTGTGGTTCATATAGGATGGTGTTTAAAACTATATGTAAATATAAAAATTATAAAAACTGGACAAGGATGGCTCCAACCAGCAGTGATCTATGGGCCACTCCAGACGTAGCCATTTTAACTTCTGTGTTACAGCCGCAATCCCTGGTCTGAAGGCAGGTTTAATGACCTAAACTCACATCATATATGCCTGCGATGCTGTAATTTTGAGTCATGAGACCTACGGTTGGCCAGGAATTGCAGCTATAATGCGGAAAGTAAAATATGCCCACATTACGCCCGTCTGAACGAGGCCTTACAATATATTAGGTATTAAATTTCCATATTATGGATGCAGTTGTTGGCCTTTTATAATAGTACTTTTTGGGCACTATCTGATGTTATTATGTTGATACTGTATTGTATTATACTTTAGATGTTATGTGAAGGTATTACAAGGACTGTGTATGGCAATATTATGTGCATTATTATTTGGGAATATTATTTAGGCACTGTATGACAGCATAATTTAGACACTTAGGGGGTCATTTATTAAGAACGGCATTTTAGACACCGGTCTGTGCTAGTAACGGGTATATCCATTTTCTGTGTAATGGTTTTAACGTTAGAAACAACGCAAGATCATAACAGATTCGCTGACTACAACCTCTGGTAACAGTCAGTAGGCAGGATAATGTATTCCTTTGGCTGGAGTTCACACAGTATTGCAATTGACATTTTCCTTTCTCTCCCTGTGACTCCTGCGCCCAACTATTATTCCCACTTATGAAGAAACAGGTTTAAAGCCGAAGAGGGCAATTGCCTCACCTTTCATGTGTGTTGGGAGCGTCACTTCGGTCTGTGTTGCAAGGCAGACTGCGGTTTTATTTCCAGCATCCTTATGCATATATATATACATTTTTTTCTGAGAAATGAACTCTGTGATATAATGAAAAGCCTGTGTTTAATATTTCATAGAGCTCCCCTCGTAGACGTGTCCCAGGAGACCCCGCCATAAATCCTGAGCCTCGATCTGCCTGTACTTCCAGCGCATCCTCAGACATCAGAGGAAAGCACTTATTAAGGCACTCAGTAGTACCGCACCTCCAGTTTCCTTCCTTGCCCTTTACCTTTGTTTAAGTACAGAGCGCAGTCAGATGAATATCTCTGTATTCCGGAGACAGACCATATCAGACCTCTAGTAATATTACACTAGTAAGATGCAAAAGAAAGTTAGACCAACACCTCCAAATGATGTATAAATGGGGGGGGGGTTCCAGTGCACACTACCATGGCTGTAATGTGAAAGCAAGCAAGGACTACAATTAGCAGCACAATGCTTTATGCACACTGGAAAAGATAATAATATAAAAAAAATATATTATAAAAATACGGATTGCCATACTGCTATACTTCCTATCAAGGTGGCCTCCAACTGAGACCTACACTATTAGACTTGCCTCTCCTGGGCTTTTGGCCTGCAATGTCGAATCCAGCTACAGTATATAAAATTCTGATTATAATCACTAGGCAGGTGGGCAGGATCTAAATAGGGGAAGCTACCCCCCTAAATGTACAATGCAAAAAAAATTTACACCGGCACCTCGAAATTATGTATAAAAAGTGGGGCCCCTCGGGTGCAAGCTACCGCTGCATAAAACTAGTAATATTTCGTAAATCGGTAACCTACATAAATTGTAGCTCAAAATATTGAAACGGCACAACTGTTGCCCACTGGTTGTGTCTGATATTGCAGGTGAAACCCATCCAAGTGATTGGAGCTGAGCTTTAGTATCAGGCACAGCCAATAAATGAAGGTGGTGATTTTTGAAAAAAACAAAAAGCATCCATGGTATGTGTCTGATATGGCAGCTCTTCTTCATTCACTCGAATGGGAATCAGCTGTAATACCAGACACAGCCCATGGTCTGAAATATGCAAGAGTGGTGCTGTACCTGATCTAATCCTGTATAATCCCTGTGTAGAGCTCTCAACCATAACCACCTGCATCTACACATGGACCACTTTAGATGAGCAGCATAGGTGTTGGACTAACTTGGCATTAGATTTCTATGGTGGCATTGAAGCATAGGGGGAAATTTTGCTTTAGGACTTCCCCCAGGATTTGTAGAGACCCTAAATCTCACAGAGCATGTCCATTGGGAATCGAACTCACCCTACTGAACGATGCCAGATGTTCAGACGCCAGGCCACTATTTGTGCTGACGGTGAGTACAATGTACATTGGCTCTACTTGAACCCAATGTATTGAACTGATTACCTTTTTCCAGTGGTCAACAGTACATATGGTATATTATTGGTGAAACGCGCCAGTCACTCACATATGCCACAGATAGACACATTATTTAGGATTAAAAGGGATATTCCATGATTGATGTAAAAAAGGAAAACCAGACATCATATAATACATGATAGTCTCTTTCTAAGAAACCTAGAACCAGCCCTGTACCTCACATGGATCCGGAGATCTCCACATTCATAGCTCCAATTGCTCTGCTAGACTATTTTTGGGCTAACAGCTCATGGAGTGTTTTCTTTCTCAAGGTGTATGCCCTTTCTGCTGCAGTTCTCTAACATAGCTCAGGGGCCATATCCTTTCCACTGCAGCTCCCTTCCTATCACAGCTCAGGAGGTGTGTTATTTCTGCTACAGTTCTCTCACTATCACAGCTCCGGGGGGTGTCTTTTCTGCTACAGCTCTCTCCCTATCACAGCTCGGGGGCGTATCCTTTCTCTTACAGCTCTCTCCCTATCGCAGCTCAGGGGGTGTATCCTTTTCTTACAGCTCTTTCCCTATCGCAGCTCAGGGGGTATGTTCTTTCTGCAGCAGCTCTTTCCCTATCACAGCTCAGGGGGCTTATCCTTTTTGTTACAGCTCTCTCCCTATTAAAGCTCAGGGGGTATATCCTTTCTCTTACAGCTCTCTCCCTATCGCAGCTCAGGGGGCGTATCCTTTTCTTACAGCTCTTTCCCTATCACAGCTCCGGGGGGGTGTCTTTTCTGCTACAGCTCTCTCACTATCACAGCTCAGGGGGCGTATCCTTTCTCTTACAGCTCTCACCCTATCGCAGCTCAGGGGGCATATCCTTTCTCTTACAGCTCTCTCCCTATCGCAGCTCAGGGGGTATGTTCTTTCTGCGGCAGCTCTTTCCCTATTACAGCTCAGGGGGCTTATCCTTTTTGTTACAGCTCTCTCCCTATTAAAGCTCAGGGGGTATATCCTTTCTCTTACAGCTCTCACCCTATCGCAGCTCAGGGGGCGTATCCTTTCTCTTACAGCTCTCTCCCTATCGCAGCTCAGGGGGTATGTTCTTTCTGCGGCAGCTCTTTCCCTATTACAGCTCAGGGGGCTTATCCTTTTTGTTACAGCTCTCTCCCTATTAAAGCTCAGGGGGTATATCCTTCCTGTTGCAGCTCTCTCCCTATCGCGGCTCAGGGGGTATGTTCTTTCTGCGGCAGCTCTCTCCCTATCACAGCTCAGGGGGCTTATCCTTTCTGTTACAGCTCTCTCCCTATTACAGCTCAAGGGGTATGTCCTATCTGTTGCAGCTCTCTTCCTATCACAGATCAGGGAGCCTATCTTTTCTGTTGCATCTCTCTTCCTGTGACTGTCACAGCTTCCAACACTAAATAGCGCTGGTGGCAGTTAAAGGAAGAAACTTAGCATGTGCAACCATACTCTTCCATCTCAGCAGGTGAACATGCACATTTACTATACAGATAAAACACCAGGAAGCACCATTATAATGAAGTAAAGATAATATTTCACAACTGGGGAATTTTTGTAGCAGAAAGTAACTAGTTTTTCATGCTGAAATGTATTAAAATATAATTTAATGGTGGCACAGCCCCTTTAAGTTGAAATTATTGTAACCCATGGTCATCGTAACCCAGGAGAGCATTGTCCAAGTCAACTATTCCAAATAAGCTCTGTCCATTGATCCGTCTGCTTCGTTGCCTTGCACTCACACACCGAAATCTACGCTCTCGCCCATCTACAGTCTCTTGATCTGCACTTCAGTCGCAGTATTGTAAAATAGAGTCTGCTTTAAAGTCAGTATAATCAGTTCACACACAGCTTTTTTTTTCATCTGCAGAATGCTACGAGGGTAACAGCCGGCGCTGGTTTCATAATGGATTCTATAGATCGGCTTAGAGTTAGAGACGTGCTTTCTAATATTTTAAACCTCTTCCCAAGTGTTCCAGTGGTTTCACACAGCTCTTTGGCATAGAAGGATCAAATGCAGTTCTGCAGAGATTGCTGGGAATGGGTGTGAGAAGAGCTGTGCAATGAAATTATTAAAGGAGTATTTGCCAGGGAGAAACTGGTGCTTATATATTTGGAATATAGGAGGGCAAATTATGTGATAGAATCAGGACGTGGGGGACTTTGGAGGAACTTACTTAAAGGGGTTCTCCTGGATTTACATATTGATGACCTAGCCTCAGGATAGGTCGTCAATACGACTATGCTGGGGGTCTGACTCCCGGTACCTCCGTAGATCATATGTTTGAGGAGGCTGCAGCGCTCCCATGAGTGCCGCGGCCTTCTCAAGCTTACTAAAGCACAGCGCCGTACATTGTTTAGCAGCCGTGCTTGGTATTGTAGCTCAGCCCCTTTCTCTTGAATGTGACCATGGCCTAAGCAGAGGCCTTAGAGTACACAGAGCACCGTGGCCTCTTACAGCTAACTCCTGGGATCCCCACCAATCTCATACTGGTGACCAGTCAGAGAACCCTTTTAAGGACCACTAGTTGTCATAGTGTTTCTTAAACTTGGCAATCCCATTAGGTTTTTAAAAGATATGCTCGGGTAGTTGCTTACCTCCTGTACTTCATGCTTTTGTTTTCAGTTTGGACTCTTCTGACCCACTTTCACTATGTAAACCATCCCTCTGGTTTGTTTCCATCCTGTATGTAGCACTTCCTGTTGCTGTATCCAACCAAACCCATGATGCACTTCTCCTTTCTCTGCCACACCTCCAGCACCGCCCCTAACAACGCCAAGCTAGTGTATAGCTCCTCCCATCCAGCTAGTTACATAGACACTCCCCTATCACCGCCCCACCCATGGACATAACATCACAGGAAATTAGAAAGGGCTGCATGGACATGATCATGTGACCACAGCCCAGAACGGAAGATAGCCGTGATAAAGGTCAAATAAATCGACCTTCATAAAGGATTATTTTAAAGGATGTTGATGCCAACTGAAAACCCCCTTTAAGAAGATTCTAAAAACATGGTCTGCTGGAGTTCCTTATAGGACTGGAACCAAGAAACATACATTTAGGACATCTTTAAAATGCAAGATGTACAATCAAGATGTTAGTACATAAATAGAGATTAGCAAATTGAATGTAAATAAATCAAATAATACTCAAATTTTGTTAAAATACAAGTTGGATTTAAAACCACATTTTTGGGTGATTCAATACGGGTGCATTTTGGGGTATCAGAGGGAGAAACAGAAAAAAAATCATAAAAACTAAAAAAAATGACTAAAGAGGAAAAAATATAAGTCCTAGGAGACTTCAGAGTATTATAAACAAATTTTCAGGCCAATTGGAGCATTTTCAAATCAGGCAAAATCATTATGGACCCAAATTGAACTGGTCGGCTGAATTGAACCCGAATCAAAAAGTGTGTGATTTGCTTATCTCTATTGGTGAATTATAATTTGCAGAAAGAGGGGCACATTTATAAAGACCGGTGTTTTAGACGCCAGTCTTAATAAAGCCCCAGGGCTGGCAGTGGATCCGCTGGAGTTATGTAGAGGCGCCGGCCTCTTCATAACTTCAGCGGATTCTCTGCCAATTCTAAACGTAAGACAGCTTCCGAGGTTAGTTGTGCCACTATCTGCGGCTGAAAATGCCTAATTTAGGCATATTTCAGAATAGTAAATGACACCCAGAATGTTCTTAATTTCTTTGTTTGCGCCTTCATGCAACTTAGATTTTTTGGGATTCTTAGTTATTCTTATAACAAGTACAAAATACCCTTTTCTTTGTGCAAGTACTTAGATCAGACATTATTGTTGATCAGGTTATTAGTAGATAGATAGATATGAGAGAGAGAGAGAGAGAGATAGATAGATACGGTATATAGGTAGATAGATAGATAGATAGATACGGTATATAGGTAGATAGATAGATAGATAGATAGATAGATAGATAGATAATAGATAGATAGATATGAGAGATAGATAGATAGATAGATAGATAGATAGATAGATAGATAATAGATAGATAGATAGATAGATAGATATGAGATAGATAGATAGATAGATAGATAGATAGATAATAGATAGATAGATAGATAATAAATAGATAGATAGATAGATAGATAATAGATAGATAGATAATAGATAGATAGATATGAGAGATAGATAGATAGATAGATAATAGATAGATAGATAGATAGATAGATATGAGATAGATAGATAGATAGATAGATAGATAGATAGATAGATAGATAATAGATAGATAGATAATAAATAGATAGATAGATAATAGATAGATAGATAATAGATAGATAGATAGATAGATAGATAGATAATAGATAGATAGATAGATAGATAGATAGATATGAGATAGATAGATAGATAGATAGATAGATAGATAGATAGATAGATAATAGATAGATAGATAGATAATAGATAGATAGATAGATAGATAGATAGATAGATAGATAATAGATAGATAGATAATAGATAGATAGATAGATAGATAGATAGATAATAAATAGATAGATAGATAGATAGATAGATAGATAATAGATAGATAGATATGAGATAGATAGATAGATAATAGATAGATAATAGATAGATAGATAGATATGAGATAGATAGATAGATAGATAATAGATAGATAGATAATAGATAGATAGATAGATAGATAATAGATAGATAGATATGAGATAGATAGATAGATAGATAGATAGATAATAGATAGATAGATAGATATGAGATAGATAGATAGATAGATAATAGATAGATAGATAATAGATAGATAGATAGATAATAGATAGATAGATATGAGATAGATAGACGGACAGATAGATAAACAAAAATGCAAGCAATAATAGCAATATTTAACCTTTTCCCCCCCTGTTGCTTCCAGGGCTGCGCTCCAGTCCTGTATCACGGACAGGGGTGATGTCCCACACACCAGATCACCATGCAGCCACTCATTGGCCTCAGCAGAATTTAGGACGTCTCTGCTAAGGCCAGCGATTGGCAGCAGCAGTGACCTGCTGTGAATGGAACATTACCGCCACAGGTAAAGAAACAGTGACACGGAGGACCAGAGTGCGGTGCTGGAGAAAAGTGGTGAGTATATGACTTCCCTTGTTATTTTAGGCCATTTGCTATTTTATTTAAATCCTTTAAAAGCTAGAAAAATCATGATATTTTTGTTAGAATTGGCAATGATAACCACTGTAACTGTAGAACGGCCAGTGGTATCTGTTGCCAAGGCTAAAGCTAAGTATAGACCTATGTCAATGAGGAGCACAGAACATTTGCTGTGTGGCTTTCTTTTATGGGTGAGAATTTAATGAAAGGCAATGTTTTATTTTTTTCTCCAGAACAATGAGCGGTGTGGAATTAATACAGAGATTTCACGTATTGTGCGCCTGGTCCATGACAGGGCCATTCTATAGGTCGGTTCACACCTGTTGTTAGGTTGCTGGAGTTTGCTATGTGAAGATGAACAGCAGATCATTTGTCGCCTACTTTTTGTTTGGATTTCAGGCACTTTGCACCCTCATCTTTATATCCAGAGGTTTCAAATGGTTTCACAGACAATTGCACATCATTACTGCTGCCTAAATAGAATCCATGCTCATTTTGTCAACTTCGGAGAAAAAATGAGGGACATTGAAAGCTGTGATGAAACGAGAAAGCAGTGGAAGTTCATTAGTGTCCCTCGTCTCTTTTTGTTTTTGTGCTTTGGTGAATGTCGTAGGAGAGTAATAAGGAAGAAATGACTGGGATTAAAAAAATATAATAATATAATACAATATAATTCAGATGTAAAATGTACTTCTTGTCTGTAATCCCAAAAAAAAAAAGGTTCTCAACTATTCCCCAGGGGCACATGTCATGTATCTGGGAGGCGCCTGCACTATCCTAAAGCTGAGCTTTGGGATGCATCACTATTTATGATCATAGCCTTGACTTAGAAACACTGTGTAAAAAATAACTAATCAAAATAATTAAAGGACCTTTATGTTTTTTCTTTATCTAGTCATGTTTTTTTTCCGTAAGGGAACTTCTTACCTGGTTTTGGGCCACTAAATCACCACCGTTCTATTATTCAGCTGGATATAGGTTCCTGAACTTGCACATAGCAAGCCCAATTGTCTGCGCAAAAAATAGTTATCAGGAGAAGAGTCCAACCAGGACTCTTCTCCATTGGCAATTGGTGCATGTCGGCGTAGACCTTGCTTCACTGCGCATGTGCCTGATGTGCATTGAATAGAGGTGCCCCATCCTCGACTCCATCAGCACACTATGCTTGATGCCGCTAGAGGAGAGTCCTGGACTCTTCTCATGGAAAGTTACATTTTCATTTACTATTTAGTGATGGATGGGTTTACTATGGGCAGATCAGGAACCCTAAACCCCAGATGTCTAATGGTGCAGGTGCCACAAATGAGGTCAGAGGTTATCTTTAAGAATAAGGGGACAGTAAATAGTAAAAAAAAAAAAAATACCCTTCCTCTCTACACCACCCTTGATCGAAGTGCCTTTGTATGTAAACATTGCAGATCCATACATAGGATGTTCCCTCTCAGTGTCCCTGCGACATACAAACCCCCATATACAGTAATGCACAGAACATGCCCCACTGCAGCCATGTATTGCCTCAAAGGATAAAAAGTGGCTACTTTGTGGCCAGCTGAATATAGATGTCCACTTTGACCACTTTGAACAATCTCTTTTTATAGGGTTCTCCAAAAATAATCTAATCATAGGGTTTTCCATTGCTAGGAGCTCCAAAGATCATCTCTCTCGGTCACTGCTTCTAGTAGTAGAAAAAGCTGGTGGCAGTTGAAGGATGGAACTGAGCATGTGTGACCACCTCAGCAATATTACTGAGGTGGACAGAGGAATAAGGAAAAGAACAAACAGCAGGTGGTGCTATATAGATACATTTTATTCAATAACTCAGTGGCTATACTAAATGTACATGTTATTTTTGTGGGACAACTCATTTAAGGTATAACAGTGTAAATTGTAAGCCTACGCTAATCTACTCAACCCCTGAGCTATGCCCCAATGAAGACAACATAATACACCACACTTGAAAATGTGAACCACATAAACAAACTGCAAGTACCTATATTGTATATTCCTTTAGTGTCATATCACCCTTCCATCTTCATCTGAATGAGTGGTGGCAACCCAGCCTTTCCAAACCAGCATAACTAGGGCTGCAATGCCTTCAAAGACTTCTCCACTACGGAATGCCTTGACATATTTGTAACTCCTAAACCTACCCAAAAAAAAAAACTGAACAAAACGTTGGTGCATGGTCAAGCTCCTGGTGCTTTCTTCACCTTGGAATTGGCAATTCTAGTTAGGTTCTTGAGCTTCTAGGTGAAAATGTCCTCACCCCACACAGGAAATCCTTACGTGTACCCACATGAATCTAAGTTAATTTTAGAAGCTAAGAAGTTCAGGTAGACTGATTCATTGAATAGAAATGCTATAATTCCTCAACTCTCTTAGTGTTTACTACTGTAGCCCCTTCTACCTAACCTTGATCTAGTGCACACCTCATAAGTAACAATGGCTTCTCCACGCCTTGTCATTTCCGGGCAATGTCTGATTCATACAGGCACCTCTCTGAGGAGTAAAATGCATCATGTTGTTTGTAGTTGCTGTGATGGAAGTGGTATAAGAGTTTGACACCAATTTCATAAAACGCATGTCTACCATACTAGTGTTGTAGGACAGTCCAGTAGACAGCTGCTGTTGTCTTCATAGCTCCTGACTTACGAACCAATCTCCTACCTAGAAAAAGCAGACGGCTGAGCCTTCCTGACTGACATTTTCACACTTCTCACTTGATCTGTTGAGCTGTTATCATTCACTTTCAAAGGCAACAGAGCAAACCAGTGAATTGGTGGAGAAAATATGTTATACGCTTTCCTGCTTGAACAAAAACAGTCAAATATTGTCCCAGGATACTCTCAACATCTGATAAACTTGACACAATAGATGACAAACAAAGACCAAATTCATAATTTACTGTTTCCGCTTGATAGAACTGAGGATGGCTCATGTTAACACTTCTGATACTTTGTGGTTCTCCTCAGAAAATATATGAACTTTTTGTTAGAAGCTTTAAAATAAAATGGCCAAGCCACGAAGACCCACTGTATATAGCCAGGGCTAGAGAGAAGCTCAGGAAAACCAGATAATACCACCACAATGCCAAAATAACCCAGGTATACAAGAGTCAGATCCTAGTTTTGAAGGCAAGCATTATAGAACAATATCAAAGGTTCCCATGCATACTGCAGAAAACTAGATGATGGTTTCAGTGGTGCAATTCACACTTTTACTCACAGACTTGAGTTTCTCCATATAATAGCAAAAAATTGAACTGGATCTGAATCACTTTTAGTCATTTCTATACTGTTTTTGGACCCTACTAGTAATTTTAATATTCGGAACAGTCTCTCCTGCAAGCTGCCACAAAGCTTTAGACACCACATCCTCTTTACCTCTACGTGTACTCGGTATTGGTGTATGTCAGGGGCCATTTTCTGTAGTCTGGTGGCTCTGTTGGGCTGTCCCTCTCATAGACTTGCATTGACCTTGCTTGAATCTAGGGATTTCAGGACCCGTGGCATACTTTTATTGTCGGTGATGTGATCCTGAGAACACTTTGGGGGAGGTTTATCATCTCCCAGTGCCAGAAAAGTGGTGGTAAAAAGTCACAATTTTTAAAAAAAAAATGTTTATGCTGCTTCACTGATTTTCCAAAAGGAGTCATGGCAAAGGTGGAAAGGGGACATAGTCAGCCGGAACAAGTTTATCTTCGCTTATGCCAGTTTTTTGGTGCAAATGAAGCCAGAAAATTGCAGCAGACCAGAGCTGCCATAGATTTCTGTTTAGACACAAGGAATGCCTGAGGATGCGCCTCGTCATAAATTAGACGCATCCTCTGGCAGCACAGGAGATACCAAGACAGGTGCAAAAAGCGCTGGTCTTTATAAATATCCTCCTTTGTGTCGGAACCACAAGACTGGCTCAGTTCCTCCAGAAACTCTCAACCCTTTTTCACTCTGGGTTTTCCAGGACTTAGATATTGATGGCCAGTCGACACCCTGCACCCCCGTGACCAGATGTTTAGGCTGCTACCAGCACTGGAAATAATACAGTGGACAGAACTCAAAGCAGAAGTTCCACCCTCCGTCTTGTGGTCATACTAGGGTACTGCAGCTCAGCTCCTATTCAAGTGAATGGAAGCTGAGCTGCAGTACCCCAGTGCTGGAAACTACACAGTGTATGGAGGCTTCCATCCATTGTATATTTTTCAGCCTGCAGCTCCCCAAAACAGCTGATTAGTGGAGGTGCCAGGTTTTGGACCCTCACCTATCTGATATTAAAGATCTATAGGATAGGCCACCAATATTTAAGTCCCAGAAAACCCCTTTAACATGTGTACTGCTGCCATGAAGCCACAGCAACAACATGCCCTCATGCTTCAACCCAAGCTGAATCCCCTTCTCTCGGAAACCACTGCTCCACTTCAGAGTTCTCTTCTGTAGGCTTCAGAGGCCTCCTGATGGTGAAGGCCCCAGGGCCAGTTGTCCCTTTTGCCCTCTCGATAATCTGGTCATGGCTTTATTTATGCTTTGATGCATTCAGATATTACATTAAACAACCATAGAACCTGCAAAAGGTGAGAAAAAGCTAAACTGTAAGGCAGGGCTATAGGCCCCAACGTCCTGTGCCTACAGGCTTCAGTGCTGCTGCTGATTCTCAGATCCAGTTCTTCAGCCTCTGAATAATAAAAAAGCTGGAACAAGTATAGGTATAGAGTATACTTTTTGCAGATATATAAATGTAAGCGGTCTTCAATGATACAGAATGGCAGCAGCTTATTTAAATGAACGAAATAAAGGTAACGAGATTTGAGATCTTTTACTAGGGTTTTATAAAATGCTTAATGCATCTCAAGAAAGGATTTTATTTTTTTATTTTTTTCCGATAGGAAGCCTGGTAGAAGAGACACTTCAATCCAATAACCTCATTACAGTCCTATAAAAGTGATAACCGTTCACAGTAACATCCCGGTATTTACTCTGGAATAGGTGCCGGAACGCAGACGCCGAGATCATGAAGAGACCCAAGTCTCCTGTATTTAACAGAATGTAAGACAACACAACTTAACACATCCACATTTACTTCATGAGCAGATGGCTCGTCTGTACTGTATTGTGAGTAATCAGACTTTGATTTCTATTAAACTTAAGAGTACATTTACAGCAAAATTCTAAAAAGATAAAAGCATCTTTATTATAGGATGGCTGAAAAGAGTAGTGCGCATTATGTGTCAATTCTGATAAAGAAATATGGCCAGACAGCAACAACAGGCTTTGAAAAGCTTATTTCCAGCGCCAGGAAACTGACAATAGCTACTAACTGCACTATCCAAAATCACTGTTTAATTGGCAAATAAATGAGAGCCATCATGTGAGGGAGAACACAAACGCTGGAAGATGATTATAATTGCCGTATACAATGTATGAATGTTCTTATAAATCGACGTTGCAGGGCTTGTCTATGTTACAGAAGCATCTTGAGGTTTGTCCTAGTGGAAGTGGGTGTTACTGAGACATTTTCCTCCCCTCTGTACCAACATATAACTTTTCTACCTTCCTTCCATTCCTCACTCATTCTTCCATTCTTCATTCCTTCTCCCTCACCTTCATTTTCCCCTTCTATCCCTCTCTTTCTCTTCTCCCTACCTTCCTTTTCCCCTTTTTTCTTCCTTCTTTCTGCCTCATGTTCCTTCCTCCTTATTTTTGTGTCTTTTTTTTTTTTTACATCCCTCCTACATATGGCTTCCTACCTCCTTCCTTATTTCTTCATTCCTTCCTTCATTACCTGCCTTCCTTTCCTCCTTCCATCCTTCTTTCTCTTCTTCCTACCTTCCTTTCTCTTTCCCTTTTTCTGCCTCATTTTCCTTCCTTTTAATTCCTTGTCTTTTTTAATACACTCTTCCTACATATAACTTTCTTTCCTTTCTTCATGTTTTCCTTCATCCCAATTTGTTTCTTCCATTCAGTTTTTGTTCTCTTCTTTCTTTCTACCTTCCTTCCCCCTTCCCTCCTTCTTCTGTTCCTTTTTGCTTTGCTTCCATGTCTTCTTTCTTTGTTTCATTCTTTCTTTCTTTCTTTCTTTCTTTCTCGCTTTCTTTCTTTCTCTCGCTCTTTTTCTTCTTTCTTTCTTTCTTTCTCTCTCTCTTTCTTTAATTCTTTCTTTCTTTCTCTCTTTCTTCCTTTCTCTCTCTCTCTCTTCTTTCTTTCTCTTTCATTTTTTCTTTTTCTCTCTCTTTCTTTCTCTCGCTCTTTTTCTTCTTTCTTTCTTTCTTTCTCTCTTTCTTTCTTTCTCTTTCTTTCTTTCTTTCTTTCTTTCTTTCTCTCTCTCTCTCTTTCTTTATTTCTTTCTTTCTTTCTCTCTCTCTTTCTTTCTTTCTTTCTCTCTTTCTTTCTTTCTTTCTCTCTTTCTTTCTCTCTTTCTTTCTCTCTTTCTTTCTTTCTTTCTCTCTTCTTTCTTTCTTTCTCTCTCTCTTTCTTCTTTCTTTCTTTCTCTCTTTCTTTTCTCTTTCTTTTTTTCTTTCTTTCTTTCTCCCTTAGGCAGCTCCGAAATTCTCACCAACTTCCCCCCCATGTTGTGATAAGGTTATTTTAAGCCTTCTCTTCTTCCTATCAGA
Source organism: Bufo gargarizans (assembly GCF_014858855.1). Taxonomy (NCBI): domain Eukaryota; kingdom Metazoa; phylum Chordata; class Amphibia; order Anura; family Bufonidae; genus Bufo; species Bufo gargarizans. The sequence continues at coordinate 171,278,562 of NC_058087.1, read as the reverse complement.
TGACATCATGTCGTTTGCAATGTGAATGTCTCCTCAATACAAAGCTAATTAGCCTCCTTCTAGTAAAAAATGGTGTAGACACAATGGGGGTCATTTACTATACTGAAATACACCTAAATTAGGCGTATTCCAGGCGCAGATGGCGGAACAACAGCAACTTGGTCCCGCTCACACCAGGTCTAAAATTGAGGGCATGGCGTGGGCGGGGAAGAGCCCGTATCATTCATCACTTTCTACACCTGTTTTATGTACAGAAAATGGTCTAAATGTAAGACACTAAGGAAGCTGTCTTACATTCAGAACTGGCGCTGAAGTTATGGAGAGGGCTGCTGTAAAATATAATGCCCTCCTTCATAAAGGGATTGCATGAGATATAATGCACCATATAGGGTAAAGTGACTCAGCTTCATTAATCAATTAAAATGCTATAGCAACCAACCTGGCATTAGTTGGAAGTTGGCAAGTAAGTAATGCTTTAAGTGATGGTACGAAAGCCAATCAGACTCTTAATTATTCATTGAAGAAGATGAGTGAGATATGACTTCCTGAATTATTTCTAAAGATGCTGTATTAGATCTTGTCAAACCATTCCCCTTCCATAGATATGACAGCTAAGAGACAACAGGGAATACACTTTTTTTCCCTAAAAAAAATGTCATTGCTTCAGTTATAGGCAGCAATGCTTTGTCTTCCACCTGCCGCCCCTGGGCTTGTCTGTGATGGACAAGTGTAGAATAACATGGTATATGACTCATTAGCTAGTACGTGTTAGCGGGCCTATTATATTGTATGCTACTCATTGGCATATAGTTATTATATAAAGAGGTTGATAGTACAGTGTGTCTTTCAAAGAACATGATGGGTACTTACACCGATAAATCCTATAATTAATGAGTACCTGCTACGTTTCAATTTCGGTACATATTGCCCGTAGAATTTGCCTTATAAGTGACTAATAAGTAGCAGGCACTATCCCTAGTTTACTTAATTGTGAGAAATGATAATTACACTAATTTAGGAATACACTAACTAATCTGCTGCCTTTCGTCGCAAAATGTTCTTCATATTTTTTATGGATTCAGTTATTCCCGTGTTAGACATTCATGTCATATCCGCAGGATATGTCGTAAATGATAGATGCAGGTCCCACCTCTGGGACAATACCTATCTTAATTCCGCCTGGTGAAGCATCCTCCGGCCACTGTAACCAAGTGGAAAATAAATGTAGAGATGGCTGCACATCTGCAAGTCTCTCTCCATTTACTTCTATGGAGGTTAAGAAAACAGTCGAGCCAACGGTTTAAGATGGGAATCTCCTTTAATATGTACTCTTTGAAAATTCTTGCAACTTATAAAATAGGATTAAGGAGCTAGGACTGTTCATGAGAAACTCTTCCTGACCTGAGAGCAGTTGAACAATCTACTTGGATGACATTAAAGGGATTCTGTCAGCTAGTTATAGCCTATAGAGCTGAAGACATGCGCTGCTAGATCACCACTAGCACGTCCACAATATACATTTCCCTTAAAGGGAACCTGTCATGTGGATATTTGATTATAATCTAACTAATTCTATACAATCATTAACTACTAAAAAGTGCCTTAGATGTATTCACTTACTGGTGTGACAGATGGTTACCTCATAATATACACACAAAGATGCCGCATGCTAATTAGATGATTTGAGTCCAGCGTGATGTCATTGAGTCCAGCGTTTATTTAATTAACAGCTATAGCCACTCCCCTGCCCACCTGCTGCTGATTCATATGGAAAATAACTGTCATTCAGCAGCAGGTGGGCGGGGAGAGTCAGGAGCTCATGAATATTCATGACTCATCATTATCAGCTGGAGCTTTTCAATACAAGATGTTGGCAGATTGACTGGGTCAATTAAAGAAAGTGACCCAGCATTTTGCTAAGAGAATCAGTCACTTATTTATGTTGCCCTTAGTTAGGACACCATAAAACTGGTGACAGGTTCCCTTTAACTCTGAGCGCTTTTATTCAGTCAAAAAAACAACTTTATATATATGCAAATAAGGCTAGTTACCAAAGTTTCAGGAGCCAATCCACCCCCACTGTGAAGGAGCAGAGCACCGCCCCGCACCCTCTGAATCTCCTCCTTGCTCCCCTGATATTCATAGTTGAAGCGCCGTAATTAGATATGAGCGAATAATTGAAAAGTTCTATTCAGCTTATTCGCAGAATTTTACAAAAAAATTTGCTTAGTGACGAATTACTTTGTCACGAAGGGCATTTTTTTGTAAATAGCGGGTCATTGTACCCCTCAGATGCCACGTTTATATATGATCGCGGCATCTGAGTGTCAAAACTGTGTAAAATTAACAATAAAAAAAAAATCTAATCAAACTTACCATCTCCATTTGCTCGCGACGGGACCGGATGCCGCCATCTTGCTTGAAGGTCATCATGCCGGCCGGCTGTGGCGACGTCATACGTCCCCATGCACAGGATTTCAGCCGAGATCTTCAATCAAGATGGAGTCTGACGGCCCATCGCAATAAAATGGAGGAGGTAAGTTTGAATTTTTTAGTTTTTTACACTATTTGAGGTTAAATCGATTCGCTGACACGAAGCAAATTCGGCTTCAAGACGAATCAAATTTATCCTGAAATTCGGATCAAATTCCACTTTGTGTGATTCGATTCACTCATCTCTAGCTAGTAATCTTGTACATGCCAACTAGTACATGCACAGTTCGTTCCCTAGGGCTGATGTCAGCACAGGGAAGGAACACCATGCCAGCATGCGTGAGATTACAGCGCTTCAACTCTGTGACGTCGGGGGAGCAAGGAGGAGATTCGGAGGATGCGGGCTGGTGCTGGCTCCTTCACAGTGGGTGTGGATGGGCTTCTGAAATGTTGGTAACAGCCCCTTGGGCTCCTTACTTGCCTCATTTGCATATATATATATATATAAAATCGTTCTTTTGAGTGAGCTATGGAAAATGTATTTTGTGGATGTGCTAGCGGCGATCTAGTAACGCATGTCCACAGCTTTATAGGCTCAAACTAGCTGACAGAATCCCTTTAACTTTATATAATTTTCTGTGAAGGTTCTCATTCAATCCAAGTTGATTTGCAGTAGATTCTAAGATACGAGAATAAAATAGGCTTAACAAAGGCTAAGTGAATAACAAGTTTATTGAATAGTGATAAAATACATATACATACAGATCACATACAGAGTAAAAAAAAAAACACATTAACCTACAATTAATGGGAAAACTCCTTATGGTCCAGCTCCCAGCCCCAACGTGGATGACACCAAATGATAAATACAAACAGAGGTAGTCAGATACATCTTCCTCACTGACATCTTCCTTTGAACTTAAAGCTCACATTTATCTTCCTTTATATCTTCTAGTGACCCCTCTTGAAAGATATCCAGTGTACAGTACACATGTCCTGAGTTAACCATTCGGGAATGCTGCCTGGTGGTCATCTGACACAGAACATTTTTTCTTGCAGCCATTTCTATAGTCCTCCAACAAGATTTTTCAATTAGAATGATTTGTAAAAGGAATCTCCAGCAGTAAGTACAGGTGACTCATGCTTCAGTCAGCATCATTTGATGGCTTACACATGAGACATCAGTATTTAATGCTGGAGATTCCTTGTACAAGTCAATTTGCTCTGACTTATTACTACTGATATATCACGTTCTCGTCAATTATAACTTTAAATACTATGAAACCTTAGATACAAATAATTCTCACAGAAATTCTGTCATGCCTTTTTCCAGACAGAAGTTCTCAATTTCTCCAATCTTTTAATAAAGAGAAATCTCACGTATGTGATGTTCAAAACTGTATCCCATCATCTTTAGGGGACCCTAAAAGTAAGGGACAATATTATATTTGAATCACATGTTTTTACCACTTATTTTATGCAACCTAAAATTTGATTTGCTTTTGAAGAGACTGCCTGACATTGAGTGCTACTTCTGCGCTTGCTTGTTAACAGTGAACCCAACTTCTTCTCTTCCTTTTTTTCCCCGCTGTATTCCATAAAATCAATATACATAGTGGCAGCTTTTTAAAAGCAGTCGCAGTACAATCAATAAAGATGAAAATGCAATATCATAACTGACGTACGACTAAAGGTGGGAAAATGTATGCAATTTTGTGAAAGTCAAATTATACCTGAGATCCCAGATCAAAGTCAACGGCTCATGCTGGCCTGTGCTAGAAATGGAAGACTGATAATCAATTTTTTTTTTACTGCCATACAGTAAACATTAACTTCTTGTGCACCATAGGGACCATTTTGACAGATTATTGGAAGCCCTGCCAATCAAATCCTCTTTTCACAGAAAACTTAGCTGACAAATCTGGTCAAGTGTAAAAGATTATCACAAGAAGGTTTTGCCTTCAAGCAGTTGATTGACTTGCTTTTATATAACTGCTTTTTATGCTAGGATTTCCTGCTGTGAGAGGGGCAGAAAGAGTAGCTTCATTCTCTGTTTGCATGATTTGCTTCCCTCTATGAAATTCTGGCAAATATAAAGTAAATTAAATAGTACAGTACATCAGAACAGGATTTAAACCTCCCTAACCTCATATTATGCAATATTCCATTTTATTTTCAATGCATTCGTGGCTGGTGTGTAAGTATAACATTGATGGTGCTGTGGAAGGAAATGAATGCATAGAAGTAGATGAGTTTTTAGCATTCCCTAGACTTTTCTTCACGGCTAAGAAGGCTTTTGCTGCCTTCCTTCTTGAAAGATATGTCTGGCTGTAAACTTTCAGATTGTTTAGTGGGATTTACAACTTCCTCTTTTCTGATCCTTGATAATAGAAGCTCTTACCAAACACTTGGTTTTCATATCATTCTCCTCCCTGAGAAATCCTTCTAAAAAGACTCCTATGCTGTATCCACTCTAAAAGGTACTAGAGATCTTCCAGATCAGTCTTGAGAGGACTAAGATTAGGCACTGTGTATGTAATATCTTTGTTTTTGTATTACAGTGAGTACTACTGTGTCTTGAAACCAAAAACTCTTAACTCCTAAATCCATAATGACTCATTTTTAACCCTGATGTAAGGGATTCTGGAAAAAGTAGTTTTTTGGACTCCAAAAAAAGGCAAATTGTTGTACATTGAAATGTCATCTACAGGTTTATTAGACTGTAAAAGATGCACACTTGTCAATATAACAGGACCTATTGAGTTTTCATGTCATTTATCGACTAAAGCAGGCATGCTCAACCTGCGGCCCTCCAGCTGTTGCAAAACTACAACTCCCAGCATGCCCAGACAGCCTTCAGCTATCAGCCTACAGCAGGGCATGGTGGGAGTTGTAGTTTTACAACAGCTGGAGAGCCGCAGGTTGGCCATCCCTGGACTAAAGGTTTGTCCACTTAGTTCCTGCCACCTGTAAAATTAAGAAACCAGGCATAGGAGAGCATCAGACCAGTATGCGGTTCCATTCATCCAGGAACACTAGATTTCTGCCCTTTATAGAGTACTCAATCAGAAAACGGTTATCTGATGAAAATTGCCTTATAATATCCTTATACTTCTCCTGTCAATTTGCTCCAAATGAGTTGTCACTGTATAAGCGAGTTAGTGCCATCAGTTTTCCTAAAACCTATAGTATAAGAAGCCAAAGGGAACTGAGCCTGAGCGTCTTGTGTAAACCAATTGTAAAAGACCAATAGTTTCCAACCAAGGTTGATTAGATCCAGATTAAGAAAATATATGTATTATATCTAGAACCAATTTAATAGAAAATAAAAAAAATCTGGACCGTGATAGGAATTGGAGTACTTAGCTGAAATTCATTACTGAAAGCATTACTTTAGAACATGATCCTATTGGATTTGGTAATAACTAAAAGTGTAGATAACTTTAAGAAGGGGTTAGATATCTTCAATATACGTGGTTACTGGTATTACCATATGTCAATCCAGTGATCTGTCCGATTGTCAACAGGGATCAAGAAGAAATTTTCCACTTAAAGAAGTTATCCAGGTTAGGAGATCATTATCACATTGGCAAGGGTCAAAGTCCTTGCAACCCTGCCAATCAGCTGTTTCAAGGAGCCACTGTGCTTACCGGAGCTCTGGTGAGTGCAGCCGGCTCCTGGCAGCTTTCCAAGCATTGTGCTTGGTATTGCAGCTCATCCCATTGACTTGAAAGGGGTTAAACTGCAAGTAGGCCATGTGACTGATGTATGGTGACGTCACATGGACTAGGAAGAGGCTATTTGTGCCCATGGAGTGCCGGCCTCTTCTTCTGTCAAACTCCCACCATCTGATATTGATGACCTATCCAGAGGATGTCATCAATATAAATTCCTGGATAACCCCTTTAACAGCAAATTGGGTTTCTACCATTTAGAGTTTTTTTCCAACTCCCAGCATGCCCAGCTACTAGGGCATGCTGGGAGTTGTAGTTTTGCAACAGCTGGAGGGCCGCAGATTGATCATCCCTGCTCTAGACCAACTTAAGTTTATATTAGACGGTTGAACATGATGGACTAAGGTCTATTTCAAGCCAACTTTGCAACAGTCCATGGAAGTAATAATCCTAACAATGGAAAGTGGTTGGATGTGGCTAAGAAATGGCTTTAGTGGTGGCAGAGAACTGAAATAGTTTCTTGATATAGTGGAAACATTACTTGATAAGTTTATGGATCTTGTTTGGGTTAGAGATTGAGAACATTACTTGAAGGTAAATATTTCTAACTTACAGAGGAAACCTTCTAGACACCATCTTCTGACACAATATGAGAAATGATGATGCTTACATAAACGAAGGTGGCGAGTCAGTCTTTCACCAAACACCAACTGCATAAATTTAGGGATAGTGATTTACATTCAGTTTTCTTTGATAATATGTCCATCAAGAGATATTCATTGGAAACAAAATGGCGTTCAGCTAAATGGTTTTAATGATATTTAATGAAAAATTAATCTGAAGGGGTTCAAACACCCTGAACACCCCTGGCACATTTGTACTGTGGTGATCATGGGTTTTACGACCTATAAGAAGTCAAAATATTGTTTTTGGCAGGAATTAATTTTAAAGGACATGAAACAGGAACAGGAAAATACAAAAAGTTGCAGTTATAAGTTCATAAATACATCGCTGAAACGTCCCTCATCCTTAAGCAATTTACCAGATAGGTACTGAGTAAAATATAAATGATAGGTGTAAATTTTTTATATTATTTTTAAGTAAATTAAAACTTACTGTCAGAAATGGGAAGATCTCACTTCATGGTCACATACAAGATTCATATAATTTAGTTTGAAGAATGTTTTAAATTATTTTTTTTCTTCAGTAAAAATCTTCTTAAACCTGAACTCCTCCTCTATGAGGTCTACATCTCATGCAAAATTCAAAATCTTACACTTTACTTTTTTTATTTCTAAGAATATATTTCTTTAAGTGACTTTAACAAATCCTTGAAATATTTAAGTCAACTTGTGTGTAAAATGTTTCATATTTTAAAAGTCAACCAGGGAAAACCATAGTTTTTCCATAGTAGGTCAAATTTGCACTGGGAATTTAAGTGCTAAAGTAGGGAGCTGACAAGGAATACAGCTATGGCCCTCATGTATTATACAGTGTTATGCTATGATCTACTTTTTACAGTAAATGTTGGGTTGGGGTTCCTTAGGTCCACCAGAAGAATCAAGACATAAATACAGAGCCCAGTGGCAAACAGTTGGTTTTAAAGGAGGTATACAGGATTTTGATATTGATGGCCTATCCTCAGGATAGGTCATCGATATCAGATTATCGGAGTTCCAAATCCCAACACTCCTGCCTATTAGCTGTCAGAAGAGGCTGCACCACTCCATGAGCATTGGTCACATGGCCTGGATGAAGCTCAGTTCCATTCAAGTGGATGTTTCTGAGCTGCAATACCAAGCACAGCCGCTATCCAGTTGTGCATGGTAAGCTGTGAGAAGGCCGCATCGTTTACTAGAGCTCCGGTGAGCGCAGCGGCTTCTTTGAAAAGCTGATTGGGGGAAGGGGGTCCTAAGAATAGGTCATCAATGTCAAAATGTATTTCTGGAGTGTCATAATATTACAGGCTATAGCTACTTGAGAGGGGTTGTTGATCCAGGGAGTTATTCTGATTGCCTGGTTGGAGTCGGGAAGGAATTTTTTCCCCTAAAGTGAGGAAAATTGGTTTCTACCTCACAGGGGTTTTCGCCTTCCTTTGGATCAACTTGCAGGATAACAGGATGAACTGGATGGGCGGATGTCTTTTTTCAGCCTTATAAACTATGTTACTATGTTACCTCTTCAAAATGGAGTTGTCTGTTCCTTGTGTCACGGCCTCTGTTGTGTGTGCCGTGACACGGTTGCCGTGCATGCTGTTGCCTGCTGCAATGTGTTGTTGCAGCATGTAGGTGGCTCCTCCTTTCCCCTGGGTCCTTCCCTGTCTTGTGCGGAGGGGATTAATTATCTGGCTGGTGTAGATTTAGGTGTGTCTTGGGTGTAGCCTCTTGGCTCTTTATATTCTGGTGTTGTGAGCTTGAGGTCAGTTGCCCTTCAGCCTTTTTGTGAGCTTGAGTGCTTCTCCACTTGACCTCTGGCCACCCTAGGGGCAGGCTGCTGTGGAGGTCACAGTTAAGGGGGCGGTCCGCTATGAAGGTCAGTGTTAAGGGGAAGATTGCTGTAGAGGACCCTGTTAGAGGGGCTGGGTGTTGCGGAAATCACTGTTAAGGAGACGGGGTACTGTGGAGGTCACTAATAAAGGGGCGGCCACTGTGGAGGTCACTGTTAAAGGGGGTGCCACTTTGGAGGTTAACGTTAAGGTGCGGGATGCTGTGGAGGTCTCTGTTAAAGGGGCGGGCGCTGTGGAGGTCTCTGTTAAGGGGGCAGGGAACGGTGGAGGTCACAGTTAAGGGGACGGTCCGCTATGGAGGTCAGTGTTAAGGGGTGGGGTGCTGTAGAGGTCACTGTTAAGGGGACAGGGTGTTGTGGAGGTCACATTCTAAGGGAACAGAGCTCTGTGGAGGACACTGTTAAGGGGGCGTGCGTGGTGTTGCGGAAATCACTATTAAGGAGAGGGGTACTGTGGAGGTCACTAATAAAGGGGCGGCCGCTGTGGAAGTTACTGTTAAAGGGGTGAGCCACTGTGGAGGTCACTGTTAAGGGGGCGGGATGCTGTGGAGGTCACTGTTAAAGGGGCAGGTGCTGTGGAGGTCTCTGTTAAGGGGGCAGGGAATGGTGGAGATCACAGTTAAGGGGACGGTCCGCTATGGAGGTTAGTGTTAAAGGGCAGGGTGCTGTAGAGGTCACTGTTAAGGGGACGGGGTGTTGTGGAGGTCACATTCTGAGGGAACACAGCTCTGTGGAGGTCACTCTCAAGGGGGCGCGTTATTGTGGAAATCACTGTTAAGGAGACGGGGTACTGTGGAGGTCACTATTAAAGAAGATGGCGCTGTGGATGTTACTGTTAAGGGGCAGGTCACTGTGGAGGTCACTGTTAAAGGGGCGGGCACTGTGAAGGTCACTGTTAAGGGAGGAGGGGACTGTGGAGGCCACTATTAAAGGGGCAGCAGGGTACTGTGAGGTCACTGTTAAGGGAGCGGGGTACAGTGAGGGTCACTGTTAAGGGTGCGGGGTACTGTGGCAGTCACTGTTAAAGGGGCAGTCGCTGTGGAGGTCTTTGTAAAGGGGCTGGGAATGGTGGAAGTCACAGTTAACGGGACTGTAAGCTATGGTCAGTGTTAAGGGGTGGGTGCTGTAGAGCTCACTGTTAAGGGGGCGGGCCCCTGTGGAGGTCACTGTCAAGGGGGTAGGGTGCTGCGCAACTCACTGTTAAAGGTGAAAGCTGCTGTGAAGGTCAAGGTTTTAAGGAGACGTGGCACTGTGGGGGGTCAGTGTTAAGGGGTGGGGGGCTGTGGCGGTCACTGTTTTGGGGGCGGGGTGCTGTAGATGTCACTGTTATGGTGGATACTGTCGATATCTTTTAACGACACACAAACATTAAATTAAACACATTAAATATACCCGAGTGAAGCCAGGTCCTGCTGCTAGTTATAGCATAAAATTTTGTCTTTTGTTGCTAGTACTCCAGTTTTCTCCCACAATTTAAATCCATTTATAAATTTACAAACTTGTTAGAAAAATTAGCTCCGGAACACTTCCCTAGACTTCGAGTCCAGTGGGAGAAAAAGGATGTGAATGAACACAGGGCAGGAGGCGGAAATACAAGTGGATTTAGCCTACAGAAAAATCTTGCTCCAGTCTTTTTGCTGTTTGCAGCTCTCCTCACCTGTTCTTGTCCCTTTTTCTGCATTGTATTACAGTGTACATACATGGCTCTTGTTGGGGTTTCTGCTTTGTGCCTGCAGCGTTTCAGTAGTCGAGCAGTATTTCTGTGTCTGCAACAAGCAGCCGCTGAGCTTGGAAAACATATTAGATGCCTGACCTGGTTTCAGCCAGGTGTGAAAATATTCCAGGGCTCTGTCTCCGTTCCACCTTTTAAACCTTAAGAAGGGAAAGAGAAAGAGCACAGAGCCTCCCATTTCTGCAAACAGCCAGTAATTGGCAGCCTGGAGACAAAAAGCACTATATACCATACAGTGACGTATAAATGGTGGGTGTAGTAGTAGCAGTAGTCACTCCCTAGTCAATATACTGTACTTGGGCTCCTATAAACATTTAGATATTTTCACAAAACAAATGTTATTACCAGTAAATGAACCATTTCTGATGCTGGTTCTTGCCACCCCTCTTTTTAGTCCAGGATATTAAGATTCTCTGCTTGCTGTCAGTAAATAAAGAGGCTGGAAACATGTGCAGACCTAATTCTTTTTACATACTAGGACTAATGCTAAAGTACTTAATGGGGCTGTCCCACTAAAAATATTCTAAACCTTTCAAACCAGCCCTTGGATCTGAATACTTTTATAATTGCATGTAATTCTAAATTTTGTATAGCCAGTGAGTTATTCAATAAAGTCTGTGAAGACAGGCCAATACGCACCTTGGCTACTCCAGACCTCAATAGCTCATCTCCTTCTCACCAGCGAGTATTTTTATACCGGCATAAAAGATGCTATCAGTCAAGAAATGGGAGTCTAGATGAACTAACGATCATCTGAACAAATGTTCCTAATCATCCACCTGTGTAAAGGTGCAGCGACCCCGTGAGGAGCCAGTGTAGAGGATGGGAGTGGTAGTGGTCCTGATGAAGTGTTGTGTCAAGGTGTGCTGCCTCAGGCTGTTGCTCCCTGGTTGGTGGCAGTTCAGCACTTAGGTTAGACTGGCCTAGCGGTAGTTTGGTGGCTTGGTTGTGAACCCACACTTCACAGAAGTGTCTTTAATGCTGATGGTAGCAGTCCATGCTGGAGTCTCAAAATTTTACTTGAGAAAAGTCGGTTTGGTTCTCTGGAGAATCTATATCAGGAGCAGGAGCTCATGCGTGTGCTTCCTCTCGCCTCTGTCTCTGGACAGGATCTTCCTCTTGGCTGGGAGCAGAACCAGTCCACTCCTACCAAGAGGGTAGGAACAGGGTGATTTTAATGCTGATGGTAGCAGTCCATGCTGGAGTCTCAAGATTTTACTTGAGAAAAGTTGGTTTGGTTCTTTGGAGAATCTATATCAGGAGCAGGAGTTCATGTGTGTGCTTCCTCTCATCCTCTGTCTCTGGACAGGATCTTTCCTCTTGACAGGGAGCAGAACCAGCCCAATCCTACCAAGAGGGTAGGAACAGGGTGATTAGCCCTGTTCCTTGCCAACCTTTGTCAACCATTCCTTCCTGGTAGCTATGGCCAAAAGCAAACAATAAAATATACTCCCTGGTGACGTCCAATGTTCTTATAGTTGACATCATTCGATAATATACAACAATAACACACCACAAATGATACTGAAAGATACCTACGGACCTGCTCACATAAAAGAGATCCATCAGCTGTCCTGACATTTTTATTTTATTTTTTGTAAATATTTCTGGAGTATCTTTTCTTAGAACTCTGCGTTGTGTGTTCCTCTCTTATTACTACAAAAAATCTGTATTATCAAATGGGGTGTGTGTCTTGACACACTGACCAAAAAGTGCAGGAACCCATGCCCTTTAACAAGGAGAATGAATGAATGGCAGAACCCAATTACGAATGATTCATACATTTCTAAAGAGGAATAGCAGAGGAACAGCACAATGCAAAGTGAAAAAGCAGGGACACATAGTAAAATGTATTTTCTGTCCTATATTACAGCGTAGATTTTCTCACTGTAATAAGATCATCCTCTGTCTGCAAACAACACAGAGGGGCGAGGGCTCCAATCACGTGCCACGTCTTTTCTCACTTGTGCCCGGCACTGGTACAAATCCAGCAGATCTTGATGTGTAATAAACAGCTCTATATTTATCCCAGTATTCCTCATACGAGAAATGATCTCAGCAGCTCTTAGGCTAGGGCTCTGCCTGACTCATGGGTCTCGCCCTATTCATATGCAGCGACTGGGCTCCTGCCCGCACTCCTACTTGATGTATTTTCACACTGGCACCTTGCCTCTGGCCTGATCTGACCATTGGAGATGCCAGGGGTATCCTGGTGGCAGGCCTTCTCCTGAGAGCTATACAGAACAATGAGATCTGTTTGTACCAGAGGCACCGGGAAAAGCAAACTGTTCTCGGCGTGCTTGATACAAATGATATAGCAGAGGCCATTGCGTTGTAGAAGCAGAGAAAAGGAATATCTTTCCCATAGTATGGGCAGTGTCGTAGTTGGAGGCTCTGGGTCTGAATGCAAAATCTGTAATTTGGCCCCCACCTACTGTTTGCCAGTTATAATACTGCGGTAGAGGGGCCTAGATGCGACTGCTTGTCAGTCTACAATATTTCCTGCACAATCCTGAAACAAATGGTCTTGCAGAAAATTTTATCCTACAGATTAAATCCTGCGTTAACTTAACTCCTGATCACTTCCATCTTTTGGCAGCCACCAGGGGTGGACCTAGCCTTTCTGCTGCCTGAGGTGACAACTGAAATGCCCGGCTCAGGCAGCACAATAATGATGAAATCGGCTTCTGGTAGGCTTGAGGAACTAGGACTAAAGCCTTTTAGAGGAAACGGTGGGCCAGGGAGACATCACTGGCGTCGCTGCATTCAACTGTATTGCTGTCCTGAGTACAGCAATGCAGTTGAATATTTAGAGATGAGCGTTTCCACAATAAAATAGCTCATTGCCCCATGGCCCTTCTGCTACCCCCCTGTTGCCCCTACCTGGTGCTGCCTCACCTGGCCTCATTGGTGGTGCACCTCTAGCTGCCACTTAGCTGAGGGTGGGGCTTATCCAATAGAGTTGGGGCTTAAAGGCTATAGACACCTACAAGGCATTTTTTATGATTGCATGTTACGCATTTTGGGCTAAAAAGAATTTTTTCATTTGGTCTTTACTAAAAAATTTCAGCTGTTTTTGATATACAGGGGTTAACAATCAGTCTGTCTGCAGAGAATCACTTCTCAGTCTCATCAGCTCATGCAAGGCCTTATCTCTGATATCCCGGCCTCATAAACACTCATTTAAGCTATATTATCAGTTTTCTAAGAGTTTACCTATAAAGAGTGTTTGAGGTCAGGAGATTACATATAAAGCTTTACATGAGTTGAAGGTGATACTCTGCAAACAGACTGATTTTTAACCCGTGTACTGAAGATTTTTAATAAAGACTAATTGAAAAAAAATAAAAAACGCCAAAAATGAATAAAATGCAAGTGTAAAAAAGGACAATAATGATTTCTTTGGACACATATAGAACCATTCTTGCAATATTGCTCAGATTGCAATACGAGGGAAAAAGATCAGGGGGAAGTAGGAGATTAAGAGAGGAAGGATTGGAATTGTTATGTTTACTTTAATTTGTGTTTTTTGCATATTTAGTGTTAAGCAAAGTCATTTTTAAAGCAATTGTTTTTGTTGAGTTTTCAATAAAAGAAACACAGTCACTACAGTGGAAAAGTACCAGAACATTTATAGAACTAAACAAAATTAAAGGCGTTTTCCAGGATATTTTTTTTTTTATGATGATCTTACCTCAGGATAGGTCATCAATATCTTACACCCAGGACCCCAACTATCAGCTGTTTGAAGTGACCATGGCACTCCAGTGAGAGCTGTGGCCTCTTCCTAGGCCAGTGATGTCACGTTCATCGGTCCCATGTCCTAGGCACAGCTCAGTCTCATTCAGGCTGCAATACCAAGCACAGCCACTATACAATGGATGGAGCTGAACTCAGTATGCTGTGAGGAGGCCACAGCTTCTTCAAAGCGGATCAACGCGAGTCAGACTCCCACTCATCAGACTCCCACTCATCAGATATTCATGACCTTCCTTGAGGAAAACCCTTTTAACCTATAAAGGTCTTGCATCAGCTGCTAACATCATCCCCAATCATGTCTGTAAATATTTTAGGAGGTCCCCAGAACTGGAGGTAGGTTAAAGTAGTCCTCATTGGGGCAGAGATATTTCTGCGCTTCCTGTCAGTCATTGATGTAACAGACCAATAAGCGCCCCTCAACAGATCACACAGCAAATGGTCTTTTATGGGCTTAGTGTCCCATTGACATTCCTTTAATTTCATCCTTTCTCAAGTGTTTCATCTCCATACGCATCACCCATGAACATGGCAACATCTCAGCCCATGATGCTTTTTTGTACCATCAAGAATTGTATGTATGTTATAATAATGGGTGGAAAATTGGGGACAACATGTGTCGTAGGAGAGATCCTTCTAGCTATACGGATCACAGCATCAACTGAAAGCAGATCCCGTAAGCCATAGAGAACAAAGTTTGAGATGTACTGTAACCTGCAGCTGCTCTTGCATTCATATGACCTGCATCGGTCCTCCAAACACCTCCAAAAAAAAAAACACCTTCAACTCAACGGCTCCTTCGAAAACCAAGACCCTTTCGACCATGTCATCCTGCACGTTCCTCTGAAAATGACGGGCAAGGAACACCCTGACACCGGCAACAGCTCAGACCAAAGTATGGTCTATAGACTCTACACCAATTCAGACAGGTTAGCGACAAAGCGGAATGGACGGAAGCCTCTCTCTCTCTCTCCGAAGCAAACTATTAACTCCTTCACTGCTGGAGTGGACATCAATGCATTATTTTGTAAGGCGTTGTAGGCCTCTCCAGCACTGAATGGGTTAAACTACCCTGGTGACCAGTTTCTGAGGAATTGAAGGGTTTTGTTTTCATCTTTTTGGGGGGGTATTTTTATTTTTTATTTTTTTTATCCCTGACCTGTCCGTGGAGATCCCTGTTCCATTAACTCTGGCCGCGTCTAGCTCTCATCATTCTACGTACAAGCGGGGGAGTTATTTTATGCGTCTACAATCACTCACCAGGAAATTCTCTCGCACCCTGTAGGACAATAAGAAGAGAGTTAATGCTGCGATGGGTGAAGGACTTTTATTTAGACCCGTGACAAAGTACCCAATTATTTCCGGCACAGGCCTCCGTCCACTCGGAGATGACAAGAGTGAATCATTTCTCTCACAATGGCGGAGGAAGTCATCATGTAACAAGTAAGCGAGCATCATGCGGATACTGACTGACTCTTGAATTAAACAGAGACAACCCGAGGTCCTGCAATCGGAACATGAGCAGCTAATTTCATGCTGGAATATACTTATGATGAAATGACAATGTAAAGTCCCACTACTCAGACGCCACTATAATAATTAACTACAAGTATAGGACACACGACCTCACAAAAATAATTACTTTCATGTCAATGTATTGTCTCAATAATGGATTGTGGTAAGTCAGCATGAAGATCGCTGGTCGGCTACCTGCATGGCATAGGTGGCTCATGGATGTCTCATGCTTAATGTTAATAATAATCTGACATCATCTCCATTGCCCATTGATGTATAATCACACATCTTCTGATCCTCCCCCATCCAAATTACTAATCATTATTTTATTTATTCCACTACAGTTGCAGCATGCCGATCTTTCAACTGGTATTGCTTCGTTTTATTAGCTTATGATGGTTGTGGTAATATTGGTTACCTTTGCTAACCTCTTGGCTTCTTGTCTGGATGACAGCCATTAGAGTGCAGGTCATGATGTAGTCACATCAGCCTCTTGCTGCACAAGAGACTTCCTCTTAATGTCACAATGTGGTCTTATCAGGCTCTTGCTGCACAAGAGACTTCCTCTACGTGTCATAATGTGGTCTCATTAGTGTCCTTCTGCACAAGAGACTTTCGCTACGTGTCATAATGTGGTCTCATCAGCTTCTTTCTGCACAGGAAACTTCCTTTGGCTATCATGACATGTTCTCTTTAGTCTCTTGCTGCACAGGAGACTTCCTCTACATACGATATCATGATGTTGTCTCATCAGTCTCTTGCTGCACAAGAGACTTCTTCTGCATATCATCAGGTGGTCTCATCCATATCTTGCTGCACAAGAGACTTCCCCCACCTATCATGATGTGGTTTCATCAGTCTCTTGCTGTACAAGAGACTTCCTCTGCATGCATCACAGACTTGTTTCCATTCAGACAGCAGGAAGGTGGCAGAACAAATTGTAGAGTAAAAAACATAAAATAAAACCCAAAACAAAGGGGAAAGGAGATACAAAATCTTATACAAAAGTTTAGAATAATTTATTAGAAGAAAGTTATATTAGCAGTTCTGGAAATTAATAGAATTCTTGTTTCTCACATCCCTTTCCTTCATGCACATCCTCTCCCATCCTTTGGTTGAACTTGATGGACAAAAGTCTTTTCTACCTTACTTACTAATTAAATATGTAAAAGTGATGATGATTTATATCCAGTAGGTGTAGACACCTTTGTATAACCTAATAGTAAATTCTCATTACCATAGAGGGAAATCTCCTATCCAGGAGTCGGACCCTAATCTATTAATAAGGGTGCATTCACACGACCGTATAAATGGATCCGCATCCATTCCGCAATTTTGCGGAACGGGTGCGGACCCATTCATTTCAATTGGGCGCAAAAGATGCGGACAGCACACCGTGTTCCGTTCCGTGGGCCCGCAAAAAATATGGAGCATGTCCTATTCTCTATATAGTGCCGGCCATGTACGGTCCGCAAAGTGCGGAACGCACACGGCCGGTATCCATGTTTTGCGAATGCACCCTTATCCGTGTTTTGTGAATGCACCCTTAGGGTAAGGAGCTGATACCAAAACTATCCTTCTAGAAGATCTGGCACACCCATGCATTAAACAGATAACTCCTGTATTTCTGTGGCCATTGTGTAATACTTCATTTTACCTGTGGTGGCACTGCAGGGAAATAAACAATAGTTGATAGATTCCTCCACAGATTACTGCTGATCGCTGGCAGGTCTCAATGGTTTGACCCCTCCTCCGAGGATCTTAACTTTAGTCTAACAAAAAGAGATTGTCAAAAGCAGAGAAGCCCTTTAATTCCCTGTGAAGCAATACCATATATAACATGTCACCCGCAGCTTCGATAAACTGCTGTGCACTATTTATACATTAAAGTAGGTGTCGAATATTACATCAGGTACTTACATTATACGGTATGAAAACTGAATATTTTTGTTTTCTAACACTTATAATTACCAATGTGAAATTTTCCTATTTAGTTTTTTTTTTTAAATAGATCCTTCTCATTACATCTAAATGAGGCTTTATGAATTTGAAATTCATAAAGATAGAACATATATAGGTAAAGTAAGCTATTTACATAAAACAGGTAATAACATGAAATTTTATGCCTAATATCTGATTGTTAGTGGGATCAGTCCCCAGGGGAAGATGAAATTCCATTGGCTGCCCAGTCCTATATGGGAGCACTATATTGGGTTGTCTTATTTGTGTAATTTTTATCAGATGTCAGGTAATGTTAAATATTTATTTTAAATGTTTTTAGTTTTTTTTATTCTTTTGTGGTGGCCATATTAGATACTCACAGATCCTTCCTTTGTAAGACAATTGAGTTATGTTGTAAGGGAATCGACCCGGGTTCATGTTCAGTCTGTATGCTTGATTATTCCTTTGGTGGCAGAAAAATCTTGTGTACCCAGAGATCAGTTTCAGATGATGTTGGGAGCGTGACCTCGTCGGGCAGCACATTTCCCTGTCTCAAAGCTTGTACTCTTTTTGAAGTGCTCTTAGACATCACTAGAGCTACTGGTGCTTGCAGGGATCAAAAATCCAACATGTTTTGGAAAAGTACTCAATTTCCTTCGTCGGGTACACTGAGACAGTGAGACAGAACAATTAAACATACAGACTGCACATCCACCTGGGTAGGTCCCCGCACTCAGTTGTCTTGCATGGCCTACCATTAGGACAGGGATGTACTGGTGGTAGTGTCTATCCTAGAGTCCATTTCTTAATAGCGCGGATAGAACTAGTTGCAGTACTAGCTAGTTTCTAGTTTGCAGTAGCGCCAGTGCATTTTGTGTTTTTCAGTTCCTTCCAGTTGTGTGTGCTTTATGACAGCTGCAATGAATTGAAGTTAATGGATAGAAAATTGTGTCTCCAGGATAACTTGTAACAGAGGCTGAGGATTGGCAGGGGAGATTCATACAGAACATTATCTGTTTTATAACACTGTTATCCAGCTTCATTTTGGCTTCTGTCATTTAAAATGTCATTGGAGATGACTCTGCAGACTCTATCATTGTCTACACAGCAAAGCTGACAAGTGAGCTTCAGAAAACAGGAAACACCTAACTATAGAGTATATTACTGTGATCAGTGTGAAAACTATTTATTTGGCTTTTTTATTTGATTAGTCACCTACAAATAAAAAATAAAAAAATAAGGAAGGGGCTTATTAAAATCTGATATATAATATATTATTTCTGGCATCTAAATCTGAACACTGTACTAGCATTTACTGGACTAATATTCTCTGTATCAATTGTATTCTTCGTACAGAGTTGACCTTTAGAATGTGATCAATAATTAGTTTATCCCTTTGCAGTAACCACCAGTTATATAATGACTTCCGTAGGGAGTCTTTTTTTGTGACATTCATATGTTCCACTCATAGATAAAATATTCTGAAAAAATGTACAGACATAAACTGCTTCCTTATTTTGCCTTTGCAGAGGTTACAATTGTAGACCTTTGGATGTATCTTGCACAGGTTTATCTGAATCTACACAAGGAACATAGAGGTGATAAAGAAAAGAGAAAGCTAGGTAGTTTACCATGAAGACTGAAGTGACTGGGTCATCAAATGTCTGCAGATACGTTAGTTCTAGTAGCAATGGGGAAACCTGTCTAGTATTTTGTGTTATCCCACTTCAAGCACTTTGCACAATTTATTAAGAGTCTAAATGTACATCATGGTATGCGTGAGGCACAAGAAGCCTAAACAATTTGAGGAAGAACCTATTGAAACACAATTGTTTACTTTTTGTTAGCCCAAAAGGGGAATGAGCCTAGGACTGCATGGTAGGAGAGGTATGGGTGGTGTTCTGAAGCAAGAGTACTTTGGAGCCTGGACATTTGTAGACATTTGCCCTAATTGCTTCTATGCAAAGCCTTCAACTCTCTACTTTAGTGCACTTTGAAGAGTTAACTCGCTCTGTGATTTATGTTGTTGTATGCATTTATCCTGTTCTATACTGTTGACCTGGATTTTACAAGTATATGGTATATCCTGTTCATGTGCACTGTTATTGCACTGTATTTGCAGCGAATTGTGGGAAGAGTTAATGCATAGCCAGTTCACACTAAGAGACTTTCCAGCCTGTGCTCTGAAAAGCTAGTAATTTTCCACTGCTGTCATTAGGGACTATTAAGAGGTGAGCTTTGGAGGGAAAAGTGAACTTTTGATGGTCTGGTGAAGTTCTGTTAGACTGTTATTTTCAACTGAAAACTGCTTAGTCATTCCCATTGACTTGAATTGAGGCCCAGTACAATCCTATGGCAGCCTTGAACTGCAAGACTGCTTCTGTTAGGCTGTACTTCTCCAGCTTCACCACTCCCACTAGAAGGTTCTAGATAAGTTAGAAACTGTATAAAAGTAGATCAGTCAAAGACTCTACTGGTCTGCAGATAGGGACCAGTGCTCAGTAGGAGAGACTGCACAGGTGACTAGAAGAAGGTGCTTAGACAGGGATACTCTGCCACAGACCCCCGTTGTTATCAGCCCTGTGACCAGGGAGATAGCCAGACGACTGAGCCACAGACCCTGAAACAGCAGCCCTGTGGACAGGGTACCAACTTTCTAAGAAACAGAGGAACAGTAAGCTCAGGCGTTTCCTCAGCACTGAAACTTCTGCTACCCCAATGCCTATTTTGTTTTACACTTACATCATTACAGTAAAGAAGCACACGGGATTACTGCAAACCCTGAGCCACTGGACTTAGTTTGTATTGTGGTACACCACGCCTTACCATCCCTTCTGGAGAGCAGCAACATGTGGTGACACCTCGAAGGTGCCCAGTGTAGCATTGGAGGCTACCTCAAATCTGACCACTGCATATGTCTCCTTTTGGTAAAGATATAGTATTTGGGTAATGTAGGTGTCATATGGGTTAAGAAATGGATGCAGAGGCCGCTTGAAATTTTCAGAACTTTGGAACACCCGTCCCTAGCTAATGTCATGTCTTACAGCAAATACATTTTTCAAGGATACAGAGTTTGCCAATTGCCATGGCCATCAGCTCAGTCTCAAATGGTAGTCTGTTAATTGGAGACAGATTGTTTTGCTTCTGATTAATCCCAATGGGCAAGAGAGTGTTAGCCAGATTCAACTCTTATTCCATTAATGTTGCATTTTTAGTTGTTTCTTTATTATTATTTTTTTGTTGTGTCATACTGTCTGTAGTAGATTGACGGATTGTCTACTTGGTGGAGAAGAAATGTTGGAGAACTATTGTGGAGACTTCTTGGGTTGGAATTAGTAAAGGCCACCATTACAATGTAATACCCATTTGTATTTTTATTCAATTACTAAATCTAGTAGACCCCTCATGTAGAAAGGAGGCATGGGATAAACACTGTTAAAAGTGTCTTGCCTAAAGAATCCCGAAGAGCATTGATACAAGTCAATGACAATGAGTGAACTGGAGATAATTCAAGCAGCCCATCATGTGCTCTGTTATAATTAAATATGTTAAATATCAAATATGTGATCTGAAACTGTTGTAAGAGTTCATATTACCTAAGACAACTTCAAATAGGTCCCATCTTATGTTGCTCGTGAGAGTGCAGTGACGTGCCTAGGGTGTTTGGCACCCGGGGTGGGTCCTTTCTCTGGCAACCCCCCCCCCCCCGCCCCCCAATACTTGACCACATACCTCTTACATCCAGGGACATCTCCTGTTATGTAGACCTTCTCTTTCCTCTTCTCTGTTATACCGCCATGACAAATTCTTTCAGCCACAGCCACAGTTTGGAAAACAGACACGTTAGATTTCTCAGTTTTTACATCAACCTCCCCATCCTGGTGTCCCCACAGTATCATCCTGCTGCCACCCCCCAATACTGTGCCTATTGTGCCCCCCTATGCCCCAGCTGCTGAAAAAATAGTGACCCCAGTAGACAAAATCAGGGTCATTTATCAAACTGGTGTAACGTAGAGCTGGATTTCCAAAAGAGCTGTCAGAAATGAAAGGTGGAATCTGATTGGCTGCTATGGGCAACTAAGCCAGTTCTACTTTACACCAGTTTGATAAATTACCCCAAATGTCCCTATAGTGTCCACAGCAGCTATAATGTCCCCTAGAGTGCCCCAGTAATAATAACACCCTATATTGTGCTCCAGGTAATAATCCCTGAATAGTGTCCCCAGAAATAATAGAATTGCCCCTACAGTGCCTCCCCAATAACAACGCCCCCCATGCTGACCCCATATAATCATTTCCCCCACACTGCCCCCATAGTAATACCCCCATAGTAATTTGCCCCCCCCCCACAGTAGTTCCCCCCCACAGTAATTTCCCCCACACAGTAGTTTCCTCCCATAGTAATTTCCCCCCCCCCACAGTAATTCCCCCACACTGTCCCCCACACAGTAATTTCCCCCACACTCCCCTATATGGTAATTTGCCCAACACAGTAATTTCTACCACACTGCTCCCACACAGTAGTTTTCCGCTACACAGTAATTTCTCCACACTGCCCCATATAGTAATTTTCCCTACACAGTAATTTCCCCCACACAGTAGTTTCCTCCACACTGCTCCCCACACAGTAGTTTCCCCCACACAGTAGTTTTCACCACACTGCCCCACACAGTAGTTTCCCCCACACCGCCTTCCACACAATAGTTTCCCCCACACTGCCTTCCACACAATAGTTTCCCCCACACTACCTCCACACAGTATTTCCCTCACACAGTAGTTTCCCCCACAGTAATTTCCCCACACAGTAATTTCCCCCACACTGCCCCCACACAGTAATTTCCCCCACACTGCCCCATATAGTAATTTTCCCCACACTGTTCCCCACACAGTAGTTTCCCCCACACAGTAATTTCCCCCACACAGCCCCCATATAGTAATTTGCCCCACACAGTAATTTGCCCCACACTATAGTTTCCCCCACACTGTCCCCCACACAGTAATTTCCCACACACAGTAGTTTCCCCCACACTGTCCCCCACACAGTAATTTCCCACACACAGTAGTTTCCCACACACAATAGTTTCCCCCATACTGCCCCACACAGTAATTTCCCCCACACTGCTCCCCACACAGTAATTTCCCACACACAGTAGTTTCCCCCACATAATAGTTTCCCCCACACTGCCCCACACAGTAATTTCCCCCACACTGTCCCCCACACAGTAATTTCCCACACACAGTAGTTTCCCACACACAATAGTTTCCCCCATACTGCCCCACACAGTAATTTCCCCCACACTGCTCCCAACACAGTTGTTTCCCCCACACTGCCCGCCACACAGTAGTTTCCCCCACACTGCCCCCCCACAGTAATTTCCCTCACACTGCCCCCCCACACAGTAATTTCCCCCACACGATAGTTTCCTCCACACTGCCCCCCACACAATAGTTTTCCCCACACAGTAGTTTCCCCCCACACTGCCCCCCACAGTAATTTCCCCAACTGCCCCCCAGTAGTTTCCCCCACACTGCCCCCCACAGTAGTTTCCCCCACACTGCCCCCACACAGTATTTCCCACACACTGCCCCCACACAGTAGTTTCCCCACACTGCCCCCCACACATTAGTGCCCCACACTGCCCCCACACAGTAGTCCCACACTGCCCCCCACTAGTTTCCCCCCACAGTAATTTCCCACACACTGCCCCCACACAGTAGTTCCCCACACTGCCCCCACACAGTAGTTTCCCCCACTGCCCCCACAGTAATTTCCCCACACTGCCCCATATAGTAATTGCCCCACACAGTAGTTTCCCCCACTTGCCCCATATAGTAATTTCCCCCCACATAGTAATCCCTCCCATAATTATTTGCCCCCATTGTAATCCCTCCAATAATTTTTTGCCCCCACATAGTAATCCCTCCCATAATAATTTTCCCCCACATAGTAATCTCTCCCATAAATATTTGCCCCCCACACAGTATCCCACCATATTTTTTTCCCCCACATGTCCTCCTGTGTGCCCTCCACATGTCCCCCATGTCGTCCCCCAAAGTTGGCACATAAAAGAAAAAGAAAAAACTAAAAGCTAAATACTCACCTGCGCTTGCAGATGAGAAGAAGGCGCGCACAATTCACTGCGCTGGGATTTCACTACTGCATAGGCCTCAGGCCTACTAGGCCTGAAGCCTATGGCGGTGATCGGCGGCAGGGCAGGGAACTATGCGCTCCCGTGCCCCGCCGCAGTATGTGGGCGTCAGCGCTCCAGCAATGAGCGCTTCCATCTGTATTGATGGAAGCGCTCATTGCTTCTGGCACCCCCCTGAGATCCGGCACCCGGGGCGGACCCCACTTCCCGCACCCCCTAGGCACGCCACTGTGAGAGTGCAATTAGCTTGATCGAACAAAATAGAACTGTCAAAGCACCTTAATTCAGGCATTCATCATGCTGTAACATCCCAGGAGACAAAGAAGAATCAGTCTTTGCAATAATGGTCAATTTGCAGAGTAGAAAGATAAGTGATGGTAGAAAACTGTGGATTGTGTACGTGTGAAATATCGTGGGTGTTGTGTTTCTAGCTCATGGTTCCCCAGACTCAGCATTACAGAAAATATGAAATTGTTAAGGCCTTCATTGCGATGACATCAGCAAGTCATAGACTACCATTAGACGGAGGATTGATACATGCATTATAAAAAAGTGTCTCAGTCATTCAGTAAATGTTGCTGGATGCAACTCCCCGAGAATTTCCTGCAATCATCAGTAATTGGCAACTTGTACGGTTGAGGTATATGTCTATTTAATACTTGTGTCACATCTCTTCTCGACTCGTGAAGACTCTTCTTCTCATACTGTTTTACAGCCCAGGGTTGAATGTGCAAACATTTCATTTAAAAGAATATTCAACAGGGATTACCAGAGGCAGGCGACATCTGCTCACGGGAAAAATTCATACATGTAACTGATATTTCTATGTATCCTCGCAGCAGTGAGCTCACCATCTTGGCAATGACCTTTGCGTGCTACATCGGTGGTGGTGTCACCAATTTTCATAGCTAAAAGCAATGATCTACGTGGCCATCTTTCCCAGGTTGTAATCAGTCCTTGTTCCTGTTAGGGTTCATATTCTTATTTCCCCATCTCAAACACACTCCTGAAATTTTACAAGAAAAGTAGCCCATCAGAATATTTTTTGAAAAGTGGAAAGAAACTCTTCCAAGACCTGGAAACAAATGGAAGGTGACCTGGTGGGATTTAAACTCTAGTGGAGCCTGGAATAGTTTTAATCACTGAGCAATCTGTTTTCTCATGGATTAAGGGTGTTTAACAAGGTTGGAAAAAAGTGGGTAAAGGGAATAAATGCTTTAAAATAACAAACTATTGGTCACCTGGTCAATCCTACACTAGTCCAATGCCACCACTCTTTAGTTCCACCAGTATTTGTTGCTTTTCATGTAGCGGTAACATGCTGTACACCCATGTAACCACTGCAGCCAATCCTCAGCTCTAATGTTAGCATGTATCTCACAAGACTGCTGAGACCAGTGATTGGCTGCAGTGGTCAAATAGGGTTTACAGTATTTAATCGCCACAGGAAATGACCAGGGGGTCCACCGGAATGGTAGTACTAGACCAGAAGGTATTTATTAAGTAGGTCCTGTTTCTTTTGTCAATTTATAGCATTTCCTCCCTTTGACCAAATTTCTTTCCGATCTTGGAAAATTCCTGTAACATATTGTGCAACTAAAGGGGGAAGTGTACTTAAACTAGTGGAGCAGTTACTTAGGACTATGGAGGAGAAGTATCAAGACTGGACTGAGGTGAGCCTAATTTATTAAGAGATAGGTGCCTCTTAACAATTTAGGTGCATCTCAGGCCCACCGTGTGCCAGTAACTCACACTAGGGGCGTAGACTTGAGCTATAATTTATGCCATTATAGTAAATCAGGCTCCGGACCCTCCGGTAAGCCTTCTCCTTTTCCTTGCCCAAAAATTGGTGCAACAATGGTGTTAAAGTCTTGATTAGTTTCCACTTTTGTCTTACAAAGTGCCTCTGAAAGATGACAGCTGGAAATGCCTAGTGGGGTTGCCTTGTTTCAGGCATGCGCTCATATATCTTAGTCAATTATTTTTGTTGTCATATGCGAGGAACTGCAAAGACACAAAAGTGTAAAATACATACAATGGCAATCAGGTTCAGTCACATGCTTCTTCAAAACAGGTTGCTGCTGATCACAGTTGCCTGTGATTGGTATCCCTGCTTCACTAGCTAGTTTTGCGTTTGTTTCTCTGGATCGCTGACTTTTTGCCTGCTTCTCTGACTTTGCCTCTGATTACTGATTTTGCTTCTGAGGTGACCTCCTGGTATTTGACTCTATCTGTTATTTGACCTTACAACACTTGATATTGGTCATGGTTTGTTATTTGACTCTCGCTATTGCTCTTTGCTATTTTGTGATCTCGCCTGTGCCTGCTGACTTTGCCTCTGACATTATCTCCTGGTTTCAATCTGCTGTGTATTGGACTTAGCTTTTGGATTCTGATTAGGTCCTGATTTTGCCTTTCTGGTTTTCACCTCTTTCCATGTGACTTCTCTTTAACCATTTAGGCTCAGGACCCAGCAATTAGTCAAGTCAGGGACTGGCGCCAAGTTGTGGGCTAATATTTAGGGCAGATCGTTCAAGTAGGTAGGGATAGAGGTTCTGGAGGAGCTCGGGGCTGCATCGATCCCTATCCTGCCATGTCTCTAACCCCATGGTAGTAATTCTTCTGACCCAATGGGAGCCACCTATATGTATTAAAGGACCAAACATAAAAAAATACTTGCCAAAAAGCCACAAAATATGTGTGGTGTATGTAAATTTGCGTAAAAATTGCTATTTTTTTGGACGTTTTTAAGGCGTTCTTTAGCCACATGGAGCTGGGGATTAAAAGTGTTCCATAATTTGGGATTCAAATATTGTTATGTATGGACTAAAAGGAATGTCTGTTCTATTTTACTCATTAATTGATGCCATGGACAAGCTGTATATGAAGTGATCATTAGCTGTAGCGTAATGTCACCCATATGAGTGTAGGTGAAGGGTTTTGAGGCCTACAGACTAGATTATATAAAATTACTTATCTACTATGACTTGTCCTCCTGCATATCTCAGCCCATATAACTGGCCTGTGGTCAGTGTCTTGTGAGATGGGGCCTAATTAGACATCTTTGGCTGTTAGTATTGTTCTCTGTTCACTAGCGATGACAGAAGGGCTAAAAAAAAGTGTTACTGACAAATACTCAACAACACAAAACTAATGTATTTTTCCCAGTCCCATTACTCCCACACCTTGGCGCCATTTGCATAATGCAAACAATCATTGGGATTAAGCTGAACAAGAACTATGCTCTTTGTAACATGTGCCAGAATAAAGTGCCAAAAGCTACAGCAATGAGGGAACAGCATGACAGACAGAACCCAGAAGAATAGGATTTTTATTTGTTTTTCTCCATTTGAAGTAGCCTTGGCAGGCGACAGCACAAACATTGCGTTGTGCACTCTGAGCACCCACATACTGTCACGGCTGTGTCATGGTCTGGTGGTAGTGGACTGTAAAAGAGAAATATATATATGTGTAGAATTTGGTCTATAGTGTTAATGACCTTCAAGACTTCTAAATACACATAGATAGCGCCTAAACCCCACAAACATAAAACTAACAGATTATATAAAATATATAAGCGCAATTAGGTATAATAATATCCCTAAAAGGGACGAATAACCGAATGGTCAGTAATAGCCGTAAATAGTGATAAATAGTGACTTACTCCAATGGGGGGCTGTCAAGCAGGTATAAATGCACCTGCGACAGTGACCCCCCAAGCAAGGCTGCCAGAAAAAGGAGCACAAATAAAAAGTAGGTGATTGCAACCTAAAGTGAACTGGACTACTCACTTCACTAGGGGGGGCTGTCACATAGGTCAATAGTCGCAAATACCTAGGACAGTATACCCCCCTGGCCAGGATCACTGAAATTCACTTGAACAAACAAGTAAATCTGGTAAAGCAGTAGTTACTCACTTCACTAGGGGGCTGCCAAGCAGGTGTAGTATAAATTACCTGAGACAGTACCCCCCCCCCCCCCCCGGCCGAGTCTGCTTGTCATGGTCTCCAAATTGGAAAACAGTACATCCAATCTTGAAATGGGTTTCTTCATATATTTTAATAAGCAAAGCTCTACGCGTTTCAGGGTTATACAAAACCCCTTCCTCAGGAACAAGGTACTAAACTGGTATTAGTACCTTGCTCCTGAGGAAGGGGTTTTGTATAACCCTGAAACGCGTAGAGCTTTGCTTATTAAAATATATGAAGAAACCCATTTCAAGATTGGATGTACTGTTTTCCAATTTGGAGACCACGACAAGCAGACTCGGCCGGGGGGGTACTGTCTCAGGTAATTTACACTACACCTGCTTGGCAGCCCCCTAGTGAAGTGAGTAACTACTGCTTTACCAGATTTACTTGTTTGTTCAAGTGAATTTCAGCGATCCTGGCCAGGGGGGTATACTGTCCTAGGTATTTGCGACTATTGACCTATGTGACAGCCCCCCCTAGTGAAGTGAGTAGTCCAGTTCACTTTAGGTTGCAATCACCTACTTTTTATTTGTGCTCCTTTTTCTGGCAGCCTTGCTTGGGGGGTCACTGTCGCAGGTGCATTTATACCTGCTTGACAGCCCCCCATCGGAGTAAGTCACTATTTATCACTATTTACGGCTATTACTGACCATTCGGTTATTCGTCCCTTTTAGGGATATTATTATACCTAATTGCGCTTATATATTTTATATAATCTGTTAGTTTTATGTTTGTGGGGTTTAGGCGCTATCTATGTGTATTTAGAAGTCTTGAAGGTCATTAACACTATAGACCAAATTCTACACATATATATATTTCTCGTTTGCTACCTAAGTGTTTTAGCCTGGTGCTAACACTACTATTTTTTGGTGCAGCCTCCCCTATTACTGTCGTCCGTATAGGTAGATCTCTTTTCCCAACCACTAAAATAAAATAAAATAATTTCCTCTTGGTTCATATAGAAACAATATTCCATCCTTAGTCCCATCACCGTTGGCGCCTTGCGAGTGGGATACTCCTTGTACTAAGGTCTTCCTAACCTCCTTTCTTTTGTTGTTTTTTGTACCTTTCTATCACTGGTAGTGGACTATGACACTTTAGCCGTGCATGCTTGTTGCCGGTGGCAACATGTAGTTTTTAGCATGTTTACACACTTCCCCTTTAAGGTTGTTGTCTCTTCCCATTCTGGTGGGTATGGGGTTAAAGTGTGAACAAGGTGGAGCTAGGTGTGAGCTCTTATAGTACTTGGGCTTGGAGCTTGAGATTAGTGGGACCAGCTTCTTGTGGAGCTGTAGTTATGTTGCCATCCTGGACCTTACCATCTGTCCACTTTGAGGGCCACCTTGTTGGACACAGATTGTCATCCCCTATGTATCCTCCATTTTCCCTACCTTACTTGTGTTGTACGTCTTGTTGTTTCATGTCTGGTCTTTTGCTGTTGTTTGTCCAGCATGTATGCAAGGCGTTTCCCTGTGTGTTGTGCCTCCAGTGAGGGAGCTCCTAGGTTCCTCGTAGGGGGAACCGCGTTGACCACCTGCCTGCGGAAGTGGGTTCCAGGGTTTCCCGGGGGGGGAACCACTAGTCAGTAGCGGTTGTTGTTTCTTCCAGTTGATGTGGCAGCCGGTAAGTGATGTTGCTTCAGTGTGTGTTATTTGCGCTGGGTGCTTACCTGACAATCTAGTTTATGCTACTGTCTGCTCCTTTCTTGTTGCTAGGCCTGCTGCCGACTCAGTTTCATCCGTGTTGTGGAGGAACAGGTTGTCTCCTAGCCCTAACATTATTACCAGGGATCTCTAGGGTTAGTAGAGCCCGAGGTGTGTTGTGTTGCTGACCATATCTTGCCCAGCTTCTGGCCAGTTACAATGGCTGACTTGAGTCATACTGTACTTCAAGGCTCTTTAAAGGAAGTCCTTCCTTAGGAAATTCACTGGTATGAAGAAAAACTGGTTAGTGGGCCATGACAATCAATAATGTTTCATTTTCCAGAGCTCCTTTGGAAAATCAAAGGTGGAATCTGGTTGCTGTGATCAACTAAGCCAGCCTTCCTTTGCACCAGTTTTGATACATCTCCCCCATAGTCTTGTAGCTCGCATGAATGTAATGATACCTTTCACTTAGCTATCTGTTGCTTCATTCTGGAGAAAAAGTACTTTTTATCTAATTACAAATGAATAGTTAAGGGGACCAAGGGCGACCCCAAGCCACTCTGTGCGCCCTAACTCCTCCTACTTCCTCTGCCAGCCAGTCCCTATCCTTGATTGACAGGACTAGGTTCCTGCATAGTCATCTCGTGCATGCTGTCAGGAGTACTGCCCACTGGAATCCTAAGCCCAGATTGGGCAGAGGTTTAAAGAAATAAGATACAAGTTATACTGGAACTTTTTGCACAAATGTGTATATCAATATTCTCAGCTCCTCCTGCCATGTAACCAGCCACTCACAGACTGGACTGCATTTTAATCATGAGGAGCTCCTCTTAATTTCCTCATGTGCATGGGACCATAAAAGATCCATGTTGTATGGCCCCATGATACAATTTTTTCCAAAGGAGAATATGGTGTCTTGTGGCAGTAGTTGGAATGCCTATAGGTATTTAATTCAGACTTGAATGTACCACTATGCAGAGGACAACTGTATGCCATTTGCATGAGACTTACCATGCCATAGAAGGAGAACCTGGCTAGCAGAGTTCTCATTAAAAGGGTTTTCCAGGATTTTTTTTTACTGATGACCTATCCTCTGGCTAGGTCATCAGTTTCTGATCGGTGGGGGTCGGACCCCCGGACCCCTGCCGATCAGCTATTTTGAGAAGGCAGCGGCGCTTCTGTGAGCGCTGCTGCATTCTTGCACCTTACCAAGCACAACGCCATACATTGTATAGTGGCTGTGCTTGGTATCGCGCCAACTCCCATTCACTTGAATGGGGCTGAGCTAAGCCTAGGCCACTTGACACATAAACGTGTTGTCACTCAGCGTAGGAAAACCATAGAGAAGGCCACAGAGCTCACAGGAGTGTCGGTGCCTTCTCAAACAGGTGATCTGTGGGGGTCCCGGGTGTCAGACCCTCACCGATTAGATACGGATAACCTATCCTGAGGATAGGTCATCAGTATAAAAATCTCAGAAAACCCCTTTAAAGGCTTTTATGTTTTAGAACAATCTAAAAGCCGGTTGCAATGCATTTCACGGCTCCATGTTCCAAGGCATAGTCTCTGCCTAGAGGCTTTCATAGACATCAAACTCTTATGAAATGGCATGGCACATTAATAAGAGAATAGTGCTTAATTTCCATTTCAACAACCCAAAAAAAGTCAGGCCGGTCCATGTAAGAGCAAGAGGCTTACAAATATACATAATCCTATCAATACATAATTAATTCACCATAACCAAGACTATTTAACAAGACAATCGTTATGTTGTTCAGCCGCTGCCATAACATAGACCTACTATTCCTAGCTCCAACGATGAAAGTCTTTGTTACTGCAGGGGGCAATATGAAGCTTCAAAAGTCATCTCGGAGTAGTTCAAAAATACTATCTAATGGCTCGTGATAATCATCACAGGGGCTGATTTACAGCCCTCTTGGGAATACTTGCTGCTACAGGGAGATAAAGAATACAATAGGCTTTGATTATTCCTTTGCAATCTTATGAAATATTTAAAAAGTTGTCACTGAATGTTACGGCAGGGGGTGTGGAATTACTGTGTTAACCAACTGATATGGGTTTGGGCTAAACCTAAGGGCATTATCCTGGCAGTACCTTTAACCCCCATACAGGCATTTGGACCTTGGCTGGCAATGACTCTGAGGTCATGTCACACAGCAGAACGTCAATAGGGGTAAGACAGCAGAAGTCGGTACACGGACACTGGGGAAGGTGCCTGAAGTGGCCCAAGTTAGCCAGGTATTGGCTGGTGAAGATGAGGGCATATGCAAGGTGGCCCTTTAAGTGGCAGAGGGGGAGTGCGTACACTCTACAGGCAGAGGAGGAGAGTCCTTTCCGGTAAACAGGCCTCTATGTGGAGGGGTAGAGCTTATCTGGTGGCCGGGCCCAGCCAGAGGATGGCAGCAGGAGGTGGGTCCAGCCTACAGGTAAGTTTAACAGAGCAGCAGTGGCTCACAGCTGCCACTGTAACACTGGACTTTATTTATAATTACCCTAGATTACCCTGTGTTTTAATTATACAGGGTGAATCAAAAGTCGCACTACTTTTATTTCAGAAACAAAGGGGAAAATAAAATATCTCAATACCTCAGCAAGTAATGGGCGAGGGGAAACATGGTCTCCATCTTGAAAGCTGTCCACCATATTGGATCAAGGGCAAATGTGTCCAATGGGAAGGGGGCCACGTAGCATATCAAAGAATACCAGAATTTTCTCTGAAATCTCTTGCAGCAATCATTTGCAATATCTCTTGTGGTTCAAAACTTATCAACATAGAAAGTTGCAACAAGCAACCGAGAATGTTCCCTGTGAAGCACAGCTATTTGACGTGTTCATTGTGTTGTCCCTAGTTCTGAACACAGAACTTTGTACTAGTTTTGAAATTTCTGTGTTGATAACTTTTGAACCACACAAGATATTGTAAATCTAATTGCAGCAATCAATTTAATACATGACCCCATTGGAAAAATTTGCCCTTGACCCAATATGGCGGCTTTCCAGATTGCGGCCATGTTCCAGACATAGCCTAAAAGATAGGGCCCCTTATCCATTACTTTCTAGGGTATATTTAATTTTCCCTTTCATTCCTGAAATAAAAGGGTGTTGACTCACCCTGTATAATATAAGTTTTACCCATGGTGTGGTCTACTGTTTCACCGGCCAAGTCTTGGGACTAGTGATTGTTTCTAGGGGAGAATTCAGTTCCCCATGACGACACCATCCTCTGGGCATGAAGGTCTGTCATATGAGTTTTTACACACAGCTTTTTTTAATTTGAGGGTACAAAGAGAGAAATCCAAGTAATAGAAGTGACCGCTCTAGGCAAAGGCATACAACACTACAGAAAACGTCCTGCAGGAGATCATGACCTATGGCTAAAAAGAAGGAATTGAGCCAGTTCTCCAAATTACTGATTTGCCCATATTCCTAGACGTTCAAGTACAGAGGCAAATGGTCAAAAATTTTTGCTTTGCCTCGGAGAATGGAAATCACAAACTTGGCAAACCAATTTGTCCAATGTATACTAATGTCAAGTGCATCGTTAATAAACTCCTGAGTTGACAAAGGTTGAGTTTGATTGATTGATTCACTCGTTTGCTTGACACTTTATTTTTTTTCCTATTTCGATAGATTTTTAGCCTCCTGAAATCTTTGAAAACCTGATAATCTGCTATTAATTTGGTCAACTATGAGTCCAATTAGTGGAATGGGCAGCCATGTGGCCTGACCTTATGCACCAACAGTTACACAGTAGACACCTTGGCATAGGAAAAATAAGTCAGAAAACAACCTGTTGGCATTTATGGAAGAGTGTAGTGAGCATGCTCTTTGGCACTGTGCAGGAGGAGGAGGAGTCATTGGCGGATTATAATAGGGACGTTCATCGCCGAACCCAAAGCCCACATACTGCAGTGGGGCACAGGAGCACATAGTTCCCTGCCCGCTGCCTATCACCGCCACAGGCCTGATGTACGCGCGATGCCTCAATATCACGGACACAGGTAAGTATTAGTCTTTAGTTGTTTTTTGTGTGTGCCAACTTTGGGGGGCAAAGGAGGTCATATTACTGCAGTGACAATGGGGGCAAATGATTGCATGGGGGCAGTGTGGAGGCAAATTACTTAATGGTGGCAGTGTGGGGGCAAATTACTTAATGGGGACAGTGTGGGGGCAAATTACTTCATAGGGCAGTGTGGGAGGGAATTACTTTCTGGGGGCAATGTGGGGGAAAACTACTACATGGGGCAGTGTGGGGGAAATTACTATATGGGGGCAGTGTGAGGGAAATTGCAACGTGGGGGAAATTACTATATGAGGGCAGTGTGGGGAAAATTACTATATGGCGGCAGTGTGGGGAAAATTACTATATGGCGGCAGTGTGGGGAAAATTACGATATGGGGCAGTGTGAGGGAAATTACAAGATGGGGCAATGTGGGGGAAATTACTATATGGGGCAATGTGGGGGAAGTTACTATATGGGGCAATGTGGGGGAAATTACTATATGAGGGCACTGTGGGGGAAATTACTATATGGGGCAGTGTGAATGAAATTACTATATGAGGGTAGTGTGGGGGAAATTACTATATGGGGCAGCGTGGGGGAAATTACAATATGGGGCAATGTGGGGGAAATTACTATATGGGGGCAATGTGGGGGAAATTACTATATGGGGGCAATGTGGGGGAAGTTACTATATGGGGCAGTGTGGGGGAAATTACTATATGGGGGAAGTGTGAGGGAAATTACTATGTGGGGGCAATGTGGGGGAAATTACTATATGGGGCAATGTGGGGGAAATTACTATATGGGGCAATGTGGAGGAAATTACTATATGGGGACAATGTGGGGGAAATTACTATATGGGGCAATGTGGGGGAAATTACTATATGGGGCAATGTGGGGGAAATTACTATGTGGGGCAGTGTGAGGGAAATTACTATATGGGGGTACTGTGGGGGAAATTACTATATGGGGACAGTGTAGGAGTAATTATTACTATATGGGGCAGTGTGGGGAAAATTACTATATGGGGCAGTGTGGGGGAAATTACTATATGAGGCAGTGTGAGGGAAATTGCAATGTTGGGGAAATTACTATATGGGGAAATGTGGGGGGAATTACTATATGGGGCATTGTGGGGGAAATTACTATATGGGGCAATGTGGAGGAAATTGCTATATGGGGCAATGTGGGGGAAATTACTATATGGGGCATTGTGGGGGAAATTACTATATGGGGCAATGTGGTGGAAATTACTATATAGGGGCAATGTGGGGGAAATTACTATATGGGGCAGTGTGAATTAAATTACTATATGCGGATAGTCTGGGGGAATTTCTATATGGGGGCAGTGTGGGGGAAATTACTATATGGGGCAGTGAGGGGGAAATTACTATATGGGGTAGTGTGAGGGAATTTAGTATATGGGGGCAATGTGGGGGAAATTACTATATGGCGGCAGTGTGAATGAAATTTCTTTATGGGGTAGTGTGAGGAAAATTACTATATGGGGTAGTGTGGGGAAATTTACTATGTGGTGTGGGGGACATTGCTATTGGGGAGGCACTGTAGGGGCCTTTCTATTACAGGACATATTAGGGGACATTATTTTGTGGGACACTATACAGGGATTATTACCTGGAGCACAATATAAGATGTTATTATTACTTGGTGCACTCTAGGGGACATTATAATTGCTGTAGACACTACAGGGACCTTTGGGGTAATTTATCAAACTGGTGTAAAGTAAAATTGGCTTAGTTGCCCATAGCAACCAATCAGATCTCATTTTTCATCTTTGACAGCTACTTTGGAAAATGAAAGGTGGAATCTGATTGGCTGCTATGGGTAACTAAGCCAGTTTTACTTTACACCAGTTTGATAAATGCCCCCATTATGTCTACTGGGGTCACAATTGTTTCAGCAGTATAGTACTTGGGACATTGGGGAGCACAACGGGCACAGTATTGGGAGTGGCAGCAGGATGACATTGTTGGGACACCAGGATGGGGAAGTTGATGGAAAAATTGAGAAATCTAACGTGTCTGTGTAACAAACTCTGTAGAGTGGCAAATTTGTAACAGCCCAACTTTCTGTGTACAGATAACGTAGTAGATGTTCCTTGCAGTCCCATGTAACACCCCATATAACACAATAGTTCACTGTGTTATGTGGGGTGTTACATAGGACTGCAGATGACATCTATGATATCTGTACTCAGAGAGTTATGAGATGGTGGGGGTATGATTCCTGGCACCCCTACCAATCAGCTGTTTGAGGAGACCGCGATGTCCCAGTGAGCGCCGCAGCCTCTTTGCTCCTTACCAAGCACAGCGCTGTCCATTTGATAGCACTGCGCTTGGTATTGCAGCCCAGCCCCAATCTCTCAGATGGGACAGAGCTGCACCGAGACCATGTGAACGATGAATGTGATGTCATATGGCCTAGGAAGAGACTGTGGCGTTCACGAAGCACCACAGCCTCTTCATACAGGCATTTTTTTAAACTAAAATGGAGCGAGGGGCCCGAGTTGTGTAGACAGCCCTGGGCCTATCATGCACTTAATCCTCCCCTAGGAGGAGCTGAACTGTCCTCATCTCCTGTTGTCAATGGTGGATCCTGTGCATTTTTCTGCCAACTAAGGCCTCATGCACACGACCGTGGTGTGTTTTGCGGTCCGCAAATCGCAGACCCGCAAAACACGGATGGCGTCCGTGCGCTTTCTGCAATTTGCCGAACGGCACGGGCAGCCTTTACATATAACTGCCTATTCTTGTCCGCAAAGCGCGGACAAGAATAGGACATGTTATATTTTTTTAGTGGGGCCACGGAATGGAGCAACGGAATCGGACAGTACACGGAGTGCTGTCCGTATCTTTTGCGGCCCCATTGACGTAAATGGGTCTGCATCCGAGCCCAAAACAACAGCCGTGTGCATGAGGCCTAAGAGAGATGTTACCTGTCATTGCAATCCCACCTGTGATGGTAACGAGATGACCCTCCCCCAAGTACACAGGAGAAGCTGAAAGGTGACAGAAGTGTAATGCTTTGGTCACAGTTACAATTAAATGCTATGAAGAACATTACATTTGGGGTTATACTTAGATTTTGTTTTTTGGTACAAGGTATTTTCACTGTTTCATCCATACCTGACCCTGGTTGCAAATTATCTTCTGTTTACTCTAATCATCCTTCTAACCCCGATCCAGCCGCTGCTGCCCCCATGTCGTCAGAGACAGGACATTTTTTGCCAGTGACATGATGCACTAGAGCTTTTACGGGGGATATTAATGTCTCACTGAGCACCTTCCACTTAGCCACGCTTGATATAAGTGATCACCAGTGTTTTATGACCGGCCAATGAATGTTCTTAAAGTTTTCTTGAAGGCCCTAAGGTAAAATTCCAAATCAGGAGCAACCTGCTCCCAGCCCCCAGCCAAATGTTCAGATGTCTCTACATGGCAAGGAATTAGTTTAATCTCATCACCATTTTGTGTAACGGCGAGGACCTGGGGAGAGCACAAACATCTGTTCTCTCCTTAGCTGTCTGGTATTAGTTTCATCCCTAGTACATCCTTTACTTGAGTTTTGGTTAACCACTTGTTTACAGAGGAGGTCAGTGTCTTCAATAGCGTAAATCACGTGGATCAGAATTTAGACAGCATCTTCTTCACAGAAAGCAAAAATAACAGAAAAATTCCACGAAATGTTTATTTTATGGTCCAAGAATTTGAATGGTCACTTACAGTGCCTTGCAAAAGTATTCACCCCTTTGACTTCTTTCTTATTTTGGTGCCTCACAACCTGGAATTAACATGGATTGTCTTTATCCGTTTAATTCCCATCCAGTCTATTCATATAGCTGACAAATTAACATCCTAAATCCCTTACCTGTAAAACCAGTCCACATGCCTTTTTTTTTTTCACCTCTTATAGGGAGCAGGAAGGGCTAGCAGCATAGGCACGCGGACAGGGGGTCTCCACCATCAGGAGCCCTCCCTGGGCTAAGGGCTGTAGGACAGGGGTAGATTTAGGGACAGTTGTCTTCCCATACCCCATTTAAAAATTATCTTTGGATGTGGTTTATGGTCACTTTTTATATGTATGTCTAAATAGCTTAAATAAGTGGATCCTTCAGGGATCTTTTTAACGTATACCAATTAAAATATTTTTTTTTAGGGGTCTAATTTATACCATGCTGGATACATATACAATACATTTACCCCCATATATCAATGTTTATTGATTTTGCTGGATTTATATAATACTTACAGCATCGTCTTATAGGACAACTTCTTATAAAGGGGAAGCCAGTGTCAGTTTAGCTTCTTTAACCCCCGGTAATCACCTGTCATTGCCGGAGAAAGCTAAATCTAGGATAAATTTCCAAGTTCGAATAAATGGCCATACATGTTATGTATGGACACTTCAGGTATACTGCTCTACTGTATACTGTGGGGTTCTGTATAGTGTGGGGTGCTATACTGCTCTACTGTATACTGTGGGGTACTGTATACTGTGGGGTGCTGTATAATGTGGGTACTGTATACTGTGGGGTGCTGTATACTGTGGGGTGCTGTATACTGTGGGGTGCTGTGAACTGTGGGGTGCTGTACTGCTCTGCTGTATACTGTGGGGTGCTGTATACTGTATACTGTATGGTGCTGTATACTGTATACTGTATGGTGCTGTATACTGTGGGGTGCTATACTGCTCTACTGTATACTGTGGGGTGCTATACTGCTCTACTGTATACTGTGGGGTACTGTATATTATATACTGTGAGGTTCTGTATACTGTAGGGTGCTACACTGCTCTACTGTATACTGTGTGGTGCTATACTGTATGCTATAGGATGCTATACTGCATACTGTGGGGGTGTTATACTATGTATTGCATATTGTGGGGTGCTGTATACTATAGGGTGCTATACTGCATACTGTGGGGTGCTGTATACTATAGGGTGCTATACTGCATACTGTGGGGTGCTGTATACTGTGTATTGCATACTATGGGGTACTGTATACTGGGCGGTGTTATATACTGTATACTGTGGGGTATTACACTGTATACTGCGGAGTGTTGTACGCTATACACTATGAGGGGCTGGGGGTACAATAGACATCAAATATCTGACCTAGATAAATTAAGGGTATTAGGTTCTCCTAAATAAAAACTGCCCCCCCCCCCCCTACGGCTGATAGCCCCTAATTTACATTTATCCTATTATCTGTAATAATAATTCCACTCTCTAAGTCCTCCGACCACTAAACACTGGCGAGCTATCGTATCTGCGTTCACTCCTGCACCAGGGATGTGGTTCTGTGCACTCACCACTCGTCCCTCTATTGCTTCCTTTTCATTGATTAATCGCATTGATTATATGGTTTAGGGTCAGCACTGACGATAGCCTAATCGCTTCATACGTTGCCCCCAAAATGTTTGCCAGATCCCTTGCATCCTCAGGGGTAATGGGCAACGACACTATATACGTGGCATAGTTTGCCAGAAAAAAATAAACATGAGGCACAACATGAAAGAGGGGACGGTCGGGGAAAATGGACAGAGGAGGCCCAAGATGGGTAAACAGCCCCCGGCCTATGATATACTTAATCCGCCCCTGGTGCGCGCTCACATAAGCCAGAGAGTGCGCTCGCGCCTTAGGCTACTTTCCCACTCACGTTTGGTGCGGATCCGTCTTGTATCTGCACAGACGGATCCGCACTGATAATGCAAACACTTGTATTTGTTCATAACGGATCCGTTTGCATTATTCATAAAAAAAAAAGTCTAAGTCAAAACGGTTGAAAATCTGTTTTCAATTGCACCATATTGTGTCAGTGAAAAACGGATCTGTCCCCATTGACTTACATTGTAAGTCAAGATGGATCCGTTTGGCTCCGCATCATCAGATGGCCACCAAAATGCTGCAAGCTGCGTTTTAGTGACCGCCTAAAAAGCGCAACGGAGACCAAACGCAGCCAAACTGATGCATTGTGAACGGATCCTTAGCCATTGAGAATGCATTGGGGCTGAACTGATCCGTTTTGGGTCGCTTGTGAGACCCTGAAACAGATCTCACAAGCGGACCCAGTGAGAAAGTAGCCTAACTCAGTTGTATGCTTGCCGCCGGCCGCCGTTCACCTTCCTACTTGTAGCCACTTGCTCCCGTGCTCCTGAGCAAGAAAGCGGCTGTGCTGTGCGGCCTGTGCCTTCTAGTGAAGTGACCACCTCACCAGTGTTGTGTGTGTCAGTGTGTGTCTGCAGATACACTGCCGAAGAGCTGAGCCTGCAAAAAGCACTGTGGTGTGTGGCAGTTAGGAGTGGTGCAGACAGTCACAGTGGCACTGTGGTGTGTGGCAGTTAGGAGTGGTGCAGACAGGCACTGTGGCACTGGGGTGTGTGGCAGTTAGGAGTGGTGCGGACAGGCACTGTGGCACTGTGGTGTGTGGCAGTTAGGAGTGGTGCGGAGAGGCACTGTGGCACTGGGGTGTGTGGCAGTTAGGAGTGGTGTGGACAGGCACTGTGGCACTGTTTTGTGTGGCAGTTAGGAGTGGTGCGGACAGGCACTGTGGCACTGTTTTGTGTGGCAGTTAGGAGTGGTGCAGAC
The DNA here is from genome assembly GCF_014858855.1 of Bufo gargarizans. NCBI lineage: Eukaryota > Metazoa > Chordata > Amphibia > Anura > Bufonidae > Bufo > Bufo gargarizans. The sequence continues at coordinate 171,238,608 of NC_058087.1, read as the reverse complement.
AGGCACTGTGGCACTGGGGTGTGTGGCAGTTAGGAGTGGTGCGGACAGGCACTGTGGTGTGTGGCAGTTAGGAGTGGTGCGGACAGGCACTGTGGCACTGGGGTGTGTGGCAGTTAGGAGTGGTGCGGAGAGGCACTGTGGCACTGGGGTGTGTGGCAGTTAGGAGTGGTGCGGACAGGCACTGTGGCACTGTGGTGTGTGGCAGTTAGGAGTGGTGCGGACAGGCACTGTGGCACTGTTTTGTGTGGCAGTTAGGAGTGGTGCAGACAGGCACTGTGGCACTGGGGTGTGTGGCAGTTAGGAGTGGTGCGGACAGGCACTGTGGCACTGTGGTGTGTGGCAGTTAGGAGTGGTGCGGACAGGCACTGTGGCACTGTTTTGTGTGGCAGTTAGGAGTGGTGCAGACAGGCACTGTGGCACTGGGGTGTGTGGCAGTTAGGAGTGGTGCGGACAGGCACTGTGGCACTGTGGTGTGTGGCAGTTAGGAGTGGTGCAGACAGGCACTGTGGCACTGTGGCAGAACAGTGTGCAGGCAAGATGCAGCAGACTAGAGAAGCATTTTTTTAGTTAAGGGCCTTGCCGCCTTGAATTTGCAATGGGGGGGAGGGGTGTTGAGGAGTCACAAGGCTGCTGCCATCCAGTGCCAGGACAGAAATTTACATGGGGCCCAAGGCTTATTAACCTGTAGGATACCAGTGCCATACCTGTACGGCGCTGTAGGACGAGACTTGAGTCCCAGCGCTGTACAGGTATGGCGGGCTGATTGGGCAGGTGCAGGAGCTGTGCCCGTCCGATCAGCGGCACTGGTCTGGCTGTCACTGTGAGCTGAGCCCCTGCTATCAGGGCAGGGTACATCGGCATCAGTGAAAACTCCAGCCCGCTCTATAAAAATATAACATGACCCGTCCCGTCAGATGAACCTGTAAAAAATATATATAAAGCAGCCGTTTTGTTCTTCACCTTCCTTCACAAAATGTGTAATACCGAGCGTACATTGTATTTTCATGGTGACAGATTCCCTTTAAACTTTCATTTACAAGCAATTTTCTGTTTACTAGCGATAACATTTTTTTATTTCAAACAAAATAAATATTTCAGTATATTTAAATGTAAAAATAAAGTCACTGGGTGGAACCCATTAGCAATGAGAGGGTCTAATCTTTTCTGTGATGATTTGGATGTCGTTTCATATTGGGCATTGCTGGGAATGACATTTTTGAATGCTAAGTTTTTGAAACTCAATCATATGGCAGATGAATGTAGGTGACGGTCTAATGGTGCCTGAGTGCACAGGGTAGCCTCAATAGACTCCAATACGCCTCCGAATCAAAACCATTTTCACATCCTTCCATCTTCATTACATAACTGGTTTCTGACAATGTTCCTCGGCTGTAGTTGCGATGGTAGAAGATCTCGTACAACGTCATTATTATTTGACCTATTTCCCTAATGTGTTACTGTAAAAAAAAAAAAAATAATAGAAATGGCAAGTCGCTGATCCCTAGATGTATTAAAATAGTAATTGGTGCTATATACTGCGTGCTGGTATATACTTACATCTAGCACATTAGTATTTAGCTGGAGGTGACAAGTTATTTTTAATGTTGATGTATGTTACAAGCTCCCGAATCTTACATAACACGGATACACGAGGAAAGGAAATTGTCTCACATTCCGCACTCATTAAAGTGAGACTTTTTGCACATATGTCCCTCTGAACTGTACTGCCAGCTGTTTTTTCCCCCCCAAGAACTATATATCAAATATCAGTGTATGTGTCAGCAGTTAATACAGGCTCTTTCAGGATGGCAAAGAGGAGATGAGCAATTGTGCATATCGTGAACCTGTAAGGCCTCTTTCACACGGGCGTCGCGTGTGAGGGCCGGATAGGAAGCGGGTGCCTCGTGGGAAAATGCACGATTTTTCCGCGCAAGTGCAAAGCGTTTTAATGCGTTTTGCACGCGTGTGAGAAAAATCTGCATGTTTGGTACCCAGACAGTTCAGGTTTGGGTTCGGTGTTCTGTAGATTTTATAATTTTCCCTTATAACATGGTTATAAGGGAAAATAATAGCATTCTTAATACAGAATGCTTAGTAAGATGTCTATTGAGGGGTTAAAAATAATAAACAAATTTAAAGGGCTTCCGTCACCCCCCATTGTGTAATTTTCATTAGCCGACATTAGCTATTTGTTAATGTCAGCTGAGTGCAATCATACATGTCCTACCTTTGTCTGTGGCTTATTTCTTGTAAAAATCATACTTTTATCATATGCAAATTTCTTCACTACCAGCAAGTTGGGCGTGTACTTGCTGGTATCCGCCGCATCTGCCGCTTCTAGACACGCCCATCTCCTCTTGATAGACAGCGCCAGCGAGCGCTCTCCTCCTCCCGCTGGCCCCATCTGCCACTGAATTCCCGCGCCTGTGCCATAACGTTCCTCGATCGGCGCAGGCATACTGAGTGAAGGATGCGTGCTTGCCAGCTCCTTCCTTAGTGCGCTTGCGCTGATTACATGACACTACACCCGGAAGAGAAGACTGCCGGCATCAGCGATAATCGGCAGTCTTCTCTTCCGGGTGTAGTGTGACGTAATCGGCTCAGGTGCACTGAGGAAGGAGCTGGCAAGCGCGCGTCCTTCACTCAGTATGCCTGCGCCGATCGAGGAATGTTACGGCGCAGGAATTCAGCGGCAGATGGCGCCAGCGGGAGGAGCAAAGCGCTCGTTGGCCCTGTCTATCAAGAGGAGATGGGCGTGTCTAGAAGCGGCAGATGCGGCGGCTATCAGCAAGTACACGTCCAACTTGCTGGTAGTGAAGAAATTTGCATATGATAAAAGTATGATTTTTACAAGAAATAAGCCACAGACAAAGGTAGGACATGTATGATTGCACTCAGCTGACATTAACAAATAGCTAATGTCGGCTAATGAAAATTACACAATGGGGGGTGACAGAAGCCCTTTACCTCACCCCGTCCACTTGGTCGCGTAGCAGATCTCCTCTTCTTTTTTCTTTCTTCAGGACCTGGGTAAAGGACCTTTGATGACGTCACTGTGCTCATCACATGGTCCATCACATGGTCCATCACCATGGTGATGGACCATGTGATGAGTGCAGTGACGTCATCAAACGTCCTTTAGTCAGGTCCTGAAGAAAGAAGAGTAGATCCGCTACGCGACCAAGTGGATGGGGTGAGTTAAATTTGTTTATTATTTTTAACCCCTCAATGGACATTTTACTAAACATTCTGTATTAAGAATACTATTATTTTCCCTTATAACCATGTTATAAGGGAAAATATTAAAGATCGGGTCCCCATCCCGATCGTCTCCTTAGCAACCATGCATGAAAATCACACCGCATCCGCACTTGGTCGCGTAGCGGATCTCCTCTTCTTTCTTTCTTCCGCTTGCGCATACTTGCAGTTTTCACACAGCCCCATTCACTTCTATGGGGCCTGCGTTGCGTGAAAAACGCACAATATAGAGCATGCTGCGATTTTCATGCAACGCACAAGTGATGCATGAAAATTGCCGCTCATGTGCACAGCCCCATAGAAATGAATGGGTCCGGATTCAGTGCGGGTGCAATGCGTTCACCTCACGCATTGCACCCGCGCGGAAAACTCGCCCGTGTGAAAGAGGCCTAAGAAGCAAAAGTCCTCTGCTGGCCTAGCCGTGTTCCACCGGATTAGTAATTTGGTCATGTCTAAGGGTACGGCTACACGTTCAGTTTTTTTTTTATTAACTTTTTTAAGCCAAAACCAGGAGTGGAAAAGTTATATTTATCCTTAAACTGGTTGTACCATCTCAGACATTGGGGGCATATTGCTAGGATATGTCCCCAATGTCTGATAGGTGCGGCTCCCTCCAGCAACCCGATAGAAGTGAATGGAGCGGTGGCCGTGCTTGCACGATGCGCTTCCCATTAATTTAAATGGGACTGCCGAAAATAGTCGAGCGTCCCGCTCAGCTAATTTCAGCACTACCATAGGAAGGAATGGAGGGAAGCAGCGCACGCATGGTGCACCCTCCAGGGCTTTGCCAGCTCCGTTCTACAGATAGTTGTGGGTACTTGCACCTATCAGACAGAGGGGGCATATCCTAGCGATATGCCCCCAATGTCTGAGATGGTACAACCCCTTTAAGGTTAAATATGACTTTTCCAGATACCTTAAATCATGGGTGTCAAACACAAGGCCCGCGGGCCGAATCCGGCCCGCCAGACCTCGTCATGTGGCCCGCGTAGCCGCCGCCGGCCACCAGCCTTCGCCTTTTATTATCACTTCCTGCAGGCGGCCCCTGCAGGAAGTGATAATAAATCGCATAAGGAGCGCTGTGTATTACCGGTACTTACAACTACAAGCGCTCGCCGAGAGGAAGGAGGAGGCAGGCCGGGAGGACAGGCGCTGGCAGTGTGAGTCATACGTCACGCGCCTGCGCCGCCCACTTTATGAATGAAGCAGGCGGCGTGGGCGCATGACGTATGACTCACGCTGCCAGCGCCTGTCCTCCCAGCCTGCCTCCTGCTTCCTCCCTCCTCTCGGCGAGCGCTTGTAGTTGTAGGTACCGGTAATACAATCCTTATGCGATTATATACATACGGTAACCATTAACTATTAGAGATACGATTATACAGTGAGCGGGGCCCGTGTAGTAGAATAGTCACTGCACGGGCCCCGCTGTCATTATAAAAGCAGATGGCGGCCTCTAGCCCGTGTATTGAGGGTCATTCACTACTACAGGGACACTTATGGAGGGGATCTGTGGATGACACATAGCATAAGATGCTATATATGTGTCATCCACAGATCCCCCCCATAACTGTCATACACAGATCCCCCATAAGAGCCACCCACAGATCCCCCATAAGTGTCACCCACAGATCCCCCATAAGTGTCACCCACAGATCCCCCATAAGTGTCACCCACAGATCCCCCATCAGTGTCACCCACAGATCCCCCATAAGTGTCACCCACAGATCCCCCATAAGTGTCACCCACAGATCCCCCATAAGTGTCACCCACAGATCCCCCATAAGTGTCACCCACAGATCCCCCATAAGTGTCACCCACAGATCCCCCATACAGTGCGTCACCCACAGGATCCCCCATAAGTGTCATCCCACAGATCCCCCATAAGTGTCACCCACAGATCCCCCATAACAGTGCTTCATCCACAGATCCCCCATAAGTGTCACCCACAGATCCCCCATAAGTGTCACCCACAGATCCCCCATAACAGTGCCATCCACAGATCCCCCATAACAGTGCCACCCACAGACCACAATTAGTTCAAAACCCACCAAAAGCACACCTTTTGGTTCAAAATATTTTTTTTCTTATTTTCCTCCTCAAAAACCTAGGTGCGTCTTATGGGCCGGTGCGTCTTATAGGGCGAAAAATATGCATTATGTCAGTGTTATCCAACACATTCCAGAACTGTAAGGGTTACATAGCATCATAAATCAGTATAATGCTATGTGACCCCAGTCAGCGCTTGCAGGTCAAGCTTTCAGAGCTAGTTATTACTTACATTATTACAAAAAACTGTAATAATTGAATGCAGTGACAATAATTTATGATAATAAAGAGTGGACACATAGTCCTACAGATACAACCGGCCCTTTGAGGGTGACCAAACTGCTGATGCGGCCCCCGATGAATTTGAGTTTGACACCCCTGCCTTAAATTATCTCCTGGTTTTGACTTCAAAAACTTCATAAAAAAACTTGAATGTGTGTCCGTACCCTTAGACATGACCAAATTACAATCCGGTGGAACCCGGCTAGGCCAGCAGAGGAGTTGTGTTGAGATGGGAAAAACTATTTAATACTTCCTCTCCTTTATGATCCACTCCTGATTATGGTTTCAAATACTGCGTAAAAAAACCTGAAGGCGTGGAAGCACCCGAAATAGGACAAAAACCCTTGACCCTTCATCACCATCGCATCAACTGTATAATATAGAAGACATTTCTATTGTCTCTTATATCATCATCTATTTTTCTTTCTGTCTATCTGTATAACTCATATCTATCTATCTATCTATTATCCTTTTATTATCTATCTATTTATCATCATGTTATTATCTATCTATCTTTCTAATATCCTTTTATTATCTATTTATCTATTTATCATCCTTTTATCTATCTATCTAATATCTTTCTATCTAATATCCTTTTTTTATCTATATATCTAATATCTATCTATCTATCTATCTATCTAATATCTATCTCATATCTATCTATCTATCTATCTAATATCTATCTATCTATCTATCTAATATCTATCTATCTATCTATCTATCTAATATCTATCTATCTATCTTTCTAATATCCTTTTATTATCTATATATCTAATATCTATCTATCTATCTATCTATCTAATATCTATCTATCTATCTATTCCTAATTGTACATTACCTATTAAATTAAAGGCAATTAGTATCCAAATGCTCTTGCCCTGGTTCAGTAAAGCCATGAAATGTTCCGTGCTGTCACCTGATCCTTATTTTCCGTGGCTGCTGTTATGGATTCGGTGTCATTCATGGTCAGCGTGAATTACTGTCATTTATGTAATGGTTGTAGTGGTGATCACTATGACCCAAGCCCATATGCATTCCTGGCTGGCTGTTATTCTCTTTGATTGACAAAGACAAAGTGACGCAATCACATTAATCAATGACCCCTGGCATTCACATGGAGCAATTAAATGAGGGAATTACATAAGAAAGGTGTTAAAGGGGCGAAATTTGTTTTAATAAATAACCTAATGTACTGTATGTTCAAACCACATTTGCCGAATGAGTCCATAGCATGTAATAGGCCTAACACAACCCAAAAGATTCCCCTTTTCATGACGGCATGTTTTTTTTTTTTTTTTACTCTATTGAAAAATGATTTTTAACACAGTGAATTCTGAAAAAAATGATACTTAGCATAGTATGCTGTTTATTTCAATAAACAACTGTGTAACGGTGTGCCATATAGTTACATCATACATTGGGGCTATACATGGGCATAAAGTGGACCTGTCTCCTCACCGGACATGTCCTTTTTAGTAAATACTTGTATATCGCAAAAAATAACTATTGTATTCCTTTGGAACTCTGCATTATGCATTCTTCTGTTACTCCTCCTGGAAATGTAGAAGTAACTGGACAACTGAGTCCTACCATTTCCCTTGTCCACGGGCATGTATCTATGCCCCTTGATACTCTCTAGTCATGGCTGACAGTATCTGACCTTGTAGGGATAGAAGAAAGGTAAGACTACCCAAAAGCCAACTCGCTTGTACATTTTCAGGAGGAATAATAGAGTACTACACAACACATTGTTCTAGGAAGATGTTCTTTAGAATTCTTTTATCAGATGGAATATACTGTAAGTCTTTACTAAAACATCTATAACTGAGTAAACGGAAGGTGACTACCCTGTGATGATACCGAGCAGAGAGATACAAGGTCCATGCGACTCTTACCAACCATATTTTATCAGCATTAGCAGAGTGTTCCCAGACAGCACGCTTCCACGCCCGCTCGCATTTAATGTTTGCTTAGATGATTGAGAACATTAGGATGGAATATTCTATTGTCTCATAGATAAACCGCACAGATTTAAGGTATTCTTGGTCCTAAATGTGTTTCTATAATTATTTGCTTGGGCTAAATAACGATTGTGTTCTTCATAATTAACTCACTGGGTCAGACAGCTCTAATTAAATGTCTTCCCCTGAATGTCTTTAACATTCGCAGCATTTTTTGAGACACTTAGTGAAATTGAAAAGTTTACAAATCATTTTCTTCCAGGACTCTGCCGTGCCAGTTCATAAAATGTGTTATTTAAAGATATGAACTGGAGGGTTTTTAGAAAACAGCATTTTTTATATGGATATCAAACGTTCTATAGAACGTCTTCCCAAGGAAAAATAGGAACAAAATACAGAGCGAATAATTAATAAATACAGGTGAATAATTACTTTTTTTTTATAGTCATCGCGCCTGTAGTCAAAAACAATCATAGTGCCTATACTCAATAAAATTCATAGTGCCTATAGTCTATAACAGTCCTAGTGCCTATAATCAATAACAGTCATACTGCCTAGAGTCAATAACAGCCATAGTAATTATAGTCAATAACAGCCATAGTAACTAAAGTCAATAGCAGCCATAGTAACTATAGTCAATAACAGTCATAGTACCTATGGTGAATAACAGACATAGTGCCTATAGTCATTAACACTCATAGTGCCTATAGTCCATAACAGCGATAGTGTCTATAGTCAATAACAATTATAGTGCCTATAGTCAATAACAGTCATAGTGCCTATTGTCAATAACAGTCATAGTGCCTATTGTCAATAACAGCCATAGTGCCTATAGTCAATAACAGCCCTAGTACCTATAGTCAATAACAGCCATAGTACCTATAGTCAATAACAGCCATAGTGCCTATAGTCAATAACAGTCATATTGCCTATAAACAATAACAACGATACTGCCTAGAGTAAGTAACAGCCATAGTGCCTATAGTCAATAACAGGCATAGCGCCTATAGTCAATAACAGTCATAGTGAATACTCTAAAGTCAGTAACAGGCATAGTGCCTATAGTCAATACCAGCTTTAGTGTCTTTAGTCAATACCAGTCATAGTGCCTATAGTCAATAACAGCCATAGTACCTAGAGTCAATGAGAGGCATAGTGCCTATAATCAATTACAGTCATGATGCCTAGAGTCAATAACAGTCATAGTGCCTATAGTCAATAACAGTCAGAATGCTTATAGTCAATAGCAGTCAGAGTGCCTATAGTCATAACAGTCATAGTGCCTATAGTCAATAACAGTCATAGTGCCTATGGTTAATAACAGACATAGTGCCTATAGTCAATACGAGCCATAGTGCCTATAGTCAATAACAGCCATACTGCCTATAGTCAATAATAGTCATAGTGCCTATAGTCAATAACAGCCAGAGTGCCTATAGTCAGTAACAGTCATAGTGCCTATAGTCAATAACAGTCATAGTGCCTATAGTCAATAACAGCCATACTACCTATAGTCAATTACAGCTATACTGCCTATAGTCAATAACAGCTACGCTGCCTATAGTTAATAACAGCCATAGTGCCTATAGTCAATAACAGTCATAGTGCCTATAGTCAATAACAGTCAGAGTGCTTATAGTCAATAACAGCCATACTACCTATAGTCAATAACAGCTACACTGCCTATAGTCAATAACAGCCATACTGCCTTTAGTTAATAACAGCCATAGTACCTATAGTCAATAAGAGCTATAGTATGTCAATAACAGCCATACTACCTATAGTCAATAACAGCTACACTGCCTATAGTCAATAACAGCCATACTGCCTTTAGTTAATAACAGCCATAGTACCTATAGTCAATAAGAGCCATACTACCTATAGTCAATAGCAGCCATACTGCCTATAGTCAATAACAGCCATACTGCCTATAGTCAGTAACAGCCATAGTGCCTATAGTCAATAACAGGCATAGCGCCTATAGTCAATAACAGTCATAGTGAATACTCTAAAGTCAGTAACAGGCATAGTGCCTATAGTCAATGCCAGCCTTAGTGTCTTTAGTCAATACCAGTCATAGTGCCTATAGTCAATAACAGCCATAGTACCTAGAGTCAATGAGAGGCATAGTGCCTATAATCAATTACAGTCATAATGCCTAGAGTAAATAACAGTCATAGTGTAGTGCCTATAGTCAATAACAGTCAGAATGCCTATAGTCAATAACAGTCAGAATGCCTATACTCATAACAGTCATAGTGCCTATAGTCAATAACAGTCATAGTGCCTATAGTCAATAACAGTCATAGTGCCTATGGTTAATAACAGCCATAGTGCCTATAGTCAATACGAACCATAGTGCCTATAGTCAATAACAGCCATACTGCCTATAGTCAATAACAGTCATAGTGCCTATAGTCAATAACAGCCATACTACCTATAGTCAATTACAGCTATACTACCTATAGTCAATAACAGCTACGCTGCCTATAGTTAATAACAGCCATACTGCCTATAGTCAATAACAGCCATAGTGCCTATAGTCAATAAGAGCTATAGTGCGTATAGTCAATAACAGCCATAGTGTCTATAGTCAATAACAGCCATACTACCTATAGTCAATTACAGCTATACTACCTATAGTCAATAACAGCTACTCTGCCTATAGTCAATAACAGCCATACTGCCTATAGTCAATAACAGCCATAGTGCCTTTAGTTAATAACAAAAGAATGGGGTAAGCAGCACTCCAGGTCCCAATTTGGGCACAAATGCCACTAGAAAAATTGGTGAGATGGTGCCCGCAGATGGGGATCCTGGCTGGGGGTCCCGTCAAGTAGCAAATTATAGAAAATCTACAGCACTCTTCAATTCAGGTGAAAAAAACTGTTACTTTATTAGTAACAGCAGCATACAGATAGCAATGTTTCAACCATCTCTGGTCTTTCTCAAGCTATCATAGCTTGAGAAAACCAGAGATGGTTGAAACGTTGCTATCTGTATGCTGCTGCTACTAATAAAGTAACCGTTTTTTTCACCTGAATTGAAGAGTGCTGTAGATTTTTCTATAATTTATAGTTAATAACAGCCATAGTGCCTTTGGTCAATAACAGCCATAGTGCCTTTGGTCAATAACAGCCATAGTGCCTATAGTTAATAACAGCGATAGTGCCTATAGTTAATAACAGCCAAAGTGCCTATAGTTAATAACAGCCATAGTGCCTATAGTTAATAACAGCCAAAGTGCCTATAGTTAATAACAGCCATAGTGCCTATAGTCAATAACAGCCATAGTGCCTATAGTTAATAACAGCCATAGTGCCTAGTGTCAATAAGACCCTGATAGAACTCAATGGAGCCCGTTTTTAATCAGTAGGTGCCATTGATGTCGTGTAGTGGATCCATCACAACCTATGGCTTCATTTGTAAACAGCAACCATAATGTAGATGTCAAAGGACCCGGCCTATACTACATCCTGTAAAATTCTAGAGCCCAATAGAGTAACAAAAAATGTGGGGGGATTAAGGACAGGTACATTAGCGTACGTTATCCATTATAAATTTAGAGTAGAGGTTTTAAGTTCCATTCCGATAAAGGATCGTAGAACATTCAATAAATGTGCTTCTTTGATTTGCCGCATCATAGCCGAAAACATTCAGGAAATATTTATCTGTAAGCTTTACTTTTAATAACTTCTTTTAACGCCTTGCAAATCCTTGGCCTGCACGAAAACGATGGCATAGTGATGTATCTGCTGCACAAAGTATACTGGCGGAAAACACTCTAAAAGGAGAGAAGATGGGGCCTAGATCATCCTAATGATAATTTTAATGGGTGATCTATTATATGTATTACTTGTGTGGGAAAATAGATCCCGGGCTGTAAGAAGAGTCGCAGTCTAGAAATAGAGACAATGGCAGAACGAGGGGTGAATCAAGGACTGTGGAAGCCTCTGAGCAAAACACAGTCCTACCTCTAGACAGCTTCTTCATAGATGTTTCATTAGTGAGGGTACTAAATATGGGAATCTCCCCACCACTTATTGGGAGAATAGAGTTCCACCTTGCCATCATTGCACTCCCAATATTGGGTAGTTGACCAGACACCCACATTGCTCTCACCATTCTTGTATAGACATTACTTTCCATAAGTCAGGGGCGTAGCTAAAGGCTCATGGGCTCTGGTGCAAGAGTCCAGCTTAGGCCTCCCTTCCCTCAGTGCTTTGTGGCCAGAGAGAGGGGAGCACATAGCCTTCATGCTGCCTGAGGCAAAATTTGAAACTGCACCCAAGCCAAATTCTTGACCTATCCCATTCCCTCCATTCAGAGGAGTCATACGAACATTCTGGGCCCCAGTGCAAAATCTACAGTATAACAGAGTTCCCCCAGCATGCACTTTCTACAGGGTGGGCCATTTATATGGATACACCTTAATAAAATGGGAATGGTTGGTGATATTAACTTCCTGTTTGTGGCACATAAGTATATGTGAGGGGGGAAACTTTTTAAGATGGGTGGTGACCATGGCGGCCATTTTGAAGTCAGCCATTTTGAATCCAACTTTGGTTTTTTCAATAGGAAGAGGGTCACGTGACACATCAAACTTATTGGGAGTTTCACAAGAAAAACAATGGTGTGCTTGGTTTTAACTTAACTTTATTCTTTCATGAGTTATTTACAAGTTTCTGACCACTTATAAAATGTGTTCAATGTGCTGCCCATTGTGTTGGATTGTCAATGCAACCCTCTTCTCCCACTCTTCACACACTGATAGCAACACCGCAGGAGAAATGCTAGCACAGGCTTCCAGCATATGCTGTGAAGATACGAGATGTGCAGCACCTGACACTACTGAATACTGGAAGCCTGTGCTATAATTTTTCCTGCGGTGTTGCTATCAGTGTGTGAAGAGTGGGAAGAAGAGGGTTGCATTGACAATCCAACACAATGGGCAGCACATTGAACACATTTTATAAGTGGTCAGAAACTTGTAAATAACTCATGAAAGAATAAAGTTACATTATAACCAAGCACACCATTGTTTTTCTTGTGAAATTCCCAATAAGTTTAATGTGTCACATGACCCTCTTCCTATTGAAAAAACAAAAGTTGGATTCAAAATGGCCGACTTCAAAATGGCCGCCATGGTCACCACCCATCTTGAAAAGTTTCCCCCCTCACATATACTAATGTGCCACAAACAGGAAGTCAATATCACCAACCATTCCCATTTTATTAAGGTGTATCTATATAAATGGCCCACCCTGTATAATACTGATGTCTTCTTATATGACACAAGGGTCTTTGGGCCTCCTCAGGCTCCTGGGCCCGGTAGCAACTGCTACCTCTGCACCCCTGCATAAGGTATTATGTCTTATAACCCAGACAGACTTGTTCCCTCTCTATTTCAATTTCATTTTCCCGGTTGAGGTCCAATGTCTACATTTTCCACTATAGGTTGAACTCATTCAGTAAAGCTGAGGAAATTTGTGTAGCCCCATCTGCCCAAAAGGTTATTCACCCTCCCCTTACCCCAGCATTCGGAAATTGTTGCTAATAATGCAGTTGTAATGTATAATTTATTTTCTAAGATGATTTAACAACAGAAGGACATTAGCAGATCTGTAACCCCAAGTCATTGCAAAAAACAAAAAAAATCTACAGTATGTATCCTGAAAAAGGATTCAGTGGTGTAGTCCATTATTGTCTAATTGTATAACCACAGTCCATCATTACAAACCAAGTAATAAGGGGAGCAAACCAACGTCACTGAAACCATATGCTGGCCGTATACCAAAGTCCAGAACATATACCCAGTTGGGGTGTGCCCCTGCACAGTCAGACACTGACAACACTGATTGGACCTTCATTGCCAATTGCTAGTATTGCTAGTATTTTCCATGAAACCAATTCAATACAATATTGAGACATGCTAGCAAAACCCATGACAAGCTGCAATTCACAACATAACCTCTGGGTGGCCATCTACTAACAGATATAGGATATACATCTTATGACACAATATTACAAAATCATGTTGTTTTGAAAAGCTGGTCATATGGTGACACATGTATCACATGTCCAGCCAAGAATCAAGGTAACGAAGGACACCTCTGTAGTTCAAGGAGAACTCCAGTCAACAACATCTCCAGATATGTCTTAGGTACTTGTGAGAAGATGACTTTGGTGAAATATGTGATGTCACGAAAGACTGGGCTCTGTAGAGGTTTCAAATTCCTTGGGCACCACTTGGAGACTTTTATGACTTAAAACCCTACAAAACATTCTCAACATGTGGTCTTTGCCATCAATATGATGGTTATAAACCCTTTAGTTTTGGAAATCTGTAGTGGTCTGATATCACATCAATATGATCTTCTCTCATGTATCTGTGACTCATCAGAAGACTGTTTGGACAGTATTTTCCCTGTAATTTTTGAGATATCACCTACCCGTGGTTTGTTTTTTAGCCTGGTTGGTGGCAAAACATTCTCAACACGTGGTCTTTGCCATCAATATGATGGTTATAAACCCTTTAGTTTTGGAAATCTGTAGTGGTCTGATATCACATCAATATGATCTTCTCTCATGTATCTGTGACTCATCAGAAGACTGTTTGGACAGTATTTTCCCTGTAATTTTTTAGATATCACCTACCCGTGGTTTGTTTTTAGCCTGGTTGGTGGCAATACTTGTAGTGATTTTCTCATTTCCTCAGTTTTTAACATCTGGATCGGGTTCTCTCTAGAGACCAAGACTATATTTAGCAAATTGCACTTGGGTGACTTTCGCCTTTCCTTAAAGGGGTTGGCCACTTTCTGGTTATTGTTGACCAATGTGTCTGTAAGATGATTATATGGCACTTAATAATATAGCCTTTGTCGATTTTCTTTGCTGTTTGCTATATTTCTTAGGTCGTGCCTCTTGTTGGGCAAATCTTCTGTGCTGTCTACACAGGTGATCTGTCCATAAGATGACCGCTGATGGAGGGTCATGTGACCAGACAAAAATTACTCCAGACACATCACTCAGCCTTCTCCACTCAAATACACCACATCTGCACTTGAAATGTGGAGAGTTTAGTGCAGGTGTAGTGTATTTTAATGGAGGGAACTGAGTGATTTGCCTGGTCACATGACCCTCCAACAGCAACCATTTTATGGACAGGACCTCTATGTGGACAACACAAAGGACATGGCCAACAAGAGAGAATGCCTTATGAAATATAGAAAATAGTGCAGAATATCAACAAAGACTATATAAGAAAGTGCCATATAATCATGTATCAAACATATTTATCAACTCGATCCAGAAAGTGGCAAACTGCTTTAATAAACCTTTACAGCAGTTAGAGCTGAGGCAGGGGGATACAAATCTGGCTGCTCTTCAGCCACCACTAGGGGGAGCTGATTTTACTAATCCTGTTTAAGCTGTAGACAGTGTAGACTTAGACTAGGCAGTCTAAATATGTGCTATATTTCTCAAACTGGTTCATTGGTGCATCTGTATACATCTTTGTCTAACTTTACACCACCTATTGGTTGGCTTACTTGGCATCAAAATGTTGGCATAATTTTGGCCTCTTTTCCCATTCAGTTCTATCCATTTCCCTACAAAAAGTGTCTAAAACACATAAAAGATGTGAATGGATACAAATCACAAACTCAAGTTTTATTTGACGCAAATCAATCCAGAATTGTGCTTATTTAGCTTAGAAAACTCCTAGGCTCCCTCTAGTGGTGGCTACAGGCAGCAAGAATTCTAACTCTACATCTATGAATACATTTTAAACAATAAATGGGGGTCAGAATTTTTTACCTATAAATTAGATGTTGTTAACAAGTGGAAATTAGCTTTACTGTACATATCTGTAAGCAAAATGGATTTTCAGAGTCTAGTACACCAGTCCTAACACTGTGCACGTCTCTTTTGCACATAATGACTCTGTAATGTCTTCATGAATACCTCTACCTCTAATAAATGGAAAAAATAAAGCACAGCGGGGACTCGGTTACCTGCTGGCATTGACATGTAATAAACCTTTCTACATTCGCATTCTTGGAAAAAGCATCTTGTTCTGCCATTAGCTCATTGCTACGAGCCCCATTTTGTAGGATTGTATTTAGAATGATCAAGCTCCGAGTAATGGATACAGAGATGTTATCTTAATTGCACAGTAAAAAAAATCAAATGACTTATAGCAAATGTCATGCCCACGCAGACTGGGATAATTGGTGCAATTGGGATTTACCAATCTGGAGTCAATAAGTTTGGCTTGTAACAAGTTCATTAAACTTTGTGGACAATTAGCGTGTGATGGAGTGTTCTCCTTCTGGAATTGTCACCATGCATGTGTGAATGGCACATTAAAACATGGAGGATGCTGACGGCCAATTACAGACTGCGGCTCTGATGTGCATCCAGTGCAGGGAACATATGTTTAGCATCCATTGTATGC
This sequence comes from Bufo gargarizans, assembly GCF_014858855.1. Classification (NCBI taxonomy): domain Eukaryota; kingdom Metazoa; phylum Chordata; class Amphibia; order Anura; family Bufonidae; genus Bufo; species Bufo gargarizans. Next base: position 171,222,603 of record NC_058087.1, on the reverse strand, counting down.
TCTTAGCTGTGAAGATGACTCAACTGGTTGTAAATGGTTGGGGGTGAAGGAAGCAAGCACAGGAGAAACCTGATGGGAAAATGCCTCCTGCTGTAACTGATAACAATAGAAGAAGTCACCAAGAAATGTATGGTAGAATGCATGGGGCGTAACCATAGCCATAGCACTTGCTATGGGGCCCAGAGGTTTGGGGACCTATCAGGTGCAAGAAAATTGTACCTTTTTGTAAGGAATAACAATATGGTGACTATTTGCTACAATGTGGGTTTTCTGATTTATGGTACTATTATACATCCGGGCTTTTAATATTGATGACCTATCCTAAGGTTAGGTCATCTATATCAGATTGGCGGGGGATCCAGCAACGAGCAGGAAGGGAGATGGGAGACGGCACGAGCACACTGCACGCGCCTTCCCTTCATACAGCTGATCGGCGGGGGTGCCGAGTGATGGACCCCCGCTGATATGATATTGATGACCTATCCTTAAAGCCAGAAGAACCCCTTTAAGAGTTGCCACTTGTGCTGCTGTTTCAATTTCTTATACTAGGTGATGGGGGCCCCATCTTATTTTCCATGGGGCCCCATTAATTATAGTTATGAATATGGTAGAATGTACATCAGAAGTGAAATCTCTGTGGCTGCAGGAGGCAGATTTCTGTCCATGTTTGACAAAAGGAGCCCTCGTCATTTTCAGAAAGTACCGTAGGTCTAGGGCAGCTAAGATGTGTATTATATTGTTCTTTAACAGCTGCGGTGTGTATTATGATGTTCTGCAGCAGTCGAAATGTGTACTGTATTGTGCTGCAGCAGCTGAATTGTGTATTATGAAGTTCTGCAGCAGCTGAGGTGTGTATTATGATGCTCTGCAGCAGCTGTGTTGTATGAGGTTCTGCAACAGCAGAGATGTGTATTATGAGGTTCTGTAGCATCTGAGGCATGGCACTTTATAATTCATACATCTTCAATCATTCATACACAGGAAAAGGAATTTCCTATAGAAGCAATCTGTGACTTACAGTAAAAGCCGTGCAAATGAAGCACCACTCATCTCTGTCTGGTGATATTTCACGAATATTTAGGCGAATATTCGTCATATATTCGTGAATTCAAGATTATTTTCTTGATTGCGAAAAATCTGCACTGTAATATTAGCGTAATGCTCGTGAAATACAGGCGTGGGTCACTTTTGCTACATTTTCCAAGCTGCTAGAAGTTTCCCGAGACTGGAGAAAATGGTTGGCCTGGCAGGAACATTAAAAATGGCTTTATAGGCAGTTAGAGTGCTCCAATATATTCGCCGATTGCGCTGAATTGGCACTAATGATGCAAATATTTTGGCACAATACGTGAAACTTCACATTTTAGCAGGTCTGCATGTATGTATGGACAGCAGAGAAACAGTAATTCCTATCACACTACCTAACACCCTGCACTGCAACAGCTCCACTATATCAGGATATAACCTACACTGACTATCTCCCACTAACTATCTGTATTATATATACAGTATATATATATATATAATGTAACTGACTATCTAATGTAGTGTGGAAAGCACAGAGCACAGCAATGACACTGCTCTCTCTCTCTCAGAACTGCAAAAAACTGTAGAATATGGCTGCTGGGAGGTTCTTATATAGTAAGGGGTAGGGAACCTTCCTATTGGTTGCTAGGGATGTTGCTAAGCTCAGACAAAGACATTGCAGCCTTCTCATTGGCCCACAAGCAAGAAGGGAGGTTACTGATGAAAAAAAAATCTAGAATATTTGAAATTCTGAATATATATCACTATATTCTAAATATTCGTGAATTCTCGAAGTGCCGATATTCGCAAATTATATTCGCAATTCGAATATTCGCGCCCAACAGTACCCAGTGTATACCCCTACCTATGTCCCTGGGCTGGAAGACCTTTAATCAGGATAAACATCAGATAGAGTCCGCTATACATTAGGAATTGTGTCGTATTGTGCATAGAATTGTATGCAAAGTATGTGTCTCTATGGTAACAGACTACACACAAACCATGTGTAGTCTGATCCTGTAGTCATAATCGCTTCCATCTGTCCTTACATTCTCACTAACGTAAATGCAGTAGTTGAGCAGGAAGTAGAAGACAGAAAGAAGGGGTCATGATTGTGCAACGGACGGCCTCCCCCAGGGCCCTACTATAAATTGCGTCCCAGGTGTAGGAATGCCGAGTGGTATAGGGCGGCCTAAAATGTCTCTTTCTGTGTGTCACGGTGCTCCTACCTGGATACAGCTGGACCCCAGGCTTTGGCTCCGAAGCAATAAATAGGGGGAATACTTGAGGGATTTGAAAGAAAGATTGAGTCCAGGCCTTGTGTGTAGTTGAACAGCAGCTTTACTTGAATAAACGTTCATCAGAAACAAGCTTTTTCTTGGTCCCAGCAGGCTTTAGCATTAAACGCAGGCTTCTTCAATAAGTCTGATTGCTTTCTCTCACTCTCTGCTGTACTGACAGGCTGAATAGGTAACTTGGCTTCCTCTGTAAGCTGCACTTCACTCTTGTAGTCTGACTCTAGGTGATGCCAGGGAACTTTCCTCCTGGCTCCTGAGGCTTTATGGCCTCTATGGCCAGCAGAGCTCAGGGTGCTAGACTAACTCGAACTTCTGTCCCACCCTTCCTGCAGGAAGTAGGACTCGCCCTCTTCTCTCCAGAGGGGGGTTAGAATGGAATAGTAAGTTTCATTGTGTTTAAGTACAGCTCTGCCGAGTTTGCTGTCACCTGCTGGTGAACCAGGCACATTACATGAACAATTACATAACATTAGAAATGCACAGTGTGGAGAACCTAGAACAAAATATATAGATTACATTGTGTTAGCCCAATAAAGACAGTAGCAATGTGTTACAATTGCAAGCTCTGACTCTAGATGGCAGAGTAGGGCATTTTAGACCAGTGTTATTAATTTCCGTTCTTCTACTAACAACGGAATTCGGCACAAAACTGATACGAACAGAGCCAAACAGATCCCATTTTTTAGCAAAGAAAAAAGTCCTGCATGCAGGACTTTTCTCTCGCTGTGACAGATCCCCTGAACGGAGCTTCCAACGCATATGTGAACATGTCATTAGACTGCATTTTCATGGAGACAGTGTCCCTTTAAAGGGGTTTTCCAAGACTTTTATACTAATGTAGGTCATCAGTATCTAATTGGTGGGGTTCCGACACCCAGGACCTTCACTGATCAGCTGTTTGAGGTCGCAGTAGACTTCTCGCAGCTTAGCCTAGGCAAATTGACGTCATGTTAATCACTCACATGCCTAGGCACAGCTCAGCTCCATTGAAGACTTTTATACTCATGACGTATCCTTTGGATAAGGCCTTTGGATAGGTCATCAGTGTATGATCGGTGGGGGTCCTATACCCAGGACCTTCACTCATCAGATGTTTGAGATCGCAGTACACTTCTCGCAGCTTAGCCTAGGCAATGTGACATCACGCTAACCACTCAAATGGCCTAGGCACAGCTCAGCCCCATTGAAGTGAATGGGGCTGAGTTGCGATACCAACCACAGCCGCTATACAATGCTGTGCTTGGTGAGCTGGGAGAAGGCCGTGACGCTACTGCAAGCACTATTGCCTTCTCAAACAGCTGATCCGTGGAGGTCCCTGGAGGTCCCTGGAGTCGGACCCCCACCGATCAGATACTAATGACCTATCCAGAGGATAAGTCATCAGTATAAAAGTCTCGGAAAACCCTTTTATGGTAGCAGACACCTGTCTTAGATGTCATAGTCATTCCGAATCTTATGATCCTCGACGTGGCCTCCATAACTCATCAACTCTGTGGACATTACATTAGATCAGATATTCTCTAAAACCTTGCATAACAAAGATTAAGCTGTCTTTAGTAAAACCAGGGACAAAGGGAATAACAATCAGATATTATCTTCAGAGACTGAACTCTGCCTGGTCATCCCTGATAAGCACAAATCTCATGTCGAGATATATAATCCCAGAATTGTATTTTTAGTATCACCCATCTCCGTCCTTTCCAATACAGCAGAACTCTTTATAATATTCATGTTGAACGATGCAAGGACACTCCGCTTCGGGGTCAGCATAGTGCCTGCCCAGTACCCCTACCTTTTACAGCCAGTACGCCCACTAATAATAGCCAATCGGTATTCCACCTCCTGTTTTGTGGAGATACATATTATAAACTCTGTGTCCATTGTGTTCCTTCCTCAACAGCCTCAACAGTCGCATTTCGAAGGGAAATCATAAAAATGCATCTGAAAACTCAGTTTCCAAAAGATAACACTGCTCCTTAAATCTTAAAGCATATAATCATCCAATAAATAGTCCTGAAAGGCATTGAGGCAACCGGGTATGCATCATGGAAGATTTATACAAGACATCTTCACACTCGCTGATAAGGCCAATGAGTTTCCTGTTGGGCAGAATGCCACAGATATATTTGCAGGTATCTGGAATTAAGTTCTGGTAATAGAATCTTTCAAGCTCTTAGATATATACTTTAATTTCGGAATATCGCTTCTACTCATCGCGGCTCACTGGAGGATGGACTGAATTAGAACTTGTGCTTGAAAAAGATATGCAAACTTTAGACATTTCAGGAAGCCGGTGGCATATTGGGAGTGGTAGTCTAACGGAAATAAAAAACTCACGGCCACATGTTGAAATTAAAGCGACCCTCCATTTCAAGAAGCAAAATTGACATTAACTGGGGTATGAGCAGAACTCTCACCTGGTGACCTCCTTTTCATCTTTTTAGTTGCAGATCCACCAATTCTCAGGCTCCTCTGTTGTTATCCAAGGTGGCCGCTATGGTTCTTAGGCTATCTGACGCACGCTGTTGCATCTTTAGTCTAAGACGCTTCCTACTTGTCCAGCCTTGCTCTTGGTTTGGCCAGCACTGTTCACGTGAGAGGAGCAGGCCAATCCAAGGGCAGAAGCAAGCGTCTTGGGCTACCAAATAAACAGTATGCATCAGGTAGTCTGAGCAGTGAGCAAACATGTCAGATGGCAGAAGAGGGGCCTGAGGATCGACAGATCTGCAGCTGAAAAGATGAAAAGGATCAACTTTTGCATCTTATTACTTGGGAAGGCGTGGAGCAGCAGAGGGCTATGGCGCTGGCGACAGATGACTTGCCCGCCTCAATCGCTGATGCTAGATATGCTATTTTTCTTAAAGGGGTTACTCCATGATTAATGTAAAAAAATAAAATCAGACATTTTATGGTATAGTACATTAGAGTCTCTTTCTAGCAAAGCTAGAAACAGCCCTGTACCTCACATGGGTCCAGAGATCTCCTCATTCATTGCTCTGCTTGATTTATATCAAGCTGACAGCTCAAGGGGAGTGTCTATTCTGCTGCAGCTCAGGGGGCGTGTCTCTGCTCTCCCTATCACAGCTCAAGAGAAGTGTCTTTTCTACTGCAGCTCAGGGGGTGTGTCTCAGCTCTCCCAATCACAGCTCAGGAGGCAGTTGAAGCATGAAAGGAGGATAGTAGGGCAAAAGGAAAAAAGGAAAGGAGAGAAGGAAAGCCTATAAAAAAAAATGTTAGGGAGAGGAGAAATAAAGGGAGAAAAAAAAAGAAAAGAGGAAGGAGGAAGGGAAAGGAAGAAAGAAGAAGAAAAAGAAAAGAAAAAAAAGGCATGAAACTGAGCATGCACGGGCTTCTCAGGGAGAAAGCAAAGAAGAAAAAAAAAGCAGGTGGCACTATACTGATACATTTTATTGAATAACTTAGTGGCTATGCTAAATTTGTAATTACATGCAATTACAAAAGTATTTAGATCCAGGTGCTGGGGACCAAACCTTTAAGTCCTTCCAACGTGACGATGGAAGTGATGATGTAAGCAAGGTGCATCACGTCCTCCCCCTCTCCTCCTGCTATGCTCCTCTGCGTCTTCTGCTCCTCGATGCATGGATCTGCTCCCAAGCCCTTGGACTGGCTCTAGGTGGTGGCTGGGTCCCCGATTGCAAGTGGCTTGTTGCGGTGGCCGTCCTGGAGGCTGGTGAGCCCGGCTTTATCTGGATACTTGACCACCCAATTCTGCTAGTCTTTTCCATCTCCCCCTCCTCCCCTGCATGAAGGTCCCATGTGACTTGAATATTGCCTGATGCTCCCGGAATGCTCTTTTCCATCTTACCTCTCCAGGGGATCGTCTTTTCTGCCGCCCTCTGCCTTCCTTTGTCTCCCGGATTCTGCTGGTTCTGCTCCTCTTTCTGGTGCGTTCCCTGCTTTTGCTGTCCCATCTATTTGCCTCGTAGATCTTCTTGCTGGTTTCCTTCCTGGTTTGCATGTGTCCTCCTTGCCTGGCCGGCTGTGTCCCGTTGATCATTTATAAGAAGATTGGTGAGATCTCTCTATTTCTTGGATCTGTTTTTGTTGCTTCTTGTTATTTCTTGTATTCTCCAGAGAGGACTAATTTTACAACTAGTTTGTTGGAAGGAGGATAGTAGGGAAAAAGGAAAAAAGGAAAGGAGAGAAGGAAAGCCTATAAAAAAAACTTAAGGAGAGGAGAAAAAAAGATTGAAAAAAAAAAGAAAAGAGGAAGGAGGAAGGGAAAGGAAGAAAGAAGAAGAAAAAACAAAAGAAAGGGAAAGGGGTAAAAAGAAAAAAAATCAAAAAAGAAAATCAGCAAAGAAAAAAAAGCTGAAGGAGGAGAGAGAAGGGAAGAGGAAAAAAAAAAATGGGCCCTAAGCAAAATAGGCACTCAGCGGATTTTTCTGGGATAAAGACAAGCCACAATCTTTGGAAGATTGATCAGTTTTTGAAATCTCCAAAGATTAGCACGAGAGTAGGATAAAAGGAGATGAACATTCCCTGGGTGAGCTAATAGAGAGAGCGGAGGAAGGAGATGTACCCAATCTTGATTCAGCCCCTTTAAAAGAAATATTGATGGCAGTTAAAAAAAATAGGGACTTAAAGGGAACCTGTCATCAACTTTATGCTGACCTCACTGAGGGCAGCATAAAATAGTGACAGAAATGCTGATTTCAGCGGTGTGTCACTCATGAGCTAAAAGTAAGTGGTGGCTGAGTCCCAGCATCATAATCATTGCAAAAAGAGTCAAATCTACTTCAGAAGAGTCATGGTTATTCATAATCTCCTGCTCTCTCGCCCATCTGCTGATGATTGGCAATTCTTTCCTAGAGAGAAAGGGAGAAAACTAGGTAGAAGACTGTCAGTCATCAGCAGGGAGAGCAAGGAATCATGAATAACCATAACTATTCTCAGGTGGCCGTGACTCTTTTCCAGGCCCCAGTCTGCAGTGATTGTGATGTTGGTTCTCGGCAACCACTTACTTTTAACTTTTAAATGACAGACCGCTTAAATCAACTCACCTGTCTCTACTTTATACTGCCGTTAGTATGGACAGCATAAAGTTGATGACAGGTTCCCTTTAATACATGATATTTCAATCCAGCTTGGGACAATTCAGTCCGATGTGGTTTTTATAAGGGATGATGTTTCGAAGATTTGGGACAGAGTTACTACTATAGAAAAGTCTGTGGACGTTTTACAGAATGAACTTAAAATATTAAAATCTGAGCTTTCCTCCTCAAAGATTGATCGTAACATGCTTTAAAAAAAAAAGTGGTAGATCTGGAAGACAGCTCGAGGAGATGTAATGTGAGAATTTTGGGGCTACCCGAGGGTATAGAGGAAAATAACCCTGTTCAGATGATACAAACAATGATTTTGGAGAAGTTTGGAAAGGAGCATTTATCTCCACTGTTTCTGGTGGAAAGGGCATATCCAGTGTCTGGGGGGCAAACCAACTCCTGGAATGCAACCACGGGCAATTTTGGTGAAGATATTGGCCTCATGAGATAGAGACATGATATTGAGAAGGGTGAGGAAGTCTCCGCCCATTCTATACAATGGGAATAAATTGTCCTTTCTTCAGGACTTCTCTAAGGAGATCCAAGAAAAAGAGATGCAGTTTTACTGCGGTTTAAAAATGGCTACAGGAAAAGGATATTAAGTACTCAATTTTCTACCCAGCTAAACTTCGGATTATTTTTGATGCTGGAACTCATTTTTTTGATACTCCTGATCTTGCCATGGATTGGCTTGAGCGGAACAATATCTAAGTAGCTTAGTTTTTTTTCTATGTTTTTTTTTTCCTCTTTGTGATTTTTCTAATCTTCTTTTCTGGCGTCTGGGAGTAGTGGTGGGGCTATGTTGGAGTGAGAGTGGGAGGGATGGTCCTAGATGAGAGATCTGTTGCAGAATGTGGCGGATCAATAGTGGGGGGGGGGTAAGAGGGGTACTGGGAGGGGCTTGCGATGCACCTCATAAGCCAAGGGAAAGGGGGTTGGGGCTACTGGAAGCCTCTAAAGTCTCTGACTTTTTTGACTGATTTAATGTCAGCTAGAATGTTCGGGGTCTGGGTGATAAACTAAAGATACAAGCCAATTTTGATTTTGTACAGAGACATCTTCCAGCTATTGTCTGCTTGGTGGAGACTCGTCTTACTGAGGAGACTTCCTGGTGCATCAGCAGAGGATGGGCTGCCCAGACTTCTCACTCTACCTTCACTAGTTATTCCAAAGGTGTTACAGTTTTTATTCGTAGGGCAATTGATTATATCTGCGAGGCATCCTCTGTTGACAAGCAGGGGAGATATGTTTTTTATATGGTAAAGTTTCTAGAAAATTATGTATTCTGGCCTTTGTTTATATTCCCCCTCCATTTTCTTTATATTTACTTAATTTATTGCTTACCTTTATGGATAAATGGCATGAATGTATTTCCATAGTTATTGGGGATTTTATTGTGTTATTGATCCCACTATAGATAGGATTTCTACGGGGGAAGGACTGCCATACCTTTGCCCAGGGGACAGGAAATTGTCAGTTTCTGGGAGATGAACTACAATTCAGTTAAAACCCAAGTAGTTTGGGATGCACTTAAGGCCTTTATGAGGGGGATTTATGTTAGTTACATTTTCAATTTACGGAAAGGGTATAGTATTAAAGAGAAGGCTTTTAAAGATGCAGCGACATCAACTATGGATGACTTTTCTAGGAAAAGACAGAAGAAAATAGAAAAGCCATGCAGAATGCAACTCAAGCATATTCCGATTTTTTACTTGATAAGGCCCAGCAGAGGTTATTTTTTAAGGGTCAAAAATACTTTACTGAATCAGGTCGTCCGGGAAAACTATTGTCAAGGGTGATCTCTAATCAAGATTAAAATAAAAATAAAAAATAGATAACATCCGTTTGATAGATGGTAGAATAGTTAAGGATCAAGAGTGTATGAAGGGGGGATTTTTCTGAACAATTTTTTATATAAAGGAGATAGTAATATTACGGATGAAATGATGGACTCATATTTGGACGCCATTTCTTTTCCAGTTCTTACAGACATTCAAAGGGAATCCCTTGAGGTAGACTTTTCCCTACAAGAAGTAGAGGCTGCAATTAAAGCATGCTCTGGCAACTCCTCTCCTGGGTCAGTTGGGCTTCCATATGAATTCTATCGTAGATATAGGGAGGTCATTCTCCCTAGTCTATTGAAGGTATTTACTGATTGACTAAAAGATGGGACTATACCGGAATCAATGACAGAAGCCGTAATAATATTAATATTGAAAAAAGATAAGGACCCTTTGGACATGGGTTTATATAGACCTACACTATGTCTTTACTGAATACTGATGTGAAGCTTCTTTCAAGGATTCTGACTACAAGGCTCTCTAAGGTTATTCCTTCAATCATACACCCAGATCAGAACAGGTTTATTCCAAATAAGGGCACCCATTATAATATTTATCTGTAGTTTACCAACATTCAGTCTCCCGGGGAGGTCTCTTCGCTCCATCCTGTCCTTGGATGCTTCCAAGGCTTTTGACAGGGTGGAGTGGAGATTCCTCTAGAAAGTTTTGGATAGGATGGGGTTTGGAGACAGATTTATAGATATGATCAAACTGTCATACAGATCACCTTTGGCGAGATTGAACATTAATCAGAGTTTGACAACGAGCTTTGGTTTGAACAGGGGCACTCATTAAGGCTGTACTCTCTCACCATTGCTATTTGATATTTATATTGAGCCCCTAGCCCTGGCTGTTAGGCAGGATTTTAGGATTGAAGGGTTTGGAGCGATGGGGTGGACGACCACATTTCTCTATACGCAGATGATATCTTATTTTTTTATAGATCATACCAATACAACTCTTCCAAGACTCATTCAAATAGTTAACTCCTTTGGTAAGGTTTCAGGCCTAGATATAAATTTGTCAAAAACTACCCTACTCTACTGAAGGAACCTTGAGCATGTTGAAGGTTTCTGATTCTTTCCAATATTTGGGTATGATTATATCCCCCAAAATCGAATATTATTTACAGCTTAATTTGATTCCATTATTAACTAAAATGAGATTAAAAAAAACTTGGATATGGCTCCGACTTCTTTTATCTAGAGCTGACAGAGTCTCCTTGGTCAAGATGGTGATTTTACCCCAGCTCATTTATATCCTTAGGAGTTCACCCATATGGATAGAGGATACGTTTTTTAAGCTTATCGAAATAATTATCAATGACTTGTTGTGGGGAAGAAAGCCGGGTAAGGCTTAAATTGGAATATTTATATAAGCCGTTGGATCGCGAGGATTGAATCTTCCCTATTTCAAGGGCTATTTTATAGCCGGGCAATTATAGCTAGTCAGTGAATTGTGTACTCCCCTTTGGCATAATCTTCAACTACAGGCCTTAGATAAAATAGCCGGGGGCCAGTATTGGCAAAAAAATTCTACTCTATATGTTGCACAAGTGGTGGAGAATGGATAGATACTTCAGTTCTTGGTGTTAGCACAAAGGGAGTCTATGGTTGGTTTGTCTTGGTTTAGATATTTTCAATTACGTTCAGCACTTTCTAGTGTAAAGAATAGATCACTTTTGGAGATATTTCTACCTCCTTAAGTGATCTGCTAGGGAATTTAGATCAGAGGGTTAAGATTGCACATCTGTATAAATCACTACTTAAGGAACCTATTTATTAATTTACAATCACCAGGACAAAGGGCCTGAGGAGTTGATTGCCCAGGGATCCAATTAGAGGGATGGGGGAATATATTTGTAAATTTGAGCCTAATATCTCACAATGTTAATCACAGTATTGACCCAATTTAATATTTTGCATAGATTATATGTTATGCCCTTATGGTTTAATAAATATGGACTAAGAGATAGTTTGATTTGTCCACGGTGGGACTCTTTTGGGGCTGATCATCTACATATGCTCTGGTCATGTCCAGAACTATAAGAATACTGGATTGCGATTACTAACTTTGTTACTGAAAACGTGAGACTCCCATTTCCATTTATGGTTGAATGTTGTATACTGAGTGATTTTTCTAAGGTAAATTGTCCATAAATATAAAAAGATTCTTTTGAATAGAATATTCTTCTAGGCAAGACTCTTGATCACTCGAGTCTGGTTCTCACGAAATGTTCCAAATTTGAACACTTGGTTTAACCTGGTTAATAGGGTTAAAAACTATGAGAGTGTCCTATATAGGCAGAGAAATGGACTAGGATATGGGAGCCCTGGATGTTTTAATCTTCCTTGTGCCCAATTGTAGGTTGCTATTTCCCGCAATTTTTATTTTCTTATTATTTTCTTAAGCCTTTCTTTCCTTATTGTTGTTTGTGTTGGGCTGATGATGGGCTTTGAGACGCATCGCAAGGCTAGGGTGGGCTGGAAAATGGGTGGTTATGGGGAAAAATAATAATAATTCTATATTGCCATTTTGTATGAAAATGAAAATGGTTGTATATGTCTTATTTCAGTAAAGATATAAAAAAATATTTTTTTTTTTTAAAGTCCTTCCAAGTATATGCTATTCCATTATGTCCAGTTGACACTTGCCTATCTACTTAATTTGGCTCTCAGGGCATCACATTTCCAGACTTCCCTATAGCGCCTCTAGTGTAGTATGTCTACACTGTATGCCTTCTTATGTCTCGCCAGGGTAGGATGGACAACTAGTGTGTTTCCACCCAGGAATCCATGATACAATTTCAAATAGTCCCTGTGGATGAATTCACCCTGTAGTATAGCAGTCTAGTGTTATTTTTACATTGCTCATTTTTCATATACATCTAATATGTGTTGGCTAGATTTGGTTACTGTAATTGCAACATGCCCTTAAAGGGGTTGGCCCATCTTACACATACTAGGGTCTGCCACCAATGTCTGATAGGTGCTGGTACCACCTCTAGGACCCACACATATCTCTACAGATAGAGTCTATGGAGAGGGGAGAGGGAGGAGGCAGCAAGTAATAGTGTTATATCTCAGTACTCAGAGGTGTAACTAGAAATGACTGGGCCCCACAGCAAATTTTTGAACGGGTCCCCTTCACCCCCAGCAACTTCTTTGTAACCCTCACTTCTGTGAAAAGTCAGACAAGTCCCTGCAGCTTCTCCATCTGTTTTCTACAGTGTTACTGTATATAATATCATTGTATAATACTGTTGAAGGGGCCCTGACAATAAAAATCTTTTAGTCCTCCTCCTGGGTGGGCCCCTTCTGATTCGGGCCTCAAAGCAGCCACTTCCTCTGCTTCTCCTATAGCTACGCCCCTGTCAGTACTTCTCTATAATGTCCCATATGGTGCTTCTGAGTGGAGGAGAGAGAGTTATGGAGCAAGCTCTTCCTGTTTTCTGCATGTGCAGTGGGTGGGAGACATGATAGCAGCTAGTCTCCAGCCACTAGCTCAGGATGAAGCCTGCAGAGGATACAAATGCAAAAAACACAGTATATAAGTCATATAATATTCAGAATGTAATAATACTACTTGTGTACACACATGGTATCTTATTCTGAAAAGTCACCTGAAGGTGTAGGAACGCTTTAAAAATTAGTATTAAATCCAATAACTAATTTACATTGTATATACAGCCAAATAAAATGGATTTTAAGGCTGTACAAAAAAAAACCCACTTTGTCTTACTTTTCGATGTCTTGTTTTTTACCAGGCCATCTCAAAAATTGTATTTGTGAATCCTAGGGGGATTTTTGTAAAATACATATAGTTTAAGAGACACAATATCTTCAATACTTCAGTTACCTTCCTTTGCCAAAAGTGGGTTAAAATCAATAGAATTTGCACATGTTCCGGGAAGAAGTGATTCTCAGCAGGTTAAGAGTTTTTATGGTCTAGCATGAGAAACCTCAAACCTAATGAAATTATACTTGATATAGCTTTTATAGTCTCTGCTGGCCTGTTACTGCTCCTCATAGCCAAGAAATCACCAAGAGAACCTGCTCCGATTTCCCATCTTCTGTTCTGTTGTTAAAAATTAAAGTGTAAAAAAGCCTTCATCGTTGCCCTATTTGTTTTTATAATAGGCCTTTGAGACTCTGCAGCTGAGATGAGAGTTCTCAGTGTGTTTTGCTAGCTGGTTTCATGTCATAGGCATTATAATTAGAATTTTTTTTGCAGACATTACTAATATTGATATGTTATTTTTGTTAAAGTTGTTTTATGATAATGTAAAAAAACAGAACCCTTTTGCTAATCCCAACTTTTTGTAAGTCAGGCACGTTGATGATAAGGTGATCACAGATTCTCTGGCTGTAGTGATCCTCCACGATAGATTTAATCTGTGTGATTACCTGGCAGTGCCTAATCTCCCTGCAGTGCCCCCACAGGGAAAGAGAAGGATTACACCATACTGTATGGATGTGCTGGGTCCTCCAGAGTGACAGACTGTCTTTGAGGCTGCCCACCACTGTGGCTAGTTGACGAGTTTCCTATTACATATAGTAATACGGTATTTGAGAGTGGTTTTTTTAAACCAGGCAACTGCTTTCACAGATGGGCGAAGACTTTGTGGTGTCCAAGACTCCCAAAAAATTTACTTCTATTGCCCAATTTAAATAATATCATCCCAAAATAGTGTTTCATCAATAGGAAAGTGACCAGGCACCTCTCTATGATCATATGGTTGGGTGCACGTTCTAGGGGGCTGACCACCAACCTTTCCACGTAACTATCGAAGTAAAGAGTGGTTCCTTGTGAGTCTTTATTAGAGATAAGTGAATTGATTATAAACAAATTGTATTTCTTGTGAAGTTCACAAAAATTCTTCCAAATCAAATCTGAAATTTTGGTGTTTCGCAATGGTTGACAAACGCAAAACGGTGTCCACCATTTTTACTTTTAAACTTCAGTGCACTGGTGAGGGAAATAGGGCAAGGAGGGTGAAGATGGAGGATCTCATGACCACGGCCGGCGGGCTTTCCCACAATGCTTTGCAGTTAGCCTGATAGGAGGGAGGATATTGACTGATCTATCAGGCTGTATGTTAGCTCTGAAGCACAGATGCTATTGTGAGCTTAGCCACTGATTTGGATTTTAGGGTCTTTCAGGGACAGTGAAGGAATTGTGAAGGAGATATTTTTAATTAGGAAGTTTGCATTACTAGGTAGAAAGTCAGATTTTATTATTAGGGACAGAATAGGAGCAGTTAGTCCATTGTGTGTCTGTGGCCAGGGCTCGAGCTGTTCATAACTTCCATGTATTAAACAGTACAAGACATGAGGTTTTAAAATGACAGTACTCTTTTTAATGTGAAGGAGCCAGCTATTTTGTGCAAAAATCTGTTGCAAAGCTTCTAAAGTTCATAAGTGTGCAATAGGCATCTTTCTTAAATTTGCCAGTAACATATATTTCTCAGCATTCACTGCACAATTGCACCCTTTTCTATTAAAAAAAATGTTGCAAAGCTTCTAAGTTTATATGTGTGCAATAAGTGTGTTTTAGTGTGTCACAGCAGCAACGTGATAGCATATATTTTATATTTTTCTCACACCTGTGCCTTTTTCTGTTTCCCAAAAACTTGCTGAAATTTCTACCATTTATAAGAATGGGTAGGTGTAGGTCCTGGAAATCAGTGAAGAGGTTGTCATGCATACCTGTACATAGTCACTATCCACGACAAGGATGGGGCTTATAGAGACCAATTAGGGAATGTTCATATGTTTAGGAGTTAAATGCAGAATTTGTGCAAAAATATTACATAATGCAGTTTTTATGGAGCACGTTTAGAGATGAGAGAAGTTATGAAAAATTCGATTCGGCTGCTTCACCGAATTTGGCCTCCTGCACACGACCGTTCTTGCGGTCCGCATCTGAGCCGCAGTTTTTGCGACTCAGGTGCGGACCCATTCACGTCAATGGGGCCGCAAAAGATGCGGACAGCACTCCGTATGCTGTCCTCATTCGTTGCTCCGTACCGTGGCCCGCAAAAAAATATAGCATGTCCTATTCTTGTCCGTTTTGCGGACAAGAATATACATTTCTACAATTTCCGTTCTGCAAATCTCAGAAGGCACACGGGCCGCAAAAAATGGAACGGTCGTGTGCATGAGGCCTTTCACAAAAAAAATTGATTTGTGACAAATGACTTCATCACAAAGCACATTTCTTTGAGTATAATGGGTGTAATGACGGGGAGCGGCGATGCTGCTGCCCCCCCTGCAGATTCCATGTTCAACACTGATTGCGGCTTCTGAGGTTAAGATTTAGGCCTTTCAGGGGTTAATTAGGGTAAGAATAAAACTAAAAAAATACTCACCTTATCCATTTGCTTGTGTAGAGGCCGTCAGGGCCATCTTCGTTGAAGACACAGCACATAATCTCATACATTATCCCGCGCAGTTTCTGCAATCAAAATGGCTGCGACAGCGTAAATGGATGAGGTGAGAATGTTTTTACTGCCATTTCAGGGAAATCTGATTGGTTACCACAAAGCACGAGGAAATTCGGCTTCGCAGCTAATCAAATTTTTCCTGATTTCGACTTCGATTTGCTCAATGCTAACCACGTGTATGGGCCATGGAAAAAAAAGGCTTGTATTGTCTAGGATTTAGGTGCAGAATGTTCATAAATCTGGACAGTATTCCCAATGTGTGAACAATCCCAAACCAATTATTATAAAATTTTTTTATAATTCTCATTTATATCAAAGGAGAGTTGATGACATCTCCATTCTTTTTTTAGGGCACAAGCCTATACAAGGTTCTCCTGCCCCATTGTCACAAGAGGGATCAGCCCAGGATGCACACATTTGACAGGTCATGTGCATATCCACTTTTAGTGGCATGACAGGCTTATAAATCATTGTTCGGATTGGGACATATCATCGATGAAGTCTTAAAGGCTAATTATGAATGTTCCCTTTAGAAACAGCTATAGGTTCAAATGTCAGCTCTATTGGTTTGACTTCTGTTGGTCCTTTGAGGTCCATTCTTGGTTCAGAGTTTCAGAGTGTGGACGGAGCATTGAAACGTGTAGGCATCTCAATCCCGGCTGCACCTAATCTTCTCCATCTACAGTATAGGAGTTGGCACAGTGGACTTCCTTCCACTGATCCTACGGAATAGGTGTTTTGGTGTGAACAAGCTCCACCAAGAAACTCTATATTCTCTTTAGATGATTGCCCAACTTGTCGCTCCACATTTCTTATATGGTTCCTCATTTTTTCTATTTCTATTCCTTTTTCTCTGACTCTGTCACAGGAAATGTGTCATGGCCTTATGCTGTGTTTTTCACACAGCACACCACCAAGGTCAATGCTTTGATCTTGATGAACAGCCTTCTTATTGTATAAGGACCTAATATTCCTTCTAGCACATCCATTGATGATTCCGAAAGGACACAGCTCGGCTGCGGAGCATTAGCATTCCTGTAAGCACAACACAAGGATAGCATCAGACAATTTCACTCTAAAGAGGCTCAGGAAATTGTCACAGTCCTACGAGCAGCAAATATCAAATCGAATGAATCATTGAGAATTCAGGAATGAATTGGATGAAGATTTAAGACCTGATATATTTTGCAAACATGAGCATGAAAGTCACTTACCGCCCGGGATAGGTAATTGCATTTTACATATTAAGCGGCGCTAACAGCGGTGGGTCAATCAGGGAGAGGCATAAGTATACTTTTATATGTGGATAAAATCATTAAGCCATTTGTTCCCGTCAGGTGAGTAAAGTGCTGAGCGCAGTGTTTAGCAAGATGGCTCTTCAAATCTGTTCTACCCATTTTGAAGACCGTTCGTCCCTTAGGTGTCAATTTAAATTTTATCCTGTGAAGACGGTAAATCAAACAATTAATTTAGCGCTATTATTACAATTTATTCTCAAAAAGTGACAGCTTCAGCAATCCTCTATGAGGGGGTTGCCTGCAAAGTGGCTTTCAAATACAGCTGAGAAGTTAACGATGCGATGTGTCCTTAAATGACGGAGCTTATATAAAGGTGAGGTATTTTCTAGTGGCATAGTCAAGTTTGTGACAAATAGCTAGGATTAGTGTTGAGCGAATCGAACTCCACAAAGTGGAATTCGATACCGAATTTCAGTGAAAATTCGATTCAACGCGAAGCAGAATTTCCTCGTGCTTCGTGGTAGCGAATCTATTTTACCTGAAATGGTGTAAAAAACTAATAAAATCATACTTACCCTCATCCATTTTAGCGTGAAGAGCCAGCCGCCGTCTTGATTGAAGATCTCACACGAAATCCCATGCCTGGTGACGTATGACATCGCCACACCAGCCGACGTGATGACGTCATTAGGGATGAGCGAATCGACTTCAGATGAAACATCCGAAGTTGATTCGCATAAAACCTTGTTCTAAAACTGTACAGAGCAGGAGCTCCGTACAGTATTAGAATGTATTGGCTCCGATGAGCTGAAGTTATTACTTTGCGAAGTCTCGCGAGTAGAGATGAGCGGAAACCTGGATGATTCGATGGGTTCGGCCGAACTTCACAAAAAAGTTCGAGTTCGGGACCCGAACTTGACCCCGAACCCCATTAAAGTCAATGGGGACCCAAACTTTTGAGCACTAAAATGGCTGGAAAAAAAAATGGAAAGGGCTAGAGGCCTGCAAATGGCAGCAAAATGTGGCTAAGAGCATGGCAAGTGCTATGCAAACAAATGTGGATAGGGAAATGACTTAAAATAACATAAAATACATTAAAAATAAAAAATAATAATCTTGATCTTAGAGGACGAGGTCCATATGGAGTAGGGGGTTGAGGAGGCGGTGGACGTGGCGGTGTAGGTAGAAGCGGCGGTGGAGGATGAGGAGGTAGCCTACACTGCTTTTTGGTTTTATTTTTTTTGTTTAAATTAGGGTACACCCCAAAACATTGGGAAATATAACCTGTTATAACCCTCTCCAGTTGTGCTAAACAAACGTTCAGACAATACACTGGCTGCAGGGCAGGCCAGTACCTCCAAGGTGTAAAGGGCAAGCGCAGGCCGTGTGCCCAATTTGTAGACCCAGAAGTTGAAGGGGGCAGACCATCAGTCAGTACGTGTAGGCGTGTGCACACATACTGCTCCACCATGTCGCACGTTTCCGTGATGTCCACGATCCAATTGGATATCTGCTCTATCAACTTTCGATGTTCTTTTCTGTGCCTACCATGTTGATCACAGTTAGCCGCGAATCAGGGTTCCACGCCGGAGAGGGAGTGTGAGAAAGGGATACCACATCCAAGGGAGGTCAATGTATAAAATTAAATGTGATCGAGCATAAATGTGGGAGAAGTTATCAAAGCGGAAGGATCGAAAGAAAGGAGGGGGCGCGCAGCAATTACCCACTCCCGACTCGGGGAGGTAGTGACGATAAATAACAATACAGGACTCTTAAGATGCCCTGTTATTGGAATGATTAATAAAAAAATTATAGGGAATGTCACTGTGGTATTTTGGATTTGGAAACGTTAGACAGGAGAGGCCCGACTGCCGCTTTGTTAACTCTAGATAACTTCTGCCTGATCGCACGTCCCCGTGATGTCCACGATCCAATTGGATATCTTCTCTATCAAATTTCGATGTTCTTTTCTGCGCCTACCATGTTGACCACGGTTATCAGCGAATCAGGGATCCACGCCGGAGAGGGAGTGTGAGAAAGGGAGACCACATCCAAGGGAGGTAAATGGCTGCAATGTGATTGAGCGGAAATGTGGGACAAGTTATTAAAGCAGAAGGATCGAATGAAAGGGCCAATTAAAGACGAATTTTAGAAATTTAAGTCCCTGTCACCTATGCACAGCAGGGGTTTTTCATCGCCAGAAATGGGTTAATGTCACCCACCAATGGAACAGATTATTTTTTTAAATTTCGATCCCTGTCACCTATGCAGAGCAGGGGTTTATTCACGGCAAAAATTGTAAAATGTCACCCAGGAATGTAGCAGAAAAATTCGTGAAATTTGTTTACCTGTGTACTAGGTAGAGCAGGGGTATTACAGCAAACATTTGTGAATTTTAACCGAAAATGTAACAGACAAATTAGTGAAATTTGTTTACCTGTCTACTAGGTAGAGCAGGGGTATATCACAGCCAAAAATTGGTGAATGTCACCCGAAAATGTAACAGACAAATTAGTAAAATTTGTTTACCTGTCTACTAGGTAGAGCAGGGGTATATCACAGCCAAAAATTGGTGAATTGCACCTAAAAATGTAACAGACAAATTAGTCAAATGACATAAAATAAAATACGTACACATTTAGGCTGTGGACGTAGAGGTGTAGGTGGAAGCGGCGGTGGAGGAGGACGAGGTAGCCAACACAGTTTTTTGTTTACATTTATTTATTTATTTTTTGCAATTGCGC
This sequence comes from Bufo gargarizans, assembly GCF_014858855.1. Taxonomy (NCBI): domain Eukaryota; kingdom Metazoa; phylum Chordata; class Amphibia; order Anura; family Bufonidae; genus Bufo; species Bufo gargarizans. The sequence continues at coordinate 171,202,945 of NC_058087.1, read as the reverse complement.
TGTAGTATGACAATGGCTGGGTGCGGCCGGTATACATGTCTATTCTGCACAAGGTACGGACAAGTCCTGTGGGATCCATGCCTGGTTCATTTTAATGAACGTGAGCTTGTCCACGTTGCCTGTGGACAGGCGGCTGCGCTTGTCTGTGATAACGCCCCCTGCCGTGCTAAACACACGTTCAGACAATACACTGGCTGCAGGGCAGGACAGCACCTCCAAGGCGAAAAGGGCAAGCTCAGGCCATGTGCCTAATTTGGAGACCCAGAAGTTGAAGGGGGCAGACCTGTCATTCAGTACGTGTAGGCGTGTGCACACATACTGCTCCACCATGTTGCTGAAATGCTGCTTCCTAAGACGTTCCATATGAGCTGGTGGTGCTGGTTTTTGTGGCGTGCTGACAAAGCTTTTCCACATTTCGGCCATGCTAACCCTGCCTTCTGAGTTGCTGGTGGTGCCCCAGCTGCATTGGCGACCTCTTCCTCCTCCTCTGCCTTCGCCTTGTGCTTCCACTGTGCCCCCGCTGTCAGGCGGGAATGCCACCAGCAGCGCGTCTACCAGCGCGCGCTTGTACTCGCGCATCCTACGATCACGCTCCAGTGACGGAATAAAGGACGGTATGTTGTCCTTGTAACTGGGATCCAGCAGCGTGGCCACCCAGTAATCAGCACAAGTTAGAATGTGGGCAACTCGGCGGTCGTTGCGGAGACACTGCAGCATTTAATCGCTCATGTGTGCCAGGCTGCCCAGAGGCAACAACAAGCTGTCATCTGTGGGAGGGGAATCGTCTGTGTCCTCTGTATCCCCCCAGCCACGCACCAGTGATGGCCATGATCTGGTTTGGGTGCCGCCCTGCTGTGAACACGGTTCCTCCTCCTCCATCTCCTCCTCCTCATCCTCCAGCTCATCATCCACCAGAACTGTGCCCTGGCTGGACAATTGTGTACCTAGCGTTTGTGGGTGCAGGAACCCACCTTCGGAGCCACTTGTGAATGACTGGCTGGAAACCCTATGAAATGATCCCTCTTCCTCCTCCTCCTCCTCCTCCTGTGCCACATCCTCTTCCATCATCGCCAGAAGCGTTTTTTCAAAGAGGCATGGAAGTGGGATAGTAACGATGAGAACGGCGTTATCGGCACTGGCCATGTTAGTGGAGTACTCGAAACAGCGCAACAAGGAACACAGGTCTCGCATGGAGGCCCAGTCATTGGTGGTGAAGTGGTGCTGTTCTGTAGTGCGACTGACCCGTGCGTGCTGCAGCTGAAACTCCACTATGGCCTGCTGCTGCTCGCACAGTCTGGCCAGCATGTGCAAGGTGGAGTTCCACCTTGTGGGCACGTTTCATATGAGGCGGTGAGCGGGCAGGCCGAAGTTACGCTGCAGCGCTGACAGGCGAGCAGCAGCAGGGTGAGAATGCCGAAAGCGCAAACAGACGGCCCGCACTTTCTGCAGCAGCTCTGACATATCGGGGTAATTTTTAAGAAACCTCTGCACCACCAAATTCAGCACATGCGCCAGGGATGTGCGTCAAACCGGCTTAGTCCCAGAGCTGCCACGAGATTTCGCTCATTATCGCACACCACCAGGCCGGGCTTGAGGCTCACTGGCACCAACCAATCATCGGTCTGTTGTTCCATGCTCGTCCACAGCTCCTGCGCGGTGTGATTGTCCCCCAAACAGATACGTTTTAAAACTGCCTGCTGTCGTTTACCCCTGACTGTGCTGAAGTTGGTGGTGAAGGTGTTACGCTGACCGGATGAGGAAGCGGAGTAGTAGGAGGAAGCAACAGGAGGCAAACTGAAGCACCCTCAGTGCAATTCTCAGTGGTGGAAGGACAAGCGCCAAACTGCTTTCTGCCTCAGGCCCAGCCACCACTGCATTTACCCGGTGTGCTGTTAGGGAGATATAACGTCCCTGACTATGCTTACTGGTCCATGTATCCGTAGTTAGGTAGACCTTGCCACAGATGGCGTTGCGCAGTGCAAACCTGATTTTGTCCCTCACTTGGTTGTGCAAGGAAGGGATGGCTCGCCTGGAAAAGTAGTGACGGCTCGGCACGATGTACTGTGGGACAGCCACCGCCATAAGGCTTTTAAAACTCTCCGTCTCCACCAGACGGAATGACAGCATTTCAAAGGCCAGTAATTTTGAAATGCTGGCATTCAGGGCCAGGGATCGCGTGTGGGTAGGGGGGTACTTCCTCTTCCGCTCCAGTGTTTAGGAGATGGAGAGCTGAACGCTTCCGTGGGACATTGTGGAGATGCTTGATGACCCAGGTGGTGGTGTTTCTGGCAGATCCTCTGTTTGCGGGATGGCAGGTGCCACTGTCACTCCAGAGGGGGATGAAGAGACCGAGTCTGCAGCAGAAGAGGAAGCAGGAGGAGCCAGAGACCTTTCTTGGTTTTTAGGTGTCTACTCCACTGCAGCTCGTGCTTTGCACTTAGATGCCTGGTCATGCAGGTGGTGCTCAGGTTGAGAACGTTTATGCCTCACTTCAGGCTTTCATTGCACAGTGTGCAAACCACTCGTGACTAGAGTTGAGCGAACACCTGGATGTTCGGGTTCGAGAAGTTCGGCCGAACATCCCGGAAATGTTCGGGTTCGGGATCCGAACCCGATCCGAACTTCGTCCCGAACCCGAACCCCATTGAAGTCAATGGGGACCCGAACTTTTCGGCACTAAAACGGCTGTAAAACAGCCCAGGAAAGGGCTAGAGGGCTGCAAAAGGCAGCAACATGTAGGTAAATCCCCTGCAAACAAATGTGGATAGGGAAATTAATTAAAATAAAAATTAAATAAATAAAAATTAACCAAAATCAATTGGAGAGAGGTTCCATAGCAGAGAATCTGGCTTCCCGTCACCCACCACTGGAACAGTCCATTCTCAGATATTTAGGCCCCGGCACCCAGGCAGAGGAGAGAGGTCCCGTAACAGACAATCTGGCTTCATGTCAGCAGAGAATCAGTCTTCATGTCATAGCAGAGAATCAGGCTTCACGTCACCCACCACTGTAAGAGTCCATTTTCATAAATTTAGGCCCAGCACCCAGGCAGAGGAGAGAGGTCCCGTAACAGAGGATCTGGCTTCATGTCAGCAGAGAATCAGTCTGCATGTCATAGCAGAGAATCAGGCTTCACGTCAGCCACCACTGCAACAGTCCATTGTCATAAATTTAGGCCCAGCACCCAGGCAGAGGAGAGAGGTCCCGTAACAGACGATCTGGCTTCATGTCAGCAGAGAATCAGTCTGCATGTCATAGCAGAGAATGAGGCTTCACGTCACCCACCACTGCAACAGTCCATTGGCATATATTTAGGCCTAGCACACAGGCAGAGCAGAGAGGTCCCGTAACAGACAATCTGGCTTCATGACAGCAGAGAATCAGTCTGCATGTCATAGCAGAGAATGAGGCTTCACGTCACCCACCACTGCAACAGTCCATTGGCATATATTTAGGCCTAGCACACAGGCAGAGCAGAGAGGTCCCGTAACAGACAATCTGGCTTCATGTCAGCAGAGAATCAGTCTGCATGTCATAGCAGAGAATGAGGCTTCACGTCACCCACCACTGCAACAGTCCATTGGCATATATTTAGGCCTAGCACACAGGCAGAGCAGAGAGGTCCCGTAACAGACGATCTGGCTTCATGTCAGCAGAGAATCAGTCTGCATGTCATAGCAGAGAATGAGGCTTCACGTCACCCACCACTGCAACAGTCCATTGGCATATATTTAGGCCTAGCACACAGGCAGAGCAGAGAGGTCCCGTAACAGACAATCTGGCTTCATGACAGCAGAGAATCAGTCTGCATGTCATAGCAGAGAATGAGGCTTCACGTCACCCACCACTGCAACAGTCCATTGGCATATATTTAGGCCTAGCACACAGGCAGAGCAGAGAGGTCCCGTAACAGACAATCTGGCTTCATGTCAGCAGAGAATCAGTCTGCATGTCATAGCAGAGAATGAGGCTTCACGTCACCCACCACTGCAACAGTCCATTGGCATATATTTAGGCCTAGCACACAGGCAGAGCAGAGAGGTCCCGTAACAGACAATCTGGCTTCATGACAGCAGAGAATCAGTCTGCATGTCATAGCAGAGAATGAGGCTTCACGTCACCCACCACTGCAACAGTCCATTGGCATATATTTAGGCCTAGCACACAGGCAGAGCAGAGAGGTCCCGTAACAGACAATCTGGCTTCATGTCAGCAGAGAATTAGTCTGCATGTCATAGCAGAGAATCAGGCTTCATGTCAGCCACCACTGCAACAGTCCATTGGCATATATTTAGGCCTAGCACACAGGCAGAGGAGAGGTTCATTCAACTTTGGGTAGCCTCGCAATATAATGGTAAAATGAAAATAAAAATAGGATTGAATGAGGAAGTGCCCTGGAGTCCAATAATTAATGGTTATGGGGAGGTAGTTAATGTCTAATCTGGACAAGGGACGGACAGGTCCTGTGGGATCCATGCCTGGTTCATTTTTATGAACGTCAGCTTGTCCACATTGGCTGTAGACAGGCGGCTGCGTTTGTCTGTAATGACGCCCCCTGCCGTGCTGAATACACGTTCAGACAAAACGCTGGCTGCCGGGCAGGCCAGCACCTCCAAGGCATAAAAGGCTAGCTCTGGCCACGTGGACAATTTAGAGACCCAGAAGTTGAATGGGGCCGAACCATCAGTCAGTACGTGGAGGGGTGTGCACACGTACTGTTCCACCATGTTAGTGAAATGTTGCCTCCTGCTAACACGTTGCGTATCAGGTGGTGGTGCAGTTAGCTGTGGCGTGTTGACAAAAGTTTTCCACATCTCTGCCATGCTAACCCTGCCCTCAGAGGAGCTGGCCGTGACACAGCTGCCTTGGCGACCTCTTGCTCCTCCTCTGCCTTGGCCTTGGGCTTCCACTTGTTCCCCTGTGACATTTGGGAATGCTCTCAGTAGCGCGTCTACCAACGTGCGCTTGTACTCGCGCATCTTCCTATCACGCTCCAGTGCAGGAAGTAAGGTGGGCACATTGTCTTTGTAGCGTGGATCCAGCAGGGTGGCAACCCAGTAGTCCGCACAGGTTAAAATGTGGGCAACTCTGCTGTCGTTGCGCAGGCACTGCAGCATGTAGGCTGCCCAGGGGTAAGGACAAGCTGTCCTCTGTGGGAGGCGTATCGTCATCGTCCTGCCTTTCCCCCCAGCCACGCACCAGTGATGGACCCGAGCTGCGTTGGGTGCCACCCCGCTGTGACCATGCTTCATCCTCATCCTCCTCCACCTCCTCCTCATCCTCGTCCTCCTCGTCCTCCAGTAGTGGGCCCTGGCTGGCCACATTTGTACCTGGCCTCTGCTGTTGCCAAAAACCTCCCTCTGAGTCACTTCGAAGAGACTGGCCTGAAAGTGCTAAAAATGACCCCTCTTCCTCCTCCTCCTCCTGGGCCACCTCCTCTTCCATCATCGCCCTAAGTGTTTTCTCAAGGAGACATAGAAGTGGTATTGTAACGCTGATAACGGTGTCATCGCCACTGGCCATGTTGGTGGAGTACTCGAAACAGCGCAACAGGGCACACAGGTCTCGCATGGAGGCCCAGTCATTGGTGGTGAAGTGGTGCTGTTCTGTAGTGCGACTGACCCGTGCGTGCTGCAGCTGAAACTCCACTATGGCCTGCTGCTGCTCGCACAGTCTGTCCAGCATGTGCAAGGTGGAGTTCCACCTGGTGGGCACGTCGCATATGAGGCGGTGAGCGGGAAGGCCGAAGTTACGCTGTAGCGCAGACAGGCGAGCAGCAGCAGGATGTGAACGCCGGAAGCGCGAACAGACGGCCCGCACTTTATGCAGCAGCTCTGACATGTCGGGGTAGTTGTGAATGAACTTCTGCACCACCAAATTCAGCACATGCGCCAAGCAAGGGATGTGCGTCAAATTGGCTAGTCCCAGAGCTGCAACGAGATTTCGCCCATTATCACACACCACCAGGCCGGGCTTGAGGCTCACCGGCAGCAACCACTCGTCGGTCTGTTGTTCAATACCCCGCCACAACTCCTGTGCGGTGTGGGGCCTGTCCCCCAAACATATGAGTTTCAGAATGGCCTGCTGACGTTTACCCCGGGCTGTGCTGAAGTTGGTGGTGAAGGTGTGTGGCTGACTGGATGAGCAGGTGGAAGAAGAGGAGGAGGAAGCCGAGAAGGAGGAGGTGGCAACAGGAGGCAAAGAATGTTGCCCTGCGATCCTTGGCGGCGGAAGGACGTGCGCCAAACAGCTCTCCGCCTGGGGCCCAGCTGCCACTACATTTACCCAGTGTGCAGTTAGGGAGATATAGCGTCCCTGGCCGTGCTTACTGGTCCACGTATCTGTGGTTAGGTGGACCTTGCCACAGATGGCGTTGCGCAGTGCACACTTGATTTTATGGGATACTTGGTTGTGCAGGGAAGGCACGGCTCTCTTGGAGAAGTAGTGCCGGCTGGGAACAACATACTGTGGGACAGCAAGCGACATGAGCTGTTTGAAGCTGTCTGTGTCCACCAGCCTAAATGACAGCATTTCATAGGCCAGTAGTTTAGAAATGCTGGCATTCAGGGCCAGGGATCGAGGGTGGCTAGGTGGGAATTTACGCTTTCTATCAAATGTTTGTGAGATGGAGAGCTGAACGCTGGCGTGTGACATGGTTGAGACGCTTGGTGACGGAGGTGGTGGTGGTGGTGTTGGTGGTACATCCCCTGTTTGCTGGGCGGCAGGTGCCAACGTTCCTCCAGAGGCGGAGGAAGAGGCCGAGGCGGCAGCAGCAGAATAGGCCGAGGCGGCAGCAGCAGAAGAGGTAGCAGGGGGAGCCTGAGTGACTTCCTTGGTTTTAAGGTGTTTACTCCACTGCAGTTCATGCTTTTCATGCAGGTGCCTGGTCATGCAGGTTGTGCTCAGGTTCAGAACGTTAATGCCTCGCTTCAGGCTCTGATGGCACAGCGTGCAAACCACTCGGGTCTTGTCGTCAGCACATTGTTTGAAGAAGTGCCATGCCAGGGAACTCCTTGAAGCTGCCTTTGGGGTGCTCGGTCCCAGATGGTGGCGGTCAGTAGCAGGCGGAGTCTCTTGGCGGCGGGTGTTCTGCTTTTGCCCACTGCTCCCTCTTTTGCTACGCTGTTGGCTCGGTCTCACCACTGCCTCTTCCTCCGAACTGTGAAAGTCAGTGGCACGACCTTCATTCCATGTGGGGTCTAGGACCTCATCGTCCCCTGCATCGTCTTCCACCCAGTCTTGATCCCTGACCTCCTGTTCAGTCTGCACACTGCAGAAAGACGCAGCAGTTGGCACCTGTGTTTCGTCATCATCAGAGACATGCTGAGGTGGTATTCCCATGTCCTCATCATCAGGAAACATAAGTGGTTGTGCGTCAGTGCATTCTATGTCTTTCACCGCTGGGGAAGGGCTAGGTGGATGCCCTTGGGAAACCCTGCCAGCGGAGTCTTCAAACAGCATAAGAGACTGCTGCATAACTTGAGGCTGAGACAGTTTCCCTGGTATGCATGGGGGTGATGTGACAGACTGATGGGGTTGGTTTTCAGGCGCCATCTGTGCGCTTTCTGCAGAAGACTGGGTGGGAGATAATGTGAACGTGCTGGATCCACTGTCGGCCACCCAATTGACTAATGCCTGTACCTGCTCAGGCCTTACCATCCTTAGAACGGCATTGGGCCCCACCATATATCGCTGTAAATTCTGGCGGCTACTGGGACCTGAGGTAGTTGGTACACTAGGACGTGTGGATGTGGCAGAACGGCCACGTCCTCTCCCAGCACCAGAGGGTCCACTAACACCACCACGACCATGTCCACGTCCGCGTCCCTTACTAGATGTTTTTCTCATTGTTATGGTTCACCACAACAACAAATATATTATTTGGCCCAATGTATTGTATTCAAATTCAGCGGGATATAAATTTGAGGCCTAGTATTTAGGCGCTGGGTGACCGGTATGGATTTAGTGACAGAATTAGACTTGGAAATGCACAGAAGCGTGTGTGTGTGAAGTTATTCTGAATGACCCAATGTGCACCTTGAATATTATATACCCTTTTAGGGATAGATTTCAAATAGCTCTGATATAGCAGAAACCACTAAATTATGAAATTGTTAAATTGGGAATTGTATTTAAACCCAGAACAAAAAATGTGCTTTGACGGACACTAAATAACTTTCCCAGCCACAACAGGACAGCGTTAACGAGAGATTTAGCAGGATATAAATTTGAGGCCTAGTATTTAGGCGCTGGGTGACAGGTATGGGTTTAGTGACAGAATTAGACTTAGAAATACACAGTAGCGGGTGTGTGTGAAGTTATTCTGAATGACCCAATGTGCACCTTGAATATTATATACCCTTTTAGGGATAGATTTCAAATAGCTCTGATATAGCAGAAACCACTAAATTATGAAATTGCTAAATTGGGAATTGTATTTCAACCCAGAACAAAAAATGTGCTTTGACGGACACTAAATAACTTTCCCAGCCACAACAGGACAGCGTTAACGAGAGATTTAGCAGGATATAAATTTGAGGCCTAGTATTTAGGCGCTGGGTGACAGGTATGGGTTTAGTGACAGAATTAGACTTGGAAATACACAGTAGCGGGTGTGTGTGAAGTTATTCTGAATGACCCAATGTGCACCTTGAATATTATATACCCTTTTAGGGATAGATTTCAAATAGCTCTGATATAGCAGAAACCACTAAATTATGAAATTGCTAAATTGGGAATTGTATTTAAACCCAGAACAAAAAATGTGCTTTGACGGACACTAAATAACTTTCCCAGCCACAACAGGACAGCGTTAACGAGAGATTTAGCAGGATATAAATTTGAGGCCTAGTATTTAGGCGCTGGGTGACAGGTATGGGTTTAGTGACAGAATTAGACTTGGAAATACACAGTAGCGGGTGTGTGTGAAGTTATTCTGAATGACCCAATGTGCACCTTGAATATTATATACCCTTTTAGGGATAGATTTCAAATAGCTCTGATATAGCAGAAACCACTAAATTATGAAATTGTTAAATTGGGAATTGTATTTCAACCCAGAACAAAAAATGTGCTTTGACGGACACTAAATAACTTTCCCAGCCACAACAGGACAGCGTTAACGAGAGATTTAGCAGGATATAAATTTGAGGCCTAGTATTTAGGCGCTGGGTGACAGGTATGGGTTTAGTGACAGAATTAGACTTAGAAATACACAGTAGCGGGTGTGTGTGAAGTTATTCTGAATGACCCAATGTGCACCTTGAATATTATATACCCTTTTAGGGATAGATTTCAAATAGCTCTGATATAGCAGAAACCACTAAATTATGAAATTGCTAAATTGGGAATTGTATTTCAACCCAGAACAAAAAATGTGCTTTGACGGACACTAAATAACTTTCCCAGCCACAACAGGACAGCGTTAACGAGAGATTTAGCAGGATATAAATTTGAGGCCTAGTATTTAGGCGCTGGGTGACAGGTATGGGTTTAGTGACAGAATTAGACTTAGAAATACACAGTAGCGGGTGTGTGTGAAGTTATTCTGAATGACCCAATGTGCACCTTGAATATTATATACCCTTTTAGGGATAGATTTCAAATAGCTCTGATATAGCAGAAACCACTAAATTATGAAATTGTTAAATTGGGAATTGTATTTAAACCCAGAACAAAAAATGTGCTTTGACGGACACTAAATAACTTTCCCAGCCACAACAGGACAGCGTTAACGAGAGATTTAGCAGGATATAAATTTGAGGCCTAGTATTTAGGCGCTGGGTGACAGGTATGGGTTTAGTGACAGAATTAGACTTGGAAATACACAGTAGCGGGTGTGTGTGAAGTTATTCTGAATGACCCAATGTGCACCTTGAATATTATATACCCTTTTAGGGATAGATTTCAAATAGCTCTGATATAGCAGGAACCACTAAATTATGAAATTGCTAAATTGGGAATTGTATTTCAACCCAGAACAAAAAATGTGCTTTGACGGACACTAAATAACTTTCCCAGCCACAACAGGACAGCGGTAACGAGAGATTTAGCAGGATATAAATTTGAGGCCTAGTATTTAGGCGCTGGGTGACAGGTATGGGTTTAGTGACAGAATTAGACTTGGAAATACACAGTAGCGGGTGTGTGTGAAGTTATTCTGAATGACCCAATGTGCACCTTGAATATTATATACCCTTTTAGGGATAGATTTCAAATAGCTCTGATATAGCAGGAACCACTAAATTATGAAATTGCTAAATTGGGAATTGTACTTCAACCCAGAACAAAAAATGTGCTTTGACGGACACTAAATAACTTTCCCAGCCACAACAGGACAGCGGTAACGAGAGATTTAGCGGGATATAAATTTGAGGCCTAGTATTTAGGCGCTGGGTGACCGGTATGGATTTAGTGACAGAATTAGACTGGGATATGGCCAAAAAATAACCACACTATTGCTGGTTAAATGCACTTGGTGACGGGCGCAGCTTGCCCCTGATTTAGTATATGGCCAAAAAATGAACAGACTATTGCTGGTTAAATGCACTTGGTGTCACAGCTTGACGCACCACACTACTGAGGGTTAAATGCACTTGGTGACGGGCGCAGCTTGCCCCTGATGTAGTATATGGCCAAAAAATGAACAGACTATTGCTGGTTAAATGCACTTGGTGTGACAGCTTCACCCTGATGTAGGCTTTAGCCAAAAAACAACCACACCATTGAGGGTTAAATGCACTTGGTGACAGGCGCAGCTTGCCCCTGATTTAGTATATGGCCAAAAAAATGAACAGACTATTGCTGGTTAAATGCACTTGGTGTGACAGCTTCACCCTGATGTAGGCTTTAGCCAAAAAACAACCACACCATTGAGGGTTAAATGCACTTGGTCGCAGCTTGGATGCACTTGGTCGCAGCACCGCACAAGACACAAAATGGCCGCCGATCACCCCAGAAAAAAGTGACTGACAAACGGTCTGGGCAGCCTAAAAACAGTGAGTGAGCATTTGAATTTCAGCAGCTCAATGATGCACAGCTGCAGATCGATCGATTAATCAAGTGAAGTCCTTTGGAGGAGTTAATCTGCCTAATCTCGCCCTACTGTCGCATCCGCAACCTCTCCCTACGCTAATCAGAGCAGAGTGACGGGCGGCGCTATGTGACTCCAGCTTAAATAGAGGCTGGGTCACATGGTGCTCTGGCCAATCACAGCCATGCCAATAGTAGGCATGGCTGTGACGGCCTCTTGGGGCAAGTAGTATGACGCTTGTTGATTGGCTGCTTTGCAGCCTTTCAAAAAGCGCCAAGAAAGCGTCACAAAAGCGCCAAGAAAGCGACGAACACCGAACCCGAACCCGGACTTTTACGAAAATGTCCGGGTTCGGGTCCGTGTCACGGACACCCCAAAATTCGGTACAAACCCGAACTATACAGTTCGAGTTCGCTCATCCCTACTCGTGACTTGTTGTCAGGGAACTCCTTGGAGCTGGCTTTGGTGTGCTCGGTCCCTTGCTGCATTGGGCAGTAGCAGTCGTACTGTCTTGGGGGCGGCCGCTCCGCTTTTGCACCCTGCTCCCTCTTCTGCTGTGTTGGTGGCTCTGTGCGACTACCACCTCTTCCTCTGAACTACACAGGTCACTCGCATGACCTTGATTCCATGTGGGGTCGAGGACGTCATCGTCCTCCACATCATCTTCCACCCAGTCTTCACCCCTGCCCTCCTTGTCGGTCTACACACTTTCAAAAGCCACAGCAGTTGGCACCTGTGTTTCATCATCATCTGAGACGTGCTGCGGTGGTCCTCCCATGTACTCATCTTGAAACATAAGTGGTTGGGCATCAGTGCACTCAATCTCTTCCACTTCTGGGGCAGGTCTATGTGCATGGCCCTAAGAAACCCTGCTAGCAGAGTCATCAAAAAGCATAAGAGACTGCTGCATGACTTGGGGCTCAGACTGCTTGGCTGATTCGCAAGGGGGTGAGGTCAAAGACTGATAGACATCGGCTGCAGGTGCTAACTCTGATCTTTCAGCAGGAGACTGGGTGGGAGACAGTGTGAAGGAACTGGAGGCACTGTCAGCAACCCAATATACTATTGCCTGTACTTGTTCTGGCCTCACCATTCGTAGAGCCGCATTAGGCCCGACCAAATAACGCTGAAGGTTCTGTCGCCTACTCGCACCTGAGGAAGGTGTTTCACTTGTGCGTGTAGCTGGCACAGATCGACTACGTCCTCTCCCTGCAACAGGAGCTCCACCGGCAGCACCACGACCAGGGCCACGTCCCTTATTCGACGCTCTCCTCATTCTCCGCAAATTTTGGATCCTGCCCAAAATGGGTGTTTTTTTAATAACAGAATATAACAGCAGTATCGAACGCTTGTATTTCACACTGACAGAGGCAGCAAAGGCTGCAAATTTAGTATTTTTCCAAAAATGGGTGTTTTTTTTATAACAGAATATAACAGCAGTATCTAGCGCGTGTATTTCACACTGTCAGATGCAGCAAAGGCCGCAAATTTAGTATTTGGCCCAAAATGGGTGTTTTTTTTTTTTTTAACAGAATATAACAGCAGTATCTAACGCGTGTATTTCACACTGACAGATGCAGCCAAGGATGGAAATGTAATATTTTTCCCAAAATGGGTGTTTTTCAAAATAACAGAATATAACAGTAGTATCTAACGCGTGTATTTCACACTGACAGATGCAGCAAAGGCTGCAAATTTAGTATTTTGCCCAAAAAAGGTGTTTTTTAAAACCCTGAAAATTATTGCATTATTTCAAGCTTGTATTTAACAATGACAGATGCAGCAAATGCCGCAAAATTGGGATTTTGCCCAAAATGGGTGTTTTTTTAATAACAGAATATGACAGCAGTATCTAACGCTTGTATTTCACACTAACATATGAAGCAAGGGCTGTAAAATGTAGTGTTTTGCCCAAAAAGGGTGTTTTTTAAAACCCAGAACATTATTGCAGTATTTCAAGCTTAAATTTCACACTGACAAAGTGACAAATGCTGCATAGGCCCCAGATGTAGGGTATTGCCAAAAATGGGTGCTTTTTTAAACCCAGAAAATTATTGCAGTATTTCAAGCTTGTATATAACAATGACAGATGCAGCAAACGCCGCAAATTTAGTATTTTGGCCAAAATGGGTGTTTTTTTAATAACATAATATGACAGCAGTATCTAAGGCCTCTTTCACACTTGCGTTGTCCGGATCCGTCGTGTACTCCATTTGCCGGAATTACACGCCGGATCCGGAAAAACGCAAGTGAACTGAAAGCATTTGAAGACGGATCCGTCTTCAAAATGCGTTCAGTGTTACTATGGCAGCCAGGACGCTATTAAAGTCCTGGTTGCCATAGTAGTAGTGGGGAGCGGGGGAGCGGTATACTTACCGTCCGTGCGGCTCCCAGGGCGCTCCAGAATGACGTGTCCATGCGATCACGTCATCCATGCGCGTGGGGCGCCCTGACGTCACTCTGAAGCGCCCCAGGAGCCGCACGGACGGTAAGTATACTGCTCCCCCGCTCCCCACTACACTTTACCATGGCTGCCAGGACTTTAGCATCCCGGCAGCCATGGTAACCATTCAGAAAAAGCTAAACGTCGGATCCGGTAATGCGCCGAAACGACGTTTAGCTTAAGGCCGGATCCGGATTAATGCCTTTCAATGGGCATTAATTCCGGATCCGGCCTTGCGGCAAGTCTTCAGGATTTTTGGCCGAAGCAAAAAGCGCAGCATGCTGCGGTATTTTCTCCGTCCAAAAAACGTTCCGGTCCGGAACTGAAGACATCCTGATGCATCCTGAACGGATTTCTCTCCATTCAGAATGCATGGGGATAATCCTGATCAGGATTCTTCCGGCATAGAGCCCCGATGACGGAACTCTATGCCGGACCAGAAGAACGCAAGTGTGAAAGAGCCCTTACGCTTGTATTTCACAATGACAAATGCTGCAAAGGCCACAGATGTAGGGTCTTGCCAACAATGGGTGATTTTTTTAAACCCAGAATATAATTGCAATATTTCAAGCTTCTATTTGACTGTCACAAATGCACATATGCTGTGCTGGTGCACTGAACTTGCATAAAATGTCCGCCGCTGCCCACTTAACTAATAGACGGATAAAGGTTATTTTTCTCTGTCACTGGGCTCGGGGCAGGGTAAAAAGATTGTGCACTGCACCCACAAAACAAAATCTAGGTAGATCGCTGAGTTAACAAGCACTTCAGATTGACGATTCTTTCCTATTCTCTTCCTCACAGCAGTAGCATCCTATCCCTACACTAATCAGAGCAGAGTGACGTGCAGCGCTACGTGACTCCAGCTTATATAGAGGCTGGGTCACATGCTGTACTGGCCAATCACAGCCATGCCATTAGTAGGCATGGCAGTGATGGCTTCTAAGGGCACACAAGTTAAACGCTTGTACATTGGCTGCTCTGCAGCCTTTCAAAAAGCGCCATTAACTCACCGAACACCAAACATGAACCCGAACTTTTACTGAAAGTTCGGGTTTGGGGTCCAAAAATCCTAAAGTTCGGTACGAACCCGAACTTTACAATTCGGGTTCTCTCAACCCTACTCGCGAGACTTCGCGTAATAACTTAATAAATACTGTTCGGTTCCAAGATACCACTTAGAACCAAACCCGAGTTTGGGAAATGTTTTTTTTACAGTACAAATTAATTTATGAAGTTATAACGCAATAACTTCGGCTCATCTGAGCCAATACATTCTAATACTGTACGGAGCTCCTGCTCCATACAGTATTAGAACAACGTTTTATGCAAATTGACTTCGGATGTTTCAAAGTTGATTCGCTCATCCCTAGACGTCATCAAGGGCAGCGCCAGAGTTCGCTCTAGATATTCAATCAAGATGGTGGCAGCAGGCTCTTGGCGATCAAATGGATGAGGTAAGTATAATTTTTATTTTATTTTTTTCAGATTATTTTATCAGATGCTGCGATCATGTACGAACGCGGCATCTGAGGGGTATAATGACGAGGAGCAGAGCTATCGCAGCTCCCTGTCATTGCACCCATTACTTACAAAGAAATGCGCTTCTTGACAAAGTAATTAGTCACAAATCAAATTTGTTGGCAAAATTTGACGAAACAGCCGAATAAAATTTTTCAATACTTCGCTCATCTCTAGGTAGGATATTAAAAGCTGCAGAGTAGGATTTAGGTTCCTTGGGTCTACAAGAAGAAATGATTCTTATTCACCCTCCATCTATCAAGCACTTGTTCACATGTTCACCCACTAGATGGATTGATGAGGTCTCAGTTATTCGATTACTTGAGGATCATCCCATAAGAATTAGCCCCTGCTGGTAGGTGATGGGCTTCAAAATGAGCTATGTTGGGTTCTCTGGGCTAACACCCTGGGCCCACTTTGGTACATTGGGGTCCAGTCCATTCCAGCTGTAATCTGTAGAAGAGGATAACCCAAGATCAAAGTAGAACCAATGACAATAAAAACTTCCTGGCTGTAACGATCCTTGATGGCCAATTATAAAACCCAACCTTTAAATCCATGAAATAATGTGTGGACCAGGGCAAGCATCTGAGCCTTCACTTTCCTTGGGTTTTCTCAGGATTAATGTAAAAAATGATCATTAGACATCATCTAGATCATTTTCTAACAAATCTAGAACCATCCCTGTACCTCACAATGATCTAAATTTATTTCAAGCTGGTACCTCGGGGGTTGTGTCCTTCCATAGGGGTGTGTCCGTTCTGAGGCAGCTGGTCGCAGTTGAAGCATGAAACTAAGCATGTGCGTCCACCTCAGGAGGTTGACAGAGATTAGAAATATAGCAAACAGCAGGTGGTGGTATGCAGATTTATTTGACTTAATAACTCAGTGACTATACTCAATTTTTAATTACATGCAATTACAAAAGTATTCAGATCCAGGTGCTGGTATAAAAACTGTAGAATATTTTTCAAGGCACAACCCCTTTAAAGTGGTTGTCCTCAGTATTAGGATTTATATAGCTCACAGGGGTTAAAATGAAAAGAAGCCATACTTGCCCTCATCGATGCCCCCATCACTGATGTTCTAATTGTGGTCCGGTCTTGGCTGTACTTCTTGGTCCTGGCTTAACATGCTGGAAATGCCAGGAGTGTGTCTTTCCAGGCATTTGCAGCGTGTCCACCCATGGCAAGGAAGTGTAAAGCAGCAGGGACCAGTGCAGCGTTAGAATGCTATCGGCGGGAGATCGGTGAGAGTCAGTATGGCTTCTTTTTTATTTTTAACACCCTATGTGCCATTTTTAAAAGTGTTACTTCTGAACAACCTCTTGAAGATTTCCTGTTGTGTTTAGGATTTTCGTTCTAATGAAAAAATCACCTTCTTATGTTAAATTTTGGAAAAAATACATAAGAACTCCATTCCTACAGCAAACAGATGTGATTACAGTAATTTATCAATATGTTATTAAAGTAGACACTTTAATTTACGGTCCAAGAAACATTAAAGGGGTTATCCCATGACTGATGTAAAAAATGAAAATCAGACATCATATACAGGGAGTGCAGAATTATTAGGCAAGTTGTATTTTTGAGGATTAATTTTTTTATTGAACAACAACCATGTTCTCAATGAACCCAAAAAACTCATTAATATCAAAGCTGAATATTTTTGGAAGTAGTTTTTAGTTTGTTTTTAGTTTTAGCTATTTTAGGGGGATATCTGTGTGTGCAGGTGACTATTACTGTACATAATTATTAGGCAACTTAACAAAAAACAAATATATACCCATTTCAATTATTTATTTTTACCAGTGAAACCAATATAACATCTCAACATTCACAAATATACATTTCTGACATTCAAAAACAAAACAAAAACAAATCAGTGACCAATATAGCCACCTTTCTTTGCAAGGACACTCAAAAGCCGGCCATCCATGGATTCTGTCAGTGTTTTGATCTGTTCACCATCAACATTGCGTGCAGCAGCAACCACAGCCTCCCAGACACTGTTCAGAGAGGTGGACTGTTTTCCCTCCTTGTAAATCTCACATTTGATGATGGACCACAGGTTCTCAATGGGGTTCAGATCAGGTGAACAAGGAGGCCATGTCATTAGTTTTTCTTCTTTTATACCCTTTCTTGCCAGCCACGTTGTGGAGTACTTGGACGCGTGTGATGGAGCATTGTCCTGCATGAAAATCATGTTTTTCTTACCTTGCAGACTTCTTCCTGTACCACTGCTTGAAGAAGGTGTCTTCCAGAAACTGGCAGTAGGACTGGGAGTTGAGCTTGACTCCATCCTCAACCCAAAAAGGCCCCACAAGCTCATCTTTGATGATACCAGCCCAAACCAGTACTCCACCTCCACCTTGCTGGCGTCTGAGTTGGACTGGAGCTCTCTGCCCTTTACCAATCCAGCCATCTGGCCCATCAAGACTCACTCTCATTTCATCAGTCCATAAAACCTTAGAAAAATCAGTCTTGAGATATTTCTTGACGTTTCAGCTTGTGTGTCTTGTTCAGTGGTGGTCGTCTTTCAGCCTTTCTTACCTTGGCCATGTCTCTGAGTATTGCACACCTTGTGCTTTTGGGCACTCCAGTGATGTTGCAGCTCTGAAATATGGCCAAACTGGTGGCAAGTGGCATCTTGGCAGCTGCACGCTTGACTTTTCTCAGTTCATGGGCAGTTATTTTGCGCCTTGGTTTTTCCACACGCTTCTTGCGACCCTGTTGACTATTTTGAATGAAACGCTTGATTGTTCGATGATCACGCTTCAGAAGCTTTGCAATTTTAAGAGTGCTGCATCCCTCTGCAAGATATCTCACTATTTTTGACTTTTCTGAGCCTGTCAAGTCCTTCTTTTGACCCATTTTGCCAAAGGAAAGGAAGTTGCCTAATAATTATGCACACCTGATATAGGGTGTTGATGTCATTAGACCACACCCCTTCTCATTACAGAGCTGCACATCACCTAATATGCTTAATTGGTAGTAGGCTTTCGAGCCTATACAGCTTGGAGTAAGACAACATGCATAAAGAGGATGATGTGGTCAAAATACTCATTTGCCTAATAATTCTGCACGTAGTGTAGTCCATCTCTTTCTAACAAAGCTAGAACCAGCCCTGTACCTCACATGGATCCAGAGATCTCCCCATTCATTGCTCCAATTGCTTTGCTGGATTTATATCAAGCTGTGATAGCTCAGGGAGTGTGGCCTTTCTGCTGTAGCTCAGGAGGTATGTCCTTGCTGCTGCAGCTCTCTCCCTATCTCAGTTCAGGAGGCAGTTGAAGGTTAAAACTCAGCATGTTCAGCCATCTCAGTGAGCCGTAT
This sequence comes from Bufo gargarizans, assembly GCF_014858855.1. Classification (NCBI taxonomy): domain Eukaryota; kingdom Metazoa; phylum Chordata; class Amphibia; order Anura; family Bufonidae; genus Bufo; species Bufo gargarizans. The sequence goes on along the minus strand of NC_058087.1, from coordinate 171,184,614 downwards.
AAAGAAATAAGAAACAAGAACAGCAGGGGGCGCTATACAGGTACATTTTATTTAAATAACTCAGTGGCTATGCAAAATGTTTAATTATTTGCAATTATAAAAGTATTTAGATCCATGTAAAATATTTTTTAAAGAGTGGCTCCAGTCAAAAACTGGAAATTCAGCAGATTTGGGTCAGAGGTATGGTGCCTAACATGCCCCCTAAATTTCACATATTTGAATGGCACTTTCCCAGAGATGTTCGGTGGTCCTCTACCAGGACTCAGATGAAGCCTGTGCTGGCCATGGCAGGGTGGGTATCAAAAAGAAGGAAGAGGGGGAAATAAATACCAAAATAGAGCGTTAATCTTAGACTTCCCTTGGACGATATATCTAAAATTGGTCTTATGAAAAACAACAATCGGGCGCCACTAGGGAGGAAAAAAAAGGGGGCACTAGTGAGTAAGTAGGTAGGTGGTGAGAGGTTGCCAGGAGTGGCTGAATACACAGCAATTGTGGCTGTATATAGCAGAATATAGGCAAAAGGAAAAGAATCAACAGGGAACCCAGCCACAGTGAGGGCGCCAATTACCTGAGTAAAGTGAAGTGTGGTGTAAGAAAAGCCAAATACATGTAAATGCTTATAACGGGTCTATAAGACATAGGTGATCCGTGTAAAACGTAATGGCCGTAAACTATATAGAGGAGCAATCTGTATGTGACCACATAAAGATTATATATTGCGTTTGGATCTCAGTAGGTAGCAGCAGATTAAGGCATAAAAACCTCAAGGCGGTATATAAAAAAGTAGATAAAATAAATAGACATATACATATAGGTAACTCACTTCACTGGGGGAGATAGTCTAAGGGATAAGCATAGAACATCCATAGGCTAAACTCCCCCGGCCAGGATCGCTTGTAGAATCACAGGAACAAACCGCAGTCGCCACAAGAGGAGCTTCTGGAAAATTCCTTTTATTATAATCGAGGCTCAACGCGTTTCGGGGGTTAGGCAGATACCCCCTTCTTCAGGAGCAATTATTATGCATTAGTAATAAAAGATAGGGTGGGTGGGTATCAAGCACCATTGTCATGAGCCCCTTGGCAGTCAGCATATTAAATATGTTATGGTTGGCAATTGGAATATTTTCTATGTAAATGCCCATGTGGTTCAATACAGCATCATTCTATAGTCATAGCACAGAGACGTCAGCTGTAGACCGCTAGAAAACAGTAGAGAAATAATGAAATTTCAGTTTTTGCACTTTAAATATATCTAATGCATATTTTTAACAACAGAGATCCAGCTGTGACCCACTGAATAACACCTATGTCTTTAAAGGCTATGTACACCTTTGGGACAATTTTTTTAATTATTGCATTGTACTCATTTTGAGCTAAAAGTCTATTTATTTATTTCATTTGGTCTTTATAAAAAAATGTTGAACCCGTGTCTCTGTACAGCCTCAAGATTCTCTAGTAGCAGGCTATGCATTTTCACTCTTATGGCTCCTTCTCTCTGACCTTATAAACAATTATTACAGCTCAATTCTTATCTTACTGATCTTTTAGTAATTTGAAGATAACGTTTATTAGATGACCGGAACAAAGTGAAAGTACCTATTCACAAATTTAGACAAACAGTTAACCCTTTGTGACAGAACGGCTCAATATTTTTAAACAAAGACCAATTGAAAAAAATATTTTTAGCCCAAAATTTGTAAAATGCAATCAGAAAAATGCCCCCAAAGGTGTACACAGCCTTTAATGATCTTATAGTTGCTCTCAGCACATGCCTACAGTATACTTCATGTCTATCGCCGTGTTAGCTCTGTAGTACTTTTTGGATACGTGAAGCCTGGGCAGCTCTGCTTCTGCCACCCTTGCAGACTTGTCAGGGTCAAAAGTAACAGTTGTATCACAGTCACCTCTGTATATAAAGCCTATAAATAATATTTCCCAATGGCCATTTCCTTTTACGAGAATACCGTATACGATGATATTTACAGCCTCCCGTACTACAATTTGATAATATGATATAGCCTTGCATAGAAGAGTTATAGCAGATTCTTTGTAGCTGCTCTTGGTCTCTGAAGAATATTATTTTATGTGGTTGATAAATTACATAAATTGAGCGAATGTTAGCGAGGAGCGTCATCAATATGCCGTTCATGATCAGGGGTATTTTGGGTATTGATGACCAGTGTAGTATTTCATATATTCTGAATTAGTCCATTTTTGTTTCTTAGTGTGAGGAATATGGATTATCATTTATTGGCAGCCCTGATTGTCATTTGATTCACCTTTTGGCATGTACACAGTCAGTGTACATTGCAAAATATGTTCTCACCCCCCAGTCATCTGATGTCAGCTAGCAAGGGAGGAAGCCCCAGGGGTCCAGGCTTCAAGGAGGCCCCAGGTGGATAAAGTCACACCTCAACCAGCCAGGTTTCAGGCAAGCTAATCCTGCAGGAAAACCCCCAGCAGGAGGTCTCAGCCCTTGCCCAGGATCAATGATACCTCCCAGACATATTGGCACCTAAATTTCATAAGGAATTATGAATCGTCCGTCCATCCCAGGCATAATTCGGTTATCTTTTTGCGATCCTGGGGCAAAGCCAAATATCCATGTGGTCCTGGCTTGATGCTAGGATGCCCAGGAGGGGAGATATACATATCTCGCCACAGAAACAAAATAACGGTACCATGCTTGGACTCTAGTTCTAGCCAGAACCCAGGCAGATCAATTGGGCCCGGAACCATCTTCCTGCAACATTATGGTCTGGGGCTATGAGCCCTAAGGGGTTTTATGGGTCATTTGCTGCCAGCACCAGAGAAGGAGGGGTGGACCCTTCCCAGAGGCAGGGAGGGGAGCGGCTGGCTACAGGTCATAAGCCCATGCAAGCCAGCGGGCGGGGTCTTTTCTGAAGGGGGTCACATCGTGCCAATGTGTTTGGAGAGACCGAGGAACCAGCTGACATCACTGCCCGCACATGACTACAGCCAAGGACTTTTCCACCCTTATCACCCTAAGGAACTTTCATCTACCCGGTAACTGACTTTTGCTCTGCTTAACCCTGTTGTACCCATATCACCTGTATCTGTAACCTCAGACCACTGTATATATTCTCTGTGTATATTGTGTTATATCTAGAGTGCCCTTAAGGCAATTAAATATATAATTTAATCTTGTGCTATCTTGTATCTCGATCACGAATCCCCACGTCCGTGTTTCGGCCTAGTTATAAGCTACTGCGGGTTGGTTTCTTACCCTATATAATCCCGTTAGCAGACCGGGCTTATATCAAATGAGAAGCTGGTGGCAGATTTCCCGGGCTGAGGAGGTGCTGTTTTCACTGCGGCAGTGAACAGGCTCTCTCCGCTTGTTGCCTCTCTGTGCCCGCGTGGACAGAAGGTGTCTGTGTAAACTGTACCAAGCTGAACTAACCTGCTCCTCTGGAGGGCGTAACGTCACGCTTTGGTAACAAGTGACCATTCTGCGTCTCGTGAGCTCGGCGTAGGTGACGTCAAGCGGGCACAAGGCGTGGTATTCGTCACACTTAGCACCCCACATTCTAATTTTGCAGCTTATCAGCTTATTTAGTAGGGTTCATGCTGTGATAAATGGACAGCCCTGTACCTCATGTGGATCTATTTCCCCAATTGCTCTGCTAGATTTATTGTAGGCTGGCAGCTCAGGAAAGGGGGGTCCTTTCTGCTGCATATGTCCACCTATCACAGCTCAGGGGGCCTGTCCTTTCTGCTGCAGATATCTCCATATTTCAGCTCAGGCAACGTGCCCTTTCTTCTGCAATGCTCCCCTGATCACAACTCAGGGGTGTATCCTTTCTGCTGCAATTCTCTCCCTATCACAGCTCAGGGGACCAGTGCTTTCTGCTGCAGCTCTCTCCCTATCACAGCTCAGGGGACCAGTCCTTTCTGCTGCAGCTCTCTCCCTGTCACAGCTCAGGGGACCAGTCCTTTCTGCTGCAGCTCTCTCCCTGTCACAGATCAGGGGACCAGTGATTTCTGCTGAAGCTCTCTCCCTATCACAGCTCAGGGGACCAGTGCTTTCTGCTGCAGCTCTCTCCCTATCACAGCTCAGAGGGCCAGTCCTTTCTGCTGCCGCTCTCTCCCTGTCACAGATCAGGGGACCAGTGATTTCTGCTGCAGCTCTCTCCCTATCACAGCTCAGGGGACCAGTGATTTCTGCTGCAGCTCTCTCCCTATCACAGCTCAGGGGGTGTATCCTTTCTCTTACAGCTCTCTCCCTATCACAGCTCGGGGCCATGTTCTTTCTGCTGCAGCTCTCTCCCTACCACAGTGCGGGGAAAGGGGGGTCCTTATGCAGTGCTCTCCCTGTCCCTGTAAGCTTCTAACGGTAGGTAGGGCTGGTAGCAGTTTGAGAATGGAACTGACCATGTGCAACCACCTCAGCCATGTTTCTGAGATGGACAGATAAGAAAGAAAATAAACTGCAGGTGGCGCTATACAGATACATTTTATTGAATAACTCAGTGGCTATGCGAAATTTCTCATTACATGCAATTACAACAGTATTCAGATCCAGGTGCTGGTTTGAAAAATGTATGTATTTATTATATTTATTTAGACAACCATATTAAGTAAGGCAGGGATGAAGAGGTTATGACAAATTATGTATCTGTATGCTGTGTAAAAGCTTCTTTCCCAATAGAAGGGAGAGGATTTTTAACAACACATACAATATACTAGTACATTTTGATACTACATCAAATTTTCCACGGTTAGTTGTCATGGCGATCAGCGGGTTGAGACATGAAGCAGTCAGGTCCGATGACGTCACCAGGGCCAGAGGTTGTTAGCAAATAGGTGTTGGGGCTACTGTAGAGGAGACAATCAGCAGCAAAAAGAATAGATTGTATATTGTACATCAGTTTGCACTATGGCAAGAAAATGTGGGCATATATCTGCAATTAGTGGTCTTGAAGTGACTGTAATATCTGTGGTCACAATATCTAGTATCAGTGGGGGTGCACGGACAGAGAAAAAAATGACCTTTTTGGCATATGCTGGGTCATTATGCGTCACCATTTAATTTTTTTTATGGTATATGAAAAGAGTAGTCTTCTGCACTTTTTTATATAAGGGACATAGTAGAAAACATATGCAGTATTCCTAGGTATACCTGGTCGTTCCTTAAGTGTGTAGGCTGTTTTAACAGTAATCCCTCCACGGCAGTAAAGTCTGTAATGGCAGTTACCTTACTGACTGACTCTTTTTGCACGGCCTTGCAGATTCCAAATTCTCTTTTCTCTCTTGCTGTAGATCTTGCAGCAATCACACAGAGATCTGTTAGTCTCTGGAACTTGAGGTCGGAGGAGAGAGAGCACAGATCACTGCTTCCTTTCTCTCTAAACTCCCTCCTAAGACTCCTCTAAAACACTGTAGAGCTAGCAACCTCCCGCAAAGGGCTGTGTCAGAGTTAGTTAACTCCATTATTACAATACAGAGGTATGCTGGTAATATACAAGGCACTGCAATGGATAACATAACAATATATAACTAGGGATGAGCAAACCCGAACTGAAAAGTTCGTACCAAACTTTGCGAGTTCGGGTACCCGAATCCAGACTTTTTTTTACAGAAGTCCGGGTTCGGTGTTCTTAAGACAGAATGCAAAAGAGTATGGCAATTTAGGGGTTAAAAAAAATGAAAAACTCACCTTGTCCACTTGATCGTGCTGCCACAGTGTCTTCTATCCTCTTTCAGCAGGACCTGCAAAAGGACCTCCAATGAAGTCACCGCGTGGTGAGCATGGTGACATCATCCCAGGTACTTTGGCAGGTCCTGCTGAATGAAGATAGAAGGACCTGGGATGACGTCACCACACTCACCACATGGTGAGCACGGTGAAGTTATTGCAGGTCCTGCTAAAAGGAGATAGAAGACACTGCGGCAGTGCGATCAAGTGGATGAGGTAAGTTGTTTTGTTTTTTTAACCCCTAAATTACCATATTACTTTGCATTCTGTCTTAAGAATGCTACCATTTTCTGCTATAACCATGTTATAACGGAAAATAATAAAGTGAAGTTCGGGTCTGCACTGACTTTAATGGGGTTCGGGGTCAAGTTCAGGTCAAGTTAGGGTCCCGAACTTTGACCTTAAACGTTTACGGGTTGGCTCATACCTATATATGACGTAACATTTATTTGAGAAACCATTTGCAGACACCCTCTGCTCTTGAGAGCCTAACGTGCTATTCTTCAACATGGCATTGAGCCTTCCTTCATGTCGATATAGTCATTTAGCAAACAAAAAGCAATCATTTAGAACTGAATCAGTCACATGTCTGACATCAAGGGACTGGATCAATCACATGTCTACCGCTGGTTCTTCATCTATACTCGGTTCAGGGCTGTAGAAGTCCTTCTGCCTCCCATACTAACCAATTCTTAAAAGTTTTCAGAAAAAGGGTAGAATTCATAAAAAATTTGTATTACTCACCAATCCCGCCGCTGCTGCCATTCTGATGCTTACCAGGTCCATGAGCCAGTGATTGACTAAGCATTCATTTCTTATTGTACAAGCTCGAACCAGAAAGCTAAAGTTAACTTACTTTTATTAAAACCCATTCTGCTCCAAATGCCTACCAGGAGGATGGATTGACCACTGAGGTCATGTCATCCTCCTCCTTCATCTTTCCTGTTTTCTGAGCTGAGAAATTTGCTCAATTTGAGTTGTCCAACATTGTTTTGGAAAAGTTGGGTTGAATTCTAAAATCTAGTGAACCCCAAACCCGAGTAATCGACCCAGTCCTGATACCAAGTCTACTTGCTCTTCACAGGGAGTCACGGATGTCTCTTTAGTAGTCACTAACACGGCAAGTGTTATAGCCGGATATCAAGAACATAAGGCATTTCATTTACCACCGTAATACCCGACGGATATTGGCGAGGTTTATTTGTAATCTTCATAGCTGTTTATTGTAGCTTTTTGGAGGCACCTTTAGCATTATTAGCAGAAGATATTTAAATGCGACCCATTCTTAATTAAATTAGAAGTTAATTAAAGAGCGGTGATTCATTTTCTTGTTTTTTTCATCCTCTCATTCAGCAGAGCCAGCGTTATCTGCTAAGTAGCCGTGCTGTTTTGTGATTACATGCCAGTCATTCCTAGCATTCGAACGTTCTCCAGCAATAAGACATATTCTTTTATTATATCAAAGGACCATTTGAATTCCTTTGTATAATTGTCCTTTTTGTTTTGCCGTGAACGGTGCAGGAGCGGCGAAGAGCTAAAGAATGTTTCCAAGGATCCGATTTGTTATTTCTTCTCGAAGAGTTGTTCATTTTTAATATATATATATATATATATATATACACACACACACACTGCCTGTCCCCAAAAAAGTCTCCACCCAGAAAAAAAGGTCACACACTCTAATATTTCGTTGGACCGTCTTTAGCTTTGATTACGGCACGCACTTTCTGTGGCATTGTTTCGATAAGCTTCTGCAATGTCACAAGATTTATTTATTTCCATCCAGTGTTGCTTTAATTTTTCACCAAGATCTTGCATTGATGATGGTAGAGTCTGACCGCTGCGCAAAGCCTTCTCCAGCACATCCCAAAGATTCTCAATGGGGTTAAGGTCTGGACTCTGTGGTTGCCAATCCATGTGTGAAAACGATGTCTCATGCTCCCTGAACCCTCTCTTTTACAATTTGAGCCCGATGAATAACCTGGTCATTCAGTATGTTCAGGTAGTCAGCTGACCTCGTTCTTGGAGCACATACTGTTGCTGAACCTAGACCTGACCAACTGCAGCAACCCCAGATCATAGCACTGCCCCCACAGGCTTGTACAGTAGGCACTAGGCATGATGGGTGCATCACGTCATCTGCCTCTCTTAGGCTCCATTCACACATCCGTAATAATGGGTCTGCATACGTTCCGTTCTCTATGGGGACTGAATGGATGCGGAGAGCAAACTATGTGCTCTCCGCATCCGCATTTCCGGAGCGCTCCGCCCATCTTCCGGTCCGCGGCTCCCGAAAAAAATAGAACATGTTCTATTCTTGTCCCCAATTGTGGACAAGATTAGGCATTTTCTATTATAGTGCCGGCGATGTGCTGTCTGCAAAATGCGGAACGCACATTGCCGGTGTCTGTGTTTTGCGGATCCGTGGATCCGCAAAACACATTTGGATGTGTGAATAGACCCTTACACTGATGCTCACATCACTCTGGAACAGAGTAAATCTTGACTCATCAGACCACATGACCTTCTTCCATTGCTCCAGAGTCCAATTTTTATGCTCCCTAGCACATTTAAGCCTTTTATTTCTGGTTTGCCTCACTGATTAGTTGTTTTCTTATGGCTACACAGCTGTTCAGTCCCAATCCCTTGAGTTCCCATTCGCATTGTGCATGTGGAAATGCTCTTACTTTCACTATTAAACATAGCCCTGAGTTCTACAGTTGTTTTTCTTCTATTTGATTTCATCAAACGTTTAAGTGATCACCGATTCGGGATTTTTTTCCCCGCCACATTTCTTCCTCGAATACAATGGGTCCCCACTATCCTTCCAGTTTTTAATAATGCTTTGGACAGTTCTTAATCCAATTTTAGTAGTTTCTGCAATTTCCTTAGATGTTTTCTCTGCTTGATGCATGCCAATGATTTGACCCTTCTCAAACAGGCTAACATCTTTTCCACGACCCCGAGATGTGTCTTTCGACATGGTTGTTTAAGAAATGAGAAGCAACTCATTGCACCACCTGGGGGTTAAATAACTTGTTGCCAGCTGAAAGATAATCGCCCATGCAGTAATTATCCAATAGAAGGCACATAACTATTTGCTTAGTTAAATCCAGGTGGCAACTTTTTTTTTTTTCGACAGGCAGTATACATATATATATATATCTATATCTATAGTGACACAGTGAGAGGTTTGGTCTGGGAAAACAGGTATTTTCCTCCCAGCATGTGCTGCTGGGCTGATTTACAGCCAGGTGAGGTCAAATACCGGACTGGATTTTAAATGCCGGTCTGGGTTTTTGCAGCACCTGGCTGTCCTTAAACAGGCAGCTGGGCTCAGAAGCCATGTCTCTGTGTTGGGATCTGGGAGCCTTGTTTCTAGATGAAGGCGTGCTACCTGTTTGGTGTGAAAACAGGTTGGTGCTGCTATCAGCAAGGACTCTTTTGAGGCAGAATTGCCGTATGGTGTGAATTACCACCAACACCGCAAGGTGACTTTTTGTTTGATTATGACTGCTTGTTTTGTCACTTGCCTAAAGTGTGAATAAAACACTGAACTGTTTGATCCAAAGAACTTGTTGTTGAATTTATACTGCATCCGCTAATCCAGTCTACCAGAGCGAATCTCCACTATATATATATATATATATGAGCGAATCGAATTCCCATGAAGTGGAATTCGATCCGAATTTCAGGATACATTTAATTCGCCTAGAAGGCAAATTTCCTCGTGCTTTGTATCAGCGAATTGCGTTAACCTGAAACAGTATAAAGAACAAAAAAATTCAAACTACCTCCTCCATTTGCTCGCGACGGGCCGCCAGCCTCCATCTTGCTTGAAGATTTCGGCCGAAATCCCGTGCGTCACACGATTACATCATCACGCTGGCCAGCGTGATGACGTCATATGTTAGTACGCCACCCGGCATGATGACGTAATCTCGCACCACACGGGATTTTGGCCGAGATCTTCAAGCAACATTGCAGCGGCCAACCCGTCGTGAGCAAATGGAGGCGGTAACTTTGATTTTGTAAGTTTGAATTATTGTTAATTTTACACTCAGATGCTGCGATCATGTATGAACGCGGCATCTAAGGGGCACAATCACGGGTGCGGCGCTATTGCAGCTCCCTGTCATTGTACCCGCTACTTACAGAAAAATGCGCTTCGTGACAAAGTCATTCTTTGCAAAATTCGGCGAAGCAGCCGAATCTAATTTTCAATTAATATATATATATATATATACACACATTTTTTCTAACTTTATTTTCTTCTAATTCAATTCTAAAGTTTAGAATGGTAGAACTGTAATGGGAAAGGGATTTTGTAAAATAATGCTTTGTGGAATGGAAACCTGTGTTTTAGAAAGTTTATTTTCGAAAAGGATTTCAGTCTCGTAAATAATAGGAAAATAAATTACCGGATTCTGAAGTCCTGGCAATAGCATGGGATAAACCTCTAAAAGGTAATGTCGGAGATGTGCTTCAACCACCAAATATGTAGATATTTCAGTGATTTGATTATGAGAATATGTATGATTTATGAGCTGTTGAATCCTTAAGGTGCCATTTTTGCCTGTGTTGCTTTCTGTTTGGACAATCCCTTCTCAGGTTGTCCCCTCTGCTAGAAATTGAACTCTGGAGATGTCACTGCTGAGGCCGTCTCTCCTTCAACTTAGGCTACTAACACACTAGCGCTAGCCATCCAGCAGGCTCCGTCCGGCCTGATTGACTATAATGGGGACCGTCGGAGATCCGAAAATAAACTTTCGAAAGATATTCGAAAATAGATATAGATATAGATTTTCGAAAATAAACTTTCTAAAACACAGGTTTCCATTCCACAAAGCATTATTTTACAAAATCCCTTTCCCATTACAGTTCTACCATTCTAAACTTTAGAATTGAATTAGAAGAAAATAAAGTTAGAAAAAATGTGTGTATATATATATATATATATATATATTAATTGAAAATTCGATTCGGCTGCTTCGCCGAATTTTGCAAAGAATGACTTTGTCACGAAGCGCATTTTTTTGTAAGTAGCGGGTACAATGACAGGGAGCTGCAATAGCGCCATTGAAATCCAGAGAAGATATTTTCTTCAGCAGTGATGGCCAGTTTGCCAACGAACACATGCGAGCTGCCATCTTAACAAGTCCGGCGATGCACAGGTAAGTCCTTACCTTTGCCTGTGCACGAGTCGATCTGAAATGAAATGCGGTCTCCGGGTGCAGGCAGTTCCGAGAACAGCCCGATGAAGGCCCCCGGCAGCTGTTCTCGGAACTGCCTGTTCCCGGTGACCGCATTTCATTTCAGACCGGCTCGCGCACAGGCAAAGGTAAGGACTTACCTGTGCATCGCCGGACTTAAGAGGAGTTAAGATCGCCGGACTTAAGAGGAGTTAAGATGGCAGCCCGCATGTGTTCGCGGGCGAACACGGCGAACTGGCCATCCCTGGTCTTCAGTAGGTTTGTGTAGTCCTTTAAAAGGGGAAAATCAAGGCCATATGTCATACTAGGCTGTATCAACTATGAACATCATAAAATACCATCCAATTACATGGTTGGCTGTTTATAAGTGGTCTCTGCGGGCATAATGATTGTCATGGATCAGTGAGTGTGGACCCACTGGCTTTATGCTAAACCCTAAGGGCATTATCCCTACATTCCCCTGGTATTCACCCTTTAACCCTTGCACATGGATCTGGCCTTTCCTGCAGGAAAGCAACCAGACCGCTACCTCTTGGGATAGTCCCAGTATAGTTGTCAGCTGACCCACTGGAATCAGAGACCCTGGTGCAAAATCTAAAATGCACAACAAAACTGCAGGTACACTAGGAGAAGAAGTTGTGGGCGGGGTAGTGGTGGATGCAGGAACAAGGCAGGCATGAGCCAAGACTGTAGCACAGACAGGTTACACAGACTAGGAGATCTTATACATGAATTTGAACTGAATTGTAAAGTCAAGAGTAGACAGGCAGGTGGATACACGGCAGGAACACAGACGGGAACACAGGCCAGATAATGCAGGTAAAATCGCCAGAGAAACAATGAAGCACTACAGGTGAAACTCGAAAAATTTGAATATCGTGCAAGGTTCATTTATTTCAGTAATGCAAATTAAAAGGTGAAACTAATATATGAGATAGACTCAATACATGCAAAGCAAGATATTTCAAGTCTTTATTTGTTATAATTTGGATGATTATGGCTTACAGCTCATAAAAAAAAAACAATTTCAGGTCCCCTTTGCTCAAGGGGTATGGATTAATTAGCTGACTAGCAGTTGTGACACTTTGATCCTAGAATATTGAACCTTTTCACAAAATTCAAATTTTAAGTTGCATTAATGCAACTCCTTTTAAGTTGTATTACTGAAATCAATGAACTTTTGCACGATATTCAAATTTTTCGAGTTTCACTTGTAGGTCTTCCACACACCTTTTCTGGTCACAGGAAACTTTAAAGCTCAGGCACCCTCTGCCTGGAGAGGGTTCCTTAAATACCCAGGAAGCCTCCGCCATTGGCTAGGGAAGGTTTAGTGAGCATTGGCTCCCTATAAGTCTCAAGGCTTTTTTGAAAGCCAGATTTTGACTCATAGCGAGACACTTCCAAAAGTTGGTCCTGGCGACATGGTTCTCTTTCTTGGAAGATACCTCTATGCATTTACTATTGGTGGCGAAATAGATTCTATGAAGCCTCCTCCTAAACTTCCTGGCTCACGTGCACTAGCATCATAGGCGGAGAAAGACATGACTGCAGACAAAGAGATGAATACAATGCTGTTGTAACCTATCTGACATTTGTGGCATACCCTACAGATACGGTATGCCCCAATGTCTCAGATGAGACAACCCCTTTAACACAGAAAGTAGATTGAAAAATTGTGTAACTTTACATGACACAAAGAAGAACATTTGTTTACTGTACTCTGAATTGCCCTTTAAGAACGAGGGATCACCCGTTAGCAGTAGACATTTATTTTCTGCAATATAAACTTGCTGAGGTACAATTAAATCACTGTCAGTAATGGTTCATGCATAGGGATGGCTAGCATACTGCTGGGATCACATCCTCTAAGGCATTTATGTCACTGCAATTTATTTAATGTCATTATACTGGGATTGTTTGGTGCAAAGAAAATGGAATTTATTCATTAAACAATAGAATTTAGTACATTACTGGGTGACCTCCATACATGATATTTGTTTCAAGGGGTTTCCTTGTGGAAATCAATTGGTGACAGTAGACTTAGAAGGGCGATAAAAAATTAAATAATTCATAGTTATTAGTTACCTCACCAATCTGCTACCGGTTGGGTTGGCTCATTGGCTGAGGGAGAATTTCCATTGTTGGAATGGGACCAGGAAGTAGAGACTGGCAGGGAATCGGGTTGGGGGATCGGGGCTGGTGATTACTGAGGTATTGGTATCTTTTTAACCCCCTTAGAGGCCACTACTACCAATATGTTCCTGGTGCACCCCCTTTAAGCAAGTTGTACTACAAGAATAATTGGATATCCTGATACCTTTCATATACATAAGACACCTTTGTGAAACATGTATGAAATACCTTCTAGAATTCATAATATGATACTTGATGTCATACATTCATTCAAGAGGTATGAATAGGGTACAGAGAGCCCCGCTGCAAAAATCTAAATGGTGCCATCCTCTGGTTTAGACCACCATGTAGTCCTCTTTTTAAACAATTTGCAAAGTTTGCTTCATTTAGAAATTTTAGATGGATTGGAGCGATTTTTTTTTAATGCAAAATGAGTGAAGTCTGTCAGCAGTTTTAACCCTTCAAAACTGCTGAAAATGCTATGCAGGCTACAGGGAGAGCTGAGTACATATACTTATATATGTGGTCATGCTTCTTAAATGATCAAGAAATCAAAGTTTTAATGCTCATAGTGCCAGAATCGCAAGTGTCCAGGGGCGTTCTTTTCACATGTAGTGCCTAGGGCTCTCTTCACTGAATGCTCTTCTGCTCTTAAGTGACTGCTCCTTCATCCAAGAGGGGTCAAAACTGCTCTAAGATTCTCTTTAATCTGATTACCCTTCAAAAAATTATCTATAACCTATGCACAGGATAGGTGTTAACTAGGGATGTGTTCGCCAGGTTCGGCCAAACTTCAGGTCAAAGTTCGGGTTCGGAACCCGAACTTGACCCCGATTTAAAGTCAATGGGGATCCGAACTTCACTTTATTATTTTCCGTATTAACATGGTTATAACGGAAAATAATAGCATTCTTTAGAATAATAGCATTCTTTATTGTGAATCTACCATTTTCATAGTCATGAAAATAAAGAAAACTCTTTGAATGAGAAGGTGTGTCCAAACTTTTGGTCTGTACTGTATATATATATAATTATTTAATTAGCCATTATATGACTTTTAGATAAAATTAACACTTTTCTCCATTCCATGCTGCATCTCTTATTCTCAGTTGTGTCTGAGCTGTTAGTGGAGATTAGCTGCTAACATGTCACCCTATAAAGTATACATAGAGACAGCAGATTTTGATTCCTAATTGTCTCCCTCTCGTACTCACTCAGAATTACTAATAAGCATCATATAGGACATTATACAGAAGTACTGAGCAGTAGAGATGTAAATAAAACACTTCAAGTGAGATATAAGACTTACTATTAACTGCTGAATCTGCAGAATAATTCCTGTGTTGTTTGGCCTCTGTATACTTTCTCCCTCCTCTTGTCTAGACATCAATGGGATGATATAATCTGATCCTTCAGTGAGCAGGCAGCCCGTCTTGGTCTTATAAGATGAATTTCTCACAAAAATTAGAGAGAAATTTAGTTTATAAAGGGGATGGGTGAAACCAGCTGATAAATGTTTTATCCCTCCCATTTTTCTCTGATAGAATATACTTTTATACACTATATGTACTATTATAGAGATCTAGCAAGTGTTAGCATCAGTGGGTTAACACAATACTAACTTTAAGCTTTGCACATTGCTAAACTTAAGCCCCTATTAGACCGCACAATAATCATTAGCTTGAAAGTCTAATTATCGGGAACAACCTGTCTTAGGAACACTCATTCCCAATAATTGCCTCATACAATCAACCAGTTGATCAGCCAGCGAACAAGTAAAGGCTCTTCAAAGGCTAATGGGCATTTTTCATCAGGATGAAATATGCCCAATTATCGGCAGCACAGGGATGTGCTACCAATAATGAACAGAACAAAATTAAGGAGGAACGAGTCGTGTAAAACGAGCACTGATGGATGTGTTATCATGTATCGGCGCTCACACAGCCCAAAGATCAGTAATACCACCATGAGCCAGTGCGATAAACTTGTGTGTTATCATGCCAGGAGCTACTTTAACACCTTCTACATCTGTAAAGTTTCCTATATTTAGCTGTACTACTGTTTTATGCAAAGTTGTCGGAAAGTAAGGTCACCATGTAGGGAGAAAAAAGCAGGTGAAATTCTAAAATTGTAAAGTAAACATGTGGAGGAGATTGCATTGTGTTTAACAATGCCATGTACCATTAACATAGCAAAATATTTCTGGAGACCTCTTTTGAGAGACAGATCCAGTGGCAAACATAGTTCAGGCTCAATGAGATGGAACATTTAGTACAATGGGAAGGAGGAGGGAGGACAAAGGATTAGGAATTCCTAATATTCTCTGTGTCTCACCGGCGAACCAACAATTGCACAATTTGATGAGAAGGTTAGGAAAATGTCATGATTGCCCCTGAATACCTGTCTAATTTAGCAAAAATAAATCCTCCCAGCAGTCACTACCATTTAGCTTTTAATAAAGCGCATCGGGTACTCTTGTATAAATCACAACAAACATTAGAGAGGATTAGAGCTTAATACGGTGACATGATACATTTAGCGCTTTGCCGTCTTGTCACCTCCCTGCATTATAAAATAGATCAGGGCACCCGTGAAACTGATTGGATTATGAACCAGTGTTCTTTGCAGGTGAGAAAAGATTTGAGCTAGGCAGATTACCGTGTCATTACATAAAGTATGGGCGGCTGAAGGAGTCGGGCAGGAGGTGTCTATGGAGATGGCGAACCATAACGTTCCTACTGTATCCTTCCAGTAATGATAATGATTCCTAGTTCATGTGTATTATAACGTACTTCCATGGTAAAAATTTGAGATGAGCGAATTTCTCAAAAACTGATTCAGCCGGTTTGCAGAATTATTAGAAAAAATTTGTTTCGGTCCAAATTAATTTGTGGCGAATAGCGTTAAAAAATGGCTATATCCTGACTGGAGAGAGCCTTTATAGTGGTGTAGAACACTGTGCCTTGCAGTAACACGCATAGGGAGTCTGTGGTAGTGAAACAATACTGTGAGTCAGAATGACAGTCGTCGCTCTTAGAATCACTGCACACTTCACTTATTTGGGCAGTTATGGGGCCAAAACTGACCAAATAACTCAGGTCAATGTTAGCGTCAAGAAAAAGCACACTCCTTTTACACCGTCGTCAGCTGATTCCACATAGATGTCTACAGAACCTGTTCTATTAAACACTTATACAAGTAGAGCCCCCCCCCAAAAAAAGTGGAGAGGGTGTCAGCAGTAAGTTTGTGTTGACATCACTGATTATTTTGCCAACAGGAGTGGATCTAAAAACGGAGATGACACGTGAATTGAATATTTGCAAATCTTCTGTTTTTTGTACCCACTCCTTCTTTTGGCTACCAAATCATAAGCCAATTCTAATGCAAAATAGGAACCATGTCATG
Source organism: Bufo gargarizans (assembly GCF_014858855.1). NCBI lineage: Eukaryota > Metazoa > Chordata > Amphibia > Anura > Bufonidae > Bufo > Bufo gargarizans. The sequence goes on along the minus strand of NC_058087.1, from coordinate 171,168,139 downwards.
CAGGCCTTACAGCTGTTACATTGACAGGATCTGTTGTGCATCTCATTTTTCCTTCCTTCTAAAAGATCAGAAGAAGGGTCAAATAAATTATGATGTCAGCCAGACCGAAAGGCAAAATAGTGGCCAGTAATGAAGTGAGGAGGGTGGGAACAGCATTAGAAGTCCACAGAGTGGCCCTATGACATAGTGGTGAGGTGGCAGCAGCATCAGGAGGCCACAGAGTGGCACAATGACAGTTTGGAGGTGGTGGCAGCAGCATCATTAGGAGGCCAGAGAGTGGCACAATGACAGAGTGTGGAGGTGGTGACAGCAGCAGCATTGGGAGGAGACCACAGAGTGGCAAGATTACATAGTGTGGAGGTGGCAGCAGCATCAGGAGACCACAGAGTGACAAGGTGACATAGTATGGAGGTGGCAGCAGCATCTGGAGACCACAGAGTGGCAAGGTGACATAGTGTGGAGGTGGCAGCAGCATCAGGAGACCACAGAGTGGCAAGGTGACAGAGTGGGGAGGTGGGTGGCAATATCAGTACCAGCTGTAGATGGTGGGTGAAAAAAGGAGCACTTGGCATCAGATGTGTGGCATCAGGCGGGTGGCAGCATCAGTAGAGTAGCTGAGGAAAGTAGCCAGAAGAAACCGGTCTCTTTTGTCAAAGTGTTGGTGTGGCACCATGGATGATCTAGTCTGATGCATCAGGCATTGGTGGGTGGAAATCCTGGCTTATTCACGCCTGATTCATCTTGACAAAGGTCAGTCTCTCCACATTTTGGGTGGACAGGCGAGTTCTTCTTGGGGTAACTATGGCCCCCGCCACACTACACACCCACTCTGATGCCACACTACTCGCCGGACAGAACAGCTTTTCCAGGGCAAACTCTGCCAGTTGCGGCCACAAATCCAGTTTGGCTGCCCAGTAGTCCAGCAGGTCTTCAATGTGGGGTGGCAGGGTGCTGTCTAAGTATGCCACTACCTGCTGGTTCAGGTCCTGCTCCAGGTCTAGCTGCTGCTGCTGGTGAGTAGTTTCTTCACTATGCAGGTGAAGAAGGCTACTCATCAGCGACTCTAAGCTAAAGTTGCTGCTGATGGAGTTGGAACAACTCCTACCCCCCCCCCACCCTGCCACAGTAGCCATGGCAGAGGAATGTGAGCGCAGAGGGCCCCCTAGTCAGACCTGCAAGAGGATGGACAATGGCGCAGATAGGCAGCAGCCAACTGACTACATAGGATGTCTATATAGTAGTTCATTTTGTCCTCCCTCTTAGCGGGTGTAAGAAAATTCCCCCATTTTGGACTGGTAGCGAGGGTCCAATAAGGTGGAGAGCCAGAAGTCATCCCTCTGCCAAATAGTGACAATTCGGCTGTCACTACGCAAGCAAGTGAGCATGCATCGAGCCATTTGTGCAAGTGACTTGGAGGAACTCCCTATCTCCACTGCATACTGCCACGGTGTGTCTGGGTCCTCTGCCTCGTCTTCCTCATCGCCCTGTTGCTCCTCTTGCTGCTCCCGCTCCTCCTCTCCTGTCACCTGTGTAGAAAAACCACCCATTTTCGCTACACATTGCTTGTGCTCCAATGTCCTCCTCCTCTTCCTCCTCCAGTTCAGGCCCCACAGGGCTCATGTGGCCGTGAGATATAGGCGCCATGTCTCCAGTCCCCTGACCAGCCAGATTTACCAGCATCTGTTCCAGGACATGAAGCAGTGGAATGACATTGTTCATCTCGTACTCCTGGCGACTTACAAATAACGTGGCCTCCTCAAAGGGCCTGAGGAAACGGCAGGTGTCACACATGAGCTGCTACTGGCTGACATCGAAGTTACACAGAAGAGTACTCCTGTCCACTTAGATCAAGAAATCGTTTATGGCCTTTCTCTGTTCGTATAGTCGGTCCAACATATGGAGGGTGGAATTCCAACGGGTGGAAACATTGCATATCACCCTTTGTTGGGGGATGCCATTCTGCCGCTGCAGCCTAAGGCAGGGTGTGCTTTGCGGTGTACAAGTGGCTGAAGTGCATGCAAAGTTTCCTGGCCATTTTTAGGATGTCTTGTAGATGGGTGGAAGACTTCAGAAACCGCTTGACAATCAGATTGAACATGTGTGCCATGCAGGGCACATGGCTCAGCCCTCCTTGCACATGTGGTGGTATGCTGGAGGGGCACTGTGAATTGTCCCTGCAGTGGAGGCTGAGGACACGGTGGAGGATGAGGAGGCAGAGGCGGACATTGTTGCAGGACCAACGGCGTGAGAACATGGAGGCGGAAGCGGTGTCACCTGTCCAAGTTGCTGGTGTGGCTGTGCAGGAACCACATTCACCCAGTGGGCCGAACAAAAGTCACTTGTAATCTATACGTGAGATATAATTGTAATCCAATAGGAGGTATATTTGTAATCCAATGAACAGTATAAAATGTTATATAAAAACACATGTGAAATAACAGCAAAAGTGAGGACCATAGTTCCATGAGGCTCTCAAATAATCTGAGAAAAGGGATAAAACAATGCGCAGACTTGGGGATAAAACAATGCGCAAACTTTGGCACAAACTGGGATGTAAACAGTTGTTGAAGAGGGGGGAGTCCTGACAAAAGTGGCCATCACCTGAGGCTGCAATAAATGGCAACGGAACAAAACAAACTGGCCAACAGTCTCTCAGTTTTCAGGACCAGTTCACACTGTGGCTCCCATAAGTTTATGTTTAAAGGTAAGGAGACATTTAGAGAAGGACTTGCAGGTCCTCCTCACTGCTGGAGCTGCTAAAGCTCATAAGAGGGCGCTCCTGCCTTTGGTAGCTAAGCTTTGCGGCTGTTGTGGTGCGCCACTGCCCTCTTGTGGGGTTTCCTGGAATTGGCTGAGCAGTTAGCCTGGAAAAAGCTGCTGCAACCTGCTGCAAGCCAGAATTCCTTGCTGGTGCAGAGGCAGGCAAAACCTCTGGCTGGAGGGGTTCTGGCAAACAATCCAGGGGTGACTGTGGAAGCTTCCATGGTTGGGTTGCACCCTGGGGTTGAAAGTCAACATGGAGTTGTTGATCTGACCCACCCGTAGTGCTGGGGGTGCAGCCAGGTCAGGGATAAGGGGCTCTGGCTCAGGTCGAGCTTGTTCTCTGAATCTCAGCTGGCCATCAGGGCATGCTTGCAGGCTTTGGACTCTACCCGCAGCACCTGGTTCTTCCTGCCAGACTTCTGGGGTGATGGCAGGGGACAGCAGCTTGGCCAGAAGGGTTACTCCAGCCACATCCACCGACCGCATCTGGGTGTAATCTGGTTTACAACATACAGGTTGTGGCGGGCCTGCGACAGGTAGTTCCGTTTAACGGAGCGGCAGCCCACAAACAATTCTTCCCCGCTATACAGTAATTATCTTGTAAAAATCCAACTTCTCTTTCAACTGAGAACCACAGTACAGTTCCCGTACGTCTTATAAGTTTGGGGTCACCTGGCCCAGGGTCATCGAGGACCTGCTTCACCCACTCTTCCACTGCTGTCTTGTATTCCCACTGACTCTGGGAATAGCAGGTAATTTCGAGGGGCACCTCGAGGTTAAGGTGACTCGGCCTGGATTCGGTCTTTCTGGGTAGAGCAGGGCCTCCTTGGGCCTAGCAGAGTGATCGGGTACCACCGGGCACGCTGCAGGGGCAGCTACGGGTTGGACCGGGGTCTCAGGGAGCGTGATGGCTACGACCTGTTGCGGCCGGATGGCCAGTTCCGGTGCCTCCTGCCGGTGCGCGGGGACCTCTGCAATTGGCGACATGATCGCAGCGGTCTCTGAAGCTGCAGTTGACTCTGCGGGGGTTGCGGCTTGCTTCTGAGCCGAGAGGATGGCGGCCATCATTGTCTCAGGAGTGGCAGCTGTCTCACTGTCCGATGAGGAATCCACGGCCTCCAGAATCACGGCAAACACTGACGGGCCTTTCTTGTTCATCAGTTGGGAGACCCGGATCTCTGGTGGGTACTTTTCATATACCGGTTTGCCTTTGATCAACATCTGGTCCCACTTTGGCTTGGGGAGCGCCATCTTACTTTTCTCCTCAGTCAGGCTTGATGCAAGAAGTGAAGGTGGAGCCTAAGGGGAGGGATCTTGACTCCCTTGGCTCACATTGCAAAGTTCTTGGTGGGCAGGATTTAGGTTTCCTGCTTCTAGAGGAGCGTAGTCGGCATTTTCGCGCTCCTGAGAGGGTGTTTCTGTGGTTTCCCGCTACTGAGGGTCATGAAGAAGCTGCAGCATTACAGAAATATGGCGAATTAACCCTTGGAGTGCTGGCACGCACAGTTTAGCGCCTTTTTGCACCGCAATAAAGTCACTTTTCAGGGTTTTTTACACAGTTCCTAGGCCTTGTAGCAATGGTAGACACACAAACTGATTCTGTTCGTGATGCCACTTTTGCAGTGACCAGGAACGGGTTTGCTGACGCCACTTTTAGTGCAGTGGCAGAGTCAGGTGGATAATATATCCTGTATTTGTCGTGACGCCAATTGCAGCGTACACAGGGTACTATCCCAGGGCCCTTCCAAGGTGTTATAACACACGTCCCAGATTAGGAATGCCAGAGTGGTGTAATGGCCTATAATGTCTCTATAGTTTTGTGGTAGTTGTGTCACGGTGTCTCCTACCTGGGTATGGCCAGACTCCTGGCTCCTGGCTCACTTGCAATACATTTGAGTGTAGTAATAGTAGGAGTAATAGAGGAACTTGGCAGAATAATTGATGTCCAGACCTTTAGATGAAGTTCAAAAGTTTCTTTACTTGAAATAACTTGCATCAAAGCAGTATACAGCTTTGGTCTCTTGGTCCCAGCAGGTTTTTGCAATCATTGTCAGGAATGAGTACTTCTGCTTTAAATGTGAAGCTTGCAGGATAAAACGTCTGCCTGGTAGCTTTGTAATTGTGGCAGGATTAGCTTCTGCACTTATCTGGTACCTTCTACTGTGTGGGGACAGACTAGCTGAGGAGGAATTGGCTTCTCTTAGGACTCTGGACTTATCTCACAAATGGATTCTCAGGGGATGCTTTCTTCCTGGAACTAAGGAGATTGTCTGTAGTTTCTGCTTTCCTTATCCAGCAGAGCTGTACATGCTCAGACTGGGTATATGGCCAAGTCTCAGCCGAGACTAGGTCCTTGCTGTCTTGCTGTCTTCCCTATGCAGGGGAACTCCTGGATACTAACACACAGCCTTCCCTAACAGGGGTGGCTGGTACACTGACTAAACTTCCTTCTCCACCCTGGGACCACCCCAACTCGGGCACTGCGCTAGCCTCCTGTTCCTGGGACAAGGATGGTCACTGTGATATTTTATAAGAAAAAATATATACTTTGTACTATAAGGTTATATCAAGTTATGCAGAGGGCAGGTTGGGAAGATCTTAACCTTGAATGCGGTGGATTATCCACTGAAGATTTTGCAGCGATTCAGCAGTTGATTTGTCCTGGATTTTGCTACAGATTTCACCCTTTCCATTGCAAAGGGTGAGATTTTTGGTGGAGATCCTCAAGATAAACTTACATGCTGCAGAATTAATATCCTCACAGCAACACGATTTATGTTTCAGAGGTTTTTTTTGCATTGCAGGGTACAGATGAGATTTCTTAAAAACTCAAACACTGTGCTGGTACTGTAAAATGCTACACATTTGCTGCGTGCACAGCCATTTGAATGTAGTCTAAAGGGGGTTTCTAGTTTTATTCAAAATAATCTTAAGGCCTCATGCACACGACCGTATTTTGTTTCCGTGTCCGATCCGTTTTTTTTTGCGGATAGGATGCAGACCCATTCATTTCAATGGGTCCGCAAAAAACGCGGACAGCACACCGTGTGCTGTCCGCATCAGTATGTCCGTTCCGTTGCTCCGCAAAAAAAATAGTGCATGTCCTATTTTTTTCTAGTTTACGGACAGGGATAGGCATTATTACAACGGATCCGCAAAAAAAACGGATCTGCAAAAAAAAAGATGCCATACGGAACGTCATCTGTTTTTTTTTGCGGATCCGCAATTTGCGGACCGCAAAACACATACGGTCGTGTGCATGTAGCCTAAAGGGTATACCAGTGAAACATTATCACCTAGTGGATTAGTGATGTATGTTACATCAGTGAAGGACTTACCTCGGGATCCTTTGTCGATTGTGGCTATCTAGCCTATCCAATGGATAGGTGATAAATACTTCAGACTGGAATACCCAAAGAATGAAAGATTCTTCAACTTGGGGGAATTTACTAATGCTCAGGGAAGGTCATCAGTATCTCCTCGGTGGGATCTGACTCCTGACACCCCCACTAATCAGGTGTTTGATATCCAGAGAACCATGACCTCTTCCTAGGCCATTGACAGCACATTCATCGGTTACATGGCCAAAGAGCAGATCAGTCCCATTAGACTAAATAGAGCTAAGCTGCAATACCAAGCATAGCCACTATAAAGCGGATGGTGCTGTGCTTGGTAAGCTACGAGGAGGTAATGGAGCTCATCGGTGTGCCACCGCCTCCTCAAACAGCTGATCAGCAGGGGTCTCAGGTGTCCTGGAGATTGGTCATCAATATCAGAATCTCAGAAAACCCCTTTAAGGCCATTCAAGTGATCCGGGATGCGGATTGCACACGGCCGGTGTCCCATGTATTGCGGACCCGCCGTATGAGGGCCGCTATATGGTCACGGGGGACTCATGGTCGTGTGCAAGAGGCCTAAGACTGGTGTTTCAGTAAAATGACCCACATTTATTAAGAGGTGTAGCCCTTGTAAATAAAATTGCCACATCTATGGGGGACACGTGTGCTGGAAAAGGTGTCAATTTGTTCCATCGCCGCCTCCTCTTCACTGTTTACCTTCTCGCCATTGCATCTATTCTGGTCCGTAATAGGACACGTTCTATATTTTTGCGGGGGCCACGGAACGAACATACGGATGCGGACAAAAGAAAACGTTTGTGTGCGCTCACAGAGGATTATCTGGGCTGGATAGAATTGTAGCAGCTTCTCAGCTGTGAGAAGTCTTAGGAAATGTTTGCAACTGTTCTTATCTGTATAGGGTTTGCAGAAATCCATGCACATCTCCCAGAAACAAGCCTGTTAAGCTGGATGGAACAGAAAGCAGTTGTAGACACGTTTGCAGTAAATATGCAACATGTGAACATATCTTTAAAATTGAAGACAACGAGTTTCAGTGACGGCAACTATCAGTACATGCAGGTCATTCAAATGGTACAATACCGCCATTGCCCATGCACTGTGTCTGGTATTGCAGCGTAGCCCAATTTAAAGGCTTATCTGAAAAGCTGACACTGAGTTTCCAACTGATCATGAGAAGGTGGAACCACTTCTTTTTATCTCTGTGGGACTGTCAGAGATTGCCAGGGCTTCTCTTCAGCAGTCCCATGTAAATGAAAGGACTGGCAGCGCAAGCTTGACGGTCGCTCCATTCATAATCATTGCTGTGATCATTGCACTGATTACACCGTTATCTCCTATCCTGGGACAGGTTCCTGCATAGTCATCACGCCTGGCCCTGTCAATCGCCTGGCAGGAGGAAGCAGGAGGAGCAAGAGTGCACAGAGTGGCTTGGGCCCGCCCTCGGTGCACTTAACTGCTCATTTGCATATGGATTAAAAATACTTTTTCTCCAGAATGAAGGCAAAGATATCATTACATTCAGCAGAACTAGCTCTACAAGACATTATTTTCTCTGCACACCTGTTTTTGGCGTAGAAAAGTCGCAACTCCACGAGATTTGTGACTTTTCAATGCCGTTGAAACTTTTCTTATCACAATTGGCATTTTACTTTGCCAATTTTTGTAAAGGTGCGAAGTGAGGGCTGAGTGTGGGCGGAGTCGAGGGCAGGGTGTGGGCGGGGCTTATTCATCACTTTCTAACACCAGACACTGGTGTAAGTAATAACTGAAATCTACATCCGCTCCAGACTGCCGGAGGACTTGAAAATGATATGGCCCCTACGGCAGCGCTGGCCCGGTAGCAGAAGTCGGTCTTGATCAGGGGTGGACTGGGAACTTAAAGTGGCCCCTGGAAAAAATACTAAAAGTGGCCCTGTTTTGTAGTCAAGTCCAAACTGATGGAAGGCAGGGCCAGCAATACCATATTATGGCACATTATACCACCCCAACAGAGCCAAATACCACAGTTCATCACAAAATACTGCAAAAAGTGCAAAATACATCCCCAAAAACTTCCACTGGCCGGCTGTGAGGAGGGCTCAGGCATCGGCCGACCGGGAAATTTCCCTGTAAGGTCTATGGCCATTCCATCCCTGGTCTTGATGGATCAGGCCTTTGTGTTTGGTTTATCTGTGCATTTGGTGACAGATTCCCTGTTAAGCATTAGCCAATTACTCTACAAGATTGCCCATGACTCTATATTCGCTGTATTTGATCCCATTTCTTCCGGCCTATGCTTCTTTCGTATACATATGGCCACAAGTCCCTCGATTAACTCCCGAAATGATCTTCCAGCTGCTATCACTTCTATAAACTAACTTGTGGTTTTACAAACGTGATCTGTCGGAAGGTGTTCCCGGGGATGAAGTCAATTCCAGCAAGTCACCGGCCATACGTCATAGAGTAAGACGTATTTCTTAAGCTTGTAAATGGATTTAACGCTCACGTGTCATTCATTATGGTTTATCTCCCCCGTCTCGAGGACGGTCCTGAATTCCACACACCACGTTCTGCCTCCCTCATTAGACAGTGAAAACATCATTAAGTCCAGACACTTTCATTATTTGCCATATGCAGGTTGTAAGGTAGCAGACTGTTAGCACTATATTTACAGAGGAAACATTTAATTTCATTTTCATCTCCGCAGCTGTGACTCATCATCCTATTGCCAAGGAGAGCGCTAATCTCAGACCCCTCGTGGGTTAATGCGGGGTAATCTGCTGATATATGTTCCCTGAACTCTCCCCAGGGTTGGAGACGGTCTATAAATACCATGGCCGTGTCACAAGTCGGGCGGCACTATGAAAACACACATTAGCTCACAGCGATCTAATCCGCTTAATAATTGACCACACAATAGTCAAACCCAACACGATAGGAAACATTATTTTCTTACATTTCCTGCTTATAGTACAACCTAAGCCTATAGACTCTCATAGTTGAAGGCCGTGTGAACCGGTACGGTAATTAGCAAGTCCCTATTTTTTGAATTTATGACCAAAATAAAACCTTGGAGTGCTTCAGGGCAAAGCCACAGTCTTGATATTTGCTATACTTTAGTCCATTTCTCATTGATGTAAAATCCACGTGTTGATTGATTAAAATTGATGCGGGTTCCTAGTAAAAATTTCCAAATAGATCAATGAGAGGCCTAAAAAACACATACAAATTGGTCGTTAATACGAACTCTAGTTTTGCTTTCGTATTTGTGTTGGAAATAAAATTTGGCATTTCTGGGCCCCAAAACAAAGTTAGTTCTATGGGTCTTCGTTGCATCGATAAGCTCCATTTCGTTGCATCAGTAAGCTCTGCCCAGTCACTCAACTGAGCTCTGCCCATCACTTGAAAAGGGTTTCCCTAAGCTCCGCCTCATCTGCCTGCTAAGCCCCGCCTCCATCCACCTGCTAAGTCCCACCCTTAACTTAGCAGTGCATTTCTGCCACTCTACTGTGCAGTTGAACTGGCTGCAGTATGGCTGTACCTTTAATCGTTTTTGTTTCTTTTTTTGCTATTTTAGCCAACCATTTGAGGGCCACCACTGATCACAGGGACCCAAAGCATTTCCATGATTTGCAGGGTGATACATGTTCACAATGGCCAGGGAAAGCAGAAAGCATCGGAATGCACCATGTTCACAAAAATGCTGCACAGATATCCATGAATGATCGGTGTCTACGCCCATCACATTTTATTCCTTGAGGTATAGGACATGGAACGATGAAGGTCAAAACCTAACCCATGACAATTATTTGGCTCGTTGCACCACCCCAAATTTTTCCACAAGGATATAGATTCGCAGCTATAAAATTGGAGGCTCCCGGTGCTATAATGGTTTCCTTGGGAGCAGATCTTTAGAGCATGAATGTATAATTAGGCCGGGTACAGACAAAATAATTACAGCTTTGGTAAATATGGAGCACACCACCAAAAATTTCCTATGTCCTATCTAAACATGGACAAATATGCCAAGCATTTGACTATAAATTAGAAAGTCTACAGAATATGATATATCAGCCTTATTAACAAACTGCATAGACAAGGTCTTGTGAAAGTCCTCCAGATTTCATATGAACATGTTAACAGTCATACCATGGAAGCTCATAGTTTATGGCCATATATACCTAAATTCAGAAACTGAGATACTTTCCTGACAAGTTCTTCTTTACCTTCTTGAAATAGCTGCCGCTTAATAATCTTTGCTCACTGAGCCGTATCCACTGGCTCTCAATCATCTCTACCTGAACGTATACCTGGAAGAAAGTTCATATTTTCTCTTTCAAAATTTGGAAAGAATAAATCTTCTACTTTAGAAAGGCTCAGGGTGCTAAGGGAGGAACACGCCTGAAGCACGGATTTCAAGGTATTTTCAGGACGTGGTGGATCAGTTGAGGAATTCAGTCTCGATGCTGAAGCTTTTAATTGTACTTTAATTGAATAAGTCATTAGCACATTGAAACACAAATGAAAAGAGTCGGAACCAGGAGCTGTAATGAGTATAGCTTAGTCCCTGGAGGACCACCATCGATTAAAAGCAGAGGATGCTCGTTGGTTTCAATGGCTATAGTCCAGTGCTTCATCTTCTACTACGGGAGACATGAGTATCCGCACAATAGCTCTCCCACTTTAATATCAGGGAACCACAGGAGATCTTGCTCTTGGAAGCTTATGAAATGTGGTGCCCCAATTGGACAACCCTTGGATGAAATTTTGAGGAGTCAGTCCATTACTTGAACCATTGAATTTGGTGGAAAGGTGGGATCGACATGACGTGATATTATGAAAAGCCCTAAGTTGCTTCGGGTGCCTTTGTAAGTACCAAATGGTAGGGCATGAGCCTACAGGATCTAGTGTTCAACATTGAAATATTATAGGAACTAGGTTAACTCATCTACCTTGATCCATTTTGGAAGAACTTAAAGGGGTTATCCAATATCATACAACAGCCCCTTCCCCCCATGTGTACTTACCCCGCTCCCTGCGCCACTCCTGGTCCTCGCACCGCCGCTGCTGCTTCTCCCTGTACACGGATGAAAACATCTGGTGTCGGGGGCAGCAGCCTAATGGCAGGCAGGCGGAGACGGGTACAAGCCTCCCTAACCTCCCTACAAAGCCACTTTCTGTTCTAGATCATAGTGGGGCATCCTGAGTGGGGGGCCTGCCTATTGGACGTTCATATGAACCAGTGGTTGACACCATGAAACAACGCCTACTGTGACATTTAAGAGGATATGAAGTTGAAATGAATGAAATAGTTGGGGATGGGGAAAATAGATTGTAACATGATGGATCTGGACCATGATGAATTTTACAGAAGGGACATCTGTGGGTATTATTACCTATAAACTCATTGGACATTTGGTTTAAAGTGGTTGCCCCTTTTTTCTAGAAAGTTTTTAATCGCTCTGTAGCGCCACCACAGGTGAAATAGGGTATAACACAGCTGTTTATGTAATGAACTATGTGTCGGGCCCTCCAGAGCTAGTAACAAAGTTATCGCTCTGGCTACTAGATGAGAGTCCTCCAAACACAGCTCTTCCTAATTCCTACTAACTAGACAATCCCTTTAAAAGTTTTTTTCAAGATCTTTATACTGATGACCTATCCTGTGGATAGGTCATCAGTATCTGATCACAGGGGTCCAAAACCTGGAACTGTCGCTGAGCTGTTTGAGAAGGCACTGGCGCTCAGAGTAGTGCCGTGACCTTCTGTCAGCTCACCAAACACAGCGCCGTAGATTGTATAGTGGCTGTGCTTGGTATCGCAGCTCACACCTATTCACTTCTATGTAACTGATGAACGTGACATCACTGGACAAGGAAAAGCTGGAAGAAGGCTTCAGCACAAATGCGAGTGCTGGTGCCTTCTCTAACAACTGATCGACAGAGGTCCCAGGTGTTGTACCTCCACCGATCACCTACTGATGACCAATCACAAGAACAGGGTCTCTATTCATCTCTATTCGACTGCTGGAAATAGCTGATCTGTCAAACTGGATTTTAATGCTGAAAACGCACGTAGGTGCTTGTATTTTTGTAGGGGGGGGGGGACTTTTGTGTGTGTGTGGGTTTTTATGCACACATTTTTTGGGTGCACCTGCTTCAGATGTTACTGAAGCTGAAAGTCTATGGGAAGTATGAAATACACAACAATATTTTTTTTCTAATTGCTGTTTGTTTGTTTTTTGTTTGTGTTTTTATATTGCAGCATGTTGAAGCTTTTGGCATTTTTTCATCCCTTTTCAGTTCATTTTCATCCCTTTAGTAAAGTGAAAAAAAATCTCATAAATACAGCCATTGAAACAATGGTTTTACAAAAAAAAACATCTCTAACAATGACATAATCCTTAATTTATTATGTTTATTTCATTTATGTAGCGCCAACATTTTGCACAGCGTTTTCCAGACATTCTCATTACTTTCTCTCCTATTTCCTCTCGTGATTCGCGTCTCCGATGAAACGATCCCTCTTTACCTTGCATTGCAGGTTTCATAAAATCTTAATAAACAGCCACAGAGAAAGGTAAGATGAAAAAAAAATAAGCTTCCGCCACCCTTAATAAATCAGCACATAACTCAATATGACATGGAAGGTGGCAATTTGATACCAAACACAACTGAGCCCCCATCTTCTGTGGAATGATTGGTGTTTATTCAATTCCTCTGACATCCGCCCCCTCGTGCTGATATCTGTTATGATATCAGCTTTGTCTCAGCGATGGTTGATTTTTATCCTCTCCTCTTCCCTCATTCGTCTTCGACTTTAGCATATATATTTATGCATTGCTCTTTCTCCCCTGTAATCGGCTCCGCGGCAATGCAAGGGGGGAATTATTGTGATTTATAGCAGTGTTCGGAGGCAGCTTTGGCTTGTTGAAAGGTCCTTTTTTATGTATATTAAAAGGTCTGATGCTTTTATTTTTCAGATTTAACACCCCATGATTTAAAGAGACCCTGTCAAATAAATTGCATAGCATTTTATTTCATTTGCGAGGAATCGGCGGTATACTTAAACCGCTTTTTCAATAGCATAAAATGTGGGAGGCAGATTAATGTCTGATCCGTCACCTTGGATGAGAAGCAGATGTAAACTTGACTTCCTACAGTATACCAAGGCCGCATCTTAATGACTACATTTCTAATAGGGTCCCAAGCAAGGATAAAAAAGAGGCGGCTTTCAGAGTGCTGCTTGACACTATAATACTCTTAACAGGAGATCTTGATGATTTTTTTTTTACTCTGTTCTCCGCATAGTCATTTTCTTAGCCCGTGTTCACATCGTAGCATAATGAAAGTGAATGGAATTACGTTGCCTGCTGGATTTCTTTCGACTGTCCTGTTGAGGCAACCTTCAGGTGGCAGCACGATCCCTTTCACTGGTTGGGATGCTGCAGCATTATACAGTCAGGTCCATAAATATTGGGACATCTAGACAATTCTAACATTTTTGGCTCTATACACCACCACAATGGATTTGAAATGAAACTAACAAGATGTGCTTTACCTGCAGACTGTCAGCTTTAATTTGAGGGTATTTACATCCAAATTCGGTGAACGGTGTAGGAATTACAACAGTTTGCATATGTGCCTCCCACTTGTTAAGGGACCAAAAGTAATGGGACAGAATAGTAATCATAAATCAAACTTTCACTTTTTAATACTTGGTTGCAAATCCTTTGCAGTCAATTACAGCCTGAAGTCTGGAACACATAGACATCACCAGACACTGGGTTTCATCCCTGGTGATGCTCTGCCAGGCCTCTACTGCAACTGTCTTCAGTTCCTGCTTGTTCTTGGGGCATTTTCCCTTCAGTTTTGTCTTCAGCAAGTGAAATGCAGCTCAATCGGATTAAGGTCAGGTGATTGACTTGGCCATTGCATAACATTCTACTTCTTTCCCTTAAAAAACTCTTTGGATGCTTTTGCAGTATGCTTTGGGTCATTGTCCATCTACACTGTGAAGTGCCGTCCAATGAGTTCTGAAGCATTTGGCTGAATATGAGCAGATAATATTCCCCGAAACACTTCAGAATTCATCCTGCTGCTTTTGTCAGCAGTCACATCATCAATAAATACAAGAGAAGCAGTTCCATTGGCAGCCATACATGCCCACGCCATGACACTACAACCACCATGCTTCACTGATGAGGTGGCATGCTTAGGATCATGAGCAGTTCCTTTCCTTCTCCATACTCTTCTTTTCCCATCACTCTGGTACAAGTTAATCTTGGCCTCATCTGTCCATAGGATGTTGTTCCAGAACTTTGAAGGCTTTTTTAGATGTCGTTTGGCAAACTTTAATCTGGCCTTCCTGTTTTTGAGGCTCACCAATGGTTTACACTAGGGATGAGCGAACTCGAACTGTATAGTTCGGGTTCGTACCGAATTTTGGGGTGTCCGTGACACGGACCCGAACCCGGACATTTTCGTAAAAGTCCGGGTTCGGGTTCGGTGTTCGTCGCTTTCTTGGTGCTTTTGTGACGCTTTCTTGGCGCTTTTTGAAAGGCTGCAAAGCAGCCAATCAACAAGCGTCATACTACTTGCCCCAAGAGGCCGTCACAGCCATGCCTACTATTGGCATGGCTGTGATTGGCCATAGCACCATGTGACCCAGCCTCTATTTAAGCTGGAGTCACATAGCGCCGCCCGTCACTCTGCTCTGATTAGCGTAGGGAGAGGTTGCGGATGCGACAGTAGGGCGAGATTAGGCAGATTAACTCCTCCAAAGGACTTCACTTGATTAATCGATCGATCTGCAGCTGTGCATCATTGAGCTGCTGAAATTCAAATGCTCACTCACTGTTTTTAGGCTGCCCAGACCGTTTGTCAGTCACTTTTTTCTGGGGTGATCGGCGGCCATTTTGTGTCTTGTGCGGTGCTGCGACCAAGTGCATCCAAGCTGCGACCAAGTGCATTTAACCCTCAATGGTGTGGTTGTTTTTTGGCTAAAGCCTACATCAGGGTGAAGCTGTCACACCAAGTGCATTTAACCAGCAATAGTCTGTTCATTTTTTTGGCCATATACTAAATCAGGGGCAAGCTGCGCCTGTCACCAAGTGCATTTAACCCTCAATGGTGTGGTTGTTTTTTGGCTAAAGCCTACATCAGGGTGAAGCTGTCACACCAAGTGCATTTAACCAGCAATAGTCTGTTCATTTTTTGGCCATATACTACATCAGGGGCAAGCTGCGCCCGTCACCAAGTGCATTTAACCCTCAGTAGTGTGGTGCGTCAAGCTGTGACACCAAGTGCATTTAACCAGCAATAGTCTGTTCATTTTTTGGCCATATACTAAATCAGGGGCAAGCTGCGCCCGTCACCAAGTGCATTTAACCAGCAATAGTGTGGTTATTTTTTGGCCATATCCCAGTCTAATTCTGTCACTAAATCCATACCGGTCACCCAGCGCCTAAATACTAGGCCTCAAATTTATATCCCGCTAAATCTCTCGTTACCGCTGTCCTGTTGTGGCTGGGAAAGTTATTTAGTGTCCGTCAAAGCACATTTTTTGTTCTGGGTTTAAATACAATTCCCAATTTAACAATTTCATAATTTAGTGGTTTCTGCTATATCAGAGCTATTTGAAATCTATCCCTAAAAGGGTATATAATATTCAAGGTGCACATTGGGTCATTCAGAATAACTTCACACACACCCGCTACTGTGTATTTCCAAGTCTAATTCTGTCACTAAACCCATACCTGTCACCCAGCGCCTAAATACTAGGCCTCAAATTTATATCCTGCTAAATCTCTCGTTAACGCTGTCCTGTTGTGGCTGGGAAAGTTATTTAGTGTCCGTCAAAGCACATTTTTTGTTCTGGGTTGAAATACAATTCCCAATTTAGCAATTTCATAATTTAGTGGTTTCTGCTATATCAGAGCTATTTGAAATCTATCCCTAAAAGGGTATATAATATTCAAGGTGCACATTGGGTCATTCAGAATAACTTCACACACACCCGCTACTGTGTATTTCTAAGTCTAATTCTGTCACTAAACCCATACCTGTCACCCAGCGCCTAAATACTAGGCCTCAAATTTATATCCTGCTAAATCTCTCGTTAACGCTGTCCTGTTGTGGCTGGGAAAGTTATTTAGTGTCCGTCAAAGCACATTTTTTGTTCTGGGTTTAAATACAATTCCCAATTTAACAATTTCATAATTTAGTGGTTTCTGCTATATCAGAGCTATTTGAAATCTATCCCTAAAAGGGTATATAATATTCAAGGTGCACATTGGGTCATTCAGAATAACTTCACACACACCCGCTACTGTGTATTTCCAAGTCTAATTCTGTCACTAAACCCATACCTGTCACCCAGCGCCTAAATACTAGGCCTCAAATTTATATCCTGCTAAATCTCTCGTTACCGCTGTCCTGTTGTGACTGGGAAAGTTATTTAGTGTCCGTCAAAGCACATTTTTTGTTCTGGGTTGAAATACAATTCCCAATTTAGCAATTTCATAATTTAGTGGTTTCTGCTATATCAGAGCTATTTGAAATCTATCCCTAAAAGGGTATATAATATTCAAGGTGCACATTGGGTCATTCAGAATAACTTCACACACACCCGCTACTGTGTATTTCTAAGTCTAATTCTGTCACTAAACCCATACCTGTCACCCAGCGCCTAAATACTAGGCCTCAAATTTATATCCTGCTAAATCTCTCGTTAACGCTGTCCTGTTGTGGCTGGGAAAGTTATTTAGTGTCCGTCAAAGCACATTTTTTGTTCTGGGTTTAAATACAATTCCCAATTTAACAATTTCATAATTTAGTGGTTTCTGCTATATCAGAGCTATTTGAAATCTATCCCTAAAAGGGTATATAATATTCAAGGTGCACATTGGGTCATTCAGAATAACTTCACACACACCCGCTACTGTGTATTTCCAAGTCTAATTCTGTCACTAAACCCATACCTGTCACCCAGCGCCTAAATACTAGGCCTCAAATTTATATCCTGCTAAATCTCTCGTTACCGCTGTCCTGTTGTGGCTGGGAAAGTTATTTAGTGTCCGTCAAAGCACATTTTTTTGTTCTGGGTTGAAATACAATTCCCAATTTAGCAATTTCATAATTTAGTGGTTTCTGCTATATCAGAGCTATTTGAAATCTATCCCTAAAAGGGTATATAATATTCAAGGTGCACATTGGGTCATTCAGAATAACTTCACACACACCCGCTACTGTGTATTTCTAAGTCTAATTCTGTCACTAAACCCATACCTGTCACCCAGCGCCTAAATACTAGGCCTCAAATTTATATCCTGCTAAATCTCTCGTTAACGCTGTCCTGTTGTGGCTGGGAAAGTTATTTAGTGTCCGTCAAAGCACATTTTTTGTTCTGGGTTTAAATACAATTCCCAATTTAACAATTTCATAATTTAGTGGTTTCTGCTATATCAGAGCTATTTGAAATCTATCCCTAAAAGGGTATATAATATTCAAGGTGCACATTGGGTCATTCAGAATAACTTCACACACACCCGCTACTGTGTATTTCCAAGTCTAATTCTGTCACTAAACCCATACCGGTCACCCAGCGCCTAAATACTAGGCCTCAAATTTATATCCCGCTGAATTTGAATACAATACATTGGGCCAAATAATATATTTGTTGTTGTGGTGAACCATAACAATGAGAAAAACATCTAGTAAGGGACGCGGACGTGGACATGGTCGTGGTGGTGTTAGTGGACCCTCTGGTGCTGGGAGAGGACGTGGCCGTTCTGCCACATCCACACGTCCTAGTGTACCAACTACCTCAGGTCCCAGTAGCCGCCAGAATTTACAGCGATATATGGTGGGGCCCAATGCCGTTCTAAGGATGGTAAGGCCTGAGCAGGTACAGGCATTAGTCAATTGGGTGGCCGACAGTGGATCCAGCACGTTCACATTATCTCCCACCCAGTCTTCTGCAGAAAGCGCACAGATGGCGCCTGAAAACCAACCCCATCAGTCTGTCACATCACCCCCATGCATACCAGGGAAACTGTCTCAGCCTCAAGTTATGCAGCAGTCTCTTATGCTGTTTGAAGACTCCGCTGGCAGGGTTTCCCAAGGGCATCCACCTAGCCCTTCCCCAGCGGTGAAAGACATAGAATGCACTGACGCACAACCACTTATGTTTCCTGATGATGAGGACATGGGAATACCACCTCAGCATGTCTCTGATGATGACGAAACACAGGTGCCAACTGCTGCGTCTTTCTGCAGTGTGCAGACTGAACAGGAGGTCAGGGATCAAGACTGGGTGGAAGACGATGCAGGGGACGATGAGGTCCTAGACCCCACATGGAATGAAGGTCGTGCCACTGACTTTCACAGTTCGGAGGAAGAGGCAGTGGTGAGACCGAGCCAACAGCGTAGCAAAAGAGGGAGCAGTGGGCAAAAGCAGAACACCCGCCGCCAAGAGACTCCGCCTGCTACTGACCGCCGCCATCTGGGACCGAGCACCCTAAAGGCAGCTTCAAGGAGTTCCCTGGCATGGCACTTCTTCAAACAATGTGCTGACGACAAGACCCGAGTGGTTTGCACGCTGTGCCATCAGAGCCTGAAGCGAGGCATTAACGTTCTGAACCTGAGCACAACCTGCATGACCAGGCACCTGCATGCAAAGCATGAACTGCAGTGGAGTAAACACCTTAAAACCAAGGAAGTCACTCAGGCTCCCCCTGCTACCTCTTCTGCTGCTGCCGCCTCGGCCTATTCTGCTGCTGCCGCCTCGGCCTCTTCCTCCGCCTCTGGAGGAACGTTGGCACCTGCCGCCCAGCAAACAGGGGATGTACCACCAACACCACCACCACCACCTCCGTCACCAAGCGTCTCAACCATGTCACACGCCAGCGTTCAGCTCTCCATCTCACAAACATTTGATAGAAAGCGTAAATTCCCACCTAGCCACCCTCGATCCCTGGCCCTGAATGCCAGCATTTCTAAACTACTGGCCTATGAAATGCTGTCATTTAGGCTGGTGGACACAGACAGCTTCAAACAGCTCATGTCGCTTGCTGTCCCACAGTATGTTGTTCCCAGCCGGCACTACTTCTCCAAGAGAGCCGTGCCTTCCCTGCACAACCAAGTATCCGATAAAATCAAGTGTGCACTGCGCAACGCCATCTGTAGCAAGGTCCACCTAACCACAGATACGTGGACCAGTAAGCACGGCCAGGGACGCTATATCTCCCTAACTGCACACTGGGTAAATGTAGTGGCAGCTGGGCCCCAGGCGGAGAGCTGTTTGGCGCACGTCCTTCCGCCGCCAAGGATCGCAGGGCAACATTCTTTGCCTCCTGTTGCCACCTCCTCCTTCTCGGCTTCCTCCTCCTCTTCTTCCACCTGCTCATCCAGTCAGCCACACACCTTCACCACCAACTTCAGCACAGCCCGGGGTAAACGTCAGCAGGCCATTCTGAAACTCATATGTTTGGGGGACAGGCCCCACACCGCACAGGAGTTGTGGCGGGGTATTGAACAACAGACCGACGAGTGGTTGCTGCCGGTGAGCCTCAAGCCCGGCCTGGTGGTGTGTGATAATGGGCGAAATCTCGTTGCAGCTCTGGGACTAGCCAATTTGACGCACATCCCTTGCTTGGCGCATGTGCTGAATTTGGTGGTGCAGAAGTTCATTCACAACTACCCCGACATGTCAGAGCTGCTGCATAAAGTGCGGGCCGTCTGTTCGCGCTTCCGGCGTTCACATCCTGCTGCTGCTCGCCTGTCTGCGCTACAGCGTAACTTCGGCCTTCCCGCTCACCGCCTCATATGCGACGTGCCCACCAGGTGGAACTCCACCTTGCACATGCTGGACAGACTGTGCGAGCAGCAGCAGGCCATAGTGGAGTTTCAGCTGCAGCACGCACGGGTCAGTCGCACTACAGAACAGCACCACTTCACCACCAATGACTGGGCCTCCATGCGAGACCTGTGTGCCCTGTTGCGCTGTTTCGAGTACTCCACCAACATGGCCAGTGGCGATGACACCGTTATCAGCGTTACAATACCACTTCTATGTCTCCTTGAGAAAACACTTAGGGCGATGATGGAAGAGGAGGTGGCCCAGGAGGAGGAGGAGGAGGAGGAGGAAGAGGGGTCATTTTTAGCACTTTCAGGCCAGTCTCTTCGAAGTGACTCAGAGGGAGGTTTTTGGCAACAGCAGAGGCCAGGTACAAATGTGGCCAGCCAGGGCCCACTACTGGAGGACGAGGAGGACGAGGATGAGGAGGAGGTGGAGGAGGATGAGGATGAAGCATGGTCACAGCGGGGTGGCACCCAACGCAGCTCGGGTCCATCACTGGTGCGTGGCTGGGGGGAAAGGCAGGACGATGACGATACGCCTCCCACAGAGGACAGCTTGTCCTTACCCCTGGGCAGCCTGGCACACATGAGCGACTACATGCTGCAGTGCCTGCGCAACGACAGCAGAGTTGCCCACATTTTAACCTGTGCGGACTACTGGGTTGCCACCCTGCTGGATCCACGCTACAAAGACAATGTGCCCACCTTACTTCCTGCACTGGAGCGTGATAGGAAGATGCGCGAGTACAAGCGCACGTTGGTAGACGCGCTACTGAGAGCATTCCCAAATGTCACAGGGGAACAAGTGGAAGCCCAAGGCCAAGGCAGAGGAGGAGCAAGAGGTCGCCAAGGCAGCTGTGTCACGGCCAGCTCCTCTGAGGGCAGGGTTAGCATGGCAGAGATGTGGAAAACTTTTGTCAACACGCCACAGCTAACTGCACCACCACCTGATACGCAACGTGTTAGCAGGAGGCAACATTTCACTAACATGGTGGAACAGTACGTGTGCACACCCCTCCACGTACTGACTGATGGTTCGGCCCCATTCAACTTCTGGGTCTCTAAATTGTCCACGTGGCCAGAGCTAGCCTTTTATGCCTTGGAGGTGCTGGCCTGCCCGGCAGCCAGCGTTTTGTCTGAACGTGTATTCAGCACGGCAGGGGGCGTCATTACAGACAAACGCAGCCGCCTGTCTACAGCCAATGTGGACAAGCTGACGTTCATAAAAATGAACCAGGCATGGATCCCACAGGACCTGTCCGTCCCTTGTCCAGATTAGACATTAACTACCTCCCCATAACCATATATTATTGGACTCCAGGGCACTTCCTCATTCAATCCTATTTTTATTTTCATTTTACCATTATATTGCGAGGCTACCCAAAGTTGAATGAACCTCTCCTCTGCCTGTGTGCTAGGCCTAAATATATGCCAATGGACTGTTGCAGTGGTGGCTGACATGAAGCCTGATTCTCTGCTATGACATGCAGACTAATTCTCTGCTGACATGAAGCCAGATTGTCTGTTACGGGACCTCTCTGCTCTGCCTGTGTGCTAGGCCTAAATATATGCCAATGGACTGTTGCAGTGGTGGGTGACGTGAAGCCTCATTCTCTGCTATGACATGCAGACTGATTCTCTGCTGACATGAAGCCAGATTGTCTGTTACGGGACCTCTATCCTCTGCCTGTGTGCTAGGCCTAAATATATGCCAATGGACTGTTGCAGTGGTGGCTGACGTGAAGCCTCATTCTCTGCTATGACATGCAGACTAATTCTCTGCTGACATGAAGCCAGATTGTCTGTTACGGGACCTCTCTCCTCTGCCTGGGTGCTGGGCCTAAATTTATGACAATGGACTGTTGCAGTGGTGGCTGACGTGAAGCCTGATTCTCTGCTATGACATGCAGACTGATTCTCTGCTGACATGAACCAGATCCTCTGTTACGGGACCTCTCTCCTCTGCCTGGGTGCTGGGCCTAAATTTATGACAATGGACTGTTGCAGTGGTGGCTGACGTGAAGCCTGATTCTCTGCTATGACATGCAGACTGATTCTCTGCTGACATGAAGCCAGATCCTCTGTTACGGGACCTCTCTCCTCTGCCTGGGTGCTGGGCCTAAATTTATGAAAATGGACTCTTACAGTGGTGGGTGACGTGAAGCCTGATTCTCTGCTATGACATGAAGACTGATTCTCTGCTGACATGAAGCCAGATTGTCTGTTACGGGACCTCTCTCCTCTGCCTGGGTGCCGGGGCCTAAATATCTGAGAATGGACTGTTCCAGTGGTGGGTGACGGGAAGCCAGATTCTCTGCTATGGAACCTCTCTCCAATTGATTTTGGTTAATTTTTAT
Source organism: Bufo gargarizans (assembly GCF_014858855.1). Taxonomy (NCBI): domain Eukaryota; kingdom Metazoa; phylum Chordata; class Amphibia; order Anura; family Bufonidae; genus Bufo; species Bufo gargarizans. The sequence goes on along the minus strand of NC_058087.1, from coordinate 171,145,822 downwards.
TTATTTAATTTTTATTTTAATTAATTTCCCTATCCACATTTGTTTGCAGGGGATTTACCTACATGTTGCTGCCTTTTGCAGCCCTCTAGCCCTTTCCTGGGCTGTTTTACAGCCGTTTTAGTGCCGAAAAGTTCGGGTCCCCATTGACTTCAATGGGGTTCGGGTTCGGGACGAAGTTCGGATCGGGATCCCGAACCCGAACATTTCCGGGATGTTCGGCCGAACTTCTCGAACCCGAACATCCAGGTGTTCGCTCAACTCTAGTTTACATCTTGTGGTGAACCCTCTTTATTCACTCTGGTGAAGTCTTCTCTTGATTGTTGACTTTGACACACATACACCTACCTCCTGGAGAGTGTTCTTGATCTGGCCAACTGTTGTGAAGGGTGTTTTCTTCACCAGGGAAAGAATTATTCGGTCATCCACCACAGTTGTTTTCCGTGGTCTTCCGGGTCTTTTGGTGTTGCTCAGCTCACCGGTGCGTTCCTTCTTTTTAAGAATGTTCCAAACAGTTGTTTTGGCCAGACCTAATGTTTTTGCTATCTCTCTGATGGTTTTTGTTGTATTTTTTTCAGCCTAATGATGGCTTGCTTCACTGATAGTGACAGCTCTTTGGATCTCATCTTGAGAGTTGATAGTAACAGATTCCAAATGCAAATAGCAGACTGGAAATGAACTCTGGACCTTTTATCTGCTCATTGTAATTGGGATAATGAGGGAATAACACACACCTGGCCATGGAACAGCTGAGAAGCCACTTGTCCCATTACTTTTGGCCCCTTAACAAGTGGGAAGCACATATACAAACTGTTGAAAATCCTGCACCGTTCACCTGATTTGGATGTAAATACCCTCAAATTAAAGCTGACAGTCTGCAGTTAAAGCACATCTTGTTAGTTTCATTTCAAATCCATTGTGGTGGTATATAGAGCCAAAAATGTTACAATTGTGTTGAGGTCCCAATATTTATGCACCTGACTGTATACACACAACCTGTGGACAAGTGTGGCATTGTTTTGGAAGAAATCCTCTAAAGTGCATTCGGAAAGTTTTCAGATCCTTTCAGTTCCATGTTTTGTTATGTTGCAGCCTTGTGCGAAAATAAAACAGAATTCCAGTTTCCCCCCATCATGCTACACTAAATATCCCATAATGAGAAAGTAAGAACAGAATGTTAGAAATCTTTGCTAACTTATTAAAAAAGAAAATGTTAAATCTTGCATTGACATAAGTTTTCAGACCCTTTACTCGGGACTTAGTTGAAGCCCCTATTGGCAGTGATTGCAGTCTCCAGTCTTCTTGGGTATGATGCCACATGGTTTGCACACCTGAATTTGAGCATTTTCTGCCATTCTTTTCTGCAGATCCTTTCAGGTTCTGTCAGGTTGGATGAGGACCGTCAGTGGACAGGCATTTTTAGGTCTCTCCAGAAATATTCAATCTGGTTCAAGTCAGGGCTTTGGCTGGTCCACTCAAGGATATTCACAGAGTTGTCCCTAAGTCTCTCCTATGTTGTCTTGGCTATGTGCTTAGGATCATTGTCTTGCTGGAAGGTAAAACTTCGGCCCAGTCTGAGGTCCGAAGAGCTCTGGATCATGTTTTAATTAAAAATATCTCTGTACTTTGCTCCATTCAGCTTTCCCTCAACCCTGACTAGTCTCCCTATCCCAGCTGCTGGGAAACCTACCCATAGCATGATACTGCCATCACCATTCTTCACTGTAGGGAAGGTATTGGGCAGGTCATGAACAGTGTCTGGTTTCCTCCAGACATGAAGCTAAGAATTAAAACCAAAAAGTAAATTTTTGGTTTCATCAGACTTTCATCATGTTTCTTACAGTCCTTTAGGTGCTTTTTTGCATACTCCAGGTGGACATTCATGTGTCTTTTACTGAGTAAGGGCTTCTTTTTAGCCATAAATCTCAGATTGGTGGAATACTGCAGTGGTTGACCTACTGAAAGTTTCTCCCATCTGCAGGCAGAATCTTTGGAGCTCAGTCAAAGTGACCATTGAGTTCTTGGTTAGCTCTCTTAACAAAGTTCTTCTCCCCCGATTAGTTAGTGTGGTAGGGCGGCCAGCTCTAGGAAGAGTCCTGGTTGTTCCAAACTTCTTCCATTTATGAATTATGGAGGCCACTGTGTTCTTGGGAGCTTTCAGTTCAGCAGAATTTTTTTTGTGCCCTTCTCCAAATCTGTGCCTCCATATGTCTCTGAGCTCTACATGTAGTTTTTTCCTCCTCGTGGCTTGATTTTTGCTCTGATGTGCATTGTCTGCTGTGAGACCTTATATAGACAGGGCCATGTCTTTCCTAATCATGTGTTCTCAACTGAATTTACCACAGGAGGACTCCAATCAAGGTGTAGAAACATCTCAAAGATGATCAAGAGAAATGGGAGCCCCCCAAAGCTGAATGTCAAGTGTCATATCAAAGGGTCTAAATACTTATGTCCACACAACATTTTAGACCTTTCTTTTTAATACATTTGTAAACATTTCTAATATTCTGTATTCACTTTTTCATTATTGGTATTGATTGCAGAATGATGAAGGAAAACTGGATTTTTTTTAATTTAAGCACAAGGCACAACATAAAATGTGAAAAAAGTAAAAGGGTCCGAAGACTTTCTGAATGCATTGCATGTTCTACTTATCCTGGACAACATATTTTATGGTTTGTTTGTTTTTCTTCTAAAAATGGAGTAACTAAAAATAGAGTAACTTCTGCCCAAAGGCTGTGTCAGGTGTTGCAGCATTCAAATAAAGGGATCTGCAATACCAGACATAATCTATGGACAAGGATGGCGCTGTTTTTGTTTTTTTAAAGCAGATCCTTATTCTAATCTAAGAAGGCAGTGAATCATATATCCCCTGCTTGCTGTGATACCGTCACAGTGGCTCTACCTTCAGCCGCCATTCTAGTGCACACAAATGTAAGCCCAAATAGGTCAATGCACATTTTTAGGGAATAAAAGTAAGTATTTTAGGAAGAACATTTGCTGATAATAAAAGACCATAAAAGTTCAGAACTGAAGAAAGTGCCATTTTACCATGTGTTTTTCACTCTCCGACCCACAGAATTGCACCGAAAACTGTATTTATTTGTGAAGCCGAATGGTACTAAACTGTGGCACTTTCAGACTACAGACAACCGTCAATTTCCAAATTATACAGGCCAAAAGCAAGAAATGTACAACTAAAGTATTTGCTCCCACGCATTCTGCAAGCTCCCCATTCCATCAAAATGCCATTGTTTTCAAAAGCCCGTGAAGTTTTATACTCACTCATGCACTTTTTCCAGGAACAGCGCCAAACTTGTCCATAGGCTGCGTCTGGTATTGCAGCTCAGCTCCATTTACTGAGGTCATGGTGCTTCACCTGGAAGAAAGAAGCCTTTTCCTTCAAATTTTGTGCAGCTCCACTCTATCCAATGATGAGATTAACCAGAAATTGCAATTGGAAATTTCCTGAAAATTGTTCTTACAGAGTAGGTATGGCATGACGTGTCCGCAATACTGATATGCTACCATCTCCCCATATTTCCCGACAAGCTTCTCCTTTGCAGATGAGTCTCCCGGGAGTGGATTGTTGGTGTACTACTTGGTTCACGGGCTAGGCACCTACCAAGGGGGCACTGATGCAGAAACGGTATGTTTTGCAGTGTATGCTTTGGAAGGGAAGGATTATTGGTCTTTTCCATCTAGAACTGAGGCAGCCATAAATATATTGATTGTTTCTTATGTGTTCATAAAAGAATTAGCACAAAGCAGAAATCGGTCTTGGAAATGGGAAAATAACTAAGATTTTTTTAAGTCACCACAAAGCTGTGACCACTTGGAAACACGAAGCTGCAGGTCAAGTAGATTTCTACATGCTACATAGTGACTTCTAATATTCTTACAGGGGTTGTCCAAATTTTTGAAAAAGCAGGGAAAGGTGTTAAAACAATAAAATAATGCAAACTCACCAGTGCAAAAGCCCTTCCACTCCAATGCTGCAGCTCCAATCTTCTCCACTGCTGTAGCCATGATGCCATGTTCTTGGCTGCGGAGATGACATCTCGTATGCCTGCAACTAATGCAGTATATGGCATGGGAACGCTGAAACTACTGATTGGCTGCAGTGGTCATATGGGGTATATGGACATGACACAAGCCAGAAGGATCGGGGTGGTGGTGCTGGATCGAAGGGGGTCTTTTTTTAAGTCGGACAACCCCTTTAATAATTTATAGTAGGGAGCTGCTGAGGAACCTCTTTTTGAGAAGTAAGGAGTAGCTTCCTGTCTGCCACTGATTGATAAACTGGGATCGTCTGGAAGCCATCAATCCTCCTCCACTTTTTATCAAAGAGACAATTTTACTACCAAGTTCAACTTTTTGGAGTTCACCACTACATTTTCCCAACATATTTCCAAGAAGGAGACGTTTCTTGTCTGTTCCTTAAAGGTTACGCTTTTTTTTCAAATTGACATACGTGCTTTGAGGAAGCGATGCAGAAAAATTGTCATTTCTGCCTGTCGCCAGCCATCACCCATCTCTTTAAGACCATGATTTTTCTTGCCATGCATTGCCTCGTAAGTACTCTTTCTGTCATTCTACATACCCCGATGAAGGATCCGTATTCATGAGACCGGAGCTCTGTGCACACATAGTACATTAACTCTACGCAGTGCAATTTATTCATGTTGTGGGACATGTGTGAAACCCATGGCAGAAAAAAATGAAAATACTGTCAAAGATCGGGAGTTTGAGGAGTCCTCAAGGACTAAACTTCCAGTAAAATGACAGTTCTTAACGCTACAGTACATCACTGGATGACTATTAGTTGGAGTCCTCATGGAAGCTGCTCTTTTTGGGAGCCCAACATCTACTGCTGGTCCACACTTGGTGACAGGGGACATGTTATATTTAAATACTCCAGCAATTACCCAACCTGCTTGGCCAAATTACATAACTGACCTCTAACTTTTTTTAGGTATTCATTACTGTGATTCTCCAACTTTTTTCGATCAAAAATTCTGTGATAAAAAAAATTCTCACTACCCAGCTCCAAATCATCTGCATGGACATAGAGTTAAACAGGTTTTCCAGTACTTAGATATTGATGACCCGTCCTCAGGATTGATTATCAGTATCAGATCAATGGGGGTCCGATACTTGTGCTGGAAACTGTACAGTGGACAGAACTGGAAGCAGAAGGCTCCATCCACGGTATTGTTTCCAGAACCAGCATCTGCCTGAAACAGCTTATAGGTGGGGGTGCAGAGAGTCAGACCTCCACCAGTCTGTTGATAACTTATCTTGAGGATAGGTCATCCATATCTTAGTACCAGAAATTGAAATTATACATTTTTGGCTTCCTGCAGCGACCACTAGGGGGACCTTAAGATCTTTCTGCATACAGTTTTATTATCAATGTATAAATAGTATATAGGAAGCCCTTGAAAGGATATTCCCAAAATCTTAATCCACTCTTGCTGTACCAAAGTTGTAAAATAATACATCTTGCAATGTTATCCAATTAGCCAAAATGACTGATTGCTCAAGGGCCAGCGGAAGGGCCATGGGCAATGAGCGCTTTCATTGTGGCAAAGGGTTAAGAAATTAGCATTGGAGGGGGCATTTCAGTTTTTGCCTCAGGCAGCAGAAAGACTAGGTGCCCCCTAATCAGGACTATCAGAGAGAACAAAGCCAGAAGCAGACAGCTCCATCCACTTGTAGTGGTCGCGCCAGGTTATTGCAGTTATTAGCTCTACAGATCTGATTTTAACAAATAGGTGAGAAAATTCAAATCAATTTTACCTGAATCAAAGGCGCTTCAATTGGCCTGAAAACTGGTGTATGACTCTCTGAGGTTTCCTAGGACAGCAACAGTAAATAATGTCAGAGTGAAAAATACAGCTACGGGTAAACGCATGGTTGATGGTGGTGACAAATATGCTATTTAAAACACACTGCACAGTTGGATTTGCTATCTTTTTTAAAATTAAAAAATGTTTCAAAAATTGTCTTTTGTTGAGAGCAGATGCCTGGCTTTGTTTAAACACACGCGGTGGTATCGGAAACAACAGAGGCAAGAGCGATCCAAAAATATGCACAATTGGACATCTGGCTGCAACCAAACTATACACTGCTATTAATGCACAAGAATATGCTTAATTGTTCACCTATATATATATGATAGAAAAACTGAACAGGCTTTTAGGGGAAAAAAAATACAGGCCCAGTTGGACATCTCTTGGCTGCCACCAAACTATATACTGTTATTGACGCACTAACATAAAATTATTTGCACACTTAGAAACTGTAGAAAAATTGAGACAGGTTTTTGGAAAGAAAAAGCACAATTGCACAGCCAATAAAGTATAGAAGGTTTTGGACAAACTGATTTTTGGACAAAAAAGGCTATCTGATGCACAGAAAAAAAGAGTACTTTCTCTTTAAAAGCTCCTTTCCTTTGTCTTGTCTTGCCCTTCCTGTAAGACACACAGGACAGTAACTACCCCAATGCTGTCCCTAATGACTTTCTCCCTAGTAATTTCATCTACTTAACGGAATATATAGTATTTTCTTCACAATCCCTACACTGTCCCTGCAGGACCCTAAAATTGCTGTGTTCTTGTGAGTCTATTACAGATAGGACAGACACGTCCTGTCACATCATTGAGCTCACTATGGTGTCTGTGCTTCAGAGCAAGCATAAGGCCTGATAGACCACCCAATATCCTTCCTCTTGATTGGCTGCCAAGGTGACTACAAAGCATTGTGGGCAAGCCCACCGGGGGTTAGGTGATCCTCCATCTCCGTCCTCCCTGTCCCTGTTTTCCTCACAAGTGTACTGTAAATTGTAAATGTAAAATGGTGGGCACCGTTTTGTGCAATGAGTCTGAAGCAAATTGCCAAAATTTCAGATTTGTTTGAAAGAATTTTGGTGCCATTTTTGATGAATCCAATTTGATTAAAATTCATTTGCTCAATTAATTTTCCAGTGTGCTTTTAATAAAAAATAAAAATGGGTACATGGGTTCCCAGGAAACATCCAATTCATCCAAAACCTTAGGGTTATCTAACATTGGCTCAATAAAAGTGTCTGATATTAGGCTACTTTCACACTAGCGTTTTTACTGGATCCGGCAAGGTTCAGCAAAAACGCTTCCGTTACTGATAATACAACATGCTGCATCCATTATGAACAGATCCGGTTGTATTATCGTTAACATTGCCAAGACGGATCAGTCATGAACTCCATTGAAAGTCAATGGGGGACAGATCCGTTTTCTATTGTGGCAGATTGTGGCAGAGAAAACGGATTCGTCCCCATTGACTTGCATTGGGGGTGATTCTTGAGTTGCTCCTCATCCCAGGATGGAAAGAAAACCGCAGCATGGTGCGCTTTGCTCTCCGGTATGAGAACGGAACGGAATGCATTTTGGAGAATTCCGTTCTGTTCAGTTACGTTTTGTCCCCATTGACAATGAATGGGGCCAAAACTGAAGCGTTTTATTTTTTTCCGGTATTGAGCCCCTATGACGGATCTCAATACCGGAAAACTAAAACTCTAGTGGGAAAGTATCCTTACAGATTCATTTGAGATCTTTGGTCACTATGAGGAGTAACACAGATACTTGATGCTCAGTCAAGTGAGTTGCAAAAACACATTAAAAAACAGACTCAGTTCACCCAAGAATTACAATCTGACGCACCAGATACATTCGTGTCCAGAGTAAGTTGCTGGAAAATTCACTTTCTAATCTAAAACTCAACAAGATACTGTAGCAACCTAGGAACCGGCTGATGAAAACAGATGCATCAACGTATAATGTCTACTAGTATGAATATCCCTGAGAGAAAAAATACAAGGAAAGACCAAAATGCGTGAGTCATCCAAATGCACATATCAATAAATAATTCTGTCGCCTATGAAAATATTTGAATCACTTAATGTGCCGTAGTAATTCAGTACGATGAGATTCTGCATGGAAATCAGGGCCATAGTAAAGAGGCTGCTGCAATGAATTGGATTTGCATAAAGTACTAGCTTAATGTCTTTTACTGGAGCCAAAGGTTGTCCAATGAAATGAGAAATATTAAATACATCGAGCTGTGAAGGAATGTGAATATCACATTGTATGCAGGGTTGTACGGGATAAAAAAAAATATGTCCGGTTTCTTTCAAACACAGCGCCACTCCTGTCCACAGGTTGTGTGTGGTATTGCAGCTCAGTCCCAGTTACTTCAAATGTGCTGAGCTGCAATACCAGGTGCAACCTGTGGACAAGTATGTGGAGCTACGTCTGGAAAGAGGTGGATATTTTTTTTCCAATCCTGTAAAATATAGTTGAAGGGTTTATGAGATTGGGAAAACAGGACTGCTTTATTTCCAGAAACTCTTCTCCATGGGTTGTGTCTGGTTCTGCACGTCAGCCGCAAATCAATTGCTTATACAGTCTCCATGAGGCAGAGGCAGTAATATTTGTTATCTGACCTTTGAGAGGCGATCAATGCTAAATCAGTGGGAATCTGACCAATGGGACATCCACTGATTGCTAGAACGAGGGTCCTTGGTTCTCGGTCTTCCATCCATACAACCATGAGCATGTTTGTATTTTTTCCCATACATAGAGGTTGCATGGAACGGCACGTAGCATGTTTGAACCCCTACTTCATACAAAGGCCTGCTCATTTTGGTTGCACAGGTGGTGTTAGCAAGAGACCAGGACCAGGGATCATTCTAAGGATCGTTGGGGGAAGTCCCTTTGGTCAGTCCTACAGCAATTACTTGTCCGATGGAGAGGGAATAGTCTTCAGTTTCTGTAAAGGCATTAAAGAGGACCTTTTATGGGTCCAAACATTGTAAGATAATTATCAGGCTGTGTAGAGCTGCGCCCCGGGATCTCACTGCACTTACTATTATCCCTGGATGCCCAGGGAGAAACAGGGCAGACTCCGCCTAGTAGAACCAATTCAGCAAAGATACCGGAGGACATAGCGGGAGAACGGAGCGGCGCCCAGGGATAATAGTAAGTGCAGTAAGATCCCGGGGCGCCATCTTACAATGTTTGGACCGATGAAAGGTCCTCTTTAAAACATGTGAAAGAAAAGCATTAAATCGTACTTAAAGAGCATTTCCATCTAAAATGTACAAAAACTTTATTGTCTTTTGTCAATGTTCTCTATTCATGTTGTCTTGAGTATTGATAACCCATTCTCAGGATAGGTCACCAATATCTGATAAAACTGATATTGATGACCTGTCCTAAGAATAGGTCATCAGTTTTTAAAGGGGTTATCCCATGACTAATGTAAAAAAATCAGACAATCTCTTTCTACCAAAGCTAGAACCAGCCCTGTACCTCACATGGATCAGAGATCTCCCCATTCATTGCTCTGCTAGATTTATATCAAGCTGACAGCTTAAGGGGAGTGTCTATTCTGCTGCAACTCAGGGGGCGTGTCCATGCTCTTCCTATCACAGCTCAGGGAGAGTGTCCATGCTCTCCCTATCACAGCTCAGGAGGCAGTTGAAGGATGAAACTGAGCATGTGCGGCCATCTCAGTGAGCAGGACAAAGAAATAAGAAAAAAAAACAGCAGGTGGCGCTATACAGATATGTTTTATTGAATAGCTCAGTGCCTATTCTAAATTATTTTTCATGAGACAACCCCTTTAAGTCCTGATAAACTCCTTTAAGCTCTTAGTATAGCTGGTGGGTATTTATGCAGGGATTTTAATATTTTTATAGCAGATTTCTTACAGCTTATACTGTATTTTCATAGAACTACAGTATAGTCTCCTATGGATAGTACTGCAGCTGTAATATGCTGGGTCTCTTCAGCAGAAACAGCAGAGACCCGCTGGCTTTGGCGCACGCTGCACATACAAGCAGGCGCCATTTTTAAAGGAACTGGGAGCCTAAGGGTTAAATCCCACCCCTGCAGTGCCCTCCATATACATAATGTCTTCTATAGTGCCACCGGTATGATTAATGCCTACCTTAGTGTCCCCCAATATTATTAATGATGCCTCCTTTATTGGACCCCAGTATTATTAATGTCATTATTCATGATTTCTACTTTTGAAAGTGAGAAAAAAAAACATTCAGCTAAAAACGTCTGAATGTACTTTTTAACCACAACACAAGGTCATGTTTAGGACTTGTACTGGCTCTTACGATGCACTTTCATTGAAGCTCCATCCATTAATATTTGTCCATATGTAGAGATAATGCTTACCTTGTATCCAGATGGAAACTATAGAGAACGTGCCTTTTATAAACCCATTCTCAGGAGCAAAGAATTCTGAAAATATTCATAAAATGTCTGGGCTGGAAAATTTGTACGGTTCTTCACCAGATTCCTATTAAAAAGTATTTTATTCTCTGTTCTTTTTTTATTATTAATTTTAAATATTTTCTTCTGTACATTTTTCAACAAATGAACATTTTCAAAACCATTCATAATCTTCCAGCAGCGGAACTATGGAGTTCTTTTTAATTAGTCCAGAAAATCCATAAGACCTTAGGGGTTCTCTGTGCCAGAATTCTGGTGCAGTTTGCACCAAAAATAAGACTTGCACCGCATTTATCAAGTGTTTTAGACACTATTTTCGCCTTGTCAAACAAGGGGCATGGCTTAGCATGAAAAGAGGCATCGTCTGTCTGAAAGAAGGCATGGCTTAAAATGTGACAATGTGTGTCGAGATTACACCAACATATTGGTGAAAAGTTCTGGTGGAAGTAAAGCCAACCAATAGGTGATTATAAGCTTAGACTAGATAGTCGATGCCCCACCATCCTTGCCCAGCTGCGCTTATAAGTGTTTTTGTCAGTCCAAGGGCTTATTCACACGGCCGTAGTGCTCCCGGGTCCGTAATACACGGGGATGCGGTGCTGTGCGGAATGGAAGCATGGAACGGAACCCCACAGAAGCACTACGGAGTGCTTCCGTGGGGTTCCGTTACGTGCTTCCATTGCGCAAAAACATAGAACTTGTTCTATCTTTTTGCGGAACGGACAGATCGAGAGGCAGCTGCCCCACGGTCGGTGCCTGTGCATTGCGGACCGCAATTTGCGGTCCACAGCACGGGCACGGGTAGCACACGGTCTTGGGGATTATGCACACGAACATGTGCGGCCTGGGCCTGTTCTGCAGACTGCAAATAGCAGTCCGCAATGCGCGGGCACTGGCCGTGTGCCCGTAGTTTGCAGATACGGACCCATTACTTCGGTCCATGATTTGCAAGATTCAGTGAGCACTGCAAAAAAAAAAAAAAAACATGGTAAAAAAAAATTGGGGTACGGAAGCACGGACCGAAATCCCACGGAAGCACTCTGTACTGCTTCGATGGGCTTCCGATCTGTGCCTCCGCTCCGCACTGCTCCGTATCCTAGGGATTGTGGACCCATTCCGGGCATGGGCCGCACATGTTTATGTGCATGAGCCCTCATATTGAAATCCTCTTTTTCTCTGTTTCATCAGCTCGTCACATCTGTCCCATCTGAGCAATAGATGTTTATTTCAGGTTTTAAATTTTTCCTTTGCAAGGGTAATGCCCCTTTAAAAAAAAGTCACAAGATATGCCTTTGATCTAGTAGTTTAGTGTTATTGTAGGTATACGAGACTTCACAGCAACAACTAGTGTTGAGCAAAGTTTTGAAAAATTCTATTTGGCTGCTTTGCCGAATTTCACAAAGAAATTAGCTTCGCGACGAAGAGCATTTCTTTGTAAGTAAAGGGTGCAATGATGGGGAGAACGGCGATCCTGCCACCCCCATCATTAAACAGATGCCATCACTGATCGCGACATCTGAGAATAATAGTGAGGGCTTTCAGTGGTCAATCCGGTAATAAAATATATATATATACTTACCTTATCCATTTGATCGCGAAGAGGCTGACCGGCGTGTTGACGTCATATGTCACAGCGCACAAGATTTTGTGCGAGATCCTCAATCAAAATGGCCGCGGAGGCCTTTTCGCATTCAAATGGATGAGGTGAGTATGTTTGGTTTGAATTCGGGTTCCACTTTAGATACTTCAATTCGCTCAACACTAGCAACAACCAACATTCAATTGTCTTTGTTCGTGCTTGGATAGGATATGTTGTCTCATAGATGCTCCATCCCACGATAACACTAAACTATTGGTGGACTGGGGCAGGAATCTTTGTCATAGGGGTTCATGCACAGAAGAGCCACCACCAATAATATGTTTAAAAATTAAAAGATTTTAGAAGAAGTCTCCTTATCAAGAGAAACCAATTTAAAACCTTCCATAGTAAATGCAAAGCCCTGAAAATCTGATATAGCTTATATAAGACTGTGGTTTTGATGATATCGTTGGGTCCGTTCCTGAGTACTGATGTCTAATCCTTTCAGCTTTCTTGCATCAAATGACACCAGTCAGTGACAACATGACACCCGCTTAATACAGAGATTAGAGATTATCTGTCTCCGGTATATCGATGACATGCCGATGGCTTCAGCAGTTATTTCCCAAGCCTGTAGTTTGAAGAACAGTGGACATCATATGTGTGTACTTAAGGTATTTTCCATAAGGAGATTATGTTTTCATGTCTTCTTCTCTACATTTATAGTGCTGACTAGAATTTACTGTATTATGGATCAATCACTTATACTATATATTTAATTGTTTCTATCCGTATGCTATACTAGGCACACCCATATAGTGACACTACACAGCTTAAAACATCACTTTGTTGGTGGGTTGCTGGGCAGAGTTAAAGTCACAATTGCCCAGAGAACTTTATCTTCAAGTTCATTCAAGTGTTTTCCAGACACTCCCAGCATTAAGAGAGACTGTCCCACTTCTGAGCTCTTTTCTTGGACCTCAGGGGTGGGACAAGCTCTTTGCCTGAAGCAGTGGTTTCTACTCCCTTCAATCCCTAAGCTTCAGCATGATAGCTGTTGGATGGACAACACCTAATTTGATTGCCCTTGTCGCTCCCTTCGTACAAATCGTAATCGTTCCTTTTTACAATACACATTCCCCTCCAAACCCCTTGCCCTTCACAAGTACACGGCTTTCAATACATCCCCCATGCGACCACATATCTGTAGTAGAGTCCACTCACTCATGCAACCTTCCCCTACGTTTTTTTTTTAAATCTATAAATTATGCCCACCATATCTCAGTCACTTACTCTAACTACCCACTCCTGTTAGAGTCCCAATGTACCATCTGCCAGCTTTGCTAACCTGGAGGCAGTTATTGGGAGCTTCATGTGTCCTAGGGAAATGTGGCTACAAGACACCTCCACCATTGCTTGCCTCTGAAAGAGCCAAGAATCAGACATGTTAACATACGCCATATCTGATCTTTGTCTTCCTCAACAACAAATATTGGGTACCTTTGAGTTGTCACCATATACATTTTATTTTCTACTCCATCCCTGTGAGAGCCCTGTGATCTGCTGACATATTTTGAATGTTTATCACCAAGCCACAGAGTACCTCCTCTGGTGGGCCAGACTTTGATACAATAAGAAGCCCCAAAAATCCAGTAGAAAAAATTCCCACTTGACTGCCTTTGGAGCAGCCCATAGGGTCTATTTGAATGAAAACATATTAAACATTTTTGCTGATATGGGGATTGAACCTCGAGAATAATTTTCTCTGATAGGTCCCAAGGTCTCCAGTCTGATGCTGAGCCTACGTAAACCATATATTATATGGTTTAACAAGGCCCTGGTGCCCAGCATTATTATAAAGGAGGATTCCGTTACAGATATCGGATTGAAACCTAGAAACGTCAAGTTACACTTCTGCATGACACCGTCACTCTGGAAAGGGGCCCAACAACAATTTTTGTCCAGGGACTTCCACCACACTTGATCAGACCCTGATGGACTTTTAGATGTAAATCCAGTAGTAGACTAATATAGAACATGATCTGCACGACATAAAGCAACAGTAAGCACCAGGCAAGGCAGCAGAGTCCTCCAGGTAGCAGCAGGTCCCATTTGGAGTGCAGACATGGGCGGATTAGCCATAGACCTTACAGGGAAGTTTCCTGATGGGCCAATGCTCAGGGAGCCACCTGGGCCCTCCTCACAGTTGGCCAGTGGAAGTTTTTGGGGATGTATTTTGTGTTGCTGGCATTATTTTCTGATGGACTGTGGTATTTGGCTCTGTTTGGGTGGTATAATGTGCCACAATATGGTATTGCTGTTCCTGCCATCCATCAATTTGGACCCAACTACAAAACAGGGCCACTTTTAGTATTTTTTCCAGGGCCACTTTAAGCTCCCAGTCCACCCCTGAGTAAAGGCAACTTTTTGCAATTATATAGGCAAAGAACTGAAGATGAAGTCATTTGGTTTCAGTCTAAGTTCAACTTTTGTGAACATTTGTCGGTCTTCTTCCAAGCTAAAATCACGTTATGTAGAACTTTCAGACCCCTGTAATAGTGGTGCTGAGTGCTCTTATTGTATTATGTTTTTACAGAAAACCCAACACATTTACAGCAGTATTCAAAATCATTTAGAAAATTACCTTTATGGTTTTGTTAGTGTTTTGTGGATATGTACTAGTAATGACGGAAATTATTATCCAGCTTTTAATATACTTACAGCCAAGGAACAATAAATTATTCTGACACAAGAGCCATAGGGAGCGCACTCCAAATCTTCAAAACTGAGAATAAATACAAATTATTGGCATAAGAGGTTATGTTTTGTAGCTATTTTGTATAGTTTACTTTTACATAATAGAACATTAGGTATTTGGTTCAAAATTATATGTGAGGAGGGGACATTGTTCAGAATGTACTATGGAAATCCTCTGAGTACAGTAAATTATGTTTTAGTTGAAAGTTTTTGTTAGGAAGTCTTGCTAAGCATTAGGTTGTGTATGTTGCAGGGTTGTTGCTTTGCAGCACCTCTAGGTGACTACCATAGGCCTCTGTGTGTCACTATCTGTGCCCTCGGAAAAGGTTGGTGAAACGATGTTCACTATAACATACCTTCCAACGTTTGAAAAGCATAAAGAGGGACAATATGTGCGGTGCAACTTTTTTCATACTAGGCCACATCTCTAACTCCTCCCAAAACATAACTATACACGCCTACTCCCACCCAGTCCCCTTCATGTCTTCACATAGTAATTATTCCCCCTTTCTGCTACCACAAAGTAGTTATGCCCACATTGTGCCCTGTCACAGTAGTTATGCCCACATTGTGCCCTGTCACAGTAGTAATGCCCACATTGTGCCCCCTCACAGTAGTTTTGACCACATTGTGCCCTATCACAGTAGTAATGCCCACATTGTGCCCTGTCACAGTAGTAATGCCCACATTGTGCCCTGTCACAGTAGTAATTCCCACATTGTGCCCTGTCACAGTAGTTATGACCACATTGTGCCCCCTCACAGTAGTAATGCCCACATTGTGCCCCCTCACAGTAGTTATGACCACATTGTGCCCCCTCACAGTAGTTATGCCCACATTGTGCCCTATCACAGTAGTAATGCCCACATTGTGCCCCCTCACAGTAGTTATGACCACATGCACGCACTTCATAGTAGTTATGCCCAGATGTGCCCAGTCATGCACAGATACTGTATGTGCTCCCTTCACAATAGTTATACCAAGATATGTGCCATCTTCACAGTAGTCATGCCAGACATGTGTCCCCTTCACAGTAGTTATGCCCAGATATGTGCCACCTTCACAGTAGTTATGCCCAGATATGTGCCACCTTCACAGTAGTTATGCCCAGATATATGCTGCCTTCACAATAATTATGCCCAGACATGTGCCCCCTCATAGTAGTTATGCCCACATGTGCCTTTTTCACAGTAGCTATGCCCAGATATGTGCCCCCTTTACAGTAGTTATGCCTACATGTGCCTCTTTCATAGTAGCTATGCCCAGATATGTGCCCCCTTCACAGTAGTTATGCCCACATGTGCCCCCTTCACAGTAGTGAAGAAAAAAAACAGTAAGTACTCACCTAGTTCCTCTGATGATCATCACGGCTCCCCCGGCGCTCGCCAGCAGCAGGCAGGATACTGTCACACAGTGTGCCGCCGGGATGTGTAGGAGGAGCACAGGCTGATTCCCAGGTCTGCACTGCTCCTCCTATACAGCCAGCAGTCGGATGTCTGACTGCATTGTGCTGCTGCTGGGAAGTGCCGGCACCCGAGCTGAATGGTGAAGTGGAGAGCCAATGGCTATTTGCTTCACTATAGCAAGCAACTGACTCTGTGTCCTGTGGACGCAGAAAGAGCTGAGAGCGGATCATACCTCAACCATTACGGTACCGCAGGATAGCCACCAAAATCCAAGACAGTTGGAACCAGTAACTGGCGTACGCGCACTGCATATCAGTATGCCTCTACCCACAGTGGGCAATGTACTGTGCATGCCCGGGCCTGGTGGTGAAGCGCACAGGAGCTGGATTATGAATGAAGACGAAAATTACGCCGCAATGATACAGGGCTGGCCCGGACGATACAGAGGGTAGGAGTCAGGCGCAAGTAAAGCGGGGACGATACAGAGGGGAGGAGTCAGGCGCAAGTAGGGCGGGGAGCAGTGGGCACTTGCAGCACACTCGCCATCCCTTTGTAATTTGCATATCTTTAAAACTTCATTTTTGGCATTTTGGAGACTCTGAAAAACTAAAGCCAGGTATCATCAGTGTTATATATCTGCCTCCCGCAGAGCTATATAATAATTTCTAAACACGTTATGTAGGTGACAGACTCCTTTTAAAGGGGTTATCCCATGATTCATTTAAAGAATGAAAATCAGATATTACATGACAAGCTCTTCTTACAATGCTAGAACCAGCCCTTTACCTGCCATGGATCCAGAAATTTCCCCATTAATTTCTCCAATTACTCTGCCAAGGAGGGTGTCCTTTCTCAGGGGGCGAGTCTTTCTTCTGTAACTCTCTCCCTTATCGCAACTCAGGAAGTTGAAGAAACTGAGCATGTGCGGCCTTCTCAATCAGCAGGACAAAGAAATAAGAAACAAAACAAACAGCAGGTGGCGCTATACAGATACATTTTATTGAATAACTCAGTGGCTATTCTAAAGTTTTAATTACATGCAATTACAAAACTGTTCAGATCCAGGTGCTGGTTTGAAAACAAAAATATTTTTCATGGGACAACTCCTTTAACTTCAAAGTTCCTGATCCTCAGAGCAAAATGTGTAACAGAACGTCCACCTTTCATGTCCAGTTTATAATTTTTTGTGTCTTTTTTTATGTGGTAGAGGAGCCTTTGGACCTCTAAAGGCACGAGGCACAATTGCAACCTCTTTAAGTCTCCATAGCTGTGCCTCGAACCAAAATATTATGGTGCTTTAGTGAGTATCCTATAGTTTCCTATGTGTATGTCTTCAGATTTGTGAAATACTCAAGTCTGATTGCTTGTCAGGCTCCTGGCAGATGTCACATTTCCTAGATTTTTCTTTTGATGAAGGCATTCGAGGTGCTCTGCTGAGGTATTGTTGACTTGGGTCTGTCTCTTCTGACACCTGTCCAGGATCAGAAACATGATTCTTAGATGTATAATTCAGTGTTTTGAAGTGAGTCCTTGCTAACACTTATCTGAAATCTTTCCAAGCCCTTTGATTTATCCCTTATGTCTTGCCAATCCACCTACTGACTTTGTCCTATGATGTTTCTCCCTTTGTCAGGTCCATCTGCTTGGTGTCTGATTAGCTGTTTTGATGTCTGATATTATCAATGCTGATATTGTATTCTCATTACTGTCTGACTACCGTTTATACATCTTCTTAATTCCCGTCGATCCTGATCTTTCCCCTTTACCAGCCCTCCGTAGAGAACAATGATTATAAAATCCGGAAGCCTAGAGAAGAGTTTGATTTACTTACACCCCGATGTGATT
This sequence comes from Bufo gargarizans, assembly GCF_014858855.1. NCBI lineage: Eukaryota > Metazoa > Chordata > Amphibia > Anura > Bufonidae > Bufo > Bufo gargarizans. The sequence goes on along the minus strand of NC_058087.1, from coordinate 171,127,949 downwards.
ATGCCTTTTTTGTCTTGTTTTATTCTGTAGTTTGGATTCTGTATTTGGAGCCTCATCTGAGACGGTTCCTAAGGTTCCCTTAATTGAAGACTTTTGTAACTAGAACAAGGATTCAGATTTAATAAGTGAAGTACAACTTTGTAGTATCTGCTCACATAGCCAAAGGCAACGAGGTAATGATCACACTGTTGTTGTTTTTCCCCCTTTGATGTTCTTGATGTGGACTGTCAAAACTATGTATGAGGCTTGGGTCTACAATAGAGATAGTATTGCACATGATTTTATACTTAAATATCCAGGCAAATGTCCAGGGGCCAGACATAGATCCTAAGGTTTTCATTCATTTCCCTTCAATTGTTTATCCTATAGAAGTCAATATAGCTACTATAGAGTACTGTGCAGACGTTTTAGATGGGTGTAGTAATAATGCTGCAAAGTAAGAATGCTCTTAAAAATATAAGTGTTAATAGTGTATTTTGTATTAACTAACAAAAAGAAAAGTGCATGAACAAAATAAAAATATAAATCACATCATGGTTTGATGTGACCACCCTTTTCCATCAGCATATCATCAGTTTTTCTAGGTCCCTGTCCACACAGTTTTTGAAGGAACTCGGCAAGGAGGTTGTTCCAAACATCTTGATGAGCTAACCACAGATCTTCTGTGGATGTAGGCTTGCTCAAAACCTTCTGACTCATGTAATCCCAGACAGACTGGATGATGTTGAGATCAGGGCTCTGTGGCGACCATATCATCATCTTCTTCTTCTTCTATATGATGTAGATAGTTCTCAATGACATTGGCTGTTTGTTTGGGGTTATTGTCTTGCTGCAGAATTCATTTAAATTTAACCTATTAACACTCCTTTTTTTTTGAAAGCATTCTTACTTTGCAACATTTTTTTACACACCTGCACAGTACTGTATAATAGGCCTTGGTGATACTTTGGTTGGTGGCACAATACTATAACAAGGTTTCATACTTAGGTCATGTGTCTAGAGACCAAAAACAGCATATCTCAACAACCAGTGGCTTCCAGTGTATGCTCAGAGTAGTAATTTCCTAACAGTTGGAGGGTGAAGAACACTTGGTTGGACGGTCATGTAAAGTGCCTACCTGAAAAGAGACCCACAAGTGCAACATTTAGATTTTAGGTAAAGACAAGAGTTGTAGTTAGAGGTAGCCAGTTCTACTCCAGAAGTTCAGGCCACCTCCAAATCTTTCTTAAATTGTAGAACAGTAGCCATCAAACTTTTAACCATGGGGGTTAGCATTGTTTTTGGGACTCTCCATATAGAGTAGGCATAATATACAGTAGAAGATGTGATTTTGTGGAAGGCAGTGACCAAATGTCAGTGTAGAGAGGGCTCTGTGTAATACTCTGGTGTTACAAAGTAGGTAGAAATAGCTAATAACATTTTGAGAATGCTCACCGAACCAGAAAATGACTGTACAGAAACCTATGTATCAGGCCTTTGGCAGGGCTGCACCTAACTTTCCTGCCGCCTGAGGCAAAGACTGAAATGGTGCCCACTCCCTCATCCTCAGGATAGGTCATCAATATCTGATTGTCAGGGGTCTGACAGCTAGTACCCCCATTGATCAACAGTTTGAAGAGGTTCTCTGTTCTCCTTCTTCTCCTCTGGCATCTTATGAAGGCTAAAGGACATGTGATACTGTGATGTGATGACATCCTCAAAGGTCCTTCAGCCTATCATTACTGTTTCCCAAAGGTTCTTCATACTCTGGTATGTACATGTATGCCTAGGGGTCATTGCACATCACGGTTTTGTTGTGTTTTTTGCCACAGTAAAACCGTGATGTACAATAATCCCCAAAGACATAGATGTCTGCAGGGCTGTGAAGGTATGCAGGGCTGGAGGGTAAATTGCTGCTCCCGCTGCTGTCCTAGCACAGCGCCGCCTGAGGCCACAGCCTCACATTGCCTAATTAGAGATGCACCCCTGACCATTGGAATGATGATCTCATCAGGGGAGGAGTGTGCTGATGGCGTAACAGGCATTGACCTGTGCAGCAAAGTGATGATACAAGGGACAGTAGGGCTTTTGGGTGACAGTGGCAGGATCACGAATTAATGATATCATAAAGTGGGAAAGTATAGAACGCTGGGTATCCATTCATTGGGACAATGACAGCAGCTAAGAAGCAGTGTGCTGATCATGCAGCAGGTAGTGACCTATTCCAAACAACAGATGCTGTTAGTGTAAGCAGAACTTTATGTGCATCAGGACGCTCTCATTAAGTAAAGTAATCATAACGAGGCGTGAGTATAAAACACTTTCCATCCAATCGGATCATGGGACAGCATGGGAGGAGTATGCTGGTTGTGTAGCAGGCAGTGACCTGCCCAACCAAGTTATGTTGTAAGTGATAACACTGTTTATTATGACAGAGAAGTTTTCTGAGACTTTTATACTGATGACCTATCCTTTGGATAGCAAATGAAGAGAGGTAGCGGCAGCATCTTGGTCCGTCCAATAAAGGATTCACTGGAGATGCTGCCGCTACCTCTCTTCATTTGTTATACGGTCGACTGCTGAGGATCTTCGGTCGTGGCTCAGCTGTTGCATTTACCGGTGTGGCCATTATGTCCGTGGGTGCTTCTCTACAAACACTTTTGTCTACTATCCTCTAGATAGGTCATCAGTACCTGATTGGTAGGGGTCTGAAACCTGGGATCCCAGTTGATCAGCTGTTTGAGAAAGCACCGGTGTTCGCAGTAGCACTTTGACCTTCTTGCAGCTTAACCTCGGCCATGTGACCTTCACGTCATGTTCATTGGTCACGTGGCTAGGTGCACGCTCTACCCCATTGAAGTGAATGGGGCTGAGCACCAATACCAACCACAGCTGCTATATAATGTACAACGTGCTAACGCTAGCCCACCGTGCCGCCCACTATAATGGGGGTGGTCCAGAGGTCCGGCCGCAGCATGGCAAACATGCCAAGAGGCGGACGGACAAAAACTACAGCATGCTGCGGCACGGTGGGCTAGCTTTAGCAAGAATCCGGCAGGCTTTTCCCCTGCCGGAGGAACAGCCTGCCGGACCTTGCTGCCGCCACGTGTAAAAGTAACCTAAGTGAGCTGAGAGAAGGCAGTGACGGACACTGCGAGCACCAGTATCTTCTCAAACCAGCTGATCGCCCTGGTCCCTGGTGTTGGGCCCCCACCAATCAGATACTGATGACCTATCCAGAAGATAGGTCATCAGTAGTGTTGAGCGAAGCAAAGCATTTGAAGCAGAATTTGGTCTGAAGTTTAGAAAAACTGAGTTTCCTTGCGCTTCGTGGTAACAAATAAGGTTTTGCTAAAATGGCGGCTGCACGTGTTCATTTACTCATAATTTTTTTGTACTTTTTTGTGTAGCGTTAGTAGCCATACTAACAGACGTACGGTATATCAGAAATGTTCTCCAAAAAGTATTGTGTTTTTGTTGCTTTTTAGTGTTTTCTACATTCTGTTCGTTTAGTTGTTATCTCAGCTGCGAGCACAAATGTCGTCTGTTTCAGAAGCGGCCATTATACTGCTCAGTAATGTGTTTATAATTTTAATAATGTAGTAGTAATGTGTTTTGCGTGGGATTGCAAAATGAGGAAGCTGTAGCAGCAACTCTGGAGAGCATACATATTAGAGTATACAATACATCTAAAATGATAATTTGCCTTCATAATATTGTGGTGGGACAGCTGTAGCTCAGTGTGCTATCATTTCGTGTGTCTGTGTGTAAAGAAACTTTGGTAAAATTAAGCAACTCAAAAGAAAAGCTTAAGATATGCATTGCATCAAATAAACTTGAAATATTCTACCTCAAATTATAAAATATCATATGTTTGATACTTTAGATCCTGGACAGTGGCGTACCTCTAATAGAGGCAGACCAGGCAGCTGCTGTGGGGCCTTGGAGGAAGGGGTCCTGGCCCTTCAGGAAAACCCCGCCCCCAATTACACTTACATAGTTAGCTGTGAAAACCTAGCTAGCTGTGCAGAAGGACCTGCGATGATGTCATTAGCATGTGATCAGGGCAGCCTACAAAGTCAATATTTTTATAGCTGAAGGACCTGTGATGATGTTATCATCATGTGACCACGGCAGGTAGATGAAGCTCAGCAGTGGAGAGGAAAATGTAGTGAAACTACATGGGGAGGAACCTCTGTGTGTGCCTGGAGACTAGGTGAGTGGTGTCCTGGGATTGCCCATAACATCCTAATACTGGGAGTTCATGTAATGTTCACTGATGCCCTACAATAACTCTCTGGCCATGCTGGGAGTTGTAGTTCTCTCCTCCTATAATATCCATGGATGCTGTATAATAACAGTCTGGTAATGCTGGGGGTTTTAGTTCTCTCTTCTTATACCCTCTCCCTGTAATATTAACTTATGTTCTATAATTACAGCCTGGACATGCTGGGAGTTGTAGTTCCCTCCTCTTTTATCCCTCCATGTATTGCCCACTAATTTTCACCTGTTTCACACTGCCGACAGTAGTTCCAGCAAATGGTTCCGGCAGAGAACAACCTCTCTGGATCCGGAATTGCTAGAGGTTATCAGAGTGCCTGCTGGCCCCATTGTACCTAGAGAGCTTCGGCAGATTGTACTCTGCCAGAACAGCCTGCTGGAACTACTGCTGGCAGTGTGACATAGGCCTAAACTGGTCATGATGAGACTTGTAGTTCTCTTATCACTATAATGATGTTCTGCAGCAGCTGAGGTGTATATAAGGCTTTGCTGACATCTGTGCTAGTGGCGTTCACTGTTCTGTCATAGGAGCACAACAACGAAAATCACGGTAGTGCTGGATCTGGCACATCCAGACATGGTGGCCCAATTCAGATTCTTGCTATGGGGTCCAATGATTTTTATGCACGGGGCGTAACTAGAGGTGACTGGGCCCCACAGAAAATTTTTGTATGCCCCCCCCCCCCCCCAGTGTAAACCCAGCTCCTTTGGCTAGTCACGATCTAGACCAGACCAGGCTGCCACGCCATCCTTTTCCTATTATATATATTATATACATACACACACTCTCTATCTGTCATGTAGTGTCATTCTATCATACTGTTGTGGGGGCCGTGTCAAAATCTTAGGCCCCTTTGACACGGGCGACTTTTCCGCGCGGGTGCAATGCGTGATGTGAACGCATTGCACCCGCACTGAATCCGGACCCATTCACGTCAATGGGGCCGTGCACATGATCAGTGATTTTCACACATCACTTGTGCGTTGCGTAAAAATCGCAGCATGCTCTATATTCTGCGTTTTTCACATAGCGCAGGCCCCACAGAAGTGAATGGGGCTGCTGGAAAATCGCATTGCATCCGCAAGCAGAAAAAACTGAACACAATCGTAGACAAAACTGACTGAACTTGCTTGAAAAGTGGTGCGAGTTTCACTGAATGCACCCTGAGCGCATCTGGAGCCAACCCGTATCGTTCGCGTGAAAGGGGCCAGCCATTCCCGTATTGCGGACCGCATATGCGGATCAGCAATAAATGGGCACCCTTCCGTGTGCATTCCGCATCATGAATGCGGACCCATTCACTTCAATGGGTCCGCAAATCTGGAGATGCGGAAGGGTGCGAAACGGAATCACGGAACGGAACACTACGTAAGCACTACGCGGTGCTTCCGTGGGGTTATATTCCGCACTTCCGTTCCACCAAAAGATAGAACATGTCCTTTTTGCAGAATTGTGCTTTCCTGGGTAATATACCCGGAGAGGTGAACATGACATCACACTACACTGTATGTACAGCACAGTATGACCCCTGCTGTAGGATAGGCGCCCATTCTATGTATTGCTGCAGGGCTGACACCGACTGTAGACTGTCCCCATAGTCTGAGCCCCTGGTAACCAGTGGAGTAGCTAGAAATGACTGGGCCCCACAGCAAATTTTTAAACGGGCAGGCAGGCGTCATACAGTGGCATTTGATTCTTTAACATACATGTGTTTTTACTGGACTATGATGTACACGATACAAAAATGCAATACTCCACGTTCTTGTATCCTGCACAATCCGGTAAAAAAAATGGATACTTTTTTTTTTTTTACAATGAAACTCTTAGGTGAACGGATGTCACTGTCATGACATCAGTATGAGGCACCTGAATACGTTTTTTTGTATCCGTTAAATGGATGGGAAAAACGTGATGTGAACCCAGCCTTAAATGTGGGATAAAAATGTGATGTGAACTAGCGGTGCATTGTACAGTTGTTGAAAAAAACATACTCGCCTGCTCCCCGCCGCTCCGTGATCTTACAGTCCCCATTCTGGCCTCATACTGGTGTCCCCAAGCTGCACATGGGCGCCCAGAGGAGTGTGGCATCGGATGGATAGGGGGCCTAGAGGGCAGGGCATCAGATACGTAGGGGGCCCACAGGACAGGACTGGGGGGGGGCTTCTGAAAGGACAGCAGATGAATGCAGCTGGGGGGGGGCAAAAGACAGCAGATGAATGCAGCTGGGGGGGCAAAGGACAGCAGATGAATGCAGCTGGGGGGGCAAAGGACAGCAGATGAATGCAGCTGGGGGGGGCAAAGGACAGCAGATGAATGCAGCTGGGGGGGGCAAAGGACAGCAGATGAATGCAGCTGGGGGGGCTACATGAGATGCAGGACAGCTAGGGTTGGCAGGGATAAGCCTGGAATGTATGGGCTCCTGATAGTGACAGGCACAGGCTCTTCTTTCTGCAGCACTTCCTGTCACTATTCAGTCTCCCCTCTCCCTCCTGTGACTGCCGACTACAGAGCAATCTCTGTAGCAGAAGCTGGGCTGTACTAATAGGAGAGGGAGGGGAGACAGGATCTCCCTGTAGCACACTGTCTTGAGCCCTGGCTGCACTATTAAGCAGCCAGGCTCCTCTATTAATGGTCCGTGCTGATGGGCGGAAGCTTAGCTCCCTGCTCTGCTCCGAGGACAGCAGTGAAGTGAGTGTAGAGGGGGGTGTGGCCAGTCTGACTGTTTACTACTGCTTCGGGCCCCGAAGCAGCTGCTTCCCTGGTAGTTACGCCACTGCCCCTGATCCCAGATCAAATAGGAAGAGCTCTGAAGCCTGAAGAGTCCCAAAGTTCTCAGTCTTGTACAGTTGTGTTCAAATTAATAGCAGTGTGTTTAAAAAAGTGAATAAAGCTCAAAATCCTTCTAATAGCTTTTATTTACTCTAAAAAAAATTGAAGAAAAGTGAATATTAGACTGTTTAAAAAAAATAGCAGTGTTTGTATTCTTCTTTACAAACTCAAACATTCACTATATAAACTGAGAAATGTTTGAAGATTTTGCTTTCCTTTGAATCACTTAACTAATATTTAGTTGTATAACCGCTGTTTCTGAGAACTGCTGGACGTCTGTGTTACATGGAGTCAACCGACTTCTGGCCCCTGTGAGCAGGTGTTCCAGCCCAGGATGATTGGACAGCATTCCACAGTTCTTCTCTATTTCTTGGTTTTTCCTCAGAAATCCCACAAGTTTTCTATTGGATTAGGATCCAGGGATTGGGCTGGCCGCTCCATAACGTCAATCTTGTTGGTCTGGAACCAAGGAGTTGCACGTTTACTGGTGTGTTTGGGGTCGTTTTCTTGTTGGAACACCCATTTCAAGGGCATTTCCTCTTCAGCATAAGGCGGCATGACCTCTTCAAGTATTCTGATGGATTCAAACTGATCCATGATCCCTGGTCTGCGATAAATAGGCCCAAAACCCTAGTATGAGAAACGTCCCCATATCATGATGCTTGTCCACCATGCTTCACTGTCTTCACAGTGTACTGTGGCTTGAATTCAGTGTTTGGGGGTCATCTGACAAACTGTGTCCGGCCACAAGACCCAAAAAGAACAATCTTACTTCCATCAGTCCACAGAATGTCTCTTTAGGCCGTCAATGTGCTCTTTGGCAGATTGTAACCTCTTCAGCACATGTCTTTTTTTCAGCAGTGGGACTTTGCGGGGGCTTCTTGTAGATAGCTCGGCTTCACATAGGCGTCTTCTATTTGTAACAGTACTCACAGGTAACTTTAGATCTTCTTTGATCTTCCTGGAGCTGATTGTTGGCTGGGTCCTTGCCATTTTGGCTATTCTTCTATCCATTTGAATGGTAGTTTTTCGCTTTCTTCCACGTCTTTCAGGTTTTGGTTGCCCTTTTAAAGCATTTGCGATCATTTTAGCTGAGCAGCCTATCATTTTCTGCACTTCTTTATATGTTTTCCCCTCTCCAATCAACTTTTTAATCAAGGTACGCTGTTCTTCTGAACAATGTCTGGAACGACCCACTTTCCTCTGAATTTCAGAGAGAAATGCACTGTAACCAGCATGTACAACATTTGCTGCCTTCTTTTAATAAGGGCAATAATTGCCACCTGTTTTTCAAAGAATGAATGACCTCACTCATTGAACTCCACACTGCTATTATTTTGAACATGTCCCTTTCAATAAGTGATTGAATTACAGAGAATAGGCAGCATGTATGTCATGACTGTTGGGTCTGTTGGATTTCTATTACTTTACTACACCTGCTAGTAAATTATTTGCCATGTAGAAACATCATTTCTACCAAACACAGTGATAGATCAGGTTAGTGTTGTCTGACTGCTATTATTTTGAACACAACTGTATGAGAAAACAAGTAGTAGAAATGACACACAATAGTGTAAATTGGGGGCCCCACTGCAGATTTAGCATTTATTACTCAAATACAGTTACACATATGATCATAGACAGCCTGGTAGATTACATTAACGAGGCCAACAGTAGCTGAACTCTACTTGTCTTAGTCAGTGCCAATTTCTCTTTGTTTAAGGGACACATTGGGATTTCTTATTTTTATTAAGAATGGGAGTGAATATCAATTCATTTTGCAGGTTTTATTTAGGGAAAGTGGCCAGAAACATGAAAACTGTTGTTGTATGGACTCACTGTGTCACTTGAACAGATTTGGCTTGGGCCTACTTTTAAGGGTGTCATCTAAGTGCTCCCCCCCCCCCCCCCACAATATTCACCCTTTAACCTCTATACAGGGATCTGGACTTCACTGCAGGGCATCCACCAGGCTGCTGCCTATTTGAGTAGTCTCTGTTCAAGTGACAACTGACCCATGAGGTCCAAGAGACACTGGTGCAGAGCGCCGAGGGATCAGGCAAAACTGTAGTCATGGAAAAGCTGAAGTCAGGCAGGAGTACTTGCAATCCGAAAAACAGTCCGAGGTCAGGGCAGTTAGCTTATGGTCAGAAAGTTAAACAGGCACAGGTCAGGTCAAGCAGTGAAGGGTTTGATCTGGAAGACAGACAGAAGTTGGTACATGGACAGAAAAATATAGAACAATGTCCTTTGCAGGACACTAGCAGACTGCTATCTATTGTTTGACAATGTTCCATAAGGGAAGTACCCCTGGTGGGCAGCCATAGCCTGGGGAAGATTAGGTGCATGGGCACTAGCCCTTTAAGTGCAGGAGGTCAGAGGCAAAGAAGCCTAGCCAGCAAGCAGCAGGCAACAGCCTATGTGGAGGGACAAAGCTACCCCAGAAAGAAGGAGAGAGATGGAAAGGTGTCTGTGCCACCGGGGAACAGAGTGCTGGAGAGAGTGAGCAGAGCAGCTGGGGATACAGGTCGCTGCTGTAAACATTTTTCTCATTTTCCTCTGCTTTAAGGTAGTTTTTTACAATACTTAAAGGGAACCTGTCATGTGGATATTTGATTGTAATCTAACTAATTATATACAATCGTTAACTACTAAAAAGGGCCTTAGATGTATTCACTTACTGGTGTGACAGATGGTTACCTCATAATATACACACAAAGATGCCGCATGCTAATGAGCTGATTTGAGTCCAGCGTGATGTCAGTGAGTCCAGCGTATATTTAATTCAGAGCTTTAGCCACTCCCCTGCCCACCTGCTGCTGATTCATATGGAAAATAACTGTCATTCAGCAGCCGGTGGGCGGGAAGAGTCAGGCGCTCATGAATATTCAGGACTCATCATTATCAGCTGGAGCTTTTCAATACAAGATGTTGGCAGATTGACTGGGTCAATTAAAGAAAGTGACCCAGCATTTTGCTAAGAGAATCAGTCACTTATTTATGTTGCCCTTAGTTAGGACACCATAAAACTGGTGACAGGTTCCCTTTAATAAATACCCTCTAAATAAATCCTCTATCGTGTAGATTGCAGAACATATCACATGCTATATTGCCAAGAACAAAAGCCCTCTGCATTACAGGAACGTATAGGTGTTTTTTTCTTTTATTACTTTCATTTATTGTTTTTCTACAGTAGTGCAGAATTGTATTTCTTGTTTTCCTACTGTCTGCCCTTCTACTGCTCTCAGTGGTCAAAACTGCGCCAAAATCCATTGTCCTGACTGCTGAGCACGCGCTCATTAGTCCTCTCCATTCTATGCGTCCGCTCAGCAGTCCAGAATGTGTATTTTAGCACAGCTTTGAGCGCTGACAGCAGAGGAATGAGGGGTCAAAAGGAAAATAAAAATCCTTATATTCAGCACTACTCAGGTATGTATGTATGTACTAATGCAGATCATACTCTGGAATCCTGGCATATTCCTATGTGCGGTAAAAAGAGGAGGGGGGGGGGAGTCCTTTGTTCAGGATCCTCATGTCTTGGCCAGAGCTGAGAGTAGTTACATAGAGCATCACCACCTCTGGAGGACCTGTCCACTCCTGGACTACACAGTGTAATGCTTGATTTCTCCTGTGGTGGCGCTGCAGAGAAACTGAACAGGTTTCTGCACAGATTGTAGCTGATCACTTGGTTTCTTTTTTGCTGATTGCCCAGGGCAGGGACCCTACTAGCGATAATGGATTACAACCTCTTTAACAGTGATCATTGTCAAGGCTTGAATGTACTTTTTATGCGTTAAATTACCTTCAAAATAAAATGAAGAACAAGTCCCAACTGTTGCTGGATAAAACTCGTGAGTTGATTATTTGTCTCACCTGCCCATCAGCAGAAATAGAATTCAATTATTGTCTACATGGAACCTTGTGGAAACTATTGCAGGGATTGTGTTTCAGTGAGACAATGTACTGTATTAAGGAAGTCTCCCGCGGCGCGCACAGGCTGGACGTTCATTACTGTTCACAGCGCCTGCTGAATGAAAGTACTGATCTGCAAAGTTGTTCGGTTTTAGACCTTTATAGCATATATTTTTCCATTGTGCAGACAGGTGCAGTAGAGTGTGTAACAGGAAAGCTCAACAGTTAAAAAAAATACAGTGATTATGGTTTTTCTTCTTAACCTCTTCAGTACCAGGGTGTTTCTCACACTAAACTCGGCAGACACCGGAATGTATCAACTACATATTTTTATTCACATTCCTCTTTCCAATCTTTACTTTTTGGATTTTCAATTTTACATTTTTTGTACATAATTAGACATTTAGAGATATGCTTTAACAGCAGCACATGGGCTTTAGACACAACAGACAAAAGATGCTCATTGTACAGGGAGGAGGAGTAGATAAGCTGTGAGATCACCTATTGTGAATGATGGATCCTATATTAATTCTTTCTCTCACTCTCTCTCTCTCTATATATATATATATATTAATAGGCCACACCTGTGAGGTGGGAGGGATTATCTCGGCAAAGGAGAAGCGCTCACTAACACAGATTTGTGAACAATATTTGAGAGTAATGGGTCTTTTGTGTATGTAGAAAATGTTTCAGATCTTTGAGTTCAGCTCATGCAAAATGGGAGCAAAACCGAAAGTGTTGCGTTTATATTTTTGTTCAGTGTGTGTGTATATATATAATAAGACATGGCAGCACAGCAGCCAAATATAAAACGGAGTTGCATGCCCAACGGGTCCGGCACAAAAATCCAGGACAGAAAAAAGGTAGCACACTCTTCGAAGAAATTAGTGAAAAGATAAACACTTTATTCACCCATGTGGCGCAACGTTTCAGCTCATCATAGATAGCCGCTTCCAAAAGCTAAGAATGAGCTGAACGTAACGCGGCTGCTGTACGATTCTGTTTCCCCCCCCGCTTACCGCCTATGGTCCTGGGACGTGCTAAGCGGTGGATCCTTCCGTTCAACCCTCAGTCTCCGAGGCCTGTCGCTGAATGTGTGTGGTGCTGAGGATTCAGCTCCACAGTTCCACTCGAGCCCCTGTCCACAGCATGATTTCTGATGGTTTTCTTTTACAAAACTGCACTGAATGGTTTGGGTCATATGACCTCGCTGACCAACCCAGGCTCTCCTGCAGGTATCTGAACTCCACAGACAGGAAGTGTCAGACTTTAATTAGGCTTTAACGGACGGTGAATATTGCAGAATTTTAGTTAGTTTGTCTTTTTAATGTAGGCATTAACATGGAAAAAGAAAAATATTGCAATAAAAAAATACATATATGGCCTCATGCACACGGCCGTGTTCCGCAACCAATGACGCCGTGCGCTTATGCTGTCAGCAGGAATCCCGGCCGGGTTTCCACGGTCCGCTCTCGGCCGTGTGCATGAGGCCTATGTCTAACATAAAAACTTGATTTATTTCTGTATTTTTTTCATCATCCATGGAATTTTGAATAGTTGACCCTTATTAGGTCATATGGATGCCACAGAGTGAGACATCATCAATGAGCTAGAGATGCTAAAATGTATTATCTTTGAGACCTGCTAATCTATATATATATATATATATATGTTGAGGCTCCTCGGGGGTTGGGCTGCAGCTTGGGTTTGGAATGAAAATGGTGCTTTGTGTTATCATTTATATACTGTAGACCTGAAGGAGTGGAGCATGATACTTAGATTATCTCCATGATGTTCCTTGAATCACCTTGTTATGCATCATCCCCTCGGGTGCAGGGTTTTGACCAGGTACATGAGTTTTGACCAGAATACTCAATTCTTTGGGCATATATTATTTTAGTTAAGTGTAACATTCTCAGACCTTAGGATAAGCCATCAACGTTTGATCGGTAGAGTCATGAGTTTTGGAACCACCACAAATATAGTGCCATACATATGGTGGGGACACTCCATCCTTCTGATTGGTGGGAGGCAAGCCACTGTATTTAAAGGGATTGACCAGTATACAGAACCCCTTTTCATGTACCCATGACCAAATTGTGAGTTAATAGAGGCGATCAGGCGGTCATTCAGATGAATCTCTCTCTTTGCAGTACCTGTACTAAATTACACATTAGCCAACCCATTGATTTCAACAGGCACTGTGTAATGCTTCATTTCTCCTGTGGTGGCGCTGCAGGGAAAGTGAATGCTTCCAGATTTTCCCACGGATAAGAGATGATCTCTGGAGGTTCCATGAAGGTGACAATTTGTTATCAGTTTATTAACAAGGGACCCTTCAGACAAGTAGAGTTTGTCCAAAGAGGAGAACCCTCTTCTAAGTCCTATAGAACCCCTTTAAGTGACTAGATACATAGAATTCACCATAGGACTAGATTTAAGTACCGATTTCCTCTAGCAGTTGGCAGGTATTATGTATGCAGTAACTGTGGGGCAGATATTGACATAAGATATGGTTGTGTCTTCAACATATTTATAGTTTAAAACACCATTTTCATAGCTTTTTAATTTCCTCCTTCTACAGAGTGGATTCTGCGGAAGAATTAGCCCGAAGCACTAAAAATGCGCTGCCTTTCTTAACTGTACATAGTGTATTGTATAATAATTACATAATAGGTGGATTATTTCACATTATTTCCTAAAGTAGAACATGACTATTACCAACAAAGATTTTTTAAACATGAAACTTCACAAAGTAGCAATTTGCCGTCCAAAGAAAAGCACAGGGCTCCCGCGTGTGAAGAAACAGATTTTCTTTTTTATGAGAGGATGACTTTCACTAACCTTTCCCAGTTATTGTATAAATGGCTTTTTGTGCTGTTGCTAGGCAACTGGTAAACATTCCTAATTAGAATAAACACGAAATGCAATTATTAGATTTTTAGCTTTCGCCCTGTGCTATTTTCCTGCATTACATATTTCCAGTCCCGCCTGCCATGGCTAAATTATTCTAATATTGCCGCATTGTGGTTTAGATTTTATATTGTTAGTATTTTGCAAAATGCATTTTCCTTATTTATTGCTTTTATCAATTGTAATATCAAGAAGCTTTTGAACCTTAAAGGGTCCCTGTACTTTCACACAATTTCTTTTCATTTAATAGAGATTGATATAACTAGCAAATTTCTAAATCACTTCATTTAAAAAATCTGCCCGCAGTCCACCTGTAAAAGAGCTGTAAAGTCATGGTCGCTAGAGGTCTCACTTCCATCTAGAGGAAGTGGGGGCGTGTCAGAGCTAGCTGAGATCCTGGACCTAATAAAACAACTGCTTCTGAACATCTCAAGAGCCTCCTGCTTTTATGTAAGTGTGATTTATTCCTCCTTATCTGTTCTGTGAGCTCTAGAGCTATAAACAAACACCTACTTCTGAGTGAAATGCATCTAGCTGTGCAGCTGAAACAGGGAATAATATGGCTGGAAAAAAAACATTAGGGAAGCCCTAACATAACTGTTCCTTCACAGTTATGATTGTACTTAAAAGCACAGCCAATATGTAACCTTTTTGATAACTCAGGTATGCTTTAAAATACAGCTTCCTATCGAATGTGTCTTATCTCTTATGGAATATATTATAGGGGATTAAGACTTCGTGCCGTCCTCTTCCATTTTGATCGGGCAGAGTGCTTAGCTGAGCTGTAATCTGTAGAACCTGGGGAGCCTGAAGAGAGAATCACCAGTCAAGTATTAATCTCTTATTTTACCCTAGACCATCAGGGCACAAAATAGTTACCCACTTACCCTAGACTAACAGGTATTTTTCCCTATTTTGCAATAAAAACAATAAAAACAGCAATAAAACTAATTGAGCTCCTAATAAACCCTAGACCACTAGTTATGAAATCCCTATTTTACACTAGACATGGGACAAAATATATATATTTTTTAATATACCCTAAACCAGCGATGGCTAACACCTGGCACTCCAGCTGTGGTGAAACTACGACTCCCAGCATGCGCCATTCATTTCTATGGAGTTCTGAGAGCAGCCAAACAAGTGTACATCTTAGGAGTCGTAATAAACTTTCAATATACCCCAGACCACTAGCTAGGAATTTCCCATTTTGTACTTGACCACAACAGGACAAAATATTAACCAATTAATATACCTTAGTCCACAAGGTATTAACTCCCTAATTTACTGTACACCCAACCACTAACTATTCCCTCCTTATTTTACCAGGGATCACCAGGTCTTAATCCTTTACTCTACCCTAGACCACCAGGGAGTAACATATAACCCCCCCCCCCCCCCCTCTTCTACCCTGGACCACCAGAGATACATTTCTAACATTAACCAATTCTAACGCTGTGTTAAACCACCAGGGAGGTTTTTATTGGAATGACATTTTTTTTTGTCTTCATTGGCTAATTAGTGATGAGCAGCAGGGGCAATATTCAAATTTGCGATATTTCGCGAATATTTGGGAGAAAATTAATCATAAATTAGCAAATTTGAGAATTCACGATTATTTTCTTGATTGTGAAAACCGGCAATGTAATATGCGCGTGTTGCGCTCGCAATACAGACGTGGGTCACTGTTGCTACATTTTTCAAGCTGCTAGAATTGGAGACTGGAGAAAATGGTTGGCACGGCAGAACTTTACAATAGCTTTATATGCAGCTAGAGTGCTCCAATATATTCGCAATTGTGCAAATCAGCAATTAATGATGCACATATTTTGGCGCAATAGAAGCAACTTCACATTTTAGCAGGTCTGACTACATATTACTGATAGGTGCACTAAGTATTGTTGTGAACTTGTGGCATCACAGCACTATGTCTGTAGTATGTATGTATGGACAGCAGAGAAACAGTAAGTCCTATCACACAAACTAACACCCTGCACTGGAACCTATCAGCTACACTATATCAGGATATAACCTACACTGACTATCTCCCACTAACTATCTGTATTATATATATATATATATATATATATGCTAACTAACTAACTACCTAAATAATGTAATTAAACAGTAAAGCACAGAGCACAGCAATGACGCTGCTGTCTCTCTAGAAACTACAGAAAACGGCTGCTGGGGAGGTTCTTATATAGTAAGGGGTAGGGAACTTTCCTATTGGTTGCTAGGGATGTTGCTAAGCTCAGACAAAGACATTGCAGCCTTCTCATTGGCCCACTAGCAAGAAGCAGCGAGGGATCATAGGTTTGCGATTCGAATATTTGTGCCCAACACTATTGGCTATATCCTATTCTACCATCTCCTCAAAAAAATCGGAATGTAATCCTAAATAAAGTAGTAACATTCTGCTGTATCTTTCCTTATGTTTCCTTAGACTTGAGGACTGCAGAGCTTTGTGCATGGGGCCTATACGGGGCACACGTAGTTCCTATGGTCCCTATAAAGCCATGCTCACTACATTTGGCACCATATGCTGCTGCAATATGCATATGTAGATACTATCTATAAGAATCTAGAAGAGAATAATTCTGTAAAATGATGTCTGATGTAACATGCTATGATCTGGTGGGGAGACAAAATTGCTCCGGAAGCCTTGTCATGCCTACAGAGACCCAGTTTTATCAAGGCCAGGATAATGACCACATCCTTCTAAATCCTGCCTACTTTCAGACACCACCTGATACCATAGGCGCTACCCCCCACCCCAAGTCTAAGTAGTGTAATAATCTATCCTGTCAGATGTATCAATACAGTGAAATTCAACAACTCCTCCCGCACCAAAAAAAGGAGATCTTGGGCACCTTTTTCAGTGAAAAGCCGGCACATTACCGTGACCTAACCTATCTCGAAAAATCCATATATTGGGGGTGGCTTACATAAGCCCCACCCATTTGGCCCAAACTGATGAAAATAAGGCACAGTCCCAGGAAATTTGGGACTGTGAACAATTATGTATTTGCCCACAGTAAACGGGAGTCTTTGGACACTGAATGTAATGTATGACCTTCAGATGGCCCTATCTAAAGCCCCTAATACATTATGGCGGTCTAAATTAAAAGAAGGAATCTGATTGGCTGTTTAAAGGAAATTTATTTTTTTACTAATTTTTGCAATCAGTGCATACTGTTAGAAATGCATTTTGAGCTCTAGAGCTATTGGTCAGATGCACTCCTCATATTTATTATTACCATTTCCCCCGTTTCGGATATATCCCATAGTGCAACCTGAATCCATGAGAACCAACATAGCAGGAGCTGCTGGTCTAAGTCAGGAGCACAGAAAGGATAAAATAGAGTGGAAACGAGAGCAATAGGAGTGACACGGAGCTGGCCCGCAAGGAAATAGAGTGTGATGGAGATTCACAAACCTGACATTTACCCAGAGACCCTTTCTCTGCTTCACATAGAACAGTGTCATCGCTGTCACATCCAATATCGCCGGCTCCCCTGGATACACAGGGGCAATTTCACATCATTTAAATGCAACATCCTCTAAGTGTCCAACATGAGACTTTCCTTAGTTTCAAGCAGATTAAGAATGAGCTATGCATTCAGGCATGTGAATCAGGAAATGTCAGCGCCGAGCGGGCAGACAGAAAATCCCACAGTACATTCACTCAAGCCCTGAGAAGATTTTTTGTTTTATTCAGTATACCTCTGTCGTAATGCATTCTTCATAGGATCTAGAGAGGAGATGGCTTCAACCTAACAACCCACGATGTGCTGAGGTCTCCAACGTGTTTTATCTGAGCATTCAAATTCCAAGATAATATATATATATATATATATACAAATGTCGACCGTTCTTCCATTTCTGTTCATTTTAGGAGCCGATGGCAGCAATAGTCCATATTCTGGTATCAACTGTCTTCGATACGGCCCTTCTCTCAGTGCCAGGGCTAGTAATAGTGATGGCATTAATAGGCCTTACCATTAAGACATTTCAATTCCAAATCATAATTTTAAAGGCTATGAACAACTTCAAGGGCAATTTTATTTATGACTAGCTGAAGGACCCGGCTTCGCTCGGGTATATTCAATCTATTTCATTTAATATTTGTGTGTGTCGTTAAAAGATATCAACACTATCCACTATAACAGTGACCTCCACAGCACCCCGCCCCCAAAACAGTGACCTCCACAGCCCCCCATCCCTTAACACTGACCCCCCTACAGTGCCCTGTCTCTTAAAATTGGACCTCCACAGCAGCCTTCCCCTTTAACAGTGACTTTCACAGCATACCACCCCCTTGACAGTGACCTCCACAGGGGCCCGCACCTTTAACAGTGGCCTTTACTGGATCGGGGGCGTGTCCTTTTGAACAGCTCACTCTAAGACAGCAGCACTGTACTATCTGAGTGTGAGCTGCAGGGAGAAAGTCACCCTCCCTCCCACCCCTGCAGCTGACAGAAGTTGATTTTTACCCTCATATTTTCAATCCCTGTTGGCTGAGTGGGGGGCGTGGCTTAATGGGACCTAGAAGTAGATTTTTTACTTAATTTTTTCAATCTCAGTCAGCTGAGGAGTGGGAGGGGGAGTGGCCTAACCGGATTAGGGGGGGTCCTTTTGAACAGCTCACTCTAAGACAGCAGCACTGTGCTGTCTGAGTGTAAGCTGCAGAGAAAAAGTCACCCTCCCTTCCACCCCTGCAGCTGACAGAAGTTGACTTTTACCTTCATTTTTCCAATCCCCGTCAGCTCAGGAGTGGGGGAGCGTGACCTAACCAGATCAGGTGTGTGGCTTAGCGGGACTTGGGTGTGGGGTTTTAAGTCTTTTGAGGGTGGACACATTGTGGCAGGGGGCGTGTCTGGGCTCCTTCCTGCAAGAGTGACGCCCCTCTGGGCACCTTACAGGCTCATTTGCTTACCAAATAAACTGGATTTTCAGAGGATAAAAACATCTATTGCTGGAACAAAGGCACATCTAGAAATAAGGTACTAAGTGCTATTAGGCCACGGCTTTACTTCAATAGCAATTATCCTGGTAACAGATTTCCTTTAAAGCTCTCCTACAGCAGTGAAGAAAAATGGCTGGGTTGTTATAGAAACCTAGAATATAACTGTGTATGCGGTGGCTGGAGGACCTGAGAGCTTCTATTGGCTGATAAGGGTCATGTGACCAAGCTTCTATTGGCTAATGCATTTTTTGGCAATATCTCAGGAACAGTAAGTCCTAAAGAGCTGAGTCTAAAACCTGCTCTAAAACCTTCCCGGACACCTGATGTACCTGTGTGCCAAATTTAGTGATTGTAAATGCAACGGTGCGGATTCCTTTAGCAGACATACACACACATACAGTTGCAAGAAAAAGTATGTGAACCCTTTGGGATTATATGGATTTCTGCACAAATTGGTCCTAAAATGTGATCTGATCTTCATCTAAGTCACAACAATAGACAATCACAGTCTGCTTAAACTAATAACACACAAAGAATTAAATGTTACCATGTTTTTATTGAACACACCATGTAAACATTTACAGTGCCGTTGTAAAAAGTATATGAACCCTTGGATTTAATAACTGGTTGAACCTCCTTTGGCAGCAATAACTTCAACCAAACGTTTCCTGTAGTTGCAGATCAGACGTGCACAACGGTCAGGAGTCATTCTTGACCATTCCTCTTTACAGAACTGTTTCAGTTCAGCAATAGTCTTGGGATGTCTGGTGTGAATCGCTTTCTTGAGGTCATGCCACAGCATCTCAATCGGGTTGAGGTCAGGACTCTGACTGGGCCACTCCAGAAGGCGTATTTTCTTCTGTTTAAGCCATTCTGTTGTTTATTTACTTCTATGCTTTGGGTCGTTGTCCTGTTGCAACACCAATCTTCTGTTGAGCTTCAGCTGGTGGACAGATGACCTTAAGTTCTCCTGCAAAATGTCTTGATAAACTTGGGAATTAATTTTTCCTTCGATGATAGCAATCCGTCCAGGCTCTGACGCAGCAAAGCAGCCCCAAACCATGATGCCCCCACCACCATACAGTTGGGATGAGGTTTTGATGTTGGTGTGCTGTGCCTCTTTTTCTCCACACATAGTGTTGTGTGTTTCTTCCAAACAACTCAACTTTGGTTTCATCTTTGCCAGTACTGCTGTGGAACATCCAGGTGCTCTTGTGCAAACTGTAAACGTGCACCAATGTTTTTTTTTACAGCAGTGGCTTCCTCTGTGGTATCCTCCCATGAAATCCATTCTTGTTTAGTGTTTTACGTATCGTAGATTCGCTAACAGGGATGTTAGCATATGCCAGAGACTTTTGTAAGTATTTAGCTGACACTCTAGGATTCTTCTTCACCTCATTGAGCAGTCTGCGCTGTGCTCTTGCAGTCATCTTTACAGGACGGCCACTCCTGGGGAGAGTAGCAGTAGTGCAGAACTTTCTCCATTTATAGACAATTTGTCTTACAGTGGACTGATGAACAGCAAGGCTTTTGGAGATACTTTTATAACCCTTCCCAGCTTTATGCAAGTCAACAATTCTTAATTGTAGGTCTTCTGAGAGCTCTTTTGTGCGAGGCATCATTCACATCAGGCAATGCTTCTTGGGAAAAGCAAACCCAGAACCGGTGTGTGTTTTTATAGGGCAGGGCAGCTGTAACCAAAACCTCCAATCTCATCTCATTGACTGGACTCCAGTTGGCTGACACCTCACTCCAATTAGCTCTTGGAGATGTCATTAGTCTAGGGGTTCACATACTTTTTCTACCTGCACTGTGAATGTTTGCATGGTGTGTTCAATAAAAACATGGTAACATCTAATTCTTTGTGTGTTATTAGTTTAAGCAGACTGTGATTGTCTATTGTTGTGACTTAGATGAAGATCAGATCACATTTTATGACCGATTTGTGCAGAAATCCATATCATTCCAAAGGGTTCACATACTTTTTCTTGCAACTGTATACACTCAGCTTTATATATTAGATTGCATTTTACTCATTTTGGCCTAAAAATATTTTTTTTGTCATTTGGTCTTAAAAAAAAATCTGCAGCTTACAGGGTTAAGTTTTACACTAAGTGCCGTCCTGTTGCCTTTTTGAAGGCTCGATGTGTAGCCTAAAGGGTTTCTATCGCCCTAATTTTCGCTATTAAACAGGCTAACATTATAGATGTGAAAATGTCACCTGAATTTAACTCTGCATATCTTTTATTTAAGTATGTCCCCGTTTTCGTGTAATTCATTATTACTTTCTCACTGTGCTTGAATGGTACGGCGCAGGCACGAGATTTGCACGGCTGACGGGGCCAGCAGGAGAACTAACGCTTGCCTGGCCCTGTCAATTAAGACAGAAGGGCGTGGAAATGAGGTGGGCGAACGGAGCCTCTAGAGCAGGCATGTCAAAACTGCGGCCCTCCAGCTGTTGCAAAACTACAACTCCCAGCATGCTCTAATAGCTGAAAGCTATCCAGGCATGCTGGGAGTTGTAGTTTTGCAACAGCTGGAGGGCCACAGTTTGGACATGCCTGCTCTAGAGGCTCTTTTGCATATAATAAAAGTTAAAATTACACGAAAACGGGGGCATACTTAAAAAAAGAAAAGAAATGCAGAGTTAAATTCAGGTGACATTTTCACATCTATGATGTCAGCCTGTTTAATAGCGAAAATTGGGGTGACAGAAATCCTTTAATCTCTGAACTCCTGACAGCTCATAAACATTTTTTTAAGCCAAATTCTTATCAACTAGGCTAAAACTTAACCCTGTAGGACAAAAACTGCTGACATTTTTGTATTACAGACCAAGTGAAACAAATATTTCAGCCCAAAGTAAGTAAAATGCAAAAAAATAATAATAAAAACATTGTCTGGGGAGGTTCATAGCCTTTAAGACATTTCAGTTCCAAATCTTAGTTTTGCGTCCAATCCTCCCAAAATACTGAGAATTGCTTTATTTTAATGCAAATTAGCTACAATACCACACTAGGCTCCTGAGCAAGGGTGGAATGAGTGTAGTCTGGGACCTCAGGATATAACGGTCAGGGACTTCTTACCAACCACCATAATTGCAGTACACTTGAACTGGTTTTATGCAATGCCCTTTAGTAACAATCATCTCATGTACCTATTTTTTTTTTCTTTTTGGAGACTCTGCACTTACCGTCAGCGTAGAGCCATTGCTATAGAGGGTATATAGGTAGTGGTTGCACCCATGCCCTGTTGCTTTAAGGCAAGGATGCCCACCCTGCGGGCCTCCAGCTGTTGCAAAACTACAACTCCCAGCATGACTGGCCAGCCTAAGGACATGCTGGGAGTTGTAGTTTTGAAACAACTTGAGGGTTGCAGGTTGGGCACTCTTGCTTTAGGGGGTCCAAAACCCATTTGCCATATAAGATACCAGTATTATAAATGGCACATGGTAGGTGGAGGTCATGTGGAACCCAAGAACTTCCAGTAATGCGTCTGCTCAGGGGCTGTGGGTTCCCACCTTTGCTTCAGCTATTGATTGTGGAAGACTGGTGTATAGTATCATATGCAGGGCTATGTGACATGGTATTGTCAGAGGGATGTAGTTGACCAAATGACAGAAATTAGGTATTGCCCACCTATGCTGTAAAACTATATGGGTCAGATCTTATGACAAGCCACTGGTTGGGGATCTCCGCTCTGTAGAGTTATTACTCTTTGCAATAAGATGTAATGAACTATCTTATCCCTGCTGTATTATGTGACTTATTACATTATGCATTATGGAAAAAGTCAACTAAACGGAAAACAAGGAGCAAGTAGCGTGATAGTCCATGGAAGAGCTTTTAGCCACTGTAACTCACCACTGCGTGAATATACAGACACAGGTTGACACAAGTCATCGGTTCATGGGAATCCCTTATTACTGTGGCCCTAGGCACTTATTTTCTATTGGTGCCTATGGTACAGATAGGAAGTTGTGGACCCACCCACGAGGGTACAGGTTATATTAACCCCATATAAAATACCAGTAATGTAAGTTACAATGAATGAGTGCCTTTTCCTATTTTTATTACCGGTAACCAAGAAATTCCAAAAACTCTCGCTGGGTTTCGATTGTATTATTGCATCCCAATTAGGTTTTCCAAGACGTTGGAAGGGGTTAATAGAGATTTGCTGAAACCTACCATCTGTGCAACTTTCTTGGACTCTTAAACAGCCTCAGGAGCCTTGAGACGTATTGATCACAATTATATGATCTTGCCGAGTTTGATTCGGATGACTCAATTGCTTTATGTTTCAGGGCATACAAAGCACAGCGAGAGGCGAGGAGACAGACTTCAGATTCGCAATAACATTAGAAAGAATACTTTTTTTTTTTTGCATTATGTTACTGTTTGTCTTCTTTGATTAATGGAAGGGTTTGCTTTGTGGAAATAGTTTTAGAATAATTTAAAGACTTTCCATCCGACACAGAGCGCTGGATGGGCTTGTCAGATGTCTGACTACCAGGTCAATAAAGTCGATGGGAATAAAAAGAAGACTCTTCATTAGCAAGAAGCATATTTCCTACACAGCTATAGATGATACAGAGGCAATATATCCACTGACAGTTCCATATTAGTCATTGCCTGTGACTAAAGGGGGCAGTAGAGAGACCAATCGCAACCTGCACGGCAGGGATTTAATCAGAGGATGAATTAAAACATTTCCCCTCCTAAGGTCATTCCTTTATACCCAGCCTCAGCAGCATTGACCCAGAACTTAAAGGGGATCTCACATGTTTCACATTACAAACTACAGGCAGCATAGCATAGAGCAGGGGGAGCTGAGCAGATTGATATATAGGTTTGTGGGAAAAGATTCATTATAATGTAATTCAGTGATGTAAATCCTTGCTTTGTCTGGGTTTATGTATCTGGAGGGTGGTCCTACTCAGGGTTTGACAGGTAGCAAACATTGAGTGACTCCACCTAGGCTTATGTATCTAGAGTGATGTCCTACTCAGGTTTGACAGGTAGCAAACATTGAGTGACTCCATCAGGATTTATGTATCTAGAGAGTGGTCTTACTCAGGGATTGACAGGTAGCAAACATTGAGTGACTCCATCTGGACTTATGTATCTAGAGAGTAATCCTACTCAGGGATTGACAGGTAGCAAAAGTTGAGTTACTCCACCTGGGCTTATGTATCTAGTGGGTGATCCTACTCAGGGATTGACATGTAGCAAACCTTCAGTGACTCCACCTGGGCTTATGTATCTAGTGGGTGATCCTACTCAGGGATTGACATGTAGCAAACATTGAGTGACTCCACCTGGGCTTATGTATCTAGCGGTTGGTCCTACTCAACAATTGACAGGTAGCAAAAGTTGAGTGACTCCACCTGGGCTTATGTATCTAAAGGGTGGTCCTACTCAGTGATTGACAGGTAGAAAACATTGAGCAGCTCCATCTGGGCTTATGTATCTAAAGGGTGGTCCTATTCAGTGATTGACAGGTAGCAAACATTGAGTGACTCCACCTGGGCTTATGTATCTGAAGGGTGGTCCTATTCAGTGATTGACAGACAGCAAACATTGAGAAGCTCCATCTGGGCTTATGTATCTAGAGGGTGGTCCTACTCAGTGATTGACAGGTAACAATCATTGAGAGGCTCCACCTACTGGACTCACAGTAAGCAGAAGTTTACATTAAAAAATTACTATACTATTTTCATACAAAACAATATATCAATCTTCTCAGCTGCTCCTTTTTAAAAACGTAATGCAGATCTGACTCTGTTAAATTTGACAGGTCAATTTTAAATTTAGGAGGGAACCTCTAAACATTTCTGTGAAAGTTTTTTTATACGGTGTATTTTAAAGATGAGCAAATCGATTCTTAAAGAAGCACTCCCTCAAAAAAAAAAAATATTCCTTGACCTGTTAGAAAGGTAAATAATGTAATCTGTAGTGAATGTGATCTTAACAGGGTCTGTATTTGTGAGTTATAACCTCCCTTCTGATCCTCAGTTGTGTCATGTGACCAGCACTCTGACTTTCTAAATAACACAGCATCTTATGTGTGGACAGAAAGCCAGTTTATGTATTTATTCCTATGGGAGCCTCAATGTCAGTCTCATAGGGAATGAATAGAGAAGTAACTGACTTCCCGTACTGTGTCAGATGGAGATCAGAGAGTTGGTCACATGACACAGCTGAGGATCAGGAGGGAGGGGATAGCTTACAAATACAGTCACTGATGATAATATTACACTCACTACAGTTTACATCATGTACTGTTCTAACAGGTTAGAGAATTACATTTTTTATGGGAGTGCTACTTTAATAAATGGAATTCGACCAGATTTTTCCAATATTTTTGGCGATTCGATTTAGACAAATCTCTCAAAATGGCCATTTTTCAGATCAGAAGACAGAAAGGAAGTAAAAGGAAGATCACACGACCCTGGGCGGGGTGTATATCTACATACTGGCAGGCATTTGCTGCCAA
Source organism: Bufo gargarizans (assembly GCF_014858855.1). Lineage (NCBI taxonomy): Eukaryota > Metazoa > Chordata > Amphibia > Anura > Bufonidae > Bufo > Bufo gargarizans. The sequence goes on along the minus strand of NC_058087.1, from coordinate 171,102,570 downwards.
AAAAGAGAAACTTTTCTTTTTATCATTAGGGCATAGACTTTAATGACAATTCAATTGTACTTTTGAAAGCCTATATAAAACCAGCAACAAAATACTCCCAGCTCTGTATGCAGCCCCCTTGCAACTACTTAGGTCCTGTAGACTTTATTAGCCTACTGACACTTGTCTGACCATTAAAGGGAGTGTCACGTGAGGACTACCCCTGTCCCTATGCCCTATTATATCAGTGTCTTATTAGCTCTATTGTTAGAATATCAAAGGATCGCCTCCTTGAATGTAAACAAATTTGTCCCTTCTGTCTGGAGGTCATAAGCACTCTTGAAGCCCACACCACCTTCTCTTTGAAACTGCTCCTTCTAAACCTCCAAATAGTTCTGCAACTCAAAAATACCTGCAGAGCAAAGTAAGTTACAGTATGATGTCTATGAAAGGAATACAGTACACATTTTAATTTTTGGACACATTTAAGGTTCCAACAAAGTGCCAGAGGGAAACATTTATCAAAGCAGTCGAAGAGCTGTCAGAAAAGGTCACACTTTGTAGCTTTCACTATGACAGACTCTATAGGGAAATTCATGGAATTATTAGAGTTTCTGGATTTGCCGAAGAAGTTCCTGACTGAGTGAGATGGATTTTTTTATTTTATTTTTTTGCTGCGCTGAAGAGAAAAAAGAGGCTGTAAAATGTATAAAAAGGAGCAGTTCAGAGAAAAATAAGAATCCAAAACTAATCTTTGTCACTAAACCAATGAAAAGGAGTAGTCCACCCCCCCCCCCCCCCGACTTGTCTGTTTTAATGAATATGAATAATTGTGTTCTCCGTAATATATCCATTCTGAAATATATATGTTGTGTCGTTCTTCTGTTATTCCTATAAGAAATGCACAAATTAATTGACAAATGGATGTTACTGGTTGGGGGAGGGTCCCTGCCCAGTTGGATACTATCCAATTAGTGCTTGCAGTGCCAGTCTGTGTAGGGAAACACCTCTTTGTTAACACCCAGTTGCAATTTAGTAAACTTCTAATAGGAATAGCACAACACAGGATTCTAATAAGAAATGGTCCAAAATTGTTCTTTCATGTGCCATTCAATTATTTACTAAGAGACTTGTCCAGAGAGGTGAATTAACCTATGTGGGTCTAGTCAAGTCATCCCTCTGATTTCCCCTCAAACATGAGTGTCTCGATCAGCCAAATTGCAGCAAAGCCCCAGTCACTTGGAACAGGGACGTGTTGCAATTCTTGACACAACAGTAGGTTTAAAGTGGAACTTTTCCAGAAAAAGGCCATTCCACTGCAGACCCTTTGTTTTAGGCAGTGTGGGATGTCAATGGTCAGACCCCCCCCCACCAATAAGATATAGACTTAAAAGGGGTTGTCTCATGAAGACAACCCCTGCCCACTTGCCCTATTTCTATAGACCTCTTAGAAGGCATTCTTTGCTTATGACCTCACTCTTTGAGCCAGAATCGAGAGATGTGTTCCATACGCAGACTCAAGTAGCCTATTATGACCATTGATCTGAATGGTCATCATGTAATACCACATTTCTCCTTTAGAGGCCACTGCAGAAAAAGGCCTGACTGATCATAGCTTCAGCCAAATCAGCTGTTTACTGAAGGATTCAGGCAGATGAGCTGCATCATCCTCTGTTGATATCAGCCGCTTGATGAGGGCTTCTTAATTCGGACCTGCATTGTTGATCAATGGGGACTGCTGTAACGGGACTGAGATTACTCTTCCCTAATCATCTATAGAACGTCAAAAACTTTCCTGGACTAGAAAGTAGGTCCCATTAGGTCCATGTCCTATATGATATAGTGAGAACCAGTCTTGCATACTATCACAAGTCATATACAGCATCACCTAGTAAAGTCCTAAGACAGGGATTGAATACGCAAGTCGAATTTGAAAAGGTTAAGACCGGTGAGTTGTACCAATTTACAATTTATACGTCTGTATTGGAAAAATGTCAATTGCTATCTTCCGCGTCAGTACAAAATAAAGCAGAAATTCACATTTTAATTGGTGCGGGGAATTCTGGGTAACACCTAAGGCTGTCTTTAAAACTGATGTATAGAAAGTCGTGACTGCTTCAAAGGGAGCGAGAGCATCTCATTTATCACGCTCCCGCTGTGTGTCTGCATTACTTTGCAGATATACTGTATAAAATCATATTGATCGGGGTGGGGTGGGGGATGCTGAGTTGTTATGTCTGGGGTCCACTTTCCGTAATGAGCGGCTGAAAGTTCTCCTGGATATCCTCATTGCAATATTTTACGATCCAGCAGGAGAAGATATCGAGCAGACTCCGCTAACTGTTTCTAATAGTTTTTGCTCTCTCTCTCCTTTGCATATTCCTGTAGAACATCAGTTGGAGAAGCTGTAGGGTCTCCGACCTGCCGAGAGAGAACGTCAGTACCACAAGTCTGAGTGCCTCCACTTGCTAACACGTCCTGCTCTTTTCCCTAATCAATGCCCTCTTTAACTTCAAATACCTCATGCCTGCTGAAGTCAGATTTATTCCATTTCCAGAGTGTTTTTTCTCTATGCTTCTGTCTTGCTGAATAAAACCTTCTATTAGTTTCAGAATAAAATAGAAAGATGCTGAATTCTCCCCAAAGTGCTAAAGTTACTTCACAATTGTAAATGGCTGCCGCGACAGGACTTACATTATAAAGTTGACTTGAAAGTTCATTATCCTTCACTTCCCATTGTACATTTGTAGGGTTGGGTGAAGCTTTTATGCCACCCAAACCCATGGCATTGCAGCTTCGCTTAGGAAACTTACCAGGAATTAAAGGGGTTTACTCATGTAAGACAATGAGGGCATATCGCTAGGATATTCCCCCATTGTCTGATGGGTGCAAGTCCCACCTCTGAGACCAGCACCTATCTCGTAAACCCAGCCAGCAAAGTGAAGGAGGGCACACCGCACATATGCGGCTGCCCTCTATTCATTTCTATGTGGCCGTCAAAAACTGCTGAACATTAATTCGGCCCCATAAAAGTGAATGGAAGCGGTGGCCGCTCAAGCGTGGTGCGCTCCCTTTAATTTCTATGGGGATTCTGAAAATAGCTGAGTGCGCCGCTTGGCTATTTTCGGCAGGCAAATAAGAACGACTGGTGGTTGCCAGACCTGGCACTGTCCGCCACCATGTTGCTGGCTTTGTTTTAGGCTTTGTTTTAGAGATAGTTGTGGGACCCAGAGATGCGAACCGCACCTACCAGACAATAGGGACATATCCTAGCGATATGCCCCCATTGTCTGAGATAGGAATACCCATTAATAATTAATAATCCCCTGATGCTAAGATTTGGAAGACCCCAGAAGACCCTTATTGACTGGCTAATTAATGGGAATGGGGAGGAGAGGTCCTAAACGACCAACCAGATCACAGGTTTATTTCTAGCCTTCTAGAACTATTATTGGTTGACAACGCCAAATTTTTATGAGGCAGTTTTTGGATATATCGTCGACTGCTACTATTCCCTGTACACTACCCATCATCTATACAAGCTTGGCCGTAGATTAGATGCTCCAAGCACTATAGGGGAAATCAGGTGACAGGATAACATCCAACCTGGCCAAACAGATGTAGCAGAGTTGAGTTTCCCTCAGAATAATGCGTTATTCAGGGCCACACTAGACACTAGAGGAATCTTCTGATGGGCAAAATCATAGGCCCTTAAAATCCAGCAAAATGCTATTCCGTTTAGAGGTGACTTTAGAGCCAATTACCTGCTACTTGACCAGAAGCCATCATAATGGTGATTTAACAAATTGTTTGGATTATTTCTAGAAAATAAGTTCCTGTCTATCAGATTTGCTACTGTTACCCTTCTCTGTTCTCGCTCAACATGATATTGTGTTCAGATGATGTAAAAAAAAAATGTGAACCAAATTGGAGCATATAATTATTCAAACCATTACATGTACACATATTACCAGTTAGGTGACTTCCAGGGCTGCTATAGGGCCTTGGAAAAAAGGGCTAGAGACTGCATACAACATCAATTGTCGGAACCTGTGCAGGATTTGTTCTCTTTATAGATGTCATTACAAGTATGGTGGTCCATCTACAATTGTTGTATTTAAAAAAAGATGTCATCCGTCTCAACAATGGTATTTAAGAAAGATAGTAGTAAAGCAGTATGGTGGTCCGTCAACTGATAATGGTAGAAAACAAGAATAATGGTCTGTCTACAGTAATGGTAACTAACAAAGATGGTGGTCCATCTATGATAATGGTAGCTAACAAGAATAATGGTCCGTTTACAATAATAGTAACTAGCAAAGGTGGTGGTCCATCTCAATAATGGTTTTTCACAAAGATTATGGTCCATCTCAATAATGGTTTTTCACAAAGATTATGGTCCATCTACAATTATTGTAGTTAAGAAGGATGGTGGTCCATTTACAAAAAAGGTAACAAGAATTATGTTCTGTTTAGAGTATTAGTTACTAACAAAGATGGTGGTCCATCTCAATAAAGGTAGTTAAGAAGGATGGTGGTCCATCTGCGATAATGGTAGAAAAGAATAATAATGGTCTGTCTACAGTAATGGTAACTAACAAAGATGGTGGTCCAGCTACAATAATGGTAGCTAACAAGAGTAATGGTCTGTTTATAATAATGGTAACTAACAAATATGGTGGTCCATCTATGATAATTTTAGGTATCAAGCATTACGGTCAGTCTAGAGTAATGGTTGCTAACAAAGATGGTGGTCAATCTCAATAAAGGTAGTTAAGAAGGATGGTGATCCATCTACAATAATGGTATCTACAGTAATGATATGGTCAATGATTGTGGTCCATCTAAAACAGTGGTAGGTAACAAGGATTCAACTACCATAGAGGTAGCTAAGAAGGGTGGTGGTCCATCATGACCCTAATCTTTTAGTATGATGATATGTGACGGTGGGTGATCCTCTACAATATGTTATGACAAGCAGCATATATGTTATAAATAATTGAGACATTTCATGTTGTGTACTGCATGGCCTACCTGGTACCCCTGGCCATTGGTGACCCCCCCCCCCCCCTTACACATTGCACACACCTTCTCCACGCAGATATGTTACTCGCTGGTCCAACATGATATGCGTAGACTAGGTACATAAACCTGATAACCTTCAGCTTTACTACTGCAAAATAAAGAAATAAATAAACTTTGTCATTACCAAAAGCTCTTTAGTGCTTTTCAGAACTCAGGATTAAACTGTATTTTTTCTGTGAGACAATCATCCCGCGCTGTTGTAAATCAGTAGGTACTGACAGGAAAGTAGAGAGGTAATAGTGCATTTTATATGGTTTGTGGTTCAGCACCAATGAAATTTTAACATGGATATAAAATAAATGGTTCAGAAAATAAAAAATGCAAGGGAGAAAATAGAGCCTGGCAAAAATGTGTACCATCCAAGTGCAGTCAGTCCTTGACTAGACTTATCTACTTTAAACTTCTAACAGAGGCTTGATCTATGGATACTTGTGGCCTTCAAGACGGTATAGAAGCTGTTTTTCTAGCTTAATTGCAAAGTTTTCTTGTATTTTGGATATCATGTAAATGGGTGAACTATGGTTTTGAGTTGTAATATGCCACCCACTAATGTCTGTAGGACCATAATGTCCTCCACATGTCTTCAGTTTCATAAAGAGACATAACAATTTTTCTTTTTATGACAAAAAAGGATAACGACATGGTCTACTGTCATGCATCTTGGGGGAGAATATCCCAGTAAAATAGTGGTGCCATACAGAGTCACCATATGATGGTACGTGAATGTCTACAGCTTGATGTTATGGTCCTAAAGGAACTCTGCTTGCCACTGTACAGACTCCACCAACTTAGATGCCACATCAGAGATGTTTAATAAGGTTTGCCAACTTTGCCTGAGATCAGTGGCATAAATAGAGAAGTAAGGGCCCCATAGCAAGGGGCCCTCATTTGCATCATTTGCTAAAAGTTGTTCCTCTAGACTAGAGGGTCGAGTCCTGACCAAATTTTCATCCCCAGTAGAAGAGGGATGATCCTAACTGACCCCCTCTTGCCCTGGGCCCCATATCGGTCGCATGATCTGCCACTATGGTAGTTATACCCATGCTCGGACTGGCCCACAGGGGAATCCCCCGGTGGGCCCCTGAGCAAGGTGGGCCCCTAGTCTCCCACCCCCTGCACAAGTGGCACATAACACATTGGATTTACTGTGCTACATACATATATTCAATGTACAGCACCTCAACCAGCCTATGTTCATATAAAAAACTTGTTAAATTATGTATTATATTCGAATGTATGGTACGGTGGGCCCCCCAAATAAATTTTACTGGTGGACCCTAGGTACCCCAGTCCGACACTGGTTATACCCTTGCCTGAGATGTTAATCAGTCCCCAAAAACTATAGAAAGTGCCAAACAGAAGATTTTTCCTACTGCTTATTCTCGACAGGGTTGCCCAACAAGTCCATGTGTCGCCTCGTCAATGTGAGAAAATTAAAATTGGTCTTGTCAAATCTCTTAATACATAGGAATAAAACTAAACTTTCCCCAGAATACTTCTTAGGCAGGTAATGGCTACTTTCACACTAGCGTTTTTGTTGGATCCGGCAGGGTTCAGCAAAAACGCTTCCGTTACTAATAATACAACCGTCTGCATCCGTTATGAACGGATCCGGTTGCATTATCTTTAACATGGCCAAGACATGGCCAATCTGACACTATGGTGTCAGATTGTGTCAGAGAAAACGGATCTGTCCCCATTGACTTGCATTTTCGGTCATGACGCATCCGTATTGCTCCGCATCCCAGGATGGAAAGCAAACCACAGCATGCTGCAGTTTACTTTCCGGTCTGGGAACGCAACTTAACGGAACGGAATGCATTCTGGTGCACTCCGTTCTGTTCAGTTCAGTTTTGTCCCCATTGACAATGAATGGGGACAAAACTGAAGCTTTTTTTTCCCGGTATTGAGACCCTATCACGGATCTCAATATCGGAAAACTTGAACGCTAGTGTGAAAGTACTTTAAGTATGAAGTATAAGGTTGCTTATTGTTTACGTGTTTTGAGGACAGAAAGCCTGACAAAAAGGGCTTTCCACTCTCGAAATGCGTAGACAATAAAGAACCTTATACTTCATACTTACCTACCTGAGAAGTCTTCTGGAGAGCGCTGTGAATCTTTTCCTATTTCTTCTATCTTTCTTCTAATTAAGACTGCAATCAGATATCCCTCCAAAAATAACGGTGCAGAAGAAGTACAGTACGAGTAATATGTCCATTATATATAATAGACGGCTCCTCGCAGACAATGAATTATGCGTAAAAAACATAGTTTGACTGATGAAGTACTGAAAGTGATGGTGGCAATTTTGCAGTTCCTGAGGTTTGTTTCAATTACAAAAAAGCAAGTGAGAAGCATTAATTTAATTGAAAACAGTCAGATAGACAAACCAGCTGTGGTTCAATAGCTGGACAAGCGTCCCGATATAATGCTTAGAATACAATTATCAGATGGACCCTGAATAGTGTTACCCAACCGAGTTCACAATATGGGGGACATGGATACCCTCTCCTGTTTAAGTGCCTATTGGGATCTGTTCTGGGTTTGTCCATATAATCCACCTGCCTTAATTTGATTCATCTTTAAATTGCATATTATATACGGTACATAATCCGTTTTTTCGAGGGTTTTTTTCAAATTTGCAAACAGGACTTTATTAATCTGTTATCTCTTGTTATGGAGCTGTGGACTAAATTAGGTTTTTGATTCGCTTGAATTCCGTGCAATGGTAATTTCTTGTTCCATTTAATGGTCGGAACATCCTAGTTGTGAATGTAGTCATGTGGCTTATGAGTAGCCCGATGCAAAAAAAATGTGAAGATACCGCTTAGACGCATGGCTGATGCACAGGAGAAGACAACTGGGGCAGGTAGACTTGGCTTGGGCTCAGTTTAGGGTGTATTCACATCACGTTTTAGGCCTCCGTTTGACGTATACATTAGAAAAAAAATATACAAAAATGCAGCACACCGCGTTCTTGTATCCTGCAGAGTCCGGTAAAAACAACTTATGCGTTTTTGACAATGGAACTCTTTGGTGAACGGATGCCACTGTATGGCACCAGTCAAAGGGCTCATGCACACGACCATATGCATTTTGCGGTCCGCAAAAAACCTATCAGCAAAAAATACGGATGACGTCCTTGTGCATGCCGTATTTTGCGGAACAGAAGAGCTGGCCCTTCATAGAACAGTACTATCCTTGTCCGTAATGCGGTCAATAATAGGACATGTTCTATTTTTTGGCGGAACGGAAATATGTATATACAGAAACAGAATCCACACGGAATACCTTCCATTTTCTTGCGGACCCATTGAAATGAATGGTTCCGTATACGTCCGCCTAAAAAACGGAAATGGACACGGAAAGAAAATACGTTCGTGTGCATGAGCCCTAAGAAAGAGTTTCTCAACTCCACCTGCCGGCCATGTTTACAGGATTTTCTTAGTATTGAGCAGGCGTTAATGCATCAGGACTTATCACAGCTATTCATTCTGTGGAATGTTCTCAAATCATGACCGGCAGGTGGGCCCTGAGGACTGGAGTTGAGGAACACTGGTCTAAGGTATAAGTTTTTTGTATACGTTAAACAGATGGGAAAAATGTGATATGAACCCAGCCTTAAAGGGGTAATCCCCAAAAACAGTATTATTATGCAAGGAATAGAAAAATTCTGATGAAGTGATATTGCAATATACAGTGGAGGAAATAATTATTTGACCCCTCACTGATTTTGTAAGTTTGTCCAATGACAAAGAAATGAAAAGTCTCAGAACAGTATCATTTCAATGGTAGGTTTATTGTAACAGTGGCAGATAGCACATCAAAAGGAAAATCGAAAAAATAACTTTAAATAAAAGATAGCAACTGATTTGCATTTCATTGAGTGAAATAAATATTTGAACCCTCTAACAAAAAAAGACTTAATACTTGGTGGAAAAACCCTTGTTTGCAAGCACAGAGGTCAAACGTTTCTTGTAATTGATGACCAAGTTTGTGCACATTTTAGGAGGAATGTTGGTCCACTCCTCTTTGCAGATCATCTCTAAATCCCTAAGGTTTCGAGGCTGTCTCTGTGCAACTCTGAGCTTGAGCTCCCTCCATAGGTTTTCGATTGGATTAAGGTCCGGAGACTGACTAGGCCACTCCATGACCTTAATGTGCTTCTTCTTGAGCCACTCCTTTGTTGCCTTTGCTGTATGTTTTGGGTCATTGTCGTGCTGGAACACCCATCCACGACCCATTTTCAGTTTCCTGGCAGAGGGAAGGAGGTTGTCGCTCAGGATTTCACGATACATGGCTCCGTCCATTTTCCCGTTTATGCGAATAAGTTGTCCTGTGCCCTTAGCAGAAAAACACCCCCAAAGCAAAATGTTTCCACCCCCATGCTTGACGGTGGGGACGGTGTTTTGGGGGTCATAGGCAGCATTTTTCTTCCTCCAAACACAGCGAGTTGAGTTAATGCCAAAGAGCTCTATTTTGGTCTCATCAGACCACAGCACCTTCTCCCAGTCACTCTCTGAATCATTCAGGTGTTCATTGGCAAACTTCAGACGGGCCTGCACATGTGCCTTCCTGAGCAGGGGGACCTTGCGAGCCCTGCAGGATTTTAATCCATTGCGGTGTAATGTGTTTCCAATGGTTTTCTTGGTGACTGTGGTCCCTGCTAATTTGAGGTCATTAACTAACTCCTCCCGTGTAGTTCTAGGATGCTTTTTCACCTTTCTCAGAACCATTGACACCCCACGAGGTGAGATCTTGCGTGGAGCCCCAGAGCGAGGTCGATTGATGGTCATTTTGTGCTCCTTCCATTTTCGAACAATCGCACCAACAGTTGTCACCTTCTCTCCCAGCTTCTTGCTAATGGTTTTGTAGCCCATTCCAGCCTTGTGCAGGTCTACAATTTTGTCTCTGACATCCTTGGACAGCTCTTTGGTCTTTCCCATGTTGGAGAGTTTGGAGTCTGCTTGATTGATTGATTCTGTGGACAGGTGTCTTTTATACAGGTGACTAGTTAAGACAGGTGTCCTTAATGAGGGTGACTAATTGAGTAGAAGTGTCTAACGACTCTGTGGGAGCCAGAACTCTTAATGGTTGGTAGGGGTTCAAATACTTATTTCACTCAATGAAATGCAAATCAGTTGCTATCTTTTATTTAAAGTTTTTTTTTCGATTTTCCTTTTGATGTGCTATCTGCCACTGTTACAATAAACCTACCATTGAAATGATACTGCTCTGAGACTTTTCATTTCTTTGTCATTGGACAAACTTACAAAATCAGTGAGGGGTCAAATAATTATTTCCGCCACTGTATATGCAATAAAAAAATTTGTTTGTTTGTTTTTAGTTTTTTTTTTAGGTATATTAGATTTTCCTCTCTGGTGGCGCCCCCTGCTGTTTATCCTTCTGGTCCCCCTTCTCCTGTATTCTGAGGGGGGACTATCATGGTCAGTAGTTTCCCTGCTCCCAGTGCTTGGGTAGTGAAGCAGCCCAGACACCATTCATTCATTCATTCGTCCCTATTTCTATCTCTGATAGTAAAGAAGGAAATTGCATTACCTACCATAGTGCTATTTATCTATTTATTAGTGGAGTCACTAGGGCTGTGTGTGAGGGACTATTTTCTAGGCAGGTGAGGAAGGAGTTAACAAGAGTTGACCGCAGTGCACTCCTGGGAGATGCAGGTGCTTGATGAGCTGCTGCTCACCCACAGAAAGGGAAGAGAGAATTCCTACAGATGATGTGAGTAAATTACACAGGAGAGCATTTTTTGCATTGATGTAGTAAAAATAATGGCGTTCATCACTCTAGCAATTTTTTATTACATTTTTTTTTACTTTGTGGGATAACATCTTTATGTACTGGAATACTAGATTTTTCACTCATTTCTTTTGTCATCATCGTTTTTTGTGCTGTAGGCAGGCCCCTAGGTTTCCCCTATGTACACGCACATTCACACGCATACGCAGCACTTTCCTGGTGGCTCTTTAACCTTTCCCAGGGGCAGACTGGGAATTTAAAGTGGCTCTGAAAAGACAAAAAAAAAAAAAAGGGACCCTGTGTTGTAGGCTGGTACAAATTGAAAGAACGCATGCCAACACAAGTAGGCGGGACACCAGAAGTAGGCGGGGCCAGCAAGACCGTAGAGCAGCACAAAGTACCGCCCCAGCAGAACCAAATACTACAGTGCAGCAAAAAGTACTGCCTCAGCAGAACCAGATACCACAATGGTGATGGTCAGGTGCATATGTACCCTTGTGCTCCTAAATTAATTAATGCTAATAGCATCAAATCTTTATGCACCCAGCCATGAGGCAGGCTCAGAAAGTCCCCTGGGCATCAGCCCACCGGTAAATTCCACTGTGGGGTTTATGGCCAGTTCGACCCTGACCCTTACCCCGAATACAAGTAGACAATATGCCTAAATGATGACTAGATCTTGGCTCCCGTGCTCAGCTGGCCATACACTTTAGATTAATGTCGGCTGAACCTGCCGATTTCGGTGGCAGGAGCTCACCCTCTAATGCTTATTAGACATTCAGCTGACATTCATTTGGCAGATGTTGGGAGCAAAAAGAATCAGACACTTTAAGCCTCAACATTCCTGATTGTCTTGTTCTCAGTGGAGTCTAGCTGCCACCCGAGGTGTTTGTCAGTGGCACCCAGTACACAGGTCTAAGGGGTGGGGGGTCCAGAAGAATAGCTGTCGGCCGAATGGGTATTAATTTCTCCTTTATCATACTTGGCTAGCATTTGCTCCAATTTGTGTGAAACCTAACATCACGTCTTCTTGGAGTCTTCGATATTTTCCGCTGCTTTCTTTCCAAATAACTCAACACTCCACTGTCACAAAGTCGATGACGACCACACTTGGATAGCTTTCGTGTTTGGTAGATCGTTCCACTTCATAGCCTCAGATATCAGGATAACGAGAGGAACATTTGGAGGCTTATATAAGAGCCATATGGCTTTCATCCAACTGCGTCCTGTTTAGCCGTATTGTATTCGTTGACTATAATGACACATCCGCTGGTACATAAGCTTGTCTGACATGAACCGGCATGCTCTGGGTTTTATATGTGTTGGCTTGGGTACCAGATATGACAACCCGAGCCATATCCTCCCTTCTGCCAGAGGATGAGACTTTGTACATTCACTGTTCAGAACGTACGGCTCCGGTACCTGGTCTGTTCAATTATTTGTATTTCATTCTGCGTAACTCTTGTGTAACACGGATTCCGGCTTGTTTGCTTTTTTTCTATGTAGCTTATTCAACATTTGTCGACTGTTTTCCCCAAAGGAACAAGCGTTGTATATATGTATGAGTGTGGCGCTCGCTAAGAGGTATTTCTCATTTTTCATCCATCACTCATTTCATGCAAGGCCAGGATTGTAATGTTCCTGGCGTCCTCTTTGTGATGTAGGAACCTTCAGTTCCTAAGAGGTAGAACATTTTCTAGGCTTATCCAGATTCCCAGTGGGCATTCAAATATCAGACCATGATTAGTCCTGTTGTTTTCTAATGCTGTACAGATATAATTGATTTACGTGGAGTTTACGCCTTCATCAATGTATTTTAGAGAGTAGCATTTGGTGGTTATTTTTTTACTTCTACGTTTATTGATGTGTCGTTTGAGCACTTTATGAAAAGGTTTAGTGGAGAAATCAATTTTGTCCAAATAATGCAACCAACTTTAAACTGTGATTTTAACAAAAATGGCACAAAGCACAGCATTTAGTGAAGGCTTTAACCCCTTATGACCAGCCAATTTTATTTTATTTTTTTCTAGTATAGACATGAATGTATAAGCCCTAGGTTTTATTGTTGGTGCTGTTGTGAGGGCAAATATAAAATGCTTTGTGATTTATATACACTTTTTTTTTGTATTACAAATATAGAAAAAGCAATTTCTGACATTTCTTTTTCACTTTATTGTTTACGCTGTACATATTTCACACTGAATAACCCATAAAATGAGTTGTTCTGGTTACTTTGGTCGTGTGAATACCTAATAATTGTGGGGGTTTTTGTATTGTTTTTTTGGTGCTTTTATGTATGTTATGTGCAAAGAAATGTTTTTTCCGAAAAATAATTGCTTATTTTTTTATTTATTTTTTAAACTTTTTATTCCAGAATTATTTTAGACTTATAAAGCATTAGAACAATCCTGTATGCTAATACATTATGCTCTGTGTCTCTATGGCACAGGCTATGGTTAGGACAACACTAGTGGGCCCGGACAGCAGGACTACTGACCTTACAGTCCTGAGGTTTCTTTTTAGGTTCCCAGGGCTGACTGCAGAGGGCTTACCCCAGCTTCCAGCCAGATCACTGGGACCCAATCAGAGGGGACCGTGGCAGAAGAAAAGTGAAGAGCCAGGGGTGTAGACATTGACAGATTTTCTTTTATACGAACTTAAAGAGGTATTCCCATCTCAGACAATATGGGAATATCGTCACCTCTGGGACCCGCACCTATCTCGTAAACTGAGCTGGCAAAGTAAAGGACGGCACACCGCACATGCGCGGCCGCCCCCCCCCATTCATATCTATGGGCCCTCTGAAAATAGCCAAGCGCTGGCTCAGCTACTTCCATTGGCCCCATAGAAATGAATGGGAGGACACTATGCTTGCTCGGCCACTGCTTCGATTCACTTCAATGGGGCTGGCGGTAATAGCCGAGCCAGCTATTTTCGGCAGCCCTATAGAAATGAATGGCGGGTGGCCGCACATGCGCGGTGTGCCTTCCTTTACTTTGTTGGCTATAAAACAATGGAGTGTATCCTAGCAATATATGTCCCCATTGTCTGAGATGCGAATACCTCTTTAAGCGGGACAATTTTGGTGGGAAAGGCTGACCACCTAATGTGTATGGAAGTGTCCCAACTTTTTCTTAATCACAGTTGTCAGTGGGAAAGAAGCGTTGGGCTGTTGGATTTCAGCATGTCCGATCCGTTTGTTTTCCAGGAAGATAAGCCAACACCAGATGTGTCTGACAGCAGACCGCTCTCCTCTCTCCATTCACAACACATGCATGTTCAGCCAAGAGTGCATTTGTATGGGGGTTGGGAGGAACAGCTGTTCTTCCAACACTTGCCTAATGTCTTTAGCCAATCTACGTGTTAAGTAACCGAAGCGCGTGTCACCTCAACTAAACTGATGGGCAATGAGATTACCAAGAATTAGGCATTAGGTTTACAGTTCATGCTATATCTGTACAGGAACATCTGTTTAATGAGTGGAGATCCGTGACAGTATCTTCTCTGGGCTGATGTCAACTAAATAATGACTACCCTGAATTCTGGCTTTACATTTTTTTTTTAGCCAGCCATAGATTTCACGTATGATAGTGTTCATTCACGTAGATGCTTAAAGGGGTTGCTTCACTTTAGCAAATGGCATTTATCCTGTAGAGAAAGTGAATACAAGGCACTTACTAATGTATTGTGATTGTCCATATTGCCTTCCTTTGCTGGCTGGATTCATTTTTCCATCACATTATACAGCTGCTCGTTTCCATGTTTATGATCACCCTGCAATCCAGCAGCAGTGATCGTACTTGCACACTAAAGAAAAAAGTGCAGGTGTGTATCCTGTTTGTGTTAGGCTGTGCAAGGGGTGCATATGAATTCTTCAGATATCTGAGGTAAAAACCATATATTCGCTAAGGAAAATCCCAACCTGGATGATTTATTTGTCCCGAGTTCAAGTCTTCCATCATTGTCAGGGTTGGACTGGAGCACCAGAGGATGTCCTACAAGGACTAGACCGAACAGGACTTCTGTCTGCTGAGTTCAAGTTAATGGAAGTTTAAGAATTTTTTGTACATTTTCACACTATAATACTAAAAAAGTCTATTTATATGGTATCTAAAAAATGTGTAACAATAAAAAAATATCACAAGCTATTACTCATGAAGCCTACTAGTCTTTATTGATTATATTAATTAAAGGGTTTTTCTCACCACAACTTATCCCATATCCAAAGGATAGGGGATTAGTATCTTATTGTCAGGGGTCCAACCTCTGTGGCCCCATCGATTTCAATAACTGGAGCCTATGTCCCCCCCCCCCATTTGAATGGGGTACCTGAAACACATACGTGCTGCCACTCCTTTCAACTCTATGGGGCTGCCGCCGGAGATAGTCAAGTACAAGTTCCAGTGATCAGCAGGGGCCCTAGCAGTCAGGCCAACACCAATCAGACACTTATTCTCCCCATCCTGTGGATGGGGGATAACTTTGGATAGGGGGATGTCCCTTTAAGTGACCTGCGTATCCATAAAACAGTTTTCTCTAATGGGCTACCTCAAGATAACAGTGTCCGGATTTGGGGTTGTCCCAATGATATGTTGGGTCCCCTGGAAACGAAGCCGTATCACCACATGTTGCTGCTCTCCTCAGGTGATGGTAAGGCGTGGAATACACCAAAGGGAAATACATCCAGAGAGTCAGAGTCGGCAGTAAACCAGTTTACTGCTTTACTGGAGGAACTCAAGGGCAAAACAATCTGTGGCTCATTCCCCTGGCTGGGTCCCTGGTCACAGGGCTGGGGACCCAGGGTCTGTACCACAGTATTCCCATCTCAGTATCTTCTTCTGGTCACTCATGCAGTCTGGCAGAGTTTCTTCTACTAAACATCGGTCCTTATCTGTAGACCTGCAGAGTCTCTCCTTATAAACTCTGGTCCCTAGCTGCAGACTGGCAGAGTCTCTCCTACTAAACACTGGTCTCTATCTGCACCCAACTAGGGGCTATGACTGCCCTCTTTATATACAGTTTCTAGCTAGGAACCTATCTAGTTGGAGGGGTAGAGTGGAGATTCACAGCCTAAACAGAAACATTGTTACAATTTCTGTTTGTCATAGACTTGCATAGAGTTTCAGTGCAAGCCTATGGGAATGACTAAGCTGTTTTTTCAGACATAAACAAGTTTCCAGACGTAAAAAACAGAGCCAGACAATCAAAAGGTTAGTGTGTCCATTCTTTCCCTCCAAAACTTAGCATAAAGTAAAAAGTCAGAGAGTTTCTCAATATAAGCTGGCTGTGCATTAACCCTTTCCACAGTGCAGCGCAATAACAGTGCAAAGGATCAGGATATGTTACAATAAACATAAAATGCATGTTCAACAAGATAAAACAGTATGTTGCACACAACAGCATAATTCACAGTGCAAGTTAACCTCTTCAAGGTGCAATAAAGTAGTAAGTTCATGGCTTTGCATAGTAGAATTAGGGGCAAATGTCCACAAACATCCATAGTCCAAAGTACCATGGCACTACGCATGCAGCAGTATTTGTCCAGCAGAAAGACAGCGTTTTTGCCAGAAACCTGACCGGATCCCATTATAGTGGATGGGGATCCCACGTGCCCAGCTATGCCAGATACGTGTCGCATATGTGAACCTACCCTGACTTCTACAGAACCAACCTAGTAGACTAACCTATGACCGTCTCCTTCCTGAAGATCAGTGTATAGAGCGCTAAACTTTAGACCACAGCGAATGTGACACGGTATTAAGACGTGTCACTTCAGAGGAGATTATAATCTAATGTGCCATAACCAATAGAAGGAATTAGCTTTGATGGCTCCACGAAGAGTCGCTCTCCGAGGAGCTCATTGTCTGCTATAGTTTACAGCCTGTTTGTACCGGTAGTTATTAAAGCGCCGTCCTAGGCCATACGTCTCAATACCCGGCTATCGTCTCCAGTTCTCTCATCCTGACCGCCCTCTCATGGATGTCACCTCAGTTCCCTCATGCCGGAGGCCCGTCATTTTAATCCATCTTTGGCTTCTCATTTGCCTTTTAATTTAATTACAATTTATGTCAGATGGGCTCGTAACCTTAAAGCATTAAACATTAACATTATGCAAGAAAGCGCGGCTTAAAGAGGATAGACGTGGACAAGAGAGGGAAAGCAAATCATCGTGACTGTTTGTTTACAGCCTCCTCACATGACGAACAGGCTTAGCCGTAACTAGCTTACATCATTCCTGAGCCACAAATTAGATCTGTCCATACCACTTTATCTGCGCCGAACTAATACATGTTGGATTATATAAGCCTTGTTCCTTCAGCTATCTATCCAAAGCCTTCATTTAAATCATGACCCAGTTTCTGTCGTAAGCCAATATAACACTATTGCAGGACTTTCTGTGCTGGGGCTTTGCATATTCGAGCTGCATCCGTTTCTAGAATTTATTTTTAAGGGGTTCTCTAGGAATATACAAATAGTACTTAAATATTAGGACATTAGAGGGCGGTGTACCTAGAGGAGGTGCAGAGGTTGCGGGTGTACACACGGTCCTGGGAATATGGGCAGAAAAGCAGATATGAAGTCTAGATTACCATATTATAATTTCCTACTGTCCGTTCCCCTGCTGTCAGCTCTCAAAGCTGCACTGAAACAGATTGTCAGGACTGCTAATAGCGAGGACTCCTGTGCGCACAGCAGTCCTGACAATGTATTTCACTGCAGCTGTGAGCGCTGATAGCGGGGTAATAGGGGGCAGTAGGAAAATATAAAATGGTGATCTGCACTCCTTATCTGCAGTACAACTCATGTATTACTGCAGATAATAGTCTAAAATCGGGGCAACAGATTCCCTTTAATATAGTGTCTGTTCTGGTAGTCCACTATATTACAGGATAAGCATTACATTTGTGTATATCTGTGATTTTTCCGACTGCTGGGGCCATATCTTATTATCTAATATCTATCTATCTAATATCTATCTAATATCTATCTATCTAATATCTATCTCATATCTATCTCATATCTATCTCATATCTCTCTATTATTATGTACAGTATTTATCTATTGGGAGAGACTCCTATCAAAACACATTGTTATAGCAGTGGCCCCTGCTCCCTCTGTTGGACATGGCCACCGCTAGGCTCACCTGCTCCCCCATTCTTCTGCCAGGTTGGACTCGCCGGGCCCGACTGCTGGAGAAACTTCCTGGCTCTATTGCTTCTTGCCAGCACTGCCTCTTGCTGCTTATAGGGAGCATGCACATGCTCTCTTCAGCTCTTAAAGGGCCAGTGTGTGCATCTTAATCTTCCCCAGCCAATGTCTGGTCACCCAGGAGTACTTGAGGCACTGTCCCCTGGGGGAGGGTGCCTGAGCAATAGGTTGTAGTACTCTAGTGTCCTGCAAAGGTGTGCTGTTTTAAGTTTGTCTTCTCGTGTACTGACTTTTGCCTGTTTCCCAGATTTGACCCATTTGCAGCCTGACTTGACCTCTGCCTGATCTCTGTTCTTATCATGAGCTGCCCGTCCTGACCTTGGAGTGTTTATCAGATTGTGCAAACTGAGCCTGCCCTGACCATGGTTTTGCCTGATCCCTCAGTGCTCTGCACCAGTGTCTCTTGACCCCCGTGAGGCAGCTGTTAACCAAAACCATAGAAACATAGAATGTGTCGGCAGATAAGAACCATTTGGCCCATCTAGTCTGCCCAATATACTAAATACTATGGATAGCCCCTGGCCCTATCCTATATGAAGGATGGCCTTATGCCTATCCCATGCATGCTTAAACTCCTCCACTGTATTTGCAGCTACCACTTCTGCAGGTTCTGCAGGAACCACCTGGTGGTTCCCCTGCAGTGAGGTCCAGATCTTTTTCTACGGGTTAAGGGAAGCCCCCTAGATATAAAGCCCTCAGGAGTAGCCGGAAGCGGAATCTGTTTAAGTGGCACAGCAGATCCACATCCGCTTTGTAACAAGAATGAGAGAGATGCAGGAGTCAGTGCTGCTGTAAATACAGTGATGTTACGCTCTGCAGATTGATATAGCATGACAATAGATCCCTTCTCCTGACTGATGATAGTGGCACAGTTGGCATTTAGAGGGTCATTTCTACATTACGGGCAGGTCGCACCAGATAACCGCCTCATTGCTGTATAAAATGGCTGTTTTAACGCAGCTCTGTGATATTTCGTGGATTATTCTTTCAGATCTGTTCTGTCCGTCTTGCTGCATTCCACTGAGCCTGTGATTGAAAAACGCATAGGGGTCCATCTCTCAAAGCTTCTTTTGCGTGCCATGTGACTGTAATAAGATGTCGTGCTATTTATTTCTAGGGAACTTACGTAAGCTTCATAATATCACAGGGAGTGTTGTATTCTTCCCTAATTCAAGCATCAGAAATTTTGATGAAAGGGCCCAGGGATCCAGAAACCTGTGTTTTTTCTGTAATAATTCTCAACAGGGGCCCCTTGTCTTTAGCATGCAGCTCCGCATTCCCTCTCTGTACTGCAAGGCACAGACTCCATCTCCATTGACAATCTCTACTTAAAAGTTCCCGTGGCCGTAGCCAATACACCTGGAGCAGATCCCAAATGTCTCTCCGTGTATTAAAGCCCCCTCGGCAGTTTCTTCAGGTTCAGCCTTCATTTGCAGGAGTCAAACTTTTCATTGCTTTTTGATGTATAGCTGTGGATCCATGCCAGCGGGTGAGAGGCATGACAGGGCTGCAGAATATATTCATTATTACACTGCATTTCTCTCTCTCTCTGCTTTTAATAGCTATGGGAATCACTGGGAATAATTTACTTAGCACGGTGCTGACTATGTACTCAGCGCTGCCCAAAAGCCTTTACAGTCTAATTGATGATGTCTAAGAAGATCTTTTTATGAATATTGGATTGAATACAATTTGGGCGTTCATTTTAATTTCTGCTTCCCATGGTACTGTTTAGTGGGTATGTATACTTTTACAACCATTGTTTTATTGCTCCAGTGCCTTTAAAGTAAAAATGGAAACAACTTTGTAAATAGCCTGGATGAAAACTATCCTACTGTTTTGTGTTTACTGTTCCCATGGTGATCTATGTGTCTCTATGGTTCCTACAAACTTGACTACAAAGATGCCCTGTGTAGTCAGGTCCTCCAGCCATCTTTTTTTTTTTTTTTTCTTCTTCGTTTGTAAAGTAGCAGAGGGAGTGGAGTAACACATGACTGTAGGATCAGACCATATGCAAGGTTTGTTTGCAGTCAATAATTACCAAGACACGTGTCTGCATGGGAGCTGTATACACAAAACTGAGTGATATATTTAATCAAGAGTATTTGCAAAGTTGTTTCATTTATTTAATTTTATTTTAGATGTATGGTCAAAATTTTGATTGCATACCCTTTGAATTCTAATAACCAGGCTGCATTATAGGCAAACTAGGCTTTGGTTTAAGGAACAAAAGATGCATCACCATGTAGATTATGCTTACTTTTTCTATTTTATACTACTTAGTATTACTTTTTGTAAATTCCTCTGCATTCCCTATAAACCACATAGTATTATGCTCTCATTATTTTATATTTCTTAAAGGGGGTCTCCTGCGAATTTTAATATTGATGACTTATCCAATATCAGATCGGCGGGGGTCTGACACCTAGCACTCCCGCCGATCAGCTGTTTGAAGAGAAAGTAGAATCTTGTACAAGCACCGCTTTCTCTGTTCTGTTTACCTGCTCGTCGTCGAATTCGCAGCCGGCGAGCATGTGTAATTATCAGTGATACCCGCCTCTAAAACCACCTAAAACACCACTATACACCACCCTTATATGTCTGATGACGTTACCGGGCGCCCTGCTAGGCAGAAGTCTCCGTCTAGCATACAGATGTGAAGTCCTGTACATCACTGGCTCACAACAAACAGACCTTGTCCGGCACGATGCAGCACAAGGCATGGGGAGCATCGGAGCAAGGACATGCTCTGATGCTCCACTCTTACATGGCAAAGGAGTGAAGCGGAGCTCATGTTCAGGGTCACCCCTAAACCTGGACAATCCCTTTAAGTAATATTGCAATGAGCAATTTTTCTATACCAGTCATTAATATGTAATCTCTTCCTCCATTTTAATGCAGTCACACTGCTATAGAATCAGTTTGTCGAAGCTTCCTCTCTAGTGCACTCCTGGTCAGTGCAGGATGCTAGAAAACCAAAAACTTACATAATTTCATTAGCATTATTGCATGGTTTAGAGAGGGGACAAGAGCATGCTTACCAGCACCTGAATCCCAAAACATATATAATTCCACCTCCTACCATGCTCCTAAACAGCCATACAAGCCATCCAAATTTTGCATGAACTCACACATTTTGTGAGTCAAATGGAATTCATGGGAAAATGTTGACGGGCCATCTTTACCAGACACATAGCTCGGGAGATATTATTTCATAAAAGGTACATAATATGTCTAAGATGCAAAAATATGAATGTTTTGAAACATTTTTGGCATTCTTTTCTGAAATAATATTAACTGATTTTCCCTTTTATAATACCTTGGATAGATGAGGTGCTGATTTTGTTTTATGCTCTCTTTTCTTTGTGCGGGAACATACATCAAAGCAAATACCAAATTTATATAAAAACATATTTATAAAAGTGAGAAGCTTCCATTAAAAGAAATAAATATGCCTTCAGAGAACAGACATAAAGCATTACTATCGATGGGGCTATTACTTTACATTACAGTTGTTCTTCTAAAAACCTATTTTTGCACTACGGAAGATGATTTTTCTTCAAGAAAATCATTTGGCAACGAGAAAGAGAATCAACTATTTGAAGATGCATTTGTCTTTTTTTTTTATAACTAGATATGAGAATATGAAAGTAATATCGCATGTTAAATTATAGGATGATTATTATTAGCATTTTTTTATCGTAATATATACCGATCAGTCATAAGATTAATTATCTAGTGCCACTCGTGGTGTTGGTTATAATAGGCGGCAAGGTGAACAGTCAGTTCTTGAAGTTGATGGGTTGGAATCAGGAAGAATGGGCAAGCCGTAAGCGTCGGGACTTAAGTGACTTCGACAGAGGCCACATTGTGATGGCTGGATGACTGGATCAGAGGATCTCCAGAACTGAAGGTCTTATGAGGCGTTCCCAACATGCAGTATGGTTAGTACCTACTATAAGTAGACCAAGAAAGGCCAACCGCTGACAGGATCAGAGAAGCCCAAGGCTCATTGACTGAAAAAGTTAATCATGGACACCTTCAAATCTTGTGGAGTCTACGACGATGGTTCTGCATTGTGTTGGTGGCAAGAGTTGGACCTACACAATTCAAGGCTTTGTGTTGGGAGTTTGCTTAGGGAGTCCATGAAGATTTCTGGACAAAAGAACACAACATGCTGCACTCACTTGTCCGGTAACATGTTAGGCTCTCTGATGGACACCTTTATTTAATGTTCCAATGCTTCTAATACAAAAATACTGAAACAATTAATTACCTTTACAAATCGTCTGGATCAAAACTCTACCATTTTGTGTTTCCAGTATTTTATACAAACCAATCTGTCTCCATGGTTACAGACTGCCAGCAAACCTGACGTGTAGTCAGATCATACAGTCATACATTTCCGTGTCCCTCTTCTGCTGTAAATTAGCAAGAAGAAGGGAGAAGGGGAATGTAGTAACACTTGCCCACAGGATCTCACTACACACAGGGTTTATTTGTATTCTGTAACCATGGATACACATAGGCCTGCATAGGAGCCATATACTCGGTCAGATTTTTTTTTAAACAAATCAATGTGCGGTTTCTGCTGTGGTATACAGTGTCAAAATCCACCATGCGAACCAGGTTCTGCTCCTGCAAGTTCTCAGGAGGCAGAGCTTCACTGTGAAGCTCTCTCTGCATGGAGCTGCTTCACAGGTCCTCCCCTCTGAGTGGTGGCTGTAGTGGTCTTCTAATTGGATGCTATAGCTGTCAGATGGGAGGGGCTGTGAAGCAGTTCAGTGAAGAAAGCGTTTCACAGTGAAGCTCCGCCTCTAGGGAGCTGAATCTGGCAGAATAAAACTTCAAGTTCACACTTCTCCTTATAATAAAAGCTCCACAAAAGTTATGTTTGTCCTGCTCTCTTCAGCCCTTACCTGGTGCTGTCAGCAGTTTTACATGGTCAAAACTTTTGTCAGAATCCCTTTAAGGTTGCAGTCGACTTCCGGTCCTACTAAACCCCCATGTAGCTGCACATATTGAATGTCTTCTGTGCACTGTATTCATTGGGCTTCATTCTGCTTTCTGCTTTCATTGTACAAGATTTAACATCATTAAAAAAAAAGAAATGCAGATATGTTTTGTTACTTTGATTCCTTTGGCTTGCCGAGATCTGGCTCGGTGCACCCTTTGTTGGCGCTCGTGGTGCCAGCTTTCAGCTGAGATCCTGGGAAGGCCAGTTTACGCTTCATGTGCTGCCTCGCGCTGGTAAATCATCCAGTTTCATCGGTTGTATCAACATGATTGAGAGATGCCAGGAGCTGCAGCTTTCCCACAACAGGGCACAGTTGGTGCTTTGTGAAATTTCTGCAGTCGTAGCTTCCCCTCAGCTGCTTCTATTCGATGCCAGTTTATAATTCAGCTGTTCGCCCTTCCAGTTTAGGGATGCCATCAATTGCCACTAAGGAGAAGTGAGAACAGCTTCACAGCGGCACAATATGGGGACAGCCCCAGGTAATTTTCCAATAAAGTAGGATTCTGTGCAGTGGTGCCCTTCTGCTTGGCAAGTGGGAATCTCGCAGCAGCATCCAGCGTTTTTCCAGATGCCTACCTTTGTGTCGGTGTGCTACATCAAGATTACTTCTTGCGGCTTAACCCTTGCAAAGCTACCTAAACTACAGATATATGATGGATGTAAATTTTCAAAAATATCTTTATATAACCAATAATATTAATAGGTTGTAAGAGCGACACACTTATCTCCATATCCTGTCCTATAAAAAAGTTCACTTCACCCACACAAAGCCTGAAAGTTGGCTGAGGCATTTAAAGGGGTTGTCCAACATTTTTTTTTTAAATGACCCCTTAAACTCCTATACTCAGTGAATTATCCACCATTTCCAGCTCCGGTCTGTGCTTAGCAGTGAAAAAGTCATATATTCCACATGACCACTGGAGTCAACAGCTGACCTCAGAGGTCTTGTGGCATATACCACTGAGGCCAGTGATTGGCTGCAGTGGTGATGTTGGGTATATGGCTACATCGTTGCTGCAGTCAACTAAACAAATGGGGAGGACTGGATAATGTGTTAAGTATAGGAATAGGATCAATTCACTTATATTTAGAGGCTTTGGGCAACTTTTTAAATAAGTCTGAAAACTCCTTAAAAGTCTATGAAAATGAACATCTTTGGGGCAGTTTTTATCATTGCCTTTTACTCATTTTGGGCAAAAAATTATTATTTTTCAGTTGGTCTATGTTAAACATTTTCAACACTTTTGTGGTCTTCAGCCTTCACTTTCAGTGTATCTGCAAACAAATGCTTTCTAGTTTACACTGAATCCATCAGGCAGATGCTCTGTAGCCCTTATCTCTAAACTCCTGACAGCTCATGACCACTCATTATAGCTAAATTCTTATCAAATTGATTAGTTTAATATGGCTTAAATGAGTGTTTATGAGCTGTCAGAAAAGTAGAGAGAAGGGCTACACACCGAGCCGTCATAGCAGCTCCCTGACAGAGTCACTGAGGAGCAGAAAGGAATGGTCTGCAGATACCCTAAAGGTGAAGGCTATAGGACAAAACTATACATTTTTTATTTTATTTTTATAAACACCAATTGATTTTTTTTTATCCCAAAACGAGTAAAATGCAATGATAAAAATTCTCCCTGAAGGTGTTCACAGCTTTAAAGATCATAGTATCATAGTCCTCCTACTTAACAGTAGAAACATGGATGGGGTTAACAAACCCGCTATACACCTATTGATTTGCCTCCACCTCTACTCCCATTTGCAGTTGAGTTCTGCAGGGCTCAAAGGTCCAAAGAACCCCCCGACCCGCTCTACAATAGATTGTGGTTTCAAGACATTTAGGCCCCTTTCACACGAGCGAATTTTCCGCGCGGTTGCAATGCGTGACGTGAATGCATAGCACCCGCACTGAGTCCTGATCCATTCATTTCAATGGGTCTGTGTACATGAGCGTTTTTTTTTTCATGCTTCAGTTCTGCGTTACGTGAAAAACGCAGCATGTTCTATATTCTGCTTTTTTCACGCAGCCCTGGCCCCATAGAAGTGAATGGGGCTTCAGTGAAAAGCGCATTGCACCGGCAAGCAGGTGCGAATGCGATGCGTTTTTCACTGACGGTTGCTCAGAGATGTTGTTTGTAAACCTTCCGTTTTTTTATCACGCGCGTGAAAAACACATCAAAACGCTGAAAAAACTAACTGAACTTGCTTGCAAAATGGTGCGAGTTTCACTGAACGCATCCGGACCTGATCCGTATCGGTCATGTGAAAGAGGCCTTAGGCATAGTCTAAAGATATCCCATAAAAGTATATTATTGCATTGTTATTTTATTTATAAATCCAGACCCAGAAACGTCTCGGACTCCTCTGGTTATCTACTATGTGGAGTGCCTATTGTTGAATTTACATATCCATATTATTGAGCCAATTATTGAGAACTAACATTTATATAAAAGCTCCTTCCGGATAACCGGCCCGTGTCAACTTGCCGCAGATCACCCAATGAATGAGCAAAACGCTTGTTCATGGGGGGAAATTACCTTTCATGTTGACACCTCAATCAGTGTTTCTGGGCAGCAGATCCTGCTATGAGAACAGCACTCTGCTGCCCAGAAACAATAAAACTGTATGAGGCAGTAGCCAACGCTCGTCCCCATAGAGTGGAGGCGATAAATGCAGCTCTTCACCTCCACTGATGAGCAGCCAATTATCTGGAAGGAACGGTCCCTTCACGAGAGTTGCCCGCTCAGTCAGGCAGTGTAAATCCAGCTTATGAGTGAAGAGACAGACACAGATTTGATCACCTGGCGTGACCTTGAAAAACAATGGTACCCACTATTCTTCTTGGAGCTACGCAATTGCAATTGAAAAAACGTCACATCTTACATTGGAGTCGTCAACTTTGCATGACCCCGATTACACCAGCACAATGAGTTCTACAGGATTCATGATGGATGTTACAGACCAATTATGATCCATTTTGCAGCAGATCCTAACAGAGAGAGAGCGCTCCCTTAGTATCTAATGTAACTTCATGGCAAGCAGAGAATCCATGGTTGCTATCATGTTGTTTTCAACAAATAATTCATTTCCATTATGTAAACAGAAAATCTAATGCATTGCGTGTACTGTAGCACTAAAACACGGACGTATTAAAATATACTTGAAATAGTGAACAACAAGGATGTGTTTGCACAAAGCTTACATGACAGCATCTGCCGGCACCATGAAATGCCCTGTGTTCTTTGTGCATGAGATGAAAGCTCTTTAGAATACATGAAGATCATATCTTTTGGCAACATCTATGGGAAATGAGCCACCTACTGTAGGAGAATGAAAAATACCCCTTTACAAGGCTGTAAATTATTTTCATGGATCTGGAGCTTTTTTTTTTGCTTATGAATGGCAACACATCATAACTTAACATAAAGCACACACAACATACCATAAAATACACAAAACATAAAGTACACACAACATAACATACTGTACAGTACACACAACATAACATAACGCACACACAACATAACATAAAGCACATGCAACATGATAAAGTACACAAAACATAAAGCACACACAACATACCATAAAATACACAAAACATAAAGCACACACAACATACCATAAAATACACAAAACATAAAGTACACACAACATAACATACTGTACAGTACACACAACATAACATACTGTACAGTACACACAACATAACATAAAGCACATGCAACATGATAAAGTACACAAAATATAAAGTACACACAACATAACATAAAACACATGCAACCTAACATAAAGTACACAAAACATAACATAAACTACATACTACATAACATAAAGTTTGCACAACAAGACATAAAGCATGCACAGCAAAACAAAGTACACACAATATAACATAAATCACATGCAACATAACGCACACACAACATAACATAAAGTACGACACAACATAAAGTACACACAAGATAACAAAAAGTACACAACATAACAGAAATTATGCATAAGACATAAGTATTCACAACATACAGTCATGTGAAAAAATTAGGACACCCTTTGAAAGCATGTGGTTTTTTGTAACATTTTTAATAAAAGGTTATTTCATCTCCGTTTCAACAATACAGAGAGATTAAAGTAATCCGACTAAACAAAGAAAACTGAAGAAAAGTCTTTTCAAGATCTTCTGTAAATGTCATTCTACAAAAATGCCTATTCTAACTGAGGAAAAAGATAGGACACCCTTGCCCCTAATAGCGAGTGTTACCTCCTTTGGCTGAAATAACTGCAGTGAGACGGTTCTTGTAGCCATCTACCAGTCTTCGACATCGGTCTGAGGAAATTTTACCCCACTCCTCAATGCAGAACTTTTTCAGCTGTGAGATGTTTGAGGGGTTTCTTGCACGTACAGCCCTTTTCAAGTCACCCCACAGCATCTCAATGGGATTCAAATCTGGACTTTGACTTGGCCATTCCAGGACTCTCCATTTCTTCTTTTTCAGCCAATCTTTGGTTGATTTACTAGTATGTTTTGGGTCATTGTCATGTTGCATGGTCCAGTTCCACTTCAGCTTTAATTTTCTAACTGATGGTCTCACATGTTCTTCAAGCACCTTCTGATACACAGTAGAATTCATCGTGGATTCTATGATGGTGAGCTGACCAGGTCCTGCTGCAGCAAAGCAGCCCCAAACCATGACACTTCCACCTCCATGCTTCACAGTTGGTATGAGGTTCTTTTCTTGGAATGCTGTGTTTGGTTTACGCCAAACATGTCCTCTGCTGTTGTGTCCAAATAATTCAATTTCGGACTCATCTGTCCAAAGAACATTATTCCAGAAGTCCTGGTCTTTGTCAACTTTATCTCTGGCAAATGTCAGTCTAGCCTCGATGTTTCTCTTGGAAAGCAAAGGTTTCCTCCTTGCACACCTCCCATGCAAGTTAAACTTGTACAGTCTCTTTCTGATTGTAGAGGCATGTACTTCTACATCAACAGTAGCCAGAGCCTGCTGTAGTTCTCGAGATGACACTTTAGGGTTTTTGGAGACCTCTTTTAGCATCTTGCGGTCTGCTCTTGGGGTGAACTTGCTGGGGCGACCAGTCCTAGGCATGTTGGCAGTTGTTTTGAAAGCCCTCCACTTGTAGACTATCTTCCGGACAGTGGAATGGCTGATTTCAAAATCTTTTGAGATCTTTTTAAATCCCTTCCCAGACTCATAGGCTGCTACAATCTTTTTTCTGAAGTCCTCTGACAGCTCTTTTGCTCTCACCATGGTGCTCACTCTCACTTCAACAGTCAGGAGCACACCAAACTAAATGTCTGAGGTTTAAATAGGGCAAGCCTCATTCAACATGCAGAGTAACGATCTACTAATTATGTGCACCTGGTGTGATATACCTGTGTGAGATCTGAGCCAATTTAAGAGGGAATACATGTGAGGGTGTCCTATCTTTTTCCTCAGTTAGAATAGGCATTTTTGTAGAATGACATTTACAGAAGATCTTGAAAAGACTTTTCTTCAGTTTTCTTTGTTTAGTTGGATTACTTTAATCTCTCTGTATTGTTGAAACGGAGATGAAATAACCTTTTATTAAAAATGTTACAAAAAAACACATGCTTTCAAAGGGTGTCCTAATTTTTTCACATGACTGTACCAGAAGACACACAAAATAACAAAGTAGGCATAACAAAACAAAGTACATGCAACATAAAAAGTATACACAACAAAACATAAATCGTACACAACATAACATAAAGTACACACAGCATAACATAAAGTACCTACAACAAAACATAAATTACACACAATGCAACATAAAGCAATGTATTTTTGCCAGTTGTGTGGTGTTAATACATTAAGAAACATGTGCCATATTTATGAAGCACCTATTCCACTTTTTAAGATATAATAGTCAGATAAAGTAGGGAAGGTGACTTTTTAATTACTTTTTTAATTAAACATTCTTTTGCTTAATTTAAAACAGGATAGGTGTGGTAGTGACCCTAATAATATGTCATGGTGTATTCCCTCAGGTCATTGCTCCCTGAGGTCGGTGCAGTGAATGAGGGGCAGCCTGTGTTCCCTCGGGGCACTCCCTGCAGCTGTTGATTCCCTTTCTGCTGGTAGTTTGGGGGAGCCCATGGTGTTAATGTCTGTGTGGGTGCTAGGCACGGCACGTGTAGGAGATACAATGACCAACATGTGGTGTTAAGAGTCAGAGATCAGGTCAGAATGAACTTAACAAAAGTCTCTTTTTACTGTGTACACAATAGAAGTTTTATTATATCCAGCAGTTATCCGTACAGTGCAAATTTCTCCCAGACATCCAAGCATGAGCTAAACAGTTTGTTGCAGCAATGTCCCTCTGGTTACTCTCTTCTTGTCCCTCTGGTTCTTCTATTGCTAAAATCTCTGTTACTGGGATCTCTGGCTAGCACCTACAATCTGGCAATGCTGTCTGTAGTGTCCACTATTCTGGGCTGCATAGGGTGTCTTAACTTGTTTCCCCTATGCAGTAGCAGGATCTGGAATGCTTTAAGCTGGGTTACCGTGCTGTCTCTCTTTCACTCTCTCTCTGAAGCCATACAAATCCTCCTCTTTTAGTCCTTTCTTGCTTGCATCTCCTGGAGCTTGTGGAGGTGACCGAGACACCGGGACCTGAAGCTGGAGTATCTAGAAGAGGAGCACATGGAGACTGCTCCTTCTTCCTCCCTCTCTACACCTACTCTCCCTGGAATCTTCTGGAACTAGAAGGTGGAGCCAGCCCACACCCTGAGCTCCAGGGAGGGATCGTTAAGTGTGGCCTTGCCCGTCTCACGTTGGAAAATACTGTGTGCACAGTACATAGCATTAACATTACAAACATTATATAACAAACTAAACTTTGCAGGTCTGGGGTACTGCACATGTCCTGGGAAACCGGGTGGGGCATGGGGGACCATAATAACTTTTGCTATGGCGCCCTATGACATATGTGCATGCCCCTGCACCTAATATAGCTGCCTTACCCACAAAATATTCGGAGTAGCAATTACTATTATATGACAACCAGGAAGGCATGATTGCCGAGAACAGCGCCCCCCATTGTCGTGCTGCAAACAACAGATTTGTGATTGTCAAGAGACCAAAGGTGGAAGACGGCTCTGCCCACACCTCACAGATAGATTTTGACTCAAACGCAAATGATAATCAGCGTTCTTGCCAATGGCTCGAGCCGCTGATCTCGGCTTTAATTACTCTCGTTCTAAAAAGTGAAAGGGATGAATACAATCTTTGCTCCTTCTCTGTTCACTGACTGTGTCAGTAATTACAGGAGCACGATTTATAATTATGGATAGATGAAATACAGTCATGCTTATCAGAGCCCGCAGGGCACACACATTAAAGGCCTTCCATACAGGATCTTGCCGCACCTCTCCGCAGTCTCAGCTATCAGCAGATTTTTTTTCCACTGTCGGGTCTGATGTAGAGTGATGGCGCTAAGCAATAGGCTTCTTTCGAAAGCGGGTTCTAGAAAATAATTAATGTTCCTGTTGTACACCCACAGCTTTGGGACTGAAATCAAATTTTCTTGCTCTGTATAACATGAGGTAGGATTTCCTAACCTGCTGCAGTAATATGCTTTTTTCCCTGCTGGTTGACTCCGCAGGTTGTTGTTGTTTTTTTGTTTTTGTTTTTTGGATAAGGTTCAAGAATACATCCAGCGAAATCCTGCATTTTTTTTTTGGTCAATAACTTTGAGTGGAGATCACCTGGGGCTGTGGAGTCTACCAAGAAACAAAGCATTTCTAGCTGGCAATAATAGCACAAATTAAAATAGTTGGATTCGGGCTTCCATGAAATTCATTCTTTTGTTTTTAGGAAGAAATAACATTGTACTGTAGCTAAATTGCTAAATTTGAGCTGATGTTTTCACATATGATAATTGATGTTTTAGTTTTTTTTTGCAATTTGGTTAGTATTAGAAAAATCGGTCTACTTTCTACTGGTTGGCGAGCCCGCCAGGAAGGTATTTTTGGTGGCAGGCATGTGTTTGGGTGACTGCAGGGTTGGTAACATGTTAATCCACCTTAAAAGGGTTGCCTAGTCTATTTAAAAAAAAGATTTAGGGGCATATTAGGCCTAGGTACAAGGACAGAGGGCATCCACCATCAGGGTGTGCCTCTGGGATGAGCCATTATCTAGGGTTCTGACAGGGTCAGAATTCCCGCTATGTAGCCCTTATTTACCCCTGATGCCAAGTTTATCACTGATTATCGGTATAGCAGTGCTACGTTGGGCTATACATTGATAGCCCGAATTGGGATCTTTTTATATAATATGTATTAAAAGTTTTGTTTTAATAGTTTTTTTGCTTTCTGTGATGATATTTTGATTTTTGCATGACCAACGTATGTGATTATCCACACTTACCGGTAAGTTTTTTGTATAATTTAAACAACCTCTTTAAGAGGAGAGCACTTGCCAGCAGGATCAACCCTGATTAAATGAGGCCTACTGGGTGGTGGGGTTGATCCTGCTAATTAAACCGAGACCTGTCTTGTGAAAATCAGTTGCAGCATTCCCCCCCCAAAAAAACTGTTTTTATTCTTTATGCACATACACCGAAGGGCATGGCCAGCACTGGGAATCTGAGGGGCCAGGCCCTTCCCTTCGGTGCAATGGAGATTTTCATAGACAGCTATCATTTTAATCAGCAGGATCAACTCTGCCAGGAAGAGTGCCCAGTGTAATAGGGAGGTAACCAGTTGGGGGGGGGTGTACCTGCACAGACTCACTCCATCCAATTAGTGTTGCCATTGTCAGACTGTGCAGGTATACCCCCAACTGGTTACGCCCCTCTGTACCCTTACTGAAGGCTAATAGCAATTCATTCATAACTTCTAGTAGAAATAATAGAGGAACAGTACAACATAGAGCCATAAGAATAGATGCTCCAGAATTGTTATTACATGGAGAATGCATGAAGCTATGAAAACAGACATGTCAGGAGCGGTGAGAGGTCCTCTTTAAGTGGCAGTCTTCTTAGTGCAGTTGCTGGGTGATAAGCAGGTCCTGCCTGCTGGTTAGAGTTCCTTGTAAGTAGAGCTAGAGGCAAGATGTGCTTTTTTGAACTTCTGCAAAGTAGGCCTAAAGAGAAGCCTAGTCCAGGGAACCACAATCCCAGAGACTGAAAAGCTGCCGGAGAAAAGCAACTAAACTGAGAGACTACTACCCCTGAGAGAGAGAGAGCCTGAAATCCATGCAGGAGGTTTAGAATCAGCGGTGTATCTATAGGGGGTACAGAGGTAGCAGTCGCTACTGGGCCCAGGAACCTTAGGGGGGCCCAAAGACCATTGTGCTGCATAAGAAGACACCGGAATTATAGAAAGTGCATGCTGGTCAAGTTATGCCTCTGGCTGAAGGGAAGGGGTTAGGTCAAGAATTTGGCATGGGGGTGGTGGATGCTGTTTCAGTTTTTGCCTCAGGCTGCATGAAGGCTATGTGCTCCCCTGCACCTTGCCAAAAAGCACTGGGGAAGGGGGCCCATGCTGAACTCTTAAACCAGGGCCCATGAGCCTTTAGCTACGCCCCTGTTTAGAACCATCAAGGCCGTACAGGATAAAGACAGTAAGGTAGCGCTCATTTATGGCAAAGGACTTTACTGCTATGAAAAGGGTTTACTGCCTCCAATACCCACCAAAGTGACCATCTAAGATCTGCAGCCCTCAGGCATGGAATTGCAGAATGTGTTAATGAGAATGGAACTACATGCCTGTAGTTATTTGGGAAGACTGCATATTGTATTTAGAGAAAGAATCAGGGAGGATTACCACCATCATTGCTTCTGCTTTTACACAGCTATTAAGAAAATCCTACCCTGTAATATACCTCAGAACTGTGCCTATTGCAGCTATTGCAGCGAAACCAAGCGCCAAGTGCCAAGGAGGCAGCAACAGGCTTGGGTCCCTTTAAGAAATATACGTGACGCCAAGGAATATACGTGACGCCAGTTGCAATGAAGCAACAACGGGACAGAATCCCTTTAAGGAATGGTGTTGGGTACCCAGGTGTAGGAATGGCCGAGTGGTATAGGGTGGCCTACAATGTCCCTTAATGTTTGTGTCACGGTGCTCCTACCCGGATATGACTGGAACCCCAGGCGTTGGCTCCGAAGCAGAAAAAGGGGGGTGGTTAACTTGAAGGATGAAAGAAATAACTTGAGTCCAGACCTTGTGATGAAGTTCAATAACAGCTTCACTTTGCGTAAACGTTTCTTCAAACGGTTTACAGACTTTGTCTTGGTCCCAGCAGGCTTTAGCATTAAAACTGTGGCAGGCAAACTCGTCTTTGCTACATCTGTTGCTCTCTGGCTCTGCTGTACTGACAGGCTGGCTATAGAACTCAGCTTCTTCTTTATGCTGTACTTCACTTTGTATATAATAATACGTAAATTGTGGCACACAGAGTATTTGCTTGCGATTTAGGTTATTTATTATTGTGATATCATACAAAATCATGATCCAGTTACATTGTAAGCCCAATTAGACAACCACTTTTGATAATGATGGTGTACTTCACTTTGTAGTCTGGTCTGTCTCTAGATTTGTCCAGGGAAAACACCTCCTGGCTTTTGAGGCTTTAAGCTGTGGCCTCCATGTCCAGCAGAGCTAAAGGTGCTCTAACTGGCTTGCTTTGCTTAGCTTGGGCACGTCAATTGGCAATGTGCTCAGCCCTTGCTTCCTTCCCCTAGCAGGGGGTAAGCTAGACTGCTCACTAAACTTGGACCCCTCCCTTCCTGCAGGAAGTGGGACTTGCCCACTACTCCACAGAGGGGGGTTAGAATGGAATGGAAAGCTCCATTCCATGTAACTACAGCTCTGCCGTGTTTTCTGCCACCTGCTGGTGAACCAGACATATTACACGTGAACATAACAGTTGCAAAATAGAAAATGCAGTGTTTAGACCCGAAATAAATACACATGATGACATGAGGTTAGACCAATAAAGACAGTAGCGCGGTGCAAAGGTGGTAATGCCACTCTGGGTACTATAGGTACTGCAATTCCCATCATCTATTCAATATAGAAAAACTTTATTTATTGCAACCAAACGGCCTGGTCAATGACTCCACCTTTCATCCGCCAGCCCTACACCTGTTCTCCTTGCTTGCACGTTGCCTACCACATGCCATCAAGCCAGGAGCCCCCAAAAAGGCCAGGGTGTGCCCTGAGGGAAGAATGGGTGTGCCCTCCACTCACTGCACACATGGCCCAGGGAGCTCTGGAGGGAAAGGGATTAGCCATTGTGAGGACTACACTTACCCTCATTGCCACCGTCTCACTCTCATCCTCTCCAGTTTCAGCCACCGCACCTTCCCTGTGCTGCAACGGCACCTAAGCATTTCTGATTTCTAAGTTTTCACAATGGAGAGGCATGTGATGTCATCGTGAGTGGGTGTGGTCTAATTTTCCTTGTAGACAAATATCATTTTCTTAATCAGGGGTGTTGACTTGTGCGTAATGGCTGACCAGTTGCCTTCTTCATAGCTCCGTAAAGATGTCCACATTGGACCAATAATGCAATTGATTTCATTTATATTCAAACATTGACTGGTGCCATCTTGTTAATGCCAGTTTTTCTTTACCAGGTGGCACGGCATTTCACTCATGGGGCGTCTCCTGCTGGCTACATATTGAAACAACTTTAATACCATTTGCTTTTCCCGTTTAAGGTAAGAGAATATTGCATGACGGTGATACACAGGGTAAAACTGGTGACAAAGTCAACCAGTAGGTGCCAGTCGTTCATGTGATACCTGCTATAGCTGTAGGAAACTTTTCCCATGATGTTGCACTGAACTCCCTGAAGATCCCAGAAGACATGACTGTCTCGCTATGCATAGTGATGAGTCAGCAACCATTATTCAGATTTATTGGATGGCGGTGTTCTTCACAGTCTTTTAGTCACCGCGTCTAGCTCTCACTCTTTGTTTATGTATTGGTAATCATACAATAACTGTTAAGTAAAGGAAACATATTTTAATAAATCTCCAGGCAGGGCAATCAATAATTAATGGTTTCCATAGACCTTATTGGTTTAAGAAAGGCCTGAGGACTATAACATTGATTTCATACAACTCATTGCAGTATCATTGAATATATGAATGGACGGCAGATGAAAGAGGTTTTACTCTTGGATGTTGGGTGTATTTTTGTATTATAGCGATGTGGCAAAGCCTGGAAATTTGTAGAATTTGCATTTAGGAACTACTGTTTTAGACTGTGAAGGGTTAAAGATATATCCATTCAGATCTATAAGTGACTGGACCCAACAACTAATTTTTGAATGCCCCCCTCCCTCCCCAACAACTTCTTGACACCCCCTCCTCCCATGCAATCCCCACTTCTGCAGTTAGTCAAGATCACTCTTTCAGAGCAGACCGGCAGCCACTCCACCCGTTTCATACACGTATATACTGTATGTCAGGTCACTGTATATAATGTCATCGTATAATACTATTGTGGGGGTCCTGACAATAAAATCTTTTAGTCCTCTTCTGAGTACGGGCCCCATAGCAGCTGCTTCCCATGCTCCCACTATCCAATCTTAGCCTCCAGTGTCTTATATGGCAGAAATAAGGTTTGTTTGTAAATAGATAACTCAAAAAACACTATAAGCAGCTCATCTCTCACACCGTGTACTTGGTTATAAAACACCATAAATCAGTCACATTGATTATTTTAGGCATGGCTGTTTATCTAGCATTAAATGGTCACAAATTTTTCACAAATCTTTGCATGTGTCAGTAGTACAAGCGAATATAAGAAACTTTGTAATATATCTTATCAGGGAACAATGTCTCTTTCTCCACTTATTATTTACTTCTCTTAAAAATGGGTTTAGACGGGCCGATGGAGTTGCCGATTGTCAGTCCACTGCTCGCTCAGTGAAGGAGACTGATGAATTTACATGCAACAATCTCCTTCACAGTATGAGGACAAGGGATCATTATAGCGATCCTTCATCCCCATACAGAATCATTGTTTCTGGCCAGCAGATCGCTGTTTAGACATGTTAATTGGTGGTGCCTGCGCGAACGATAGGATCACCCCATAAACAAGCGTTTTTGTTTCATCAGGTGATCGGCGGCACATTTAGATGGCCAGATTATCAGTAACGAGCGTTCGCCGGAACGGTCGTTGACGATAATCTGGACAATTATCGGTTTGTCTAAATCCACCTTTAGCTAATATTCTCTATCTTTAGGGAAATGTAATCTGATTCTTTCATGATCTGATAGGCCTCAGTATCTTAAGTTGGAGAATTTTAGTTTAGGAGGGTGGTAAAAAAAGGCCTGGTAAGTGGAGACAGAACAATTTTCTCTTATAAGGTATATTACAAAGTTAATTATATTCACCTACATTATTGATTTTTGAAAGGTTTTTTGAAGGATTAATGGCCATTTAAGTAATTTATTCAGTATGTAATCCTGAACACTGGATACAAACCAGTATTTACAGAAGTGAAAAAATGTCTCAAAATGTTGGCCTCAGTTGTGTAGACAATGATTGACGTTGTCCTAAGGAAGAAAAATGAATCCTGGTGCATACACCTTTGGTCTTCAACCCTTGTCCATGTTCCACCAAGTCATACTCATTGGAATCTAAGAGGATGAGATCTAGTGTCCTCTTCCATAGACTCAACACTGGAGAACTGGTTTCCCCGTGCTTGGAAAACTGACAAGGAAGGAGAAAAGTAGTCACCAAAAAATAGTGCCTCAAGACAAAAGTACATTTTGACTAAACTCTTCTAGGTTCTACCCTATTTTCTCAACAGTGCTAAGGTCATAGTTAAAAGGGTTGTCCCGACCCATTAAATGTTTAACTTAAAGTTTAGAATGATCTTAAAAAAGATTAATATACACCTTACTACTTCCTACTGCTCCTGTTATGCCCCTTCCTGGGTTCCCCACATTCTCCGTAGCCTGGCCTTCGGTGAATACCCGCAGTGGTGAACTTAGTGGTTTCTGATGCAGGCAGTGATTGACCTAACCATGTGCTGAAGGCCAGGATGCTGAGACCAATGGGGGACCCAGGAACAGGTGGCATGGGAGCGGTGAGGGATCAGTAAGGTGAGTTTTTTTTATTCTGAGCTTCAGGTCAAAAGTTTTAAGGCGTTGCACTTTTAAAAGAATTCTACAACCAAATCTTGTACACCATTTTAGGACCTGGAAGGGATGTGCTAAAGGGATTATGAGAATATCAAAGAGAAATCAGGCCCTATACTCTCAAGGGTGAGGGCCCCCACAGGTCCTTGATGTCAGCTTTTCAGTCTTCCGTGAAGACGACACCAAGGAACTGCGTGTTCCTCCACGTAAATTTTGTTCTTGGCAGTTCCTAGAAAGTGTGATAACAAATACCATTGACCGTGGCCCGAATTCTGCTTTGTTCAGTCTTCTTTTCAGCATAGTCACAAACGCTTCTGCAAGTTCCATAGGAATTTATTTGCTGATTATAAGAACATTCACCACATGGTAATAGTCTTTTTATGCCGTCCTCCTGTTGGAACGTGTAGAGCATTGTTGGGCTAATTGTGTGCACCTGGTTGGGTGTTAGAAGAGTGGGCCCATCGCTGCGCTCTGACATCATTTCATTACCGGAGAATAATAGCCCGTGTTAAGCTCGACACCTCCTCGCACTTCAGCTATGAATAAATATTTCATACAATGAATATGAAAATATTCAGAGCTTCAAAGGACTAACTATCCAGATTAAAACATACACAGGTCAATCTCGAGAACGTACTCAGCCACGACGCCCATAAAAAGAGGATCTTCATATCTCCTGACAAAAATCTATGTGTCTATTAAAAAATACACAGGCTTGTTATTTTGATGATAATTACTTCAGTTAGCGAACGCTAGATTTTTTGTTCCCCCTCTCCATAGAAAACAATTATGTAATAACAACTTCTAATAGCGCTCTATATTACCATAAAATACCAGAGGAGGCTTTCTTTTATTTTCGATTTTTAACAGTGGGAAATGTTTTAATAACGCCATTATTACCATAAGTGCTTTTTTTGTTTGTACTATTATTACTTCCAACACTACAGTTAATGAAAATGATACAAGCAATTGCTTGTTTGCAGAGAGATTTGCTGTATAATAGCTTTATATCGCTGATAGGAGATCATTAATGGGTGGAATGCAATCCTCATTCTCCCATTGGACAGGAGGTCCGTCACCTCCAAAATCAGTATAAGCATACCTCTAGGTAGGGTAGGTCCCCCCCAAAACATAACCATTCCTTTCTTTTGAAATTGCACTCCTCTAATCCTGAGGAATTATTATATTATTTTTATGCAGATAAGTTTCTCAGTGCACCATGGGCGGGGTACTGATTTTGGTGCACTTGGCTTTCCCTAAGGACACTTTAACACATGCGTCAAATAAATATGGCAGGCTGTTCTGCAGAGAACAACCTGCTGGAGTTATCCAGATATATATAATGGAATGCGGGGGGATGTGGACAGACAAACAATGTTGCTCACAATGGTTTTTGTCCAACCAAACCCCAGCATATATGCCGGGTATAGGCCAGATCTCTGACAAATTGCGGTCAGTGGGTGCCAGGAGGCACACAGCATTAATGGAAGGAGAATGTCTCATCCAGGAGCCTAATCTATCAGCCACAGCGCTTACAGATCAGCATCTCTCATTCTGGAGAACCAGGTATGTCCATACATGACATGAACAGTCCATCCATGGCCACCATGCAGTACTTCATTTCCCCTGCGGGGTCACTGCAGGTGAAATTGAGCCGATCGCTGGAGATCTCAACAATGGAATAATCTCTGATTGCTTTATGGTCAAGTAAATGTTATTTTAAGAGTAGACAGCCCCTTTAAACCCTTATTTAGGCAGGTCTTCGATGGATCAATCATCACAGCAAGGTCCTTCTATAGAAGTATAGTAAACTGGACCGGGGTGGTGGAGCTTGGTTATATTAGGAAGACGGTGAGGGAAGCATTTCTACTTTGGTTTAGGTCTTAGCCCAGGTAACCAACAATACCGACCACCACCGAGACCCCGCGATGTCTGGAAATGTAGAATTTCTAAATGAAATGTTCATCTGCAGGTACAGCGGAGCCACGCTAATAATACAGCTACATATAGGGGATACGTATACTGTATGTACATATTGTTCGCTGCCTTCTAATGAATTCCGTTGCAAAGCTAATTCCACAGCAGAGACAATTTACATGTCCTCACTGCAACATGCTGCGGCTTGTACATTTTATACCAACGTCAGCGTCTCGAGATTTGTAATGTAAATGAGAAATCCGGCCGCACAGTAATTGACTGTATATGTTTATGCATGAATTAAAGGACGCTTGGATTGATGAGCCAATGGGGGTTATTTGCAAGCAAACATGAGATAATATGCAATGGCATTTTTTTAAATTTTTATTGTTTTATTATTTATGATATAGCACAACTTGGTGAGTGTATCAGAATTTGAACATTGCATGGGTTTATGTACAAGTTCTTCCGATATCTAAATATGGTAGAAATTGATTTTAGTCCTTTGAATTTCTCATAGAAAATGGAAGGGCATGAACCACCGGAGAGATCTATGAGACGAATATCGCATGCTAAGGCTACTTTCACCATAGTGTTAATATTTTCCAGTATTGAGATCCGTCACAGGGTCTCAATACCGGAGAAAAACGCTTCTGTTCTGTCACCATTCATTGTCAATAGGGACAAAACTTAACTGAACAGAACGCAATGCTCCAAAAAGCAGTCCATTCCGTTTGGTTCCGTTCTCATACCGGAGGGCAAACTGATGCATGCTGCGGTTTTATTTCCGTCCTGGGATGCAGAGCAAGACGGATTCGTCATGACCCACAATGCAAGTCAATAGGGATGGATCTGTTTTCTCTGACACTATCGGACACAATAGAAAACGGATTCGTTCCCCATTGACTTTCAATGGCGTTCATGACGGATCCGTCTTGACAATGTTAAAGATGATACAACCAGATCCATTCATAACGGATGCAGACGGTTGTATTATCAGTAACAGAAGCGGTTTTGCTGAGCCCTGCCGGATCCAGAAACAACGCTAGTGTTAAAGTAGCCTAAGCCAGTACCATTCCTGCTTCTTTCTTCTCCCGGACGATAACCACTTCTTTAAGGGTCTAACAGTGACTCCTCTCCCTCCCACGACTGAAATTAACATGGACACTTGGTCCATCTAAGCATAAATATTTTTGGGATTAGGAGAGCTTTGGCCAATAGCCATACCATCTATAAGTCCAATAAAAAAAAAATGTCTTAGGCCTCTTTCACACGGTCGTCGTGTGTGAGACCCGAACAAGATGCGGGTGCGATGCGGGAAAATGCATGATTTTTCTGCGCGAGTGCAAAGCGTTTTAATGCGTTTTGCACGCGTGTGAGAAAAATCGGCATGTTTGGTACTCAGACCCAAACCTGGACTTCTTCACAAAAGTTCGGGTTTGGGATCAGGGTTGTGTAGATTTTATTATTTTCCCTTATAACATGGTTATAAGGGAAAGTAATAGCATTCTTAATACAGAATGCTTACTAAAATGTCCATTTAGGGGTTAAAAATAATAAACAAATTTAACTCACCCCCATCCACTTGATCGCGTAACGGATCTCCTCTTCTTTCTACTTTCTTCAGGACCTGGCTAAAGGACCTTTGATGGTGTCGCTGCGCTCATCACATGGTCCATCACCATGGTGATGGGCCATGTGATGGACCATGTGATAAGCACAGTGACGTCACCACAGGTCCTTTTCATCAAAAAAGAAAGCAGACATGCCAGGCTGAGCGTTCAAGTGGATTAAGGTGAGTTTATTAATTGTTTTTAATTTTTTAACCCCTCCGTCACTATTTTACTAAGCATTCTGTATTAAGAATGCTATTATTTTCCCTTATAACCATGTTATAAGTGAAAATAATAAAGATCGGGTCCCCATCCCGATCGTCTCCTAGCAACCATGCGTGAAAATTGCACCGCATCCGCACTTGCTTGCGGATGCTTGCTATTTTTACGCAGCCCCATTCACTTTTATGGGGCCTGCGTTGCGTGAAAAATGCACAACATAGAGCATGCTGCGATTTTCACTCAACGCACAAGTGATGCTTGAAAATCACCGCTCATGTGCACAGCCCCATGGAAATGAATGGGTCCAGATTCAGTGCGGCTGCAATGCGTTCACCTCACGCGGAATTCTCGCCCATGTGAAAGGGGCCTTACAGCTGTAATTGGGTGGCCAATACTGGTGACAGTGGGGGGGCAGGACTTCATCAAAATCAACAGCTGATCGGTGGGGGTGCTGGGACTCGGACCCCTTTCCAGGATAAGCTCCACATTTTGGCTTCAAAAACCTGAACACGTGGCGGCACTCTCACGGTGTATGCACGGAATGGGACCTCCTCATTCTGCTGATTGGCCAGGGGGTCCGGGGCCCAGTCCCTCCACCAATCATACATTGATAACGTTTCCTAACGTTAAACCAGCAATATTTAATGTGTTTTGTGGTATTTCTCTGCAGTTATTATTTAGGCAACGTTTTGTAAAACCTGTGCAGCGCAAATTCCCACAGTGAACATTTCGGGGGATGTAATGATTTATCTATTGTTTTTCCTTTTGTCAGGTGTGTAGGTCATGTTTATGTACCTAGTGTACATCTGAGGGATAAATACCATGTACCCTGGAGGGCACTGTTATGGCTACTTTCACACTAGCGTTAATATTTTCCGGTATTGAGATCCGTCATAGGGTCTCAATACCGGAGAAAAACGCTTCCGTTTTGTCCCCAATTATTGTCAATAGGGACAAAACGTAACTGAACAGAACGGAATGCTCCAAAATGCATTCCATTC
This sequence comes from Bufo gargarizans, assembly GCF_014858855.1. Classification (NCBI taxonomy): domain Eukaryota; kingdom Metazoa; phylum Chordata; class Amphibia; order Anura; family Bufonidae; genus Bufo; species Bufo gargarizans. The sequence goes on along the minus strand of NC_058087.1, from coordinate 171,060,627 downwards.
CATTCTCATACCGGAGAGCAAACTGCAGAATGCTGCGGTTTGCTTTCCGTCCTGGAGAAAAAAACGGATCTGTCATGACCCACAATGCAAGTCAATGGGGATGGATCTGTTTTCTCTGACACTATCGGACACAATAGAAAACGGATTTGTTCCCCATTGACTTTCAATGGCGTTCATGACGGATCCGTCTTGACAATGTTAAAGATGATACAACCAGATCCATTCATAACGGATGCAGACGGTTGTATTATCAGTAACAGAAGCGGTTTTGCTGAGCCCAGCCGGATCCAGAAACAACGCTAGTGTGAAAGTAGCCTAAGCCAGTACCATTCCTGCTTCTTTCTTCTCCCGGACGATAACCACTTCTTTAAGGGTCTAACAGTGACTCCTCTCCCTCCCACGACTGAATTTAACATGGACGCTTGGTCCATCTAAGCATGAATATTTTTGAGATTAGGAGAGCTTTGGCCAATAGCCATCCCATCTATAAGTCCAATAAAAAAAAAAATGTCTTAGGCCTCTTTCACACGGTCGTCGTGTGTGAGACCCGAACAAGATGCGGGTGCGATGCGGGAAAATGCACGATTTTTCTGCGCGAGTGCAAAGCGTTTTAATGCATTTTGCACGCGCGTGAGAAAAATCTGCATGTTTGGTACTCAGACCCAAACCTGGACTTCTTCACAAAAGTTCGGGTTTGGGATCAGGGTTGTGTAGATTTTATTATTTTCCCTTATAACATGGTTATAAGGGAAAATAATAGCATTCTTAATACAGAATGCTTACTAAAATGTCCATTTAGGGGTTAAAAATAATAAACAAATTTAACTCACCCCCATCCACTTGATCGCATAACGGATCTCCTCTTCTTTCTACTTTCTTCAGGACCTTTGATGGCGTCGCTGCGCTCATCACATGGTCCATCACCATGGTGATGGGCCATGTGATGGACCATGTGATAAGCGCAGTGACGTCACCACAGGTCCTTTTCATCAAAAAAGAAAGCAGACATGAAAGGCTGAGCGTTCAAGTGGATTAAGGTGAGTTTATTAATTGTTTTTAATTTTTTAACCCCTCCGTCACTATTTTACTAAGCATTCTGTATTAAGAATGCTATTATTTTCCCTTATAACCATGTTATAAGGAAAAATATTAAAGATCGGGTCCCCATCACGATCGTCTCCTAGCAACCATGTGTGAAAGTTGCACTGCATCCGCACTTGCTTGCGGATGCTTGCTATTTTCACGCAGCCCCATTCACTTCTATGGGGCCTGCGTTGCGTGAAAAATGCACAATATAGAGATTGCTGCGATTTTCACACAACGCACAAGTGATGCTTGAAAATCCCCGCTCGTGTGCACAGCCCCATAGAAATGAATGGGTCCAGATTCAGTGCGGGTGCAATGCGTTCACCTCACGCGGAATTCTCGGCCATGTGAAAGGGACCTTACAGCTGTAATTGGGTGGCCAATACTGGTGACAGTGGGGGGGCAGGACTTCATCAAAATCAACAGCTGATCGGTGGGGGTGCTGGGACTCGGACCCCTTTCCAGGATAAGCTCCACATTTTGGCTTCAAAAACCTGAACACGTGGCGGCACTCTCACGGTGTATGCACGGAATGGGACCTCCTCATTCTGCTGATTGGCCAGGGGGTCCGGGGCCCAGTCCCTCCACCAATCATACATTGATAACGTTTCCTAACGTTAAACCAGCAATATTTAATGTGTTTTGTGGTATTTCTCTGCAGTTATTATTTAGGCAACGTTTTGTAAAACCTGTGCAGCGCAAATTCCCACAGTGAACATTTCGGGGGATGTAATGATTTATCTATTGTTTTTCCTTTTGTCAGGTGTGTAGGTCATGTTTATGTACCTAGTGTACATCTGAGGGATAAATACCATGTACCCTGGAGGGCAATGTTATGGCTACTTTCACACTAGCGTTAATATTTTCCGGTATTGAGATCCGTCATAGGGTCTCAATACCGGAGAAAAACGCTTCCGTTTTGTCCCCAATTATTGTCAATAGGGACAAAACGTAACTGAACAGAAGGGAATGCTCCAAAATGCATTCCATTCCATTCTCATACCGGAGAGCAAACTGCAGAATGCTGCGGTTTGCTTTCCGTCCTGGAGAAAAAAACGGATCTGTCATGACCCACAATGCAAGTCAATGGGGACGGATCCGTTTTCTCTGCCACAATCTGACGCAAAAAAAATGTTAAAGATAATACAACCGGATCCGTTTATAACGGATGCAGACAGTTGTATTATCAGTAACAGAAGCGTTTTTGCTCAACCCTGCCGGATCCAGCAAAAACGCAGGTGTAAAAGTAGCCTAAGGGGGTTATGCATGAAATACTTGTTACTTTGTAATTTGCTTTCTCTTACAAAAATGCTGTAGTTGTGAGATCTTCTCTTTACTTCATTAGTAATGGTGTTTAATTTGTATGTAATGTGCACGTCCACCTACTGAGGTCGCACATGCTCAGTTCCAGCCTTCAACTGCCACCAGTCGTATCCACTATTAGAAGCTGTGACAGGTACAAGGAGAGAGCGGCAGAAGAAATGACATGCCCCCTGAGCTTCGATAGGGAAAGAGTTCAGCAGAAAGGACGTGCCCTCTGAGAAAGGACACGCTCCCTGAGCTGCCAGCCTGAAGAGAATCTAGCAGAACATTCGGAGCAATGACTGTGGAGATCTCTGGATCCATGTGAGGTACAGGGCTGGTTCTAGCTTTGTTGGAGGTTGTCATGTGCTATATCATGTCTGATTTTTACATTACTCATGGCATGATCCCTTTAGGGTGAATTCACACGTAGAAGATTGCTGTAGAATTTTTTGTGACTGTCTAAAAGTGGCCACAGATGGTGCTCTCTCAAGATACCCAAGGGCATCTCATATAGTATTAAAGGACTTTTTACCCTTGGGCCAGTTGTCTCTTCCCCTGTTGAATAATATTGGGGTGCTGGGGATATGTTGTCACATTAGGGGTCCATTCACACGTCCGTTGTTTCTTTCCTGATCTGTTCCGTTTTTTGCAGAACAGATCTGGACCAGATCTGGACCCATTCATTTTCAATGGGTCCTGAAAAAAATCGGACAGCACAATGTCTGATTTTTTTTTCAGGACTCATTGAAAATGAATGGGTCCAGATGTGGTCCAGATCTGTTCCGCAAAAAACGGAACATATCAGGAAAGAAACAACGGACGTGTGAATGGACCTAAAGCAAATTCAATGCTCATTCGTCCGCTACCTGTTCTTCCTGACCCGCCATGCATGCAGGGTTCGGCCGAGCGTGCGTGTGTTCTCAGTAGGGAGAGCGGAATAAGACTTTTTTCACATTTGTGCAGAGGAACTACCTTTGGAGTTCATTGTATCCGGCATAGCCTGAAAGGGTCGGAGCACCACCAGGCCCCATTGACTCTAATGGGACTAGGGGGGATCCGGACTGTTTTTGGCAAGCAACGCTTTTTGTCCCGCCAAATCCTTTCACTGGATCTCTGCCTGGTCCCATTATAGTGAATGGACCCTGGCGGGGAAAGGTAGTATCCAATGAACTAAGGCAGGCCGTTCCTCTGAAGATTTTAGCGCTGACAGACACTTCCGCCAGTGGCTTATCTCTCTTGAGAACAAAAAGATTGGACATGTTGAAATCCAACATGTCTGATTCATCTCTACCCCCGATATCTACGAAATGAGCGGGTTGACCGCCGCAGCCAATCTCTGGTGACAAGTGAACGAGCAGCACCTGGCCACAGAAGCTCAGCGGTCACGTGCCACATGTCATCACTTAGTTTGCAGTGGTCCCATGACCATGGACAGGACACCATCACTTTTGGGTCCACCAGTGACCAGAAACAGTGGGGACGGGAGCCTCGACGCTAGAACGGAAAGTTCTGAACATTCTGACCACATTCACTAATCGTCTCTAAACCAACCTAGTTGGGCTTGAAGGTCCACGGTGGACAGACACCATAGCTACAATTGAACTAGGAGATCTGTAAACCGGTGTCGACCAACTTCCTTGACAATGTAATGAGCTACAAAGGGTCTAGAGATCAATCTACAATCTCCAGATATATATTGTAGCCACCGTTTCTGGTACTTTTCTCAGATTTGTACAAACCCCTTCCAGGAAGCTGACCCTCATGCTTTATCAGACTCCTACACACGCCGAAATCTAAGGTAGGATCTAAATGAAACACAATGCCAGTCTGCTCCTTGCTGAGGGATCAGATGAACGAGAGAAGGATCAATCGGCAGACGTGCTTATCAAGGTGCTAAGATTTGTTAGAGACTTCAATCATATCTCCTGGCTTGGTTCGGCAGGGATATTACATATGTACAACTGTAGGACCGCTTGTCCCCATTCCTGGCAAACCTCCCCTGGAAGAAAAAGCGTTAAACAATAAATCTACTGAACAGCCACTTAAATCCAGTTGGCGGAGAGACAGAATGCTGATGGTGTAGCTGGAGAATAGACCATAGACAGTGCTGATTCAGCAGATAGTCCAGAATAACACAGTCTGACCATTAGCGGGATTAATATACACTAAATGCGTGAGCGCTATTTTGGATAATGCAAACACGTTTCGTAATTGCTCGATATCCCTTGGGGGAAACAATGTAAGCTATATTAATATCTGCTCCCTTTATATGTCTGTGTGGGCAGGTTTTCCCAATAAATGCATTATACAACCCAACACGGGGAGCATATTGTATATTGTCTGGGGGGCTGCAGGTGGCCAGTGCTGTCTATGACATGGCGCCACATTATAGAGGACAAGGGTGACACGGAGACACTCGGAGCATGACTATAACTATGAAGCAAGAGGCGCAGCCCAGTGAAAAATGGATCTGGGCAACAATGAACATTTTTGTAAATTGCAGTCACAGGCTTCAAAGATTCTCCAGGTCGCCCAGCTTTAAAGGGGTGATCCCATGAGATGTAAATAATGAAATTTGGACAATCTCTTTCCAACAGTAGCTCACATGGATCTAGAGATCTCCCCATTCATTGCTCCATTTCCTCTACTAGATTAATTTCAAACTGGCAGCTCAGGGAGCATGTATTTTCTCAGCTCCCTATCACAGCTCAGGGGGTGTCCTTTCTGCTGCAGCTCTCTCCCTATGAAAGCTCAGGAGGTGTCCTTTATGTTGCAGCTCTCTCCCTATCACAGCTCAGGGGGTGTCCTTTAAGCTGCAGCTCTCTCCCTATGAAAGCTCAGGGGGTGTCCTTTCTGCTGCAGCTCTCTCCCTATCACAGCTCAGGGGGTGTCCTTTCTGCTGCAGCTCTCTCCCTATCACAGCTCAGGGGGTGTCCTTTCTGCTACAGATCTCTCCCTATCACAGCTCAGGGGGTGTCCTTTCTGCTACAGCTCTCTCCCTATCACAGCTCAGGGGGTGTCCTTTCTGCTACAGCTCTCTCCCTATCACAGCTCAGGGGGTGTCCTTTCTGCTGCAGCTCTCTCCCTATCACAGCTCAGGGGGTGTCCTTTCTGCTACAGCTTTCTCCCTATCACAGCTCAGGGGGTGTCCTTTATGTTGCAGGTCTCTCCCTATTACAGCTCAGGGGGTATCCTTTCTACTGCAGCTCTCTCCCTATCATAGCTCAGAGAACATGTCCTTTCTGTTGCAGCTCTCTCCCTATCACAGCTCAGGGGGTGTCCTTTCTGCTACAGCTTTCTCCCTATCATAGCTCAGAGAACATGTCCTTTTTGTTGCAGCTCTCTCCCTATCCCTATCACAGCTCAGGACACGTATCTTTTCTGCTGCAGCTCCGGCCCCCCCTCCCCTCCATCACAGCTCATGGATGTATGCTTTCTACTGCAGCTCTCTCCCTATTACAGCTCAGGGGGGTGTCCCTTCTGCTGCAGCTCTCTCCTTGTAACTGCCACAGCTTCTAACATAACATATGGCTGGTGGCAGTTTAAGATTTAAATGCATTCGACCAGTTCAGTGAGACGGACAACAAGTAAGGGAAAGAACAAACAGCAGGTGGCGCTGTACAGATAGCTCAGTGGTTATACTACATTTTTAATTAGATGCAATTACAAAAGTATTCAGATCCAGGAGCTGATATTAAAAATGTAGAATATGTTTGGTGACACATCCCCTTTAAGTATGGAATCTAATTCAATAGCAACATATTTACAGCACAAATTGGCCTCATAAATGCCACCAGCCTCCCTGGATTTTTATTAGCCGAAAGGTTAGGTTTCAAGCATTTTTCCTCATTGCACAAATAGGTCTGATGGCCACAGAGGGGATGATTTGCACATTTATTAGGGAATACCTCTATCGCCGTATAGTACACGGAGGAACGTAAAGAGGCAGCGGAAGAGCATATTCAGACATAAACATTTCTTTATGGCAGCCATTAAAGATGTGGAGGTTGATAGATGGTGCGCTCGTCTGAACGCGCTCGGCTCTGCTGCATGGACAGGGCGCTCTGAGCGGACAACGCAGTGGCAAATTCAACATGGTTAGCAGGCAAGAAAGACAGATCTATAAGGAGGAATATATTATTATAGTAAAATAAAAGAGCAATCAGCTTCCTTTTCTGCAGGTCTATTAAAATCTCGCTGTCCTTAGCCAGAGTTCGGGAGGACTCAGTTCAGTGACTTTGCTCACTTAGGCTATGTTCAGACATGGGCATTAAAGGGAACCGGTCATCAGCTTTATGCTGACCTCACTGAGGGCAGCATGAAATAGTGACAGAAATGCTGATGTCAGCGGTGTGTCACTCATGAGCTAAAAGTAAGAGGTTGCCGAGAACCAGCATCATAATCATTGCAGACTGGGCCTGGAAAAGAGTCACATCTACCTGAGAAGAGTCCTGGTTATTCCTAATCTCCTGCTCTCTCGCCCATCTGCTGATGATTGGCAGTTCTCGCCTAGAGAGAAAGATAGAAAACTAGGTAGAAGACTGTCAGTCATCAGCAGTAGTGATGAGCGGCAGGGGTCATATTCGAATTCGCGATATTTCGCGAATATTTTTTAGAATATTCGCCGAATATTCGAAAATTCACGATTTTTTTTACTTGAAAAATCGGCAAAGTAATGATTGTGTAATATGCGAATTTTCGTAATTCAAATTTTTATTGCGAATTTTTCAACTTACAACTATTAGACAAAGAAGATTATAGCACTATATTAGCTAAATTGCTCTATATTCGATTTTTTTCGAATATTCGCTATATTGCTATTTCGAATATTTGCTATATTGCTATAACTTAGTTTAAAACAAGAATATAAAGCAATATAGCGAATATTCGATAAAACTAATATAGAGCAAAATTCGCAAACACTACTTCTCCTAAAGTCAAGTATATTGCAGCCTTCTTATTGGCCCACAAGCTAGAAGCAGGGAGGGATCATGTGTACGGATTAAAAAAATAAAAAATCTAATGAAAAAAAAATAGAATATTCGAAATTACGAATATATAACTATATTCAAAATATTCGCGAATTTTCGAATTACCTATATTCGCGATAAAAATGCGAAATTCGAATATTCGTGATCAACACTAATCAGCAGGTGGGGGGGAGAGCAGGAATTCATCAATAACCAGGACTCTTCTCAGGTGGTCGGGACTCTTTTCCAGGCCCAGTCTGCAATGATTGTGATGTTGGTTCTCTGCCACCACTTACTTTTAACTTATAAATGACAGACCGCTGATATCAACTCACCTGTCTCTGCTTTATTCTGCTGTTAGTATGGGCAGCCCAAAGTTGGTGACAGGTTCCCTTTAAATCCAATGTGTATTTTGGCTGCAGATGTTTAGGGGGTGGGGGGTTCTGCAGATCCCCATTGTCATTCAGTGGGGGTTGTCCTTGGTTTTCCATGCTGAAATAAGCAGCTGTTTATTTTTATTTTTATTATTATTATTATTATTTTATTATTATTATATATTTTCCACTGTGCAGGCCAAAATCCACAGGGAAATTTTCTGCGTCGTGCCAATGGGTTGCGGAAATGCCATTCACATGCGCGGGTGGGGATTGTCACCTGATCGGAGCCAGATATGGGCACAGGATCCGCACCAAAATGCAAGTCAATTCCGAGAGTCCGTTACAGTGTCGACAACATACAGTAGCATTTCTAGGCAATCAGGAGTCAGTATACACGGGTAGCACACTGTACGTCCCGTTTAAAGAGTACGTGCCCCCTCTCCTCTCCTGACATGTCTGGTTTAGTAACTCCTTGCATTCCCCATGTAATAACTATTCTGGAGCATCTGTTCTTATGGCTCCATTATATGCCTTTCCTTTATTATTCCTGTAAGATAGAATTGCTAGCAGTTTGCAGTCTGGGTGTTACCAACTGGGGGTGTGTCCCTGCACAGTCTGACACTGGCAGCACTGATTGTATAGTGTACGACTGTGCAGGGAAACACCCCCAACTGGTAACACTCATGGTGACCTTCAATGCAAACTCCTAGCAATTCATTCATAGCTTCTAGCAGGAATAATAAAGGAACGGCACAGCATAGAGTCATAAGAATAGACGCTCCAGAATTGTTATTACATGGGGAATGCAAGGAGTTACTAAAACAGACAAATATAGTACCATCCGCAGAAAAACTGGCGGTATGTCAGTACAGTTTCACGTTGTGGCTTCGCCTACGGCACACAACTCATTTAAACGGCTTATTCTTAGGTAAGGTTCCTCACCTATATCATACGTAGTCATCTGCCTGTCAAGTATAACATTTAAATCTGACGACAGGTTCCCTTTAAATGGAGCCATGATGCAATTCCAGATTCAGCCTATGAACAAGAGTGGCGCTATTTAAAAAAAATGATGAAAATTTCTGCCATTCTTTTTCATACTCTGTATATCAGTTCTTCCAAGTTATCAAGATCTATGCTTTCTGCAAACTCTTGTTTCCTTCTACAGGCTAAAGGAGTAAGGCTAGAGGAGTAACAAGGGGCATGTGCAAAACCCCAGATGGGGTATCTGCAAGTGTTTATTTTATATAGTAATATCATGTTATGTTATGTATCTGCCATAAGCTTCAGGAATTATAAGGTATAGTTGGCATTAGGAATGGAACTTACCATTCCATTCCTCCCCTCTTGGCGGGAGTCGGCTGGTCCTGCTTCCTGCCAGGAGAGGGAGCTCTACAGAGTTCTAGGGAGAATCAACTGAGGAAGCCTGGAGGGAGGGAGCATGCCCATCTGCTCCTGCTCTATGGGTCTTGGGACTGAAGTTACAGCTCGTATGTGAGGACAACTATTCGAGGGAGACTGCAGGGTTCCGGGCCACCGGAAGATCTCCAAGTTACAGCGTTTATAGTCTGTAGAGTGATCAGCACTACAGCTATACAGACTCTGCTGCAGGTGAGGGATAACAAGTTAAGACACCCACCACCCTAATTAAGAACAGCCTGCCTTTCATAAATGGACACCTGTAGCCACAAGTACCAGCTCATTGATGTTAACGAAGGGAAATCAGGAGCGAGAGAAGGACTTCTCTAGAGTGATATTGTCTGCCATCTTGCCTGTCACCATACCTCATCATCTCACCTTGTACAGATGACGTCTGACTGATTCCTTCACATCACCTTTTACTGCACCAGAGCAACGGCCTGAGAGAGTACACCGTGAAACAGCCTCTCATCAGAGCCAGGCTCGTTACAATGTATCAGTGCTCTCTGTTGCAATTAGCCATGCCATTGTTTCTGCAGTACTTAACCGGTACGCCCTTGACCTAGAGACTTGCATTCGCCTACTTTGCAATGAAAGTCAGACTCATGGTCACGCAGTCTACCTGGTTAAAAATAATGGAGAAGTATGGTAGGAGTGTGTGTGAACCGCCATGACCTGCTCATAAAACACTAATAAATTGTGCATCCCTACTCACTGAAGGAATAATGCAAAAAGCGAATACAGCCCCACAAGTTCAGCGGCTGCCTTTGTCTTACCCTTCTCGGTATTGGTATGATGAAGATTTTATAGCGCTTCTTGCAACTGCTTATTCCCGGGGATCAAAGTTCAAATCTTCCTTTTAACCTTCCGCTTTCACATAATAATAGAGCCAGTATAATAGCGACAACACAGCAGCTCGACACAAGAAGCATTAATTAGAATGGGAAATAACCCAGAATCTCCCTTCTTCAATAGGAAACAGAGAAATCGGAGCTCTTTGCAAAGAGAAGAAATAAAATGACGTGCAAGCACTTTTTAGGTGTCTCGATAAGATAAAGACGATTCCGTTTCTGGTGTCACACAGACTTCTGGTTAACGGTATGGAAATGAACTCAAACTCTAAAGAACAAATCTAGGTAATGCCTTTGGTATGCAGTTTACATGCACTCCACCGGATTGTCCCCGTATAACTAGAATATTTTGCAAAAATGAGCAATACATGTAAATGCACACAAGTTGCACCCAATCGATGAAGTTTCCCTTTTCCATGTCTGGAGGTTCTTCAGACATTTTGTTTTAGAAACCTTATCAGGCACAAAAAAAAAAAAAAAGTCTTCTAGAGTAAAAAAAGTAATTAAATATAGGTAGGAGGGGAACGCAGCTGCAGTGACTGTGAAATAATTGGCAAATTGGCATACTGTGCTATGAGAGGGGAGAGGGAGCAGCTGGTAAGGGATTGGCCCAGCGCAGCTCTCACATCACACCAGGGGGAGCTCTCACATCACACCAGGGGGAGCCCACCCACCCAGTGGGAGCCCACCCACCCAGTGGGAGCCCACCCACCCAGGGGGAGCCCACCCACCCAGTAAGTGTGGAGAGAGGATGCACCTGCAACATAGACCAGCACAAGGAAGGATACAATCTTAGGGCTCTTTCACACTTGCGTTGTCCGGAGCCGGCGTGTACTCCACTTGCCGGAATTACACGCCGGATCCGGAAAAACGCAAGTGTACTGAAAGCATTTGAAGACGGATCCGTCTTCAAAATGCGTTCAGTGTTACTATGGCAGCCAGGACGCTATTAAAGTCCTAGTTGCCATAGTAGTAGTGGGGAGCGGGGGAGCGGTATACTTACAGTCCGTGCGGCTCCCGGGGCGCTCCAGAATGACGTCAGAGCGCCCCATGCGCATGGATGACGTGCCATGCGATCACGTGATCCATGCGCTTGGGGCGCCCTGACGTCACTCTGGAGCGCCCCCGGGAGCCGCACGGATGGTAAGTATGCTGCTCCCCCGCTCCCCGCTACACTTTACCATGGCTGCCAGGACTTTAGCGTCCCGGCAGCCATGGTAACCATTCAGAAAAAGCTAAACGTCGGATCCGGCAATGCGCCGAAACGACGTTTAGCTTAAGGCCGGATCCGGATCAATGCCTTTCAATGGGCATTAATTCCGGATCCGGCCTTGCGGCAAGTCTTCAGGATTTTTGGCCGGAGCAAAAAGCGCAGCATGCTGCAGTATTTTCTCCGGCCAAAAAAGGTTCCGGTCCTGAACTGAAGACATCCTGATGCATCCTGAACGGATTTCTCTCCATTCAGAATGCATTAGGATAAAACTGATCAGGATTCTTCCGGCATAGAGCCCCGACGACGGAACTCTATGCCGGAAGACAAGAACGCAGGTGTGAAAGAGCCCTTAAGTGCATGTAACACACCAACTAAGGGCTGCTCTAATTCATGTCTCATCTCCTTTGAATCCCAGTGTTAGGCACCTCCCCCTCACAGTGTACTGGTTGTGCCCAGAGTGCTCCTTTAAGGATTGATGCTAAAGAAATTCACGAAACTCCACTATATTACTAAAGATATAGAAGCAATAGGAATTAGAATTCTATCTATCTGTATCTATCTATCTGTATATATCTATCCATATCTATCTATCTGTCTATCTATCTTCTATCTATCTTCTATCTATCCATATCTAATATCTATCTATCTCCTATCTATCTATTATCTATCTATCTATTTTCTATCTATCTATCTATCTATCTATCTATCTATCCTATCTATCATATCTATCTATCTATCTATCTATCCATATCTATTTATCTATATGTCCAGGAGCGGATTGGCCATAGACCTTACAGGGACATTTCCCAGTGGGCCGATGCCCAGGGGGCCACCTGGGCGCTTCTCACGGCCGGCCAGTGGAAGTTTTTGGGGCAGTATTTTGTGATGGACTGTAATATTTGGCTCTGTTGGGGCGGTATAATGTGCCACAATATGGTATTGTTGGCCCTGCCTTCCATCACTTTGGACCTGACTACAAAATGGGGCCACTTTTAGTATTTTTTAGTCTATCTATCTCTATATCTTATCATCTATCTAATATTTATCTATCTATTTGATACATGTCTCATATTTATCCATCCATCTTATCTATCTCTCTTTCTCTCTCTCCCTCTATATATATATATATTCTCATCTATTTCATATCTATCAATCGATCTACTATCCATATATTTTCCTGTATGGATACAGCCTGCATTATATAACCTGTACCATCTTTAGAAGCTGTACGGCATTAATATAACATTATACACGTTGTGCAGTATATAGAAATGATTTCTTCGGAGGGTGAGCGACGCCATCCAGAATCCAGAGCTCAGCTAGATTCAGTGATGGGTGAAATAAGTGTGCGTTCCTCATTCCATTCATTTCACCCATATAGATTTATCTCAGGGCATAGAATTTTTCAGAGGTAATAAAATGTGGTTCAAAGCGATATGAGTGTTTTTTCTTCTCACGCTGTAGTCTGATAATTGAAGGGGTTAACCTCGGCATAACAAGGTGGGTAAAGAGGCGACATGTACACACTGGTCCCCACTTTCAGAGGGTGAGGGGGTCCCTTCATCTACGAAAACAGAAGTCCTATAGTTAGCACAGATGTGCTGCGACGTGTCATGGTGGTGGCTCAATGATGTCACTGCATGAGCACGGTGTAAGGCGTGGGTCTTCTCGAAATGGGGCAGAGCTTCATGGGAAAGGGGCAATCTGTCTCAAAGTAAGCCCACCAATAGTTCCACCACATCCAGTCTGAGCCCCTGTGATAGGGGGCGTAACTATAATTCATAGGATGGTGCCCCCACCGCCTAGTGCAGGCACGTCCAAGCTGCGGCCCTCCAGCTGTTGCAAAACTACAACTCCCAGCATGCCCTAATAACTGTAAGCTATCCAGGCATGCTGGGAGTTGTAGTTTGCAACAGCTGGAGGGCCGCCGTTTGGACATGCCTGGCCTAGTGTAAGAAAATTAAAACCTGCATTGTAAGTAGCACCTGCATATAAGATGTTTATACAGACACAGCGGTATCGGAAGAAGCAGTGACTTTTTGACAAGCAGTCCAAAAATGATCCCTCTTTGGGGAGCAGCAGGTTTGGTTTTATTTTAAAGAAAATATATATATATACAGGTCCTTCTAAAAAAATTAGCATATTGTGATAAAGTTCATTATTTTCTGTAATGTACTGATAAACATTAGACTTTCATATATTTTAGATTCATTACACACCAACTGAAGTAGTTCAAGCCTTTTATTGTTTTAATATTGATGATTTTGGCATACAGCTCTTGAAAACCCAAAATTCCTATCTCAAAAAATTTGCATATTTCATCCGACCAATAAAAGAAAAGTGTTTTTAATACAAAAAAAGTCAACCTTCAAATAATTATGTTCAGTTCTGCACTCAATACTTGGTCGGGAATCCTTTTGCAGAAATGACGGCTTCAATGCGGCGTGGCATGGAGGCAATCAGCCTGTGGCACTGCTGAGGTGTTATGGAGGCCCAGGATGCTTCGATAGCGGCCTTAAGCTCATCCAGAGTGTTGGGTCTTGCGTCTCTCAACTTTCTCTTCCCAATATCCCACAGATTCTCTATGGGGTTCAGGTCAGGAGAGTTGGCAGGCCAATTGAGCCCAGTAATACCATGGTCAGTAAACCATTTACCAGTGGTTTTGGCACTGTGAGCAGGTGCCAGGTCGTGCTGAAAAATGACATCTTCATCTCCATAAAGCTTTTCAGCAGATGGAAGCATGAAGTGCTCCAAAATCTCCTGATAGCTAGCTGCATTGACCCTGCCCTTGATAAAACACAGTGGACCAACACCAGCAGCTGACATGGCACCCCAGACCATCACTGACTGTGGGTACTTGACACTGGACTTCAGGCATTTTGGCATTTCCCTCTCCCCAGTCTTCCTCCAGACTCTGGCACCTTGATTTCCGAATGACATGCAACAGTCCAGTGCTGCTTCTCTGTAGCCCGGGTCAGGCGCTTCTGCCGCTGTTTCTGGGGAATGCGGCACCTGTAGCCCATTTCCTGCACACGCCTGTACACGGTGGCTCTGGATGTTTCTACTCCAGACTCAGTCCACTGCTTCCGCAGGTCCCCCAAGGTCTGGAATCGGTCCTTCTCCACAATCTTCCTCAGGGTCCGGTCACCTCTTCTCGTTGTGCAGCGTTTTCTGCCACACTTTTTCCTTCCCACAGACTTCCCACTGAGGTGCCTTGATACAGCGCTCTGGGAACAGCCTATTCCTTCAGAAATGTCTTTCTGTGTCTTACCCTCTTGCTTGAGGGTGTCAATGATGGCCTTCTGGACAGCAGTCAGGTCGGCAGTCTTGCCCATGATTGCGGTTTTGAGTAATGAACCAGGCTGGGAGTTTTTAAAAGCCTCGGGAATCTTTTGCAGGTGTTTAGAGTTAATTAGTTGATTCAGATGATTAGAGAACCTTTTCATGATATGCAAATTTTTTGAGATAGGAATTTTGGGTTTTCATGAGCTGTATGCCAAAATCATCAATATTAAAACAATAAAAGGCTTGAACTACTTCAGTTGTGTGTAATGAATCTAAAATATATGAAAGTCTAATGTTTATCAGTACATTACAGAAAATAATGAACTTTATCACAATATGCTAATTTTTTTAGAAGGACCTGTATATTATCCACCACTAAATTTTGATCAACAAATGTTTTTTTTGGGGTGAAGGGTGAATTATACAGAGACCACTGCAATACTGTGACACAGACCAACACATCAGGCGGGCACACTATCAGCACCAGGATTAATATTGGTGATTCACATATATAATAAATGGAGTTTTGTAGCTTTAATTTAACTAATATCATGCTTGCAAGAGTCCCAGAGGTATCCTTAGATTGTGAATTATGTGATGAAGATTGGACGGAATGGAGTAAGTCCTGCACAGTAACACAAGCCATCTACAATGACTGCCACTCCAAGCCTCCCTGAGGCCACCTGAATGAGTTACACAATACGACACACGGATTCCTTTCTCTGAAACCATTCCTCTAATTAGCTATTGTCTTCTCACTGTTCCTCACTGACTCTAAATTCTGTATTTTAAGATTTCTTTCCTTTATCTCAGAGATGTGCTATCCCTTCTATCCTGGCTAGGCTCTTATATAGTGCCTATGTAACATCCACTCACAGGGATGTAGCTAAAGGCTCATGGGCTCTGGTGCAAGAGTTCTGCTTGGGCCCCCTTTCCCTCAGTGCCTTTTGGCCAGGGAAAGGGGAGCACATAGCCTTCATGCTGCCTGAGGCAAAAATTGAAGCTGCCCCCCCCTCATGCCAAATTTTTGAACTATCCCCTTCCCTCCAGCCAGAGGTGTAACTTGACCAGCATGCACTTTCTATAATCTTCTTATGCAGCCTAAGGGTCTTTGGGCCCCCTCAGGCTCCTGGACCCGGTAGCGACTGCTACCTCTGCACCCCGTATAGCTACATCCCTGATCCCTCATGATTGGATGACTGAAACGCATTATCGTCAAGCTCGCTAGGACAGGAATACGTGATTCTTTTTCTCCATCTCCTCACCTTCCCTGTATTCTGATATATGTAAAAAGAAAGACACTGTTTTGAGCGATTCATGCAGAATGAATCCCGTGAAGTTCCGATTCGCTAGAAACTACTCATTTTTGGGAAACTCGTAATGAATTGAATTAGTATACAACTGAATTGTGCTTCTCTACTGATCACAAATAAGCATTTTACATGAAAATTAGCCCCAAAGATCGGGACGATAATTGGCATGTGTGAAGGGCCATTTCACTACAACTCTTGATTGCTTGAGATTTTGAAAAAATCTGGTGCCTGTTTTTTCTTTTTTAAAATAGCGCCACTCTTGTCTATGGGCTGTATTTGGTATTGCAACTCAGCCCCATTCAAAAGAATAAGACTAGAGTTGTAATATCAGACACAGCCTATGGACAATTGTGGCTTCTAATCTCCTACCAGTAATGAGAGACCAGTTTCTCCTAGCTCCGAGCTCCAAGAATGCGGTGCTCCCCCCCTCCACATATACAGTCCATTTAAATTAAACATTTTTTGTTTCTCCGTAAGCACTTTTTATAATAACTTGTTTGACAGAAATATTATGCAGAACCGTGTACTAATCCTGAATAAATCCCAGCCAACAAGACATAAATGTAACAAAACACCCAAAAATACAATTTTTTTCCCCCTCTGTTAATCCTCCAGCATAAGCAGTTTATACACATTGGGATCGGATCGAGCGCTGACTGCGTTCCCAGAATCCTTTGAGAAAATCACTAGAGAACAAATTAATAGCATCCCGGTTATGTTTCTTTTTACGAGAACACGTTGTGAATAAAATGAGTGAAGGACCTGCAAAACTTCAAACAAAACCGTCGGGCAAATTGGGTCCTTGAGATAAAAAAAAAAGAAGAAAAATAAAGATACATGGTCGAGATTGTAAACCAATTAAGGCTGAGCCGATGCAGAATGCTCCTCCACGAGGCACATTAACAGCTCTCAGTTCTTTTCAGTATATTATCCCCCTCATTACTATATTTGTGTCCAACATTCCTACTTTGAAGCCAAGTGCAAACTGATAGAGTATGTTCATACTAACTGATGTCAAAAGGGTGGCTAAAAATACTAATGTACAATAAAAAAATATTTCTAATTTAAGTGGTGATCCACCTGCAGGATATTCAAACTTGGGTTTTCAATTTCAATGGTCTCCCCATTCACATCTACTTCTACCCAATCTCCTAAAGTGATCTAGGAGTTTTCCAGGACTCCTATATTGATGGTCTAACCTCAGGATAGGTTACCATTCTCTGATCGGCAGGAATCTGACTCTGGACACCCCCACCAATCAGCTGTTTGAAGAAGCTCCAGCACTCCCGCTAGTGTTGCGGCCTCCTCGTAGTGGCTGGGCTTGGTATTACAGCTGGGACTGAGTTGTACCTAGGCCATGTGACCAATGAATATGATGTCACTGCCGCAGGGAGAGGCTGCACCTAGAGCTCTGCGGCCTCTTCAAACAGCTGATTGGCGGGAGTACCAGGGGTTGGACCTCTACCAATCAGATGTTGATCAGATGACCTCTACTGAAGACGGGCCAGCAATATCTAAATCTCAGACGACTGCTTTACTATCTTTTATGACTGATAGTGAAAGGGCTAAAGAGGTTGTCCATAATCACAAAAACATATCTGATTTCCAAAAACCGCACCATACCTGGTTAAGTTTGGTGCCCCAAGTATATAGAATGGTCCCATAGTGCCCCCTGAAAAATAGACTTTAAGTAAATTGTCTAAACTCTAAGGGGGTCATTTATGACCACATATAAGGCACTTTTGTGGCGTATATCTGGAGCAGATTCTGTTGCATGCCATGGTGCAGCAGAATCTCTGACTTCCTTCCAGCTCACGTCAGGTCTAAAAAGTTGGCAGTTTAGGCATAGAAAATGGTCTAAATGTAAAAGAACTAGAAAGCTGGCTTACATTTAGAAGTGGCGGTGTCGCCGCTGAAGATTTGTCGAGGTTTGCGCCTCTATATAACTTTGGCGAACCACCGCCAGCTATAGGGCTTATTAAGAACGGCGTCTAAAATGGCCCTAAAGGTCTAAAATTCATTAAACAAACAACACAGAACCACAAGATACCAAAGACTTTTCCATGTCTTCAGGTATATATGTTCAAAAGTTGAAAAATTTAAGATGTTGCTGCTCAAGGATGTGCTCACCATGACCCATACTACATTTCCTTGGGTGGGCTGTCTCAAGTTTTCATGTTGATGTGAAAATATCAAACATGATGTTTCCTCGCCCTTTCACAATAATGTCGGGAAAGGCTCACATCAACTGTGACACATACTGCATGCACATGTTGAAGGCAGCCACAAAAATGCAATAGAAGGTAAACAGATACGGATGTTTATTCAGTGTAGAAGATCCCTAAGGAGGCTTTGTCAGGAGTCACTGGTGAATCTTGGCATGTGTTCCTCAGAGAGCCTAAAGGCAGCGTGTGCCGGACATCCATGTCTGTTTCATTTTCATATCACATTGTAGATGCCCTTCAGAACAGAAATTGTCCATTCCTTATGACTTGAAGACCTGCCAGACAGAATACATGGAGGTGACTTGTGGTAGAAAAGGAAATGCTTCCTCAATGCAACGTCTGTGTGGTGTCACACTGTATGGGAAGCTTGACATTTATGATCAGTGCAGGCAAAATTTTACAGCCAAGTCCCCTGATGGGGCAAGAATTGAACCATATATGAAGGGAGCATAGAAAAGTATGGTGTCCACTGCTCATACCTGGCTGCCAACAGATCTTTATGGTGGCATATAGGCAGTTTGAAGACTGGTTTCTGGACAGCCTTAAAGTGAATGTAAGACCTTGAACAACATTTTGTTTTTAATCTAAATAGGTTACATATTCTAAACTGAATATATTTTTGTAGCATTTAGAGCTATTTTTTTCTCATACAGAGATCCCCTTAATACACAAATCATTAAACAATAAGCCAGACTTTTATCATTGATTTTATCATTGAGCTTGGAGTCTATACAGGGGGTTTGGAGCTCTGTATCAGAATGATGAACAGGTTTCCAATTTTCCTTTTCAACAATATACCTTTGAGTTTAAGATGTGGTCTTGTTTTCTACCAGAATCCCAAACTTTACCACAATAATGGGCTTCCAAAGGTTCAGCAGAAGAGAACTCTATTTGTAGAAGACATTGGATTTACTCATTTGCCATCAGGGTTTACAAATAAAAATGTACATGATCTGCATAGCTGGAGAATGGACCCTAAGAATAATGTCCCCTGGTGGGCACAAGGAACCCCTGTCAAACCATTTTGGTTATACACAATTAAATTTTGGGCAGCAACTATCGGTATATAAAAATCCCAAGAAGTTTTTCTTTACACGCAAACTGGTCATACACGTTAAATGAATGTTGTCCAAACGCACCAATCCCAACTAGACCAGCTGACTATCCAGTGTGTATGGCAGATGTTGAGGGAGATAAGTGCCAGATTTCAACATGTATGATCCTTATGGCCAGTGTTACTCACATTTTGTTTGCATGAAAAACACACGGTGGAGGTTAAAAAGCCAAAGGGGCTTTTTGTCAAATGCACCAATTTCTACCGAACTAGTCCACCATCTAATGTGTATGGGGGCCTCCTAACTCTCCTTGCTATTGTGGGAAAGATGGGTTGGGCTTGTTGGATTTGAACATGCCCACATTTTTGTTCCCCTGGGGGGCTACCGCGAGATGTGCCTGGCAGCAGCTTTCTCCCCTGCCCCAATTGAAAACACATACATGTTTGATTGATCGTGCATGTGTGAAAAGGAGATTTGAGGAATAGCTGATGGATGGACAGCGTACAGCCAACTTTTTGACATTGAGACAGTGTAAAAAATTGTAACCTAGTGATGTGCCATAACATAATATGATGGGGATACCCCATGAAATTACACCTTGGGATCCCTTTTAAGGGATTGTTTGAGATCAGAAACAGCACCATTCTTGCCCCACTTACTTTAATAGGGCTGAGGTGCAAAAAAGAGAGCATTCTGCTCTTCTACTCTCATACAACCCCTTCAATGTAAAGTAGCCTTACCATGTTCCAGGGTATGTACATCCATCTGATTTCCCTTAATTCCATTCATTAGCCCAGTGACATGTATATTTTTAGGGGACATAATGTTGAGTATGTAAAAGTTGCATTTTGCTAAATAGTTTTAATAAACATTTGCCGACATATCTTCACCGTGGCTTGTTGCTTCTGGGCAAGTTTTATTACGGCATGAATATTTTAGAGGCAATATAAACCCCAGCGATGTCATGGGTTATATAAAATCCAGGGTCTCAGATCGTGTTCCTGGAATAGGATCTTTTTTAATATTATGTTATCCAGCTTATGGCTGTACATTTCTACAGCCCGGACCGCAAATGTAGTATTGTAGTTTGTGAGCTGTGTATTAATCTGTAATGTATTTACACTGCTGTACGTTACGTCACCTAAAGAGGTTTTCCAGGACTAAGATATTGATGATGACCTACATCCTATGATCATAGGTCATCATTAATATCTCAGTCCTGGAAAACCCCTTTAAGTGATGTAACGTACAACTGTATAAATACATTACATTACTATTACCATAGGATAGGTCATCAATGCCTGATTGGTGGGGGCCCAACACCCGCTATCCCTGCCAATCAGCCACAAATCGCGGTCTGCGATGCATGGGCACCGACCGTGTGCCCGCCATCTGCAGACATGGACCTATTCACTTGAATGGGATCTGCGATGCGCATTCGACGGTCTGCACCACATAAAAATTGTACATGCGCTACTTTTTTGCAGTAGAGAGCCACGGACTCTGTAGTGCTTCCACGGGCTTCTGATCAGTGCCTCCTTTCTGCACCGCACCATATGTTCTGGATTGTGGACCCATTCAAGCTGTTTCCCGGGCCGCAATACAGGCACGGACCGCACACATTCGTGTGCATGAGCCCTAATAGGGTATATACGAACATGATAGTTGCTTTAAATGAAAATCGGCATGCCGGCCTGTTCTCTGCCTTCCATGGCCTATCAGTGCTTTAGGATATTAGATATTTGAGTCTCAGTAATTTCATGCTCCTGTTTCTTTAACATTTACAATGCTATAAAAAAGCGCTAATTCTTGAGTACTGCCGAGCTTTAGTCAGAAATTTGTCTTTCTTATTTAGAAGTGAATGGGCCATTGGAGGATATGATAGAAAGTTCTCTGTATTATTTGAAACTAGTATCAGGATGTTAGAAAGAAATTCACTGCTCTGTTTAGCGATAATGGAAAATTCCATCCATTGTCCTCTCTAGTGATTCTGTCCTTCCCGTACTTAATCATAGTGTGATTTATGGTGGGAAAAAAAAAAGATTTTCTAAATTTGCACTCTATAAAACAAAGTTTCATTGCTCGATATGATGTTCCAGTTCCTGTGTTTGGTACCAGGGTTCCATAGAGAAGGGGCCGGTCTTCAGTTGGCCCTCTCTATCCTCCTCTTAAGGGGACCTAATGCTCTAGGAGATACCCTCAAAGCTTATCAGTCTGCAGGATCTTTTGCAGACTGATATAAACAGGCAGTCTTGTAGAAACCTTGCAGAGAGAGCACAGGGGTAAATCTCCTGGGCTGACAATAGAAAGGGCTGAACAATTTTTTGTCCTACTGCATAGAGTGCAGAGGGGAGAGGCTCCTGCTGCAGCCATTTTCTTAACAGCCAGACACAGGATAGTGAGAAGGAGGAGAGGAGACATGACCGAGCTCTGAGGACACATAGTTAAAGGGGATTTCTCATCTCGGACAATGGGGGCATATTGCTAGGATATGCCCCCACGGCTGAGACCCGCACTTATATCGAGAACGGAGCCCTGAAAGTGAAGGAGAGCGCACTGCGCATGCGCAGCCGCTCTCTATTCATTTCTATGGGGCCGCCGAAAATAGCCGAGCGCTGGCTTGGCTATTGCCGTCTGCCCCATAGAAATGAATGGGAGCATGGGCCGCGCATGCGCAGCATGCTCCTATTCACTTCTATGGGAGAGGCGGGGAATTAGCGCTTGGTGGTGGACGGACCGCGGAAAATCTATTCTCGATATAGGTGCGGGTCCCACCTAGCGATATGCCCCCATTGTCTAAGGTGGAAATACCCCTTTAAACATTTTTTTAAAATATGTTTCTCAGTTTTAATTGTAAAAAAGAGACTACTTAGGATCAAAGCATAGAAGGAGACTAAGGAAGAAAGCGATGGGATGTTTTTTATTTTTTTGTGCATTTTCTGATGTGCTTAGTGTAAAATTTTAGGCGCTGTAGACTTGTGCAAGATTCACTTCACCGAAGGCCACATAATGCTTTTGAATTAACATAAAAGTTTTAAAGGGGTTTTCCAGCCCACAAAACTGGAGTTGGTGTCAGTTGGCTCAGAGTGGCTTAAAGGGTTTGTCCTGGATTCAGAGCTGAACCCGACATATCCCCATTTTCACCCAGGCAACAGTCTCTGAGATAAGCATTGGAGCATTTCATGCTCCGATGCGCTCCCTTGCCCTGCACAATACAGGGCTTTTTGTTTACATTGGCACACTGCTAGGTGGAGGCTTCTGCCTAGCAGTGTTCCCAGTGATGTCACCTGCTCTGATGGGCGGGCTTTAGCGCTGCCCTGGCCGTTGCACAGGCTAGAGCAGCGTTAAAGCCTGCCCATTAGTGCCAGTGACATCTCAAAGCTCAATGCTAGGCGCAAGCCTCCACCTAGCTTTCCCCATGGAGAGCCCGGTACGTCGCCAGATCTCTAGAAAATGCCTTTGGCCTGCGCATTTCAGTGCAGGTTAAAGGAGAGCATTGGAGCATGAAATTCTCCAAAGCTCATATCAGGGAGGCTAAGTAGGGGAAGAAGGGGATATGTCCGGGTTCAGCTCTGAACCTGGACAACCCCTTTAAACTATAAGGAACTGATACTCATCTCACTGATCCCCTGGTGCTGCCATTCCTATGCTACCAATTCTGCCCCAATTCTACTTCCTGCTGCTCTCTTAGTAAATCACTGGCCACAGCCGTGACTAGCCAGCGAATCACTGAGCGGGTTTTGAGACCAGAGGGGGAAGTATAGAGAATCAGGGACCCGGGTAGTAGTGGTACAGCAGCAGGGAATCAGTAATGTGAGTATCAGTTCATTTACAGTACAGACTAAAAGTTTGGACACACCTTCTCATTAAAGAGTTTTCTATATTTTCATGACTATAAAAATTGTAGATTCACACTGAAGGCATCAAAACTATGAATTAACACATGTGGAATTATATACATAACAAAAAAGTGTGAAACAACTGAAAATATGTCATATTCTAGGTTCTTCAAAGTAGCCACCTTTTGCTTTGATTACTGCTTTGCACACTCTTGGCATTCTCTTGATGAGCTTCAAGAGGTAGTCACCTGACATGGTTTTCCAACAGTCTTGAAGGAGTTCCCAGAGATGCTTAGCACTTGTTGGCACCTTTTGCCTTCACTCTGCGGTCCAGCTCACCCCAAACCATCTCGATTGGGTTCAGGTCCGGTGACTGTGGAGGCCAGGTCATCTGGCGCAGCACCCCATCACTCTCCTTCATGGTCAAATAGCCCTTACACAGCCTGGAGGTGTTTGGGGTCATTGTCCTGTTGAAAAATAAATGATGGTCCAACTAAACGCAAACCGGATGGAATAGCATGCCGCTGCAAGATGCTGTAGGTAGCCATGCTGGTTCAGTATGCCTTCAATTTTGAATAAATCCCCAACAGTGTCACCAGCAAAGCACCATCACACCTCCTCCTCCATGCTTCACGGTGGGAACCAGGCATGTAGAGTCCATCCGTTCACCTTTTCTGCGTCACACAAAGACACGGTGGTTGGAACCAAAGATCTCAAATTTGGACTCATCAGACCAAAGCACAGATTTCCACTGGTCTTATTGCCATTCCTTGTGTTCTTTAGCCCAAACAAGTCTCTTCTGCTTGTTGCCTGTCCTTAGCAGTGGTTTCCTAGCAGATATTCTACCATGAAGGCCTGATTCACACAGTCTCCTCTTAACAGTTGTTCTAGAGATGTGTCTGCTGCTAGAACTCTGTGTGGCATTGACCTGGTCTCTAATCTGAGCTGCTGTTAACCTGCGATTTCTGAGGCTGGTGACTCGGATGAACTTATCCTCCGCAGCAGAGGTGACTCTTGGTCTTCCTTTCCTGGGGCGGTCCGCATGTGAGCCAGTTTCTTTGTAGCGCTTGATGGTTTTTGTGACTGCACTTGGGGACACTTTTAAAGTTTTCCCAATTTTTCGGACTGACTGACCTTCATTTCTTAAAGTAATGATGGCCACTCGTTTTTCTTTACTTAGCTGATTTTTTCTTGCCATAATACAAATTCTAACAGTCTATTCAGTAGGACTATCAGCTGTGTATCCACCTGACTTCTCCACAACGCAACTGATGGTCCCAACCCCATTTATAAGGCAAGAAATCCCACTTATTAAACCTGACAGGGCACACCTGTGAAGTGAAAACCATGTCAGGTGACTACCTCTTGAAGCTCATCAAGAGAATGCCAAGAGTGTGCAAAGCAGTAATCAAAGCAAAAGGTGGCTACTTTGAAGAACCTAGAATATGACATATTTTCAGTTGTTTCACACTTTTTTGTTATGTTTATAATTCCACCTGTGTTAATTCATAGTTTTGATGCCTTCAGTGTGAATCTACAATTTTCATAGTCATGAAAATAAAGAAAACTCTTTGAATGAGAAGGTGTGTCCTAACTTTTGGTCTGTACTGTATGTTTTTAAGCCACGCTTTTTTTAAAACTAGGAAACCCCTTTAAACAATCTTTTGTCAATACAATTCTGCTTGAGGATCTGCCACCAGATTTCACAGTACAAACTGTATACCTTATTAAAAGATCTCTTAGACCTGACGATACTGATGTACTTACTTTGACAGTCCAGTGAATAAGGGGGGGGGGGGAGTTCCTATCCAAACTAAAAACCTGCAAAAACCAACAAGCTCTATCCTGAAAGCTTTAAGTATACATTCTGTGTATTATATCATAGCCAGTTAGTGCCACTTCCCCCAAAAACATTTTTCAAAAACCAATTGCAACAAATTAGCAGCCACACCTGCGGAGAGACCTTCAATTTTACCAATCTTGTGTCAGTGCAATTCTGCTTGAGGATCTGCCGCCAGCTTTCACAGTACACACTATATACATTATTAAAAGATCTCTTAGGCCTGATTATACTGATGTACTTACGTTGACAGTTCATGTCAGAGTCTAGTGGATGGGGATAAAAAGTTCTGAACTAAAACCTGCAAAAACCTACAAGCTCTATCCTGAAAGCTGTAAATGCACATTCTATGTATTATATCATAGTCAGTGCCATTTCACGAAACCATTTTTCAAAAAACCAAATGCAACAAAGAAGCAGCCACACCTGCGGAGAGACTCTCACCAAAGGAATATTTTCCCGGGACTCCTAGGATTTTAATCTTGCTGCGTCTGCCACTCATACAGTTCCTGAATGCTTTTAGTCAGCACAAAGCACAAAGTGTAATGCTCTATTTTGTCATTTTCCCAGACAGCAGGTCTATGAAATAACCATAGTAATGTTATATCGCAAATTGCCTTACGTTTCCCTGCAATTTCCGACAGTGCTTGTGTGTGGGACCGCACTCTGAATGCAATATGAATCGGTTAGATGTTTTATCTCATTTGTGTTTCATTACATTCTGTAAGTAACTAACAACCCTTCCCTCTACTCTCCCGTGGGCAGCTAACTTGGCAGGAGGATTGTAAATTACTTAGCCCAGTATCAGATTATTGTCGTAGGAAAGGTTGTAAAATTGATACAACAAATTTAAAAAAATACACGTTGGCAGCACTATTATAGATAATGGAGGGACTAGCTCGCGGGTTTTATGCCAAGTTACAGTGATCCAGACTCACGGATGAGCAGGACATTGGCAAAACAGGCTGCTCCCTGAACAGCTGCCAGGAAAAAAAATTAGAAACGTGTCCAGTTGTATTCCAGCTTAGTTTGCTTTTCCTCTGAAGTCCACCTAATGCACCAATTGCAAAGTTAGTAAAAGCTAACAATACCCGAATGCACGATCACGCAACAAAATTAATAAATGCAGTATAGAACAAAACTTTTCTTGCACAAGCATTGCATAAAAACAGCGGTATATAATGTACACAAAAAAATGAAGAAAATCTCTTTTTTCTATACTGGTGCTGCAAAAAAAAAATGTCTATTAATTTATTAATAGTAACATAGTACATAAGGCCGAAAAAAGACATTTGTCCATCCAGTTCGGCCTGTCATCCTGCAAGTTGATCCAGAGGAAGGCAAAAAAAAACAAACTGTGAGGTAGAAGCCAATTTTCCCCACTTTAGGGGAATAAAAAATTCCTTCCCGACTCCAATCAGGCAATCAGAATAACTCCCTGGATCAACGACCCCTCTCTAGTAGCTATAGCCTGTAATACTATTACACTCCAGAAATACATCCAGGCCCCTCTTAAATTCCTTTATTGTACTCACCATCACCACCCCCTCAGGCAGAGAGCTCCATAGTCTCACTGCTCTTACCGTAAAGAATCCTCTCCTATGTTTGTGTACAAAAATTATATAATAATAATAAATAATAATTAATTATAAATTTATATAAATCCCCAAAAAGTAAAAAAAATAAACTACAATTTCTCCAGCATAAAAAAAGGCCTCATACAGCAATGTCAGTGGTAAAATTAAAAAGTTATGGCTGCAGAAATCTCATAAGCAAAAAACAAAAAAAAATTGATGTACAATTAAAGAGATCATCCGAAGACATGATTTTCATAACAAAAGTTTAGAAAGGCAGTTAGTATCTGTTTCCTCGTGTCTCCCTTTGTGCATGCTGTTAATCTGTGCTTAAAAGGTGAGCTTAAAAGAATAAGTCTCCATCACCCTCTGGCAGCTGACAATATAGTCCAGTCTTATTCCCTGGAGGAGACTTATCAGCTATACTGAAGCTCTTCTCCTTCCCTGACAAGCAGGGCAGATGGCTATTTCCATTGGCTTCCCTGCAGTGAGGATCACTATGCAGAGACCTGGCTGAGGAGAGAGTGACTGAGCATGTGTGACCAGCTGCACTCAGCTCATTAGGTGGATATGCACATTGCTTGTACACTCTGAACACCTGGTGGCGCCTTAATATGTAAGTAATTGTCTTACTCTTCATTGGATTAAATTTTAACCGTCTATGAAAGTGTTTATTTGAACTAAACAATAAATGATATTTAAGCCCTCCATACCACGGCAGTTTTTCAGTTTTTCATTTTAGTTTTTTACTCTCTGCCATAACCTCTAGTATTTTTCTGTTCAAATAGCCATACACAGGTGTAGTGGGATGCTTGGAAAACTAATTCTGTATGGGGTGGAATTGGAGAAAAACATAATTCCACCATATTTGTAAGAGTTTTGTTTTTACAGAGTTCCCTATATAGTAAAACTGACTTGTTACCTTAATTTTTATTCTTTATTATTATTTTTAAAATGGGCAAAGGGGGGGAAAGTGATTTAAATTTTTATATATTTTGTATTTTTTTTAATATTTTTAAGACTTTTATTTAGGTCCCCTTAGGGGACTTAAACATACAATCCTCTGATCACTTTCCCATAGACTGCAATCATTTAATATTGCAGTCTGTGGGAAAACCACTGCCTTCATATCAAACCCTGCCACCTGCCGGGCTTGATAGGAACTTCACTATGGCAGGCCTCTCAGCCTTTAGAAGTCCCAAGGCTGCCATTGCAACCGAAGGTCTCCCTTGATCTCAGCACAAAGGAACCGCAGGATTTAACCGATCAGATGCTTTAGTCACAAATGATCACAGCATCTGACAGGTTAAAAGTCTATGATCAGCGTTATCACCAATCACGGACTCTGCCTCCGGGTGTCTGCATTCACAACATCACGCCTGATGTCGTGAATGGGCTAATGGTGGGACAACCCCTTAAGGCTGGTGAATCTCCACTGATCGCCTAGTAAAAGTCTATCCCGAGGATAGGCCATCGCTTAGGAAAGGCTGGACAATCCCTTTAACTCATTTAGTAGAGTTTATTTAGAAAATACTATATAGTGATACAACTGAATAAAAAAAATGGTGGGGTTGTACTCTCAAAGATGAGGACAAGCACTTAAAAGCCAACATAAAATCAACCAGTTTTGATCAGAGATGATCTTCTCAGAGAGGCGGTCTTCTGGAGAGGCTTCATTGTATCTTTTTCATTTAGATGTTACAATAATAATTACATTCCCTTATTATTATTATTATTATTATTATATTCTAAGCCCTCTGACTTAGCAGTTGAATATAATTGGAATTCTGTACAAATTGATAGTTTGCCAGATGTCCCCGTGATTTAATATACACGCTTTCCTATCCTGTCCCTTGGTAAACTGCTATCTGCATTTGCCATCATTAAAATTAATTAGGATATGATTATCTTCACTCCTCTTACTGTGCAGTGATATTTAGGTATTGAAAAGTTGAGATGGCGTGGAGGAGAGGCAGCTGAGTTTTCTGTCTGTTATTTTTTTTTTAAGGGTTGTGGATTTGAAAAATATGACTGGTTTCTTCCAGAAACAGCGCCACACCTGACCATGGGCTGTGTCTGGTATTGCATATCAGCTACATTGAAGTGAATGAGGTTGCACTGAAAAACCGCACACAACCTTTGGATGAGTTTGATGCTTTTTTTTGGAAGAAGTTCTGCCCTCAGAGCAATGGCACAGGTGAGAGATTGACAGGGCCAGGTGAGATGTCTGGCCCTGTCAATCAAGGAGGAAGGGAAAGTCTCTTGAGCAGCTGCTCGGTGCAGAGGAGACTGATTTTGAATTAATTCAATTGGTTAGAATCTATTTACTCATCTCAGTTTATGACCTGTTCCTGTTCAATATCAGATCGCCAGAGATCTGACCCCCTGCACCCCCACCGATCAGCTGTTTGAGAGTAGCTCTGGAGCTGGAAATAAGCATCAGAACTCCTCTTTCCATTGCCTAGTGGCTGTACTTGGTATTGCAGCTTAATCCTATTCATTTGAGTGGGACTGAGCTTCAGAAAGGATGAGCGCCACAGCCCCTTCCAACAGCTGATCGGACCACTGGAGGATCAGTCATCAATATTTAGTTCCCAGAAGATCCCTTTATGTATGGTCCAAGCAAAAATGTGTTGTGTGTAGGGCAAGGCTTCATATGGAGTTTTGCAGTGTCATGTGCAGCACTCTAAGGCCCCTTTCACAGAAAAAAGTTTTCCATATGGGTGCAATGTTTGAATTGAACGCATTGCACCCACACTGAATCCTGACCTATTCATTTCTAAAAACGCATCAAAACTGATATCATCCGTGTGAGAAAAAACTGAACCACTGAACGCAGACAAAACTGACTGCACTTGTGTCCAAAACCATCAGTTTTTTCCTGAACAGATCCAGACACAATCGATATTGTTTGTTTTAAAGGGACCCTAACTCTGTACTAGGTATAACAAAGTACAGTACAAGTCATGAAAGGTAGGTAAGCAAGCAGCCCTGAACTCCACCCATACCACTGTTCCTACCTACTTGCACAATCTGCTCTAAATGGTGGCCCACAACTTAGTGATGGTCCCTGACTTGACTTAGTGTAGGGGCCTAAACTTAAATCGATAAAGAAGCAGTCAGACAAAAAGAGCGGCCCAGAGAGGACCAAATTAGAATGTAAAAGCTAAGTCAAATACACAGCAGAGTGAAACCAGGAGATACCATCATAGACAAAGTCAGCAGTCAAAGGCAATGTCAAAAACTAGCAGAGTCTAATATCAAACAATGTCTAATATCAAGCAAGGTAAAAAAATAAAACATGGCAAAGTCAAATGCCAGGAGGTCACATCAGAGGCAAAAACACAGTACAGTGCCAAAGTCATAGAAGAAGCCAAAAGGTCAGTGATCCAGAGTAACAAACACTGAACTACTTAGTGAGGCAGGAATACCAATCACAGGCAACTGTAGCAAGCAGCTGCATGTTTAAATAGCCTATCCTCAGGAAGAATGTGACGTCTGCACCAAGCTTGGTCGACCAGGCCAACATTAAGCGGGGCTGGTTGCCGTAGCAACAAATTGCCGCCATAGTGCCGACGGACACGTTGCAGTTGGGCAGATGGGTAAGTACATGAAAGTATATCAGTTTTGCTCAAAGTTTACCATTATAAGGTATAGATTAGAACCCCCAAGCTGGTCAAAATAGCAACCAGTGTGAGGCCACCAGCATCTAAATCAAGAATAAAGTAGCTTTATTACAGACAAGAAGACCATTTATAATAGGTGTCACCTGGGCTGAACTTGGAACATGAATAATAGAGTGTTTTGACATCTCCACTGCAAATGCATGAAGATTTTTAGGGCAAACCTCAATCTGCTGATCTCTTAGAAATCTGAAAACCTGGGAAATTTAAGGCCCATAATCCTTAGAAACTAAATATGTTCCCATCTGTGAGGAAGGGTTTGAAATGAAGTATATATCAGTAATGAAAATGAAAATAAATCTTAGGGTGGATATGATAAATCCACAGAAGCTTCTCTGACAATCTGCCGGCTCTTAGATAATATGAGTATATTTCAAGGAGGAGATAGGACCTTGTGTTAAAAAAAAAAGAAGGAAGGTTCACAGACAGAGGTTTATCCTTGTGGCATCTCTGCTTTATCAACCACCTATGGTTAAGAAATAGCTTCTAAACTGCATCAAAATAACTAAAGGGAACCATCAAAAAAAGTCAAATCTACCACTCATGAGAGTATATATAACAATATTATATAAATATAATCATATAATAACAGTATAGCATTGTATTTTCTAGCAGTCATGTCTGTGGCCTTCTCCTTAAAGAGGACCTGTCACTGCTCCTGACATGTCTGTTTTAGCGAATCGGTCAAAATTTTGATTTGGGGTAGAATCGGTTGACCAATTCGATTCATGTCTAAATCGATTTTATCTGAATCAAAGGTGCTCCAATTGGCATGAAAATTTGTGTATGATACTCTGAGGCCTCCTAGGACTCCAAGGACTTTTTTTTATCTCTAGTCTTTCACTTTTTCTTTATATTTTTTATCTTCTTTTCTCTCCAATTCTCCAAAAAATCAGCTTCTAGATGCAACTCGAATTTTTACAAAATTCAAGTCAAGTCCAGTTTTTTTAAATCAATTTACTCATCTCTACTCATAGGTTGCTAGCACCCTTGCAGACTTCTAAAATGATGGCGCAGATGTTCTCAGTTGAGCACCATGGCCCTTATTTTCCATTCGGCTTACCAAGCTAGTGGTGTATAGACTCATAGAACATCCATAGACTTTTAATGAAACTCTAAATCATTTGCTTTGCTCCTGGAAATCCGAGAGCTGAACAGAAATGATAGGCACAGCCCTAAGCTAAGTGTTTCCGTTACCTCACTTCATCAATCAGTGGGGGTCTCAGCAACCAGACTGTGGTGT
This sequence comes from Bufo gargarizans, assembly GCF_014858855.1. Taxonomy (NCBI): domain Eukaryota; kingdom Metazoa; phylum Chordata; class Amphibia; order Anura; family Bufonidae; genus Bufo; species Bufo gargarizans. The sequence continues at coordinate 171,029,349 of NC_058087.1, read as the reverse complement.
CCAGGTAATGGTTTCTCAACTAGAATACACATTTTTATATTCTGTGTTATATTTGTTATTCACTATACTTAGTTTGATTTGCTGCCATCTAGTGGCCATTGTTATATTTGGTTTATGAAATTATCTATGGTTGTTATTCATTGTCATTCATCTTATAACTGCTCCTCCTCTGTGAGCTCATATCCTGTGTCCTGCAGTGTTTTCCTGCTTGGCAGACATGCTTCACAGAGCTGAGGAGAGGATTTTTTCCTTTGGCCTCTATCGTACTTTTAATAAATTACCTAAAGGCATATCCATTGCATCCCCCTCACTGAAATTGTACATGCAACTGGTATCACTAGGGTAATGATTATTGCGAGTTCACTATCTTCCATTGCCTCTACAAGAGATTGCCACTCACACTCATCAGAGGCTTCTCTCACTTACATCGGTGACAGAATACAGGCACAAATCAATCAACATTTCTGACATGTCACTATGATATGTAAGAAATGTCGTAGTGTGTGGAGAGGCAGACAAACACCCAGCTCTTCTGTTCTGGGGCCCATGTTGATATTTACTATGGGCCCCATCAATGTACTCCAATAATATTTTTTTTTACATTTTTCCTATTTATGAACACACATTCAACTTTAATATTTCGTTTGACCGCCTTTAGCTTTGATTACGGCATGCATTCGCTGTGGCATTGTTTCGATAAGCTTCTGCAATGTCACAAGATTTATTTCCATCCAGTGTTGCATTCATTTTTCACCAAGATCTTGCATTGATGATGGTAAAGTCTGACCGCTGCGCAAAGCCTTCTCCAGCACATCCCAAAGATTCTCAATGGGGTTAAGGTCTGGACTCTGTGGTGGCCAATCCATGTGTGAAAATGATGTCTTATACTCCCTGAACCACTCTTACACAATTTGAGCCAGTTGATTCCTGGCATTGTCATCTTGGAATATGCCCGTGCCATCAGGGAAGAACAAATCCATTGATGGAATAATCTGGTCATTCAGTATGTTCAGGTAGTCAGCTGACCTCATTCTTGGAGCACATACTGTTGCTGAACCTAGACCTGACCAACTGCAGCAACCCCAGATCATAGCACTGCCCCCACAGGCTTGTACAGTAGGCACTAGGCATGATGGATGCATCACTTCATCTGCCTCTATTCTTACCCTGATGCACCCATCACTCTGGAACAGGGTAAATCTCGACTCATCAGACCACATGACCTTCTTCCATTACTCCAGAGTCCAATCTTTATGCTCTCTAGCAAATTGAAGCCTTTTTTTCTGCTTTGCCTCACTGATTAGTGGTTTTCTTACGACTACACAGCTGTTCAGTCCCAATCCCTTGAGTTCCCTTCACATTGTGTGTGTGGAAATTCTCTTACTTTCACTATTAAACATAGACCTGAGCTCTACTGTTTTTCTGCGATTTGATTTCACCAAACGTTTAAGTGATCGCCGATCACGATCATTCAGGATTTTTTTGGACAGTTCTTAACCCAATTTAAGTAGTTTCTGCAATCTCCTTAGATGTTTTCTCTGCTTGATGCATGCCAATGATTTGCCCCTTCTCAAACAGACTAACATCTTTTCCACGACCACGAGATGTGTCTTTCGACATGGTTGTTCAAGAAATGAGAAGCAACTCATTGCACCACCTGGGGTTAAATAACTTGTTGCCAGCTGAAAGATAACCGCGCATGCAGTAATTATCCAATAGGAGGCTCATAACTGTTTGCTTAGTTAATTCCAGATGGTGACTTTTTTTTTGCACAGGCAGTGTATATTGTCATAAGCAGCAGTCAGCATTCTGCACTTCCATTTATTTTTTTTTTTCTTAAAGCCCTGAAGCTAGATTGAGTAGTTCTGATATTAACATCATGTTAGAGGACTGCCATTTCTTCCCCTTATCTAATATAATTTAAAAACTGGATCCAAAAGGGGGAAGCAGAGCTTTAAAGATCAGATCAGAGAGATGTCTGTAGGCGAGAATTATTAAAAAACAAAATTTGAGATGTATTTACAGTGAAACTCGGCCTGATACTTTTCCCATCATTTTTAGCTAAGAAAACAAGGAAATGTCACCACAAATTACTATATTTTTCTAATCAAAGTTCACGTCTCTTCCAAGATTTTACCAAACATCAATTAATCATATCCAGCAATAATTGCCCATTTTAATGTCATTTATTCATTTAGCAATTAAGTTACCCAAATGTCACCTTATTTAATGTAGTCTTTAGAAAAGAAGTAGAATATGCAAGTAAATCAGACCTTCAGGCATGCTTTCATCATCTGAAACCTATCTAGTCCAATGGTGACAATCAACATACGTCCCTAAATTACAACTAGGGGTGGGAGAGCAGAACATGCATACAAGCCATATGGGCTTTATATGCACTTCGGTTGACGATGGACTAAAAGTTGCCACACCAGCTCCTCCAAATTTGTAAAGGAGGAATGGACAACCATTTGGCATTGGACCACAACCACTTTCATCAAGGTCATTGGAAACCAGAGGTGCAGTGAGCCCCTGAGGAGCCGAGGCAGAGGATGGGAGGGGCCCTGATGAAATGCTGTGTCATGGTGTACTTCCTCAGGGTGTTGCTCCCTGGGGATTGGAAAAGTAGTTTGAAGAACAAGCCCAGAAGTGAATGTATAACATCTCTTTTTACTAAGTGCAAAAATGTGGCGGAGTGGTTGATCTAGAGACTCAGAGATCCAAAGTGTCAGTGCTGCTGAAAACCCCTCTCCGGAGAGGAGACACCTGAAACTATTTGAGTTTCAAAACGCATTTGAAAAAGATCCATAAAAGACAAGCTGCAGTATCAAAAGCACGAGATACATACCTGCAAAGTGAATAAATGGCAGAGCTTGTCGTCCTAATATTTTCAATACTCATGCACTAACTAAAGTGTCGGCACAAGCGCGGGGACGGACCGCAAGGCTCAGCGATCCCGGAGTAATAGAAGGAGTTTAAACAGTCCTCACTGATAAAGCCACGTATGTATCAATCTATCTATTGGTAGTGGCCGACTGTACAATAAGACGGGTACACCGGGATACTGGTAAGAGACGCAAGAGCGCAACGTACCCCGCTTAACCATACAGTATATAAATTACGCTCTACATTGTCATCAATAGGCAAACGCAGTATGAAACTACAGTGAGACTGAACTTTATATATTAACTCCAAATGATAATAGAGATATGCTATATATGAATATAGAGTCAGGTCCATAAATATTAGGACATCGACACAATTCTAACATTTTTGGCTCTATACACCACCACAATGGATTTGAAATGAAACAAACAAGATGCGCTTTACCTGCAGACTGTCAGCTTTAATTTGAGGATATTTACATCCAAATCAGGTGAACGGTGTAGGAATTACAACAGTTTGCATATGTGCCTCCCACTTGTTAAGGGGCCAAAAGTAATGGGACAATTGGCTTCTCAGCTGTTCCATGGCCAGGTGTGTGTTATTCCCTCATTATCCCAATTACAATGAGCAGATAAAAGGTCCAGAGGTCATTTCCAGTGTGCTATTTGCATTTGGAATCTGTTGCTGTCTAATCTCAAGATGAGATCTAAAGAGCTGTCACTATCAGTGAAGCAAGCCATCATTAGGCTGAAAAAACAAAACAGAGAGATAGCAAAAACATTAGGCGTGGCCAAAACAACTGTTTGGAACATTCTTAAAAAGAAGGAACGCACCGGTGAGCTAAACAACACCAAAAGACCCGGAAGACCACGGAAAACAACTGTGGTGAATGACCAAAGAATTCTTTCCCTGGTGAAGAAAACACCTTTCACAACAGTTGGCCAGATCAAGAACACTCTACAGGAGGTAGGTGTATGTGTGTCAAAGTCAACAATCAAGAGAAGACTTCACCAGAGTGAATACAGAGGGTTCACCACAAGAGGTAAACCATTGGTGAGCCTCAAAAACAGGAAGGCCAGATTAGAGTTTGCCAAACGACATCTAAAAAAGCCTTCACAGTTCTGGAACAACATCCTATGGACAGATGAGACCAAGATCAACTTGTACCAGAGTGATGGGAAGAGAGGAGTATGGAGGAGGAAAGGAACTGCTCATGATCCTAAGCATACCACCTCATCAGTGAAGCATGGTGGTGGTAGTGTCATGGCGTGGGCATGTATGGCTGCCAATGGAACTGGTTCTCTTGTATTTATTGATGATGTGACTGCTGACAAAAGCAGCAATATGAATTCTGAAGTGTTTCGGGCAATATTATCTGCTCATATTCAGCCAAATGCTTCAGAACTCATTGGACGGCGCTTCACAGTGCAGATGGACAATGACCCAAAGCATACTGCAAAAGTAACCAAACAGTTTTTTAAGGGAAATAAGTGAAATGTTATGCAATGGCCAAGTCAATCACCTGACCTGAATCCGATTGAGCATGCATTTCACTTGCTGAAGACAAAACTGAAGGGAAAATGCCCCAAGAACAAGTAGGAACTGAAGACAGTTGTAGTAGAGGCCTGGCAGAGCATCACCAGGGATGAAACCCAGCGTCTGGTGATGTCTATGCGTTCCAGACTTCAGGCTGTAATGGAATGCAAAGGATTTGCAACCAAGTATTAAAAAGTGAAAGTTTGATTTATGATTATTATTCTGTCCCATTACTTTTTGTCCCTTAACAAGTAGGAGGCACATATGCAAACTGTTGTAATTCCTGCACCGTTCACCTGATATGGATGTAAATACCCTCAAATTAAAGCTGACAGTCTGCAGGTAAAGCACATCTTGTTCATTTCATTTCAAATTCATTGTGGTGTATCTAACTGTATATACCGCAGCATATGAACTTGGTTCCAAAACTGCGTGAGCTCCACAATTGGAACTAAAAGAGGGACCGTGACTACAATTAACTATAAATACTAATATATCACTATACATATATATATTTCAATTTTTTTTATCCTTGTCTTATATGAAATATTTTTTATTTTTTTTATATTTTATAATTGTTGGTTGGATTCTTATATGAATTGTATCTTAAAATAAATGTTAGATTAATTAATTAGAGCCGACCATTGGTTGAATGATAAAGTACTGTAGCTAGGTGGTTATAGCAGGCCGTGCTCTATACTGGTGAGCTCTTCACATAGAGTGTATATATCCTAAGTGCAAAATGTACCTTATGGTACATCCAATACCAGCAGATTCAAAGTGCAGTTTCTGGCACTAGTTAAGGAGGTATGGAATCGGGTTGGTCACTTGTAGGTATAAGTGTCCACTGTCAAGTGCAGACTATCTGGTCTAGTGGTAGTTTAGGTGATAGGTGTCTGAGCCATAGTCCCTTACCTTACAGCAGTGGCTGTAATGCAGTTCTCAGCTGTTCACTCTGCTGTCTTGTCTCTCAAGTGCTTTTCTTGAGGCTCACTCGAGTTGGTCTCTCTGGAGAATATCCACGAGGAGCATGAGCTCTGCATTGGGCCTTTTCTCCTCTCTCTGTCTAAACTTCAACTCCCCTCTCTTGGCAGGAAGCGGGACCAACCCACTCCTGCCAAGGGTCAAGCAACTGGGTGGTAAGCCTTGCTTCTGCCAACCATTTGCTAACCATACCTCTTACTAGAACCTACGGAATGCAGTTCTTAGCTGTTCATTCTGCTGTCTTGTCTCTCAAGTGCTTTTCTTGAGGCTCACTCAATTTGGTCTCTCTGGAGAATATCCACGAGGAGTGGGAGCTCTGCGGTGTGCTTCCTCTCTGTCTACACAGCAACTACTTCTCCTTGTAGGAAGCGGGACCAACCCACTCCTACCAAGGGGGGAGGCACAGGGTGGTTAACCCTGCTTCTGACAACCATTTGCTAAGCATACCTCTTACTGGAAGCTACGGAATGTAGTTCTTAGCTGTTCACACTGCTGTCTTGTCTCTCAGGTGCTTTTCTTGAAGCTCACTCAAGTTGGTCTCTCTGGAGAATATCCACCAGGAGCAGGAGCTCTGCAGTGTGATTCCTCTACCCTCTCTGTCTACACAGCAACTCCTCCTCCTGGTAGGAAGTGGGACCAACCCACTACTACCAAGAGGGAGGAACAGGGTGGTTAGCCCTGCTTCTGCCATCCATTTGCCATCCATACCACATACTGGAACCTATGGCCAAAACAGCATAAAATACATAACATTAAATAACAATAAAACTATTTGCAGATACCTCTGGTCTGGGGTACTACAGAGCCACCCAGAGGCACACTATGGAGGCATACTGCACAATGCTATATGCGCTTGCCCCATTGTTTGTTAGACTAAAGTCTTATAGAAATTTAGAGTCTACAGTGGTTAATCCCCTGCTGATCGGTTCCATTTTCGGATGAGGGGCTGGGCTTAGACAAGGGAGAGGGGAGTACTTAAAAAGGTTCTTCTGGAGATGGAAAATATTGGGAAAGGGCTCAGAGTTCGTTCAAAAAATAAAATAAAACTTATGCGCATGAGCTGGCGGTAGAAAAAAAAGCAGCATATCTTCACAGAGAAGAAAAGGATAGGGCATGTTGAAATCCAATTCCCAATCTTTTACGCCCCTGACATCTGCCCGGCTCTTCCTGCCGAAATCAACAGGTTCAGCGACATTTCTTAAGGAGAACAACAAAGGCACAGAACAATACATCTCAACCTTCATTAGAGATTCTGTAGTGAACTCTCCGGCAGAAGACTGGATCACAAATTTCAATTAGAACGTCTTTTTAACCTTAGCAAATGGGTTACAGTAAAACATTCATGGCAGATTGGAATAGCGTTTTAATGGACTGGCATGCTTATTGCATTTACTTTTTACAGGTTTTAAACATGAATTGTAGAAAACGCAAACAGAATCCATAAAAAGAAGCTTTCTTTCCCTCCACCTGTCTATTTTAGGAGCAGCGATATTTAAATTGATGGCCGCTGTTCGCTTTATAGGAATATAATAGATTCACTCGGTAAAGATTAATTTGGTATAATGCCATTTCATAAAACATGTCCGCTTAGTGGAAATGCTTTGTTTGCTTGTGTGAAATTTATTGATGCTATTTGTAAAATCCAGTTTTATGGGAGACTTTTATCCTTTGTATCTGAAATGCTAATGGAGGCGATGCAGCCTGTTGATAATAATGAGAGAATTTACTCGGCAATGAAGAGTGTGGATTGTTCTAGAAGCAGCTCCCCTTTTGTCCACAGGTTGTTTCTGGTATTGCAGCTCTTTCAAGTGATTTTCCTTAAAGGGGTTGTCCCATTAAGACAACTTATCAAGTGTTTGAATGATGTGGGTCTGGCCACTGGGGCCCCTAACGATCACTAGAACGGGAGACGGTATTACCCATTTGAGTAGAGTGGCAGATACATGTGTGTGTGCCACTTCATTCAACTGTATGGGAATGCCACAGATAGCCAAGTACATAGAGCTGCAAGGAGTGGCGCCACGCATCAGTGGGCGTGACTGCCACTCCATTCAAATGGGGGAATATGTGATTGGCATGGGTCTCAGCAGTCCATCCCCTACCAATCAGGCACCTATCCCCACCTTGCGGTTAGGCGATAAGAAGTCTTAATAGGACATCCCCTTAATGAAAAAGATGATAAGTCCAAAATGTTACTGCCCTCATAGGCACTACCTCCATAAAGGAGGCTTTCATTTTTCTTAAAACAGCGCCACCCCTTTCCATAGGTTGTGCCAGATATTACAGTCCAATACCATTTACTTCAATGCGTTGGAGCTGCAACACCAGACACAATTCATGGACTAGAGTCCATTTTTTGCTAATCCTGGGCAGCCTTTAAGAAATGTAGAATAACACGCAGCACATAAAGGGACGATAGGAGCCCCACCCCTGAGGTACAGTAGTAGATGAGATTACTACTTCTTATAGCCAGCCTTTCAGTTATGAGACTTACCGGATTCTCAGCATTATGGGGGAGTAGTTATTAAAATGAAGAGGGGAAAAAAGACTTATGGGCACGTTTTAGACGCCCTGTACCTGTACACCGGAAATATGTAGAGGCGCCGGCCTCTTCATGACTTCGGCGGACCCAGTGGCGATTCTAAATTATAAGACAGCTTCCTTGCTGTCTTACATTTAGACCATTTTCTATGCCTAAATCAGGAGAAAATTATGACTGAGACCGGCCTGATGGCCCGCCCCCTTCCACACCACGCCCACTTTTTCAGACCTGGTGTGAGCGGGGAAGAAGTCGCAGATTCTGACGTAAAATGGCGTGCGACAGAATCGCCGCCAGATATACGCCCTTTTAAAGGGGTTGTCCGAGTGATTAATACTAATGTTGGATAGGTCATCAGTAAGCTTGAGCGAAGTTCAAAAAGTCCGTTGTTAATGCTGTTTCCGTACAGCATTAAAATGTATTGGCTCTGTGTAGCCAATCTTTGTATCGCCCGAAGTTGCGCGAGACTTCAGTGAATTACTGTGGTACTCTTATGTGCTGGCTGGTATCTCGGTACCAAATTCCACTTCAGATTCCTATTTTAAAATGTTTTTAAATACGCAGATAGGAATACCAAAGTCATTCACTGAAGTCTCGCGTATCTTCGGACGATACGAAGTTTGGCTACACGGAGCCAATACATTTTAATGCTGTACGGAAAACAGCATTAACAATAACGTTTTTGAACAAATCGGATCTATGATACGTATATATATACACACACACTGAACAAAAATATAAACACAACACTTTCGGTTTTGCTCCCATTTTACATGAACTGAACTCAAAGATCTGAAACATCTTCTACATACACAAAAGACCCATTACTCTCAAATATTGTTCACAGATCTGTCTAAATCTGTGTTAGTGAGCGCTTCTCCTTTGCCGAGATAATCCATCCCACCTCACAGGTGTGGCATATCAAGGTGCTGATTAGACAGCATGAATATTGCACAGGTGTGCATTAGACTGCCCACAATAAAAGACCACTCTGAAATGTGCAGTTTGATCACACAGCACAATGTCACAGATGTTGCAACGTTTGAGGGAGCGTGCAATTGGCATGCTGACTGCAGGAATGTCTACCAGAGCGGTTGCCTGAGCAATCAATGTTCATGTCTCTACCATAAGCCGTCTCTAAAGGCGTTTCAGAGAATTTGGCAGTACATCCAACCGGCCTCACAACCGCAGACCACGTCATAATTAGCAATCTGAACACCGGATATTCTTCATATTATGTACAGCGTCATATACACTCACCTAAATAATTATTAGGAACACCTGTTCTATTTCTCATTAATGCGATTATCTAGTCAACCAATCACATGGCAGTTGCTTCAATGCATGTAGGGTTGTGGTCCTGGTCAAGACAATCTCCTGAACTCCAAACTGAATGTCAGAATGGGAAAGAAAGGTGGGCTACAACAGCAGAAGACCCCACCGGGTACCACTCATCTCCACTACAAATAGGAAAAAGAGGCTACAATTTGCACAAGCTCACCAAAATTGGACTGTTGAAGACTGGAAAATGTTGCCTAGTCTGATGAGTCTCGATTTCTGTTGAGACATTCAAATGGTAGAGTCCGAATTTGGAGTAAACAGAATGAGAACATGTATCCATCATGCCTTGTTACCACTGTGCAGGCTGGTGGTGGTGGTGTAATGGTGTGGGGGATGTTTTCTGGGCACACTTTAGGCCCCTTAGTGCCAATTGGCCATCGTTTAAATGCCACGGGCTACCTGAGCATTGTGTCACGGCGAGCGTGCACTCAGACTCACAGATAACCCACCAATCGGGCTCTGGGCGAGAGACAGGGGAAGGGTCACCTCCTAGCTAATCCATGACCTCTTTCCCTGCACTGCTCAGCCCACATGCAGACCTTAAAGGTAGGTATAATGTGTCCCCGTGCCTGGGCTGAAAAAACCCTAAATTCCCTGAGATGGTGAAGAGGGGAAATAGGAGCAGCTTGCTCGCACAGAACCTGGATGGGAGATATGACACAAAACAACCAAACTTGAAATCACACTTATCTTTCTGAGCTGGAACAGACAACCTTCCTTCCTAGCTTCCAAGACCACAATGATTCCTATATTCCGCTCAGAGCACTGGACTGGTGTGCTATTTAAACTAATGACCCCACCCAGTGCACCTGATGAGAGGCGGATCCAGCACGGCTCCAAAACAAACACTAAACTCGTGCTGCTATCCTGGCCGACCTCCGCACATCGTCAGAGTGGGGCATGACACATTGTTTCTGACCATGTCCATCCCTTCATGACCACCATGTACCCATCCTCTGATGGCTACTTCCAGCAGGATAATGCACCATGTCACAAAGCTTGAATCATTTCAAATTGGTTTCTTGAACATGACAATGAGTTCACTGTCCTAAAATGGCCCCACAGTCACCAGATCTCAACCCAATAGAGCATCTTTGGGATGTGGTGGAACGGGAGCTTCGTGCCCTGGATGTGCATCCCTCAAATCTCCATCAACTGAAAGATGCTATCCTATCAATATGGGCCAACATTTCTAAAGAATGCTATCAGCACCTTGTTGAATCAATGCCACGTAGAATTAAGGCAGTTCTCAAGGCAAAAGGGGGTCCAACACCGTATTAGTATGGTGTTCCTAATAATTCTTTAGGCGAGTGTACATCAGCCCCAGTCCCATAATGCACCATGCTGGTACTTAGCTATAGCCTTTGCTTCAATTCCCTCCCTCCGAAATATAAGCGCGCAGCACATTTCCTATGTAACAATGAGATTTTATCGGCGCCTGCGTCCCGCACTGCGTGAAGCTATGTGGGAAGCCCGGCGCTGGGACTCTCTTCCGCGAGTCTTTTAAGTGGGTGGATCTGATTGATGTGGTGATTTCAATGCTTCCATCACCCACGAGACCGTCTTCCGCATAAGTCTTTTGTTCCTCTCCATTTTGATCATTTCAAGCTGACTCTAATACACCTAATTACGCTCCGTCTTATCTCCAGCAAATCTTTCACTATTTTGAATAGATATTAGAAATGCTAATAATTGCCATTGTTAATGAAATGGGAATATTTTATATCAGATTTACACTCTGGGTCATAACAGACACGAATTCTCCTCTGTGCTTCAGAAGATTGAAAATAGCAAGTTTTACCATTCCAAGTTACTTTGGAGATTCTCATAATTCGGTATTTATGGGATGAGTGTGATGCTGAACTAAAGGATTTTCCAGACTATCAGTCATCCAGATACAGGGGGGGGGCTCCATGGAGACTTCTTATGGGGATCCTTTAAAGAGAACCTGTCACCTCTCCTGATATGTTTTAGTAAATAATTGTATTCCATAGGAAATGAAAAGTGAGTAATTCCCCTATTATTCCCACTAGAAGTTTGTGTACAAAAGTATAACTGGGCGTTACTAGTTGGGGGGGGGGGGGGGTCCCTGCACGGCTTGACACTATTCAATCAGTGCTGCCAGTGCAGTGACACACGCCCAACTGCTAACACCCAATTGTATCTTTATTCATAGACTTCTAGCAGCCTTACGATATGTCATCACTATCTGAATGGGGTCTAAATCCCAGCACCCCTGCCACCAATTAGCTGTTTGAAGAGACCACTGAGCACTGCGGCCTCTTCCTCAGCCTGTGATATCACGTTTAGCGGTCACGCGGCCTAGACGATGCCGAGTCCCATTCAAGTGAATGGGGCTGAGCTGCAATGCCAAGCACAGCCACTATCCAATGGATGGCGCTGTGCTTGGTAAGCTGTGAAGAGGTCAGGGTGCTCACTGGAGTGCCGCAACCTCTTCAAACAGCTTATGGGCTGGGGTGCTGGGTGTCGGACCCCCACCAATCACATACTGATGACCAATCCTGAGAATAGGAGTAATCAGTAGTAAACACTCTGACAACCCCTTTTAAAGAGTCACTGTACTTTCACACAACTTAATTTAATAGAGAATGGTGTAATTAAGGGTTTCCCTTCCACCCAACTTGCAGTCCACTGCCTGTTGTTAGACTAGATCTGGAAACAGAGGCACAGAAAACTGTTCACAGGAAATAGGAGGGTGTGTGTCAGAGCTAGCCGAGCTTCTGAGCCTGATAGAACTGCTTTTACACTGCTTCTGAAGATCAGAGAGGATCTTCGGTGTCTCATCTTTCCCTCCTTATCAGCTTTTTTAGCTCCCTAGATGAAAATAAACATAGTGGGAAGTAAGGAAAGTGAGGTCACTGCACACAGTACTGACAGATTACATAGAATGCCCCCTGCTTGTGAGAGAAATGCATCTAGCTGTGCAGTTGAAACAGGGAATAATATGGCTGAGGAAGCCCAAAAAAGACCTGTTCCTTCACAGCTATGATTCTACAGCAACGCACAACCATTGTGCAAACTTTTTTAGAAAACTCAGGTACACTTTAATGTCAAATTTTGCCCAATAAGACGGAGTTTCTGCTCCAGTTGTTCTTAGCAAATGCCTCTCTTGACAAGTTGGTGCTGTTACTGCTGTGCCAGGTAAATTACATCAGGCATAAGCACAGAGCTCCACTATGTCAGCCGCACTGAATTTGTAATGTAGTTTCAGGAAAGTAATTGCGGGCCAGCCCTTGGCACAAAAGTCATTTATTTTCAGCGTGTTGTTAACAAAAAAAAAAAGAAGGAAAATTGATATTTTACCAAACAAAGACCATTCTTCTCGCAAATCTTGGACTGATTCCATTGCAAAGGTGGAAAGAGTTTTGCTCATCAATAGCCCATGGATTTTTTTAATAGCGGAACACCAATATACAAGGTTTCTCTAAATTAAAAGTTCTCCGCTGTAAATGTTGTTTTTTTTCTAAGGATTTGTAAAATCTGATTTTGTTCTTCACTCTGATTTACAATAATAAACTAATTAACAGAACGTTTCGGGCGCTGCAATCCCTGCTGCATGGCCTGAGTGGGCGGAGCATGACAAACAGCTGGCAGGCTCCACGCCCCAGACTTTTCTAAATAAGAAACAAACTGTCTTTGTTGCCCATAGAAACCACTATTAGAAATGAGCTGCAGTGCCAGGAACAACCTATGGACAGAGGTGGGGCTGTTTTTGGAATAGAGTGCTCATCTTTTTCTAATCCTAGCTGGTCCCTTTAAGCCCCGCGCTGGACTTGTGCCAAACCTAGTCTTGAACACCTACTTCTTATTCATAAACCATCCAGTTTTGCATCTGGCCTAGGCCACGTGACATCACGTTTATTGAAGTGAATCGGGGGAGAGCTGCAATACCAAGCACGGCCACTATACAATGTACGGCGCTCTGCTTGGTGAGCTGAGAGAAGGACGAGGCGCTCACAGGAGCTCTGGTGCCTTCTCAAACAGCTGATAGGCGGGGGTCCTAGGTGTCGGACCCCAACCAGTCAGATACTGATGACCTATCCACAGGATAGGTCATCAATTTAAACATTTCAGAAAACCCCTTTAACTATGCCCTTATCCCTTCTGTGGTCCTATGACTTCAGTATGGGAAGTACGTCCTCGCTGCAGCCAAACACTGGAGCAGCAGGGACTGATAGAGGCCAATGACAGAAGCATCTTAACAGGACCCGTCCCCTCTCCTGACATGTCTGGTTTAGTAATTGTGGAGCGTCTATTCTTATGACTCCGTGATGTGTCATTCCTTTATTATTCCTGCTAGAAGTTATAAATGAATTGCTTGCCGTGCATTGGTGCTGAGGGTGAGAAGCCAAACCTGATGGAGGACCCAGGACGGTATTTCCACTTTGCATTCCATGCAAGCAGGGGCATAGCTATAGGGGGCGCCATGTTGCAGGGGTGAGAAGTCACCAGTTATGTAAATGGTACATAGCAGGTGATTGGTTGTTATGACCTTAAAGGGCATCTGTCAGCAGTTTTGTACCTATGACACTGGCTGACCTGTTACATGTGCACTTGGCAGCTGAAGACATCTGTGTTGGTCCCATGTTCATATGTGCTGAGAAAAATGATGTTTTAATATATGCAAATGAGTCTCTAGGAGCAACGGGGGCGTGGCCATTACACCTAGAGTCTCTGCTCTCTCTGCAACTGCCTCCCCCTCTCCACTTTGATTGACGTAGCCAGGCACTAAAAACATCATTACCCCTGGTCCTGTCTATCAAAGTGCAGAAGGGCTGGCGCTTGCAGAGAGAGCAGAGCCTCTAGGTGTAATGGCCACGCCCCCGTTGCTCCTAGAGGCTCATTTGCATATATTAAAACCTCATTTTTCTCAGCAATGCGGGCACATATGGACATGGGACCAACACAGATGCCTTCAGCTGCCAAGTGCACATGGAACAGGTCAGTCGGTGTCATAGGCTTTAAGGTCATAGCCACCGATCACCTACTATGTACCATTTACATAACTGGTGACTTCTCACCCCTGCAGCATGGCGCCCCCTATAGCTATGCCCCTGCTTGCATGGAATGGAAAGTGGAAATACCGTCCTGGGTCCTCCAACACAAAGTGAGAGCACACCACCTCCATCAGGTTTGGCTTTTCACCCTCAGCGCCAATCAAAGCTGATGATTCAGTTGCTCTGCAGCATGAGCCGGGCACCAGCGCTCTATTCCTTAAAATCAATCCTTTTCAATGGTCTTTCAGCTGTAATTAATGTTCCCTGTATAATTAGATTGATTTTTTATGTACTGTGCAAGAGGAAGAGAATTTATGGACTAAATGCAGCGGGACAGATGCTGAGCGTGCAGAGCTGGAGAGAACGGATATTCTGCACGGGTGCATGGTGGGGACAGAGGGACGGTCCTATGCCTCTGATGCCGTTGTCTGGTTCTGGCATCTGCCGGTTCTTCCTTCTGTTTAGCTTCTCTTTCAGTATTTTAGATGCTTAGTTCTTTACCTTTTAGGTTGCATTTCCAGCTTGTTGAGTCAAAGGAAAATACAGCTAGTGATCTGTATAGTCCACAGTCATGATAGAAATGTGCACAGATGTAGTGGAGCTGAGTTTGTGAAATGAAAGAAACTGTCAGCTCGTCTTATAGGTATACGTAATTTTACATATGCAACAGTGTTTAGGAATGCCGAGTGGTGATGCGCCCCTAATAGTTTGTACATACATAGACGATGATCCCTATCTGGGTATAGGTATGTTTGCATACATCAATAGATCAGACCTAATGGTCTAGATACCAGCTGTACCCAGATACTTGATAAAATATAACTCTTAAAACAGTGGTAGTGAGCCATACAATGGAAGGAACTAATATTAGACGGTTCACTGTCTCTAATAACTGGCGCGTGCGTGTTTTCTGTGCTGTGCCCCTGCAGGGATGTGCACTTTCCCTACTGAGGTCACTGACCAGTTACATCACTGGTTGTTGTGACTTAGTTTATCTGTGCCACAAGTTTTGATTCTACAAACTGATGATTTCGCTCAGTGAGACGGGTAAACAGTGCATCTAAAACCTAGAATCTGCCCCCCCCCCCCCCCCCCGACATGTTTCGCCAGCTAACCTGGCTTCCTCAGGGGTTTGGGCTGCATTGGATAAGGAACGCCCCAAACGAGGTATAAATCACCCTCTATGAAGTGATTGACACATCAATGAACCAACGATACTGGAAGACGTCACTGAGATGGGTATGAGTAGCCTATATGCCCATCCAATCACATATCCCATGAACCACATCCCCCAACCAATCGCTGGAATAGGAAGAGTGGCCACAGTGACGTGCTGCGCACAGCAGCGGTGCGCACGGGCTCCTGCAGAATCCTACTGTAATGAATTCACTGAGGCTGTGCTGGGACTTAGACGTTTGTGTGCATGTTCTGGGCAGCCTGTGTATGCGCAGAGACATTGCCCAATTCGGACCTTTAACTGAAAGAGCGCATGTCATGCGCGGTGGCTAGATGCGCAGAAACTTAACCGTGAGAATCTTAAAACATGAATAAGCAGGGTGAAACCGAGGCAGAGGTGTCACAGTGTGAACTGCGTGGTACATTTTCATTATAATATTGTACTAGATATAGCAAAAAAATTGCGTTGAGCGAGCATGCTCGGCCGAACACCAGTTCGGCTCGAGCGTCGCTATGCTCAGCACATCGCGGTGTTCGGCCGAATATCGCATGTGCTCGAGTCAGTGTAATTTAATCTAATTTAGCCTCTATTTCTGAAAAATTTCTGATGGGATTTGAACTCACAACCTTCTACATTACAGCCAAGAACCTCAACCACTACACTATAGAGCTGCATGGCCAGTTACTAAAATAAAATAAAATGTGAGACTTCTGCTGTATAGGAATACTTACTACTAGTAAGTATTCCTATACAGCAGAAGTCAATTTCTTTTTTCTTTTTCTTTTTTATTATAACTGGCCATGCAGCTCTATAGTGTAGTGGTTAAGGTTCTTGGCTGTAAGGTAGAAGGTTGTGAGTTTAAATCCCGCCAGAAACTTTTCAGAAATAGAGGCTAAATTAGATTTAAATACACTGGGTGTCCCAAAGCACTGACTTCATATATGGACATATCATATATATGGAGTCAGAGCAGGGACTCCTAAGCTGAACTAGAGTCCCGACACCCTCCCCTCTTCCGAGCAGGGGGTGCCTGGTTTAATGTGCGGGTTATCCCATTAACTTTCATTGTGCTCTGTAGAGCACCCAAGCATCGGGAAGTGTTCTACTCGAACAGACGAGCACTTTGGTGCTCGACCAACATTAGCAAGAAAGCATTTTAATTATAGTACTGTGCCAGGTGTCGCAAAAGAGCATGGAATAATAGTAATCCCTACCACAATGTAAGAGGTAAGTATCTCAAAGGATAGAATGGACAAAGGGACTCATAACTCCTCAACATCTCAATGACTATGATCAAAATCATCTACCACTCAATAGTGGATAACACTGCTCTAAATTGGATTACTTTAGCAATACTGCATATGATAATACAGGGCTTGGTGTTCCTACTGCTCACATTTCAACATATAGGTATATAGAAGGACAATCGTATATTCCAAAATATATCAGCAACTATAAAAATAAAGAATAAGTAAAGCCTTCATTTAGGCCTTTCGGACTCAAAATGACCAATCTTAGATCCACATAGTTTCCTTTTGTAATAGGATTTTGTCCAAATTTTTTTTTCTCACCCCCAGTTGCTTCTTACAAATGCCCCAGAACCTGAGACAACTGGGGTCACCATCATGGTATTGTCTGACATGCCTTGAAATGGCTGTGTCTGCTTTGGTAGAGGTGATTTATACCTCGTTTGTGGCGTTCCTTATACAGTGTTGCCCAAACCCCTGAGGAAGCCAGGTTAGCTGGCGAAACACGTCGGGGGGCCCGATTCTAGTTTTTCTTCTGCAGCAAGCTGCCGCCCAGCCAAGTCAGAGTGAGAAGAAACGAGGAGACAGCATTTTCTACAGGATCCAAAAATAGGACATAATGGTAGGTTTTGCTCTTTTGCTCATGTGACATGACTGGACTAGGAAAAGACCACGGCGTTCACGGAGCGCAGCAGTCTTTTCAAGCAGTTGATTGGTGGGGGTGCTGGTAATAGGACCCTCAACCAATCAGGCACCGATGACCTATCCCGAGGACAGGTCATCAGTATTAAACACTCTGACAACCCCTATAAGCTATGACTGCCAGGGTAGCCTTCATTTGATAGTGTAGAAGATAGATGGATTAGTGCTCCATTTTTTACATAGCAACTATAGAAATGCAGGGGGCTTGCTTCATATGCTTCTGACCTAGCCAAGCTCCATGGTACGTATGCCATGTGTACGCAGCATTTCTCCACCTAAAAACAATGTATAGAATAGCTCTGTACATACAGCACCCGAGGATTGATTTGTAAAGCCTTTGTGTTACCAGCACTCAGATGAGAGGTGTCCTTCCGTATTTTTGTTAGGTCCCAAAATCCAGGGCACAAGATGACCAACCTTGAAAAACATGATTTTGTGATATTCTGTCACAAGATGTCTAGACTTCATGTGCTGCCACCCAGTGACTGTGATGTGAATTGCAGTCTGTCAAGGGTTTTGATAGCATGTTGGGATATTGTGTTGACTTTAAGCTCAGGTAAAGGGTGGACGCATTGGTACCTAGAATAACTCCATCATATAGTCCAGGGATGCTCAACTTGTAGCCCTCCAGCTGTTGAAAAACTAAAACTCCCACCATTCCCTGCAGTAGGCAGATAGCTGTATGCTGACTGGGCATGCTGGGAGTTTTGCAACAGCTGGTGGGTCGCAGGTTGAGCATCCCTGATATAGTCCTTCTGTTTCTTGCATGAACATATGTGCTCCTTCTGAATATCTGGCCCCGCCATTATGAAGTGAAGGGGTCCAGGGGACCACAAACCTTCTATCTCTTGGCATGTATCTTCAAATAGACCTTCATACGTAAGGATTGCCCATCAGTCCTTTCCCACTGCTTGACATTTTACAGATGAAGCAAATGAGAAGGCTATCCTCATATAGTTTGCCCTTTGTAATAATTCTGAACTAACTTCATCCCTGCTGAAACTCGCGCTTCATTAAACTCACGTCAACTCGCAGAAAGAGTTTGGGTGGAATAATAGAAATCAACCTTTTGCTTGGTAACGTGCGTGCCGACGTCCGATAGACTTAGGGCTCTGCAAAACTTAATTAGTGGAACAAGACTGAGAAGCAACTACTTAAAGGTCTAGTAGCAGGAAGGACGTGTAGGATTTAAGCTAATGCGCTGCTAGGGCTGATTAATTCCAAGCAAGACTATGTGGGTTTTATTATATGACTCATCGGACGATAATATTTTATTGTTATCACTGAATGGACTTAAAGGGGTTGGGTCACAAAACATATTCTACATTTTTCAAACCAGCACCTGGATCTGAATACTTTTGTAATTGCATGTAATTAAAAATTCTGTATGGCCAGTGAGCTGTTCAAGAAAATTTACCAGTATAGCGCCATCTGCTGTTTATTCTTTTCCTTCATTTTGTTGTCCCTCTCACTAAGCTGGTGAGTTTAAATCTTCAACTGCCACAAGCCACATATTCTGTTTGAACCTGTGGCAGTTACAGGGAGAAAGCTGCAGCAGAAAGGACACGTCCCCTGAGCTGCCAGGCTGAAGATAATCTAGCAGAACAATGATTGGGGAGATCTCTGGATCCATGTGAGGTACAGAGCTGGTTCTAGCTTTGTTAGCAATTGTCATGTACTATATGATGTCTGCTTTCCATTTTTTACATCAATTATGGCATAATCCCTTTACGTTTGGTAATATGTACATACAGTTGAAATTTTAAAATTTAGGAGCCTTTTAAAAGGTTTGTCCTACAAAAAATGTTCTACATTTTTCAAACCTGCATTTCGATCTGAATACATTTGAAATTACATGTAATTAAAAATTTAGCATAGCCACTGAGCTATTCAATAATATCTATCTGTATAGCGCCACCTGCTGTTCGTTATTTTCCTTATTTCTCTGTCCATCTCAGTAACATCGTTAAGGTGGTCGCACATTCTCAGTTTCATCCTTCAACTGCCTCCAGCCATATGTACTGTTAGAAGCTGTGACAGTTACAGGAAGGGAGCAGCAGGAGAAAGGGCATGTTCCCTGAGCTATGATAGGGAGGAATGCAGAAGAGAAGGCACACACCCTGAACTGTAATGTGGACTTAGCTGCAGCAGAAAGGACACTTCAATGAGCTGTGATATGGTTAGAGCTGCAGAAGAAATCATGCGCTCCTGAGCTGTGATAGGGAGACAGCTGCAGCAGAAAGGACATGCTCCCTGAGCTGTGATAGGGAGAGAGCTGCAGCAGACAGGGCACGCCCTTGAGGCTGAAAGGTTTTGGGTTTACATTCCCCAGGGGGTAAAGCTGACCTGTTAACTTCATTTTGCGGGTCAGTGTGATTTAAAGCGGAACCACATTTCTATAGTTAGTTTTTTTTACTTATTTAATAAAAAAAATAACTTTGGAAAACATAAATTTTTTTATTTACACCCTGATATTCTAACCCTCATAACTGTTTTATAGTTATGGCTACAGAGCTGTGTGATGGCTCATTTTTTGAAGGGGCACTCTTTAGCATTTACTGACACCATTTTGGAGTGTATATGACTTTTTATAAAAAAAAATTAGGAGGTGACATGACCAAAAAATGGCAAATCGGCCTTTCTTCCATTACAGCATTCGCCATACGGGATAAATATTTTAATGTTTTAATAGTACAGACATTTTGGAGTGAAATGATGCCTGTGATCTTTTTTTTATTGTTTATTTTTAATATGGGGAAGGGGATTGATTATAAAAAAAAATTCTAAGTCCCCCTAGGGGACTTTAACATACAATGATATGATTGTTTCTCCCATAGACTGCAATGAATTACCATTGCACCGTATGGAAAGATTCGCTATGTCTTTATGTGATCTACCATTCCCTCCCTGCATAATGACCTCTCCACAGGTTACAAAGCATGCCCTCAACTGAAAAGTCCATGGGTCATCTCCAGACTACAGGTTCCTGTGGTCCATGTGGCTGCTGTAAAGCAGAACCCTGTAAATAGCAGCACAGGCAAGATGGCCGCGCTCATCATCAAGTACAGAGCATAGAATGAAAAATCTACAATCATAAAATAAAACCAAGTTACACCAAAAGAATTTGTACTATCCTGTTTTAAATTATAAAAATATATAGGCGATACATTCCCTTTAAATGAATGGACCACCTTGTAATAAATGGTCGCACTGAGTTCTCCAGACATAGAGACAACCCTCTATGATGTCCATATCCTTCTGAATAAGAAATGTATACAGCGGTTATGGTATTAATTCAATGTCACAAATCTCTTTTATCCTGGCATTAGATTTTGTGGTGCTTGTTTGCCGCCTTAGGTTTGGGCCTTCTTTATTGATTCTGGGGTATTTCAGCTAAACCTAATGCAAGTTATCAAATGCAAAAACAAAACCACCCTAAAGCTGGGCCATTTGTGCAGAAAGCTAGCCTTGTCTAAATTCATGCTGTCCATGCCATTTTTAGTGGGATTAATACTATAAAGAGTTTAACAAGGTACATTTTTTGGAAGAAAAATGGATGACTGTCCAAAAAGTACGAGATAATGAGATTGTGGATAGTGATAAAACTGATAGTGAGGGTTAAGCACATATAGTATATGGATTGACCATGGCAGGTCTTCTTAGACCCCCCCCCCCCCCCCACCCAACAATTCCTTTAATTGCCAGTAATAGATCTGTTCATTCCTTTATGTTTTTCTTGTTCCATTAGCATAAATTAGACAGTTGGCCTTATGTACCCACCAGGGAGATTTACAACATGCTAGATAAAAGTGGACCCATCCAAGAAGGAAAATTGCCAATGGGGAGGAACAGCCTAAAACTGCAATGCAGTCGGAGAAAAAGAACATTAAGGAAGAGTTTCTAGGCAATATAATAGAAGGTGAAGATTCTAGCTACAAGTATAGATATTAGCTTAATATGTGTCCAGGGCGAGCCGCCCAAACGTGGAAGATTTAAGACATTGGATGCGAAACTGACAATTTAATGGAACAGAAGGATGACACGGATTTTAAAATTGAACAAGATTGACTTTTACATAAGACATCCTAATAGCAGAAATGGATGAGGAAGGGCCAATAACAACCTAACCAGCCTAAGAGAAGCAATTCCACGGACAAGATGGTTGATTATACTAGCTGCATGATTTTGACTTTTCCTGTGTTTCTTGACACATGTCGAGAGTTAGAACAATTCTCAGGGACTTTTTGGAGGTCAAAAGTCTAAAAAAAAAGTCCAGAAAACGATGAAGTTATATATTTTATATACAAATAAGTAATGATATAGAAACGGGATAAATTACATTTCTGAAATATAACATTATGTTTAAATGTAGTGAAAGTTTAAACACCTCCGTGTAATTTTGTACTGATTAATTTCTTTAATGTATTTTTAGTAGTCAGAGCTCCAAATCCCCAGCATGGCCCTCCTAATGCACTTTTACACTGTGCACAATGCCTGTTAGGGCTGCCTCCCCATATCATATCCATACATTCAGCTGCCAGGACCTGAAACCTGCAGTCTTGAGAAAATCATCTTTATTTACAGTAAGAAACAGGGAGGCAGTATTCTATGTGCCTTCATCATATACAGAGAACAGACAGGAAGGCAGTACTTTGTGTACCTACATCATTTATAGGGAGAGACAGGGAGGCTGTAATATCTGTGCCTTCATCATTTACAAGTAGAGACAGGGAGGCAGTGCTATTTGTACCTACATCATCTACAGGGAGAGACAGGGAGGTAGTTCTATATGTACCTACATAATCTACAAGAAGAGACAGGGAGGCAGTACTATCTGTACCTACATCATCTACAGGGAGAGACAGGGAGGCAGTACTATCTGTACCAAGATTACCTACAGGTGGAAACAGGGAGGCAGTACTATTTCTACCTACATCATCTACAGGGAAACACAGGGAGGCAGTACTATCTGTGTCTTCATCATTTATAGAGGGAGACAGAGGGGCAATATTATCTGTACCATCATCATTTACAGAGAGAGTCAGGGAGGAAGTACTATCTGTGCCTTCATCATTTACAGGGAGAGACAGTAAGGCAGTATTATCCGTGCCTTCATCATAAACAGGGAGACAGTATAATCTGTGCCTACAACATTTACAGGAAGAGACAGGGAGGCAGTATGCTCTGTGCATTCATCATTTACAGGGAGAGACAGTGAGGCAGTACTGTCTATGCCTTCATCATTTTGAGGGAGAGAAAAGAAGGCAGTACTATCTGTAATTACATCATTCATAGGGAGAGATAATAAGGCAGTATGGTCTGTGCCTTCATCATTTGCAGGGAAAATAGGGAGGCAGTACTGTCTGTGCCTTCATTATTTACAGTGAAAGACAGGGAGGCAGTACTATCTGTACCTACATCATTTACAGGGAGAGATAGGGAGGTAGTAATATTTGCCCCTACATTATCTAAAAGGGAAAGACAGGGAGGCAGTACTACCTGTGCTTATATCATTTACAGCAAAAGACAGGGAGGCTGTCACGTGCCTGTGGTCCCCAGGAGGACCTCCAGGATGTTATACAAGCAGAACAAGGAAAACAGGCCAAGGACCACGGAACACATAACTTATTACAAAGGAACCAAGACACGTGACAACGACTATAACAGAAGACCTCAATTGTTTTTCTTGTGAAATTCCCAATAAGTTTGATGTGTCACATGACCCTCTTCCTATTGAAAAAACAAAAGTTGGATTCAAAATGGCCAACTTTAAAATGGCCGCCATAGTCACCACCCATCTTGAAAAGTTTCCCCCCTCACATATACTAATGTGCCACAAACAGGAAGTTAATATCACCAACCATTCCCATTTTATTAAGGTGTATCAATATAAATGGCCCACCCTGTACATAAACGGATCAGTGGGTGTGAACCCACTGCGCCACTGACTAGCAATACTCTAGAGGGGCGTAACTAAGCACCTACCTGGTCTTCACTAGGGCCTCAGATGGTGAGGATAGGCTTTGGCCATTAGGGTAGTTGCCAGGGGCTACTCCAGAGCATAAACAGAGTCAGTGGCAGCAGGAACAGATGGCAATGAGATACCAGAAAAGATACCGACAGTACATTGAGACCACAGAAAGGCAGGAAGAACGGAACAGAGGCAGAAGCAGGTACTTGCGCCCCAAGCAATAGAAGCAAGGCGGCCCCAGGAAGAGCTGCACAAAGATAGAGAATGGGCATTCGGGCATATGGGCATTCCCCCTCCGGGGAATACAGGAACCCTCTTCCGAAGGCGGACATGAACAGACATGAACGGAACACAGAAGCAGTAAGGACTGTCAGACAGACAATAACAGGCACATAGATCAGACGCAGATAAGCTCTGCTAAGCTATTCATATACAGGACAGATACAAGGCAAGGTACAGGGCCAGAAGACAACAACACAGAACCAGGCGGAACACACCAAGGTGTAGATGGTAGGACTAGTGATGAGCGAACTTCTGTTTTAAGTTCGGCGTCTAAAGTTCGGCTTCCGGTTAGCGGAGAATCCCGATATGGTTCCGGATATGGATTCCGACTTCCGTTGTGGTCCGTGGTAGCGGAATCAATAATCGGCCATTATTGATTCCGCTACCACGGACCACAACGGAAGTCGGAATCCATATCCGGATCCATATCGGGATTCTCCGCTAACCGGAAGCCGAACTTTAGACGCCAAACTTAAAACAGAAGTTCGCTCATCACTAGGTAGGACCCCTTGGGTCAGCAGCAAAGGGCTAAACCTGGCAAGACAAACGCAGACAGACAGACCACACAGAGCAAAAGGGTGAAACACCCACAAGACAGAACAGACTGACCAAGACTGACCTCAACACTCCACGCTCAAAGGCAGAAATAGCAGTCTAACGAGTGCACCTGAAAGGACACACCCAGGAACCGACCAGGGGAGGTTAACCCCATCAGAACCCAACAGGGAGGTACCAGATCAAGTCATGGGTAACCAAAAACCACATCATACCAAGCTGCGATACAGGACGTTGCCCCTAGCAACCAGCATGCACGGAACACCGCAGCTAGTACACAAGAGCGCAACCAACCTGACATACCCACAGAGAGACGATACAGCCAAAGGGGGTACACACACATGGGCAGGTTCCCACTAGATACCGCAGCCAGCATGCAGCCAAAAGCAAGCAGCCTACACGGAAACACCCGCAGCCAGTACGCAAAAGGCGTGCAGCCAGCATGCATGGCAAACCACATCACGGTGAACCGCACCGTGACAGAGGCAGCACTATCTGTCTCTACACCATTTACAACGAGAGACAGGGAGGCAGTACCATCTGTACCTACACCATTTACAGCGAGAGAAAGGGAGGCAGCACTATCTGTACCTACACTATTTACAACGAGAAACAGTAAGGCATTACTATATGTACCTATACCATTTACAGCAAGAGACAGGGAGGCAGTACTATCTGTATCTTTAGATTTACTGGGAAATACAAGGAACCAATATTATCTGTGCTTAAATAAATTACTGGGAGACACAGAGAGGCAGTAGTATCTGGACCTACATTATTTACTGTAACAAACAGGTAGGAAGGTACTGCATTTGCAAGAAGAGACAGGGAGGCAATACTTTCTGTACCTCCGATATATTTACAAGGAGAAACAAGAAGGCAGCATTATCTGTCTAACCCCAAGGTGACCACACCGTTACTCTGAAACCTAAACACAGGGCTGGCGGTCATCTAGTTCTTACAAAGGCTATCGCCTACAGCTATTGTAAGTAGATTTTATACAGGGAACCCTTTTTTACCATGAGATCTTTTAAAATTATATTACTGAGAGTATCTGGGGGTGTGAGATCTCCTATTATTTCCTAAATCAAGGGGAAACAACCTGAAGCCACAAGCCATGCTACCTCCAAGCCTGCAGGTGACATATTTGATGTCTAGCCTCAGCCTATGCGTGGATACGGCACGTCTGAAGACCACTAGAAGGAAGCAAAAATGCTTTCATAAATTATGGAGAATCATATTTACAATGTACTTGATCTGTCTGACATGCTTTGTGCAGAAGAGATTACGATGTCAAGTCAAAATATTGCTTTATTGTGGTGTCTGGCTGTGTATTAATACTGAGAATTAACTGCTAAGCTTTTCTATTTGATAATGGTCCTGGCTCCAGGGACTGAGGACTGGAGAGGTCCCAGCAGCACCTGCTCTTCATCCATTTTATTTTGTAATACTCTGTGAACAGCTGTACACCTACACAGACTTCCACATACTAATTAAAAGCACAAGAGGGCACATAAAAATGTTAGATTTATATAAAAAAACGCATTTGAAAAAATTGGAATAGATGAAAATAATGTAGTGACAGAAATCCCTAGGACTAGTGTTGATCGAGCGCTTGGCCGAACACCAGTTAGGCTCGAGCATCTCGATGCTCGGCACATGGCGGTATTGGGCCAAATACTGCATGTGCTCGAGCGCAATGCTTGAGTCTCCTGCCCGCACGTTTGTTGGCTGTTACGCAGCCAATAAACGTGCAGGTAAGTACTGTCCTTCACTGTAATGCCGTGGCCATTTTGGTTACTGCCATTACAGTGATTGGCTGGCCAGAACGCATCATCGCCTACAAAGAGAACTTCTCATCTCTCATTCCTGTGGTGGAGAGGATGAGCAAAATGGTGCAATACCAGAAGGTCTTTGTGGAAAAATTGCTCCAAAAATTTCCAGCTGACAACGCTGGTGGCAGAGTACGTAGTTCCCTGGGAAACCAAGGAGGGGAGATGAGTGGAACACAGAGCAGTTCCAACAGAGGCAGGGCAGCACTCTCCAAAGCCTGGGACAGTTTCATGACACTCCGCCAGCACCCTCACCCTGATGCGCGGCCTAGTGTCACAAGGAGGGAAACATTTTGGTGTCCTCAATGATTCCTCAGTGCCTTACAACTACTGGATGTCAGAGCTGGACACGTGGCACGAACTGGCGCTCTACTCCTTGGAGGTGCTGGCCTGCCCTGCCGCCAGTGTTTTGTCAGAGCGGGTATTTAGTGCTGCTGGGGGCATAATGACTGATAAGCTCCTCCACCTGTCAACTGAAAATGCTGACAAGTTGACTCTTATAAAAATGAACAAGGTCTTGATTGCCCTTGACTTCTCTACTCCACCATAGGAAAGTGGCTGAACATAAAGGCACTTTAAAATGGTTTTTTTTATACCATACTGAATACACTGTATTCCCATGCACCCCCTCCACTGCAAAAAAGGGTATATGGTTCAATCTTCCTTTTCTCGTCCTCCTCCTCTTCCATCATATGAACATGCTTATTAGTCTGCCATCGCTTCTAATGTTATAGAGGGTCAGCTCACCTGCAGGCCCTCACATACAAACTTTTAGAGGGCCAGCTCACCTGCAGTCCCTTGCATGTAATGTTTTAGAGGGTCAGCTCATCAGCAGGCCCTCACCTACAATCTTTTAGAGGGTCAACTCACCTGCAGGCCTTTGCATATAATGTTTCAGAGGGTCAGCTCACCATAAGGCCCTCACCTACAATCTTTTAGAGGGCCAGCTCACCTGCAGGCCCTCACATGTAATGTTTTAGAGGGTCAGTTCACCAACAGGCCCTTACCTACAATCTTTAAGAGGGTCAGCTCACCTGCAGGTCCTCGCATATAATGTTTTAGAGGGTCAGCTCACCAGCAGCCCCTCAACCATAATGTTTTACAGGGTCAGTTCACCAGCAGGCCCTCACCTACAATCTTTTAGAGAGTCAGCTCACCTGCAGGCCCTCGCATATAATGTTTTAGAGGGTCAGCTCACCAGCCCCTCACCCCCAATCTTTTAGAGGGTCAGCTCACCAGCAGGCCCTCAACCATAAGCAGATCAGCAGCAGGCACTTGCCCCTAATGTTTTAGATGGTCAGCTCAGCAGCAGGCCCTCGCCCGTAATGTTTTAGAGGGTCACCAGCAGGCCATCAATCATCATTTTTCAAGGGTGTATGATGCCCGCCTTTATGTTTAATAAAGGGCGTATTAGATTGCCAGTTTCTTGTAATTTGTTGAAGCCCTTTCACTTAGTGCATAGGCTTTATGAGTGTAGAAGTCCCACTACCTGAACAATTGTACCACAATGTGAATGAAGCCCTCAATTATGTGATATGCAGGTTCTATCGGAGTGCCTCTTCCATGTAATTTTTGGAAGCACTTGCACTTTATATAGAAGTAAATATACAGGAAAGAATGTTTGTTAACAATTTTTCCTCTAAAATCGATTTTATCTTTGTTTTTTTGTGCGGATTATTGTCAGTCTGTAAAAGTGGCGTACTACTCAGGCAACATAGTTTCCAGCAGCGACCTGGGAGTCCAAGAGGATCCAGACATCCTCCCCATGCTGTTCTTGAACCATTTCTGTGGTGTTTTCATAAATTTCTGACCTTTTCTTATGAACCAGACACCCTCCCCTCTTCAGAGCAGGGGGTGCCTGGTTTAATGCTCGGGTTCTCCCATTGACTTCCATTCTGCTCGGGTGCTCGGTAGAGGTCCCACCCTATCTCTAAAATGAAGTGGACAGAGAGCAGCCGCTCATGCGTGGTCACCCTCTGTTCACAGCTAGGGGAATTCCGGAAAAAGTCAAGCACTATTTTAGGAGGTCCCATACCAGTGAGTGGAGAGGTGGACATGCATGCATGGCTACTTTCTGTTCACTTCGTTCTGGAGATAGGAGCAGGTTCCAAAGGTGGGACCTGCACTTATTTGATATTGATTGCATATCATAGCCATATGCCATCGATGGCCCATCACGATGAATGGAGAGCCCGCCAAACATGCGCAGTGTGTTCTTCTTCTCTTCGGGGGCCCCTTTCTCTAGATAGCAGTGGGTCTAAGAGGTGGGACCCACACCTATCTGACATTGATGGCACATTCTAGCAATATGCCATAGCATAGCAATGTCCCAGATGGGCCAACCCTTTTTAAAGGGGTTTTCCCATCTTGCTAATTCGTCCTTACCTCCAGCCAGCTCTGCTGTGCACTTCCTGGATTCATGCTTCTAAGGCTGGGCCGGCTTAGGCAGTTTGAGTGAAGCCCTGCCACGCCTCTTTCTGACATCACACTCCTTGCAAGCTTGTTCATGTGTCTCCTATGGCCACCGCTTCTCTCCCGAATCCCTAGGCCTCGCTTGCAGCTTTTTCGCCCAGCCGGCCGCTCATTGCAGTCCCGAAAGCTCACGCTGTCACGCATGCGCAAAGCTTATTTCTTTAGTGCCGCGTCTCATACAGAGCAACGCTGCATACAGGGCATGTGCGGCTCTGTATGAGACGGGGCACTGAAGAAATAAGCCTTGCACGTGGGCGGCAGCGTGCGCGTTCTGGACTGCAATGAGTGGCCGGCTAGGAGAAAATAAAGTGTCTTCTGAGCAAGCTTGGCCCATTAATTCAGGAGGCGAGCGGGGGCCGTATCTATGGGATACCATATGACAACAATGATGTAGGAGGGAAAGAATACAATATTTTAACAAAAATCATTACTGGCACATCATTAACAGATTGAACAGTAATCATTGTGATGGAAATATCCCTTTAAGGCTACGGCTACACGGCAACTTATGGCTACCCAAAGTTAAGATTGAGAATGTTGGGCTGCCACTCGCACCTAATGGTAGTGACTGTGGTCACGCAGAAAACCACCAGATTTGGATTTCTGCCGACTGCTGTGTCATGGTTGCAGCAGCGACCACATTCACTATCATTAGGTCTGATGTAGTAGTGCTGTATTGTGATCTTATGCGATGTGACCACAAACGTGTAACCCTAGCCTTATAGCTTTACCCCTGCACTGTTGCTTGTTGTGATAGTAGCGTGAGTGTAGTTTTTGGGGTGCAAAGATAGTATCTGCACCTGGATCTTGGTGCCCAAGGGATCCCAATTGCGCTTCTGCCAAAGATAAAGACAAACGTTTTATAAAGGGCTCATTTTGGAAGCCCTCGTGAAAATTTTGCATTGAGACCGAGGAGCTTTGCCTCTGAAGACCAGTGATATCACAGCTTTCAAAATATTATGAACCTGTCATCCCCATATTCCACGTAGGCCATAATTTTTTATTACAACATTTTTTGGACATTATATCATACCTCCCAACATTGAAATGATACATCATTAGAAAAGAAGCATTGCTCACCTCACTGATTTCCTGCCTCTGCTGTTCTGACTTTTACCAGGCTGCTCTCCACTTCGTGGTCGACATGCAGGAAAATCCTAGAGATGCCCGCCCAGCCAATCACTGGTCAACATGGGTCAGGAATTGACTGAGCAGACGCCTCCTACTATTTCCTCTGTGTCAAGCCTGAACCAGGAAATAGAGAGCAGCAGGGCCAGAATGGCAGTGACAAGGAATCAGTGAGGTGAGCAATGCTTCTCTTTTTTTAACCCATTCTGTACTCATATATATAAAAAAATCCAATCCTGCCAGACAACTATTTTAACACTGTGTTGTGTGTTCCTTAAACCCCTATAGTTTTTAGCCTGTGGCATGCTGGAAATTTTTGTTCTGCAATGGCTTGGAAGCCAAAAGGTAGATACCACTGTTTTCAAGTATAAATCTCTGCTTGATATGTACATTAGCTCAAATGGTACCTTGAACGTGTGCGGGTTTAATATGTATTGAAAAACCCAAGTCATTGCAATCACCAGCTGAATGCAGAAAGAGATGGAATCCATGACTTAATGACTGCACACAGTCTCCGGTACAATTGCAAAAACTCATAAATATTTATCTGCACTGCGGTTCCTTTAGTATCATTCAATATGTTAGGTTCTGCTCCTGCATGATTTACATGCATAGAAATTATATGTAAATGGATGAAAGGGAAAGCTCACCCTGTCATTTAATATCAAATGGAAATTACTTGTTCCTTCAATCTACACACCTACTACTTATCTCTATCCTCTGGAGATATCAAAGAGGCAACTACCAGGGGTGTAGCTAAAGGCTCATGGGGCCTGGTGAAAGAGTTCAGCTTGCCCCCCCCCCCCCCCTTCCCTCAGTGTTTTGTGACCAGGGGCAGGGAAGCACATAGCCTTCGTGTTGCCTAAGGCAAAAATTGAAACGGCAATATGCCAAATTCTTGACCTAACCCCTTTTCTCCAGCCAGATGTGTAAGTTGACCTGAATACCAGTGTCTTTTTATGCAGCACAAGGGTCTTTGGGCCCCCTCAGGCTCCTGGGCCCAGTAGCGACTGCTACCTCTGCACCCCCTTGTCCAGCTGGAGAGTGGGGGAAACCCCCCCCCCCCACCGTACAATGTAAAGCAGACGGACAAGCAACTAGGCCAGAGGCTGGGATAAGGGAGCTGGTCACCTCCTATTGCATGACTAATCCTCACCTTAACTCCTCACCATATGAGCGGAGCTGGATGGTAGGACGGTTAATACCCAGGAAACCTAGGACCCAGAGTCGCCCTGATAGTCCCTCAAATAGAGAAAGGGGATGAGACGACATGTTCATCCCAGACACGGATGAACAGGAGTATCACTGGCCTAGCTGCCAGGAAAGGTACAGACAGTGCACAGCTACTGGATCGGCAGGTAAGAGCCCCAAACAACATGCACTTACCACGCCGCTGCAACCACGATGACTGGACCCCATGCAGATGTCCTGGAACCCGTTCACCTCACAGGACACAGCACAAAACACAAACACGGAATCCAGCAAACCAAAAACTGCCTGGACCCCCATGCGGATAGGATGCATGGCAGCCCTAGTAGAGCTGCACACTGACTAGGGGTTCCCCCTCTGGGGAACCCTGGGACCCCCTTCCGGAGGCACAGACAAACAAGGGGATGTCTAGCAACCATGCATTACACTAAACATGCCAGGCATAGAACACCAAACTAGACATAACAAATCCCCAAAACAAACCCACACCAAACATAACAACAGGTAACAACAGGTAAGGTAGGGAACAAGGAGGAGAACATAGGGAGACATCACTAAAGACCTTGAAGTTCCACAAGGGGGCCCTCACGGACAGGTGACTCATCCATAGAGGAGCAAAGCTCCTTCTCCTACAAAGGCAGAAAAACAACTAACCTCACGCTCACAACATAAGAAGAGCCATGAGGCCACACCCAGCTCCACCTTGCACACACCTTAACCCTGTACACACCAAAATGGGAAGGAACACCAGACTAAAAGGGGAAGTGACCACACATGATAAAACAACACATTGCCACCGGCAACAAGCATGCACAACACAAGTGTCATGGTCCACTACCACCAGACCATGACACAGCCGTGACACCCCTATAGCTACTCCCTTGGCAACTACCCAATATATGCCCAAGTACATAGATACAATTCCAATTATCATCATCATGTTAGGTTGGCAGAAGACAGAGGGGTAACATGAAGCTCCTGGGCAATCTGTATTTATGTCCCCCATCTACCATGTGTCATTTCTAACACTGATATCCACCTTTACCTTAGCTCAAATTTGGTTAAAAAGGTATTCCAGGATTTTGCTATTGATTCCCCATCTTCTGGATAGACCTGAAATATCTGATCTGCATGGGCCGATACCCTGAACCACCATCAATTAGCTGTTCCAGAGTATCTCCGACACCGGAAGTCAACATCATAAAGCTCCGTCCATCGTGTAGCATAAGGAGTTGGTTAATGCCTCACTGCTCCAATTTGCGTCAGCTGTGTAGATCTGGCACTGGAGCTACTCCAGAACAGCTGATTGGCAGGAGGGTGTCGGACCACCCTATATCAGATATTTATGGACAATCTTGGAATACCCCTTTAAGGACTACCAGCTTCTAAGAAATCCAGTTTAACACAATATTGCAAAATGCTAAATAAATCATTGATAGACTGCAACTCACAGCACAACCACTAGGTTGCCACAAAGAGACACAAATAGGATAGACATCTCATGACACAGTATCACAATATCATGTTTGTTTGTTTTATTAAGTTGGTTATCTTGAGATAAGCTAAGCTAAGCGGAGAGGTAAGGAGAAACACATCTGTTCATGGCAGGGGATCCTTTAAGCCCCTTCAGGCTCTAGAGCTAGCTGCAACTGCTACCTCTGCCCCTGCTATAGCTAAGTGCCTGGGCATACATAGAAGAGAGGTGGCCCTGCAACGTGCCAGTCCGCAGGGGTAGAACGCGTGCGGTTCACGGTGGGCCAAAGTGTACAAACAGTTCATCGGTGCAGTGAAGGGGAGATCAGCACTGGATTCTCGGGGGCACACTCGGTTACAGGGGAGAGGTGGTGATTGAGGTGCCCTTGATGGTTCTTGGGTGCTGAGTGCTTGTGCAGCTGGGCCCCTGAATTAGGTATTGTTGTGACACCAGCACCTTGATGATGCAAAATGTTGAGAGTGGTAGTAATATGAAGTCAGAAGAATGAGGCAGGTTTAAATCCAACTGGGAACTTTACTATAACCAGGTTCTTGATAACAGTTTACATCCAGCAATAAAGCAGTATTTGATACACATGCAAGTTGGATGTAATGAATCCCGGTAACAGGCTGTGCTGGTAGTAATGTGTCAGGCTAGGGTAGTTAGTTATGTACTCACTGGTATTCAGCTCTTTGCCTGGTTCTGTTTCTCCAGCTCTCTAATGGTGAGGCTGCTGGAAGCTAATAAGTCCTTCACCTTGAATCCAATGGTCCTTAAAGCCTGATATAATAGCTGTTGTCCTTTGTGTATTTATCCACTCTTTTTTTCCCTTAAATTGACTTCATTAAACACAGCTAGGTGCCAC
The DNA here is from genome assembly GCF_014858855.1 of Bufo gargarizans. Classification (NCBI taxonomy): domain Eukaryota; kingdom Metazoa; phylum Chordata; class Amphibia; order Anura; family Bufonidae; genus Bufo; species Bufo gargarizans. Next base: position 170,996,131 of record NC_058087.1, on the reverse strand, counting down.
ACTCTCACTCCTTCAACTCCTCCTCCTCCACTCAACTGAGGTATATATATATATATATATATCCTAGTGCTATCCCCATCTAGTGGTGGAATGCATGTAGTGCACCTGGCAGCCTGGTAAAAGGGATTTCACATGATAATACAATACAGCATGATATTACAGATGACAAAAACAAGCTTTTGCAGTGCCCACGTAAGCTAGTTGGACGCTGCAGCCCCATAGTAAAGTGAAACCCAGGACAGAAGGGTTTGGCATTTGTCTCCAACTCCATGTTCTATGGGCCAATGTCCCACCTTTTTCATTGCTAACAATGCATTTCCTCTGTAGTGGAAAGTCCTGCATAAGCCACCCCAACTAAGACTGGCCCACCTCTCTCCAAGGCTCCCATAGCAGCCATATAGTCTGCCTCTATGGTATGTATACCCTGTTTCTGAATCAAGCAATCGGATGAAATGACTACATTAATGCAGAGAATATACTATGAAAATCTCCTATTCCGCTGACATCCATTTCACATACATCTATTGATTTCCTTACTGTAAAGGGACGTGTAATAGTTTCAGTGCATTTCTGATGTTATGGGATGAATCACTTGCAGAATGTACAATTTTACTGTGTTTTTATTAAGATTTAGACATTCTGCTCTGAATTGACCGTCCTTGGATGGGGATTTCTTTCTGACTGCAATCAGTTATGTAACATGATTCTTTCCACTTCTCTTTGATGCTGATTTTTAATGGACCTAATTTCCAAATGGACAATAATTCAAGAGCTATTCCGCACGTTATAGATGTAGCAGTGCTCACCGATGAAAAACAGATACAATTTTGCAAAGTAAGGCCTCATGCACATGACAGTATTTTTCCTCTGTGCGCTATCTGCATTTTTGGATAACGCACTGACCCATTCATATTTATGGGTCCATGCACACATCTGTATTTTTTGTGGCTTTGTGTGGACGTTCAGCAAATTAAAGAGCAGGTACTATTTTTTCCATATTTGCAGATGACAATCTCTCTTTCTGTTGATGGGAACCTATCTGTACTTTGCAGACTGAAATAGAGATACAGCCATGTGCATGAGGCCAAATATTCATCCAAAAGCTTAGATTCCATATTTCTTAACCGCCCTGTCCCTCGGGCACTGTAGCATAGTTTCCAACAATTCTCACCCTGACCCTCCTGATTCATGAGCAGAATGCCAATGAAGACTGGCCATACACATAAGACATCTTATCAGCCCAATGCTCATTGGACCAGTAGCTGGTTCTTCAACATCCCCATACACACAAACACTCAAGAGTTCGTATGTTCTTAATATGGAGATTGGAATAAGTCTTTGTCAGCCAGTTTATCTTCCTTGAGAACAAAAGTTTTGGCCATGTTGAAATCCAACCGCCCAATCCTTTATCCTACATCTGCTGTTAGGGGATTGTTGGGATGACCCCATACATATTAGAGGGTTGGCTGGTCCCACTGAAATTGATGGTTTAGCCAAATTCATGTAATGTGTATCGTCAGTTTAACACTACCACAGGCAGAGTGGTAAAGGATCAGTGCAGATTGGGTGATGCTCTGGGTGCTGTAATGGTGGCCATTAGTTAGCCTTGAGGCATCTTCCTAGTTTCTTCGGTGAAATTGTAATCTATAGGAGTCTGGAAGGTCTCCCTTTTATTTTGGGAGCCTCCCAGACATCCTCAAAGAGTTTGCAAGTATGGTGTAAAAAGTCAAGGGCCTGTGTCAGCATCAGGCTAACCTGAGCTTAGAGGTCCACTTGGTAATCTGGAAAAACAATCTCTAAACTACAGTAGTCAAGCTGAGAATGTGGTAGATAGGGGACACGTTGCTGCCCAAGGGTTCATATTCGCCAAGAGTGAGCCCTAAAAAGATGTTACAGCCATACTTGCCAGAAAAAGGAGTGACTAGACTCCTGGAAGAGTTGCCAAATCTCCTAGATACAACATGAAGGAATGCTTTCTTCTGGAAAACAGCCCTCCGTGTACTGTATGTGACACCAGGACTCAGCTTCATTAGGTGTGGCCCCAGCACCAAAGTATCTTGAGAGAGCAGAGTGCTGCTCACAAAGGGGCAGAGCACCACTCAAAAGGGGCCTGGCTATAAAAGATACAATTTTGACAACCTCTCACCTTCTGGAGGCCAAACTTCAAAAGTTGCCAAGTATGATTGTCCTGCAACACACTGCTTAATACTGTGATTGTGTTTCATGTAAATTGTGCTTGTATAGGAGTTCCAATAAAGTTGCATAGGGAGGGGGAGGTTCTAACAAGCCTCCCAGGGCTAACTCCGCCCTGCACACAGTACAGAGGTGAAGGAGAAGAAGGTCAGTGTGTGTGATGTCTGACCTCAGCAGCCATTTTGGAGAGTTATCAAAACTCCATAAATAGTTCCATGTACCAGCCTATATAAGGGAAATATTACAGAGGAACCAGGCAACTCAGAGAGGGAGTGAGAATATTGGCAAAGGAAGGTAACTGTCGTTTATCAGGCTCTAGTTTCCTTTGCATTAGGTGGAGAGATTCTAAGCTACAAGCTGCCCACCATAACCAAGGACAGAAAGGCCACCTGTCAGCATATAGTATTCCTAGAGAGGATACAGAAGTATATTATTATACATTACCGCAGACATAATACATCCCTCCAGCCTGGAGAAAAAAGGGAGAAAGATTGATTGTCATAGAAAACTGCTCCTTATGCAACTTCTGGGAACTAATCTGAATCACTATAAAAGCCGCTTTGCTGTAAATGACTTTTGCATACATTTATGACCTTTGGATCATCTTCAGTAAAGTACTGGGAGTTTATTAAGAAACTTAGTCTCCTTATTCTACATCATCTCCTAATTGCACCTTACTTTGCTGGCGTCACGAACACAGGGGCCCAGCCACCAAAGCACCCTAAGCATACCCACTACCATCAAGGGCACCTCACCTTCCATCTGGCTGGTGTTCCCTGCAATAGAGAGTGCCCCAGAGGATTTAGTGCTGTCTTCCACATCACTGCACACCGACCCAGGGAGCTGCAAAATCCGTGAGTACAACCATTGTACACTCACATACTGCCCCTGCGGTCCGGTCCGCTGCATGATTATAACATACCAAGCCATTTCTGAAATTGTGGGGTTGAATATAATAATGGAATTGCTGTAGACAGAACAGAAATTAAAGAGTTAAAAACCTTCTCAAAAATACCAACTATAAAAGGAGTATTCTTCTGGATGTTCTCCATTCTCATACAATTATATGATCTATTACAATCATTTCAGAGAACCAGGTTTCATAAAATTGCCCATTATGAGAAATCTACATTTAATTACCCTCCAGACTGAATTCCAGCCATTCATTAAAAATTAAAACTGGCCAAATACCTTTCCATAAAAAGTGGCGTTATTTGTGTGTTTTCATTCCAACTTTCCTTAATTTATGATATTAAAAACATGAAAGGAGAAAAGTATTATGGGAGGATGTGACTATGTGAGATTGCAGTGGTGTATGTCAGTCAGTGTTTATAGAAAGTTGGTGTCAACTTTTCAAGACCTGGAACATGAATGGTTACAACTTACCACCCTTGAGGCAAGTCAGAGACAACTTAATAGAGTAACATAAGACTTCCTATAGAATTATGCAGGATTGTTCGCAGGGGTGTAGCTAAAGGCTCATGAGCCCTGGTGCATAAGTTCAGCTTGGGCCCCCCTTCCCACAAACCTTCGTGCTGCATGAGGCAAAAATTGAAACTGCACCCCCCCCCCCCTCCTCCATACCAAATACTTAACCTAACCCCTTGTGTCCAGCCAGAGGTGTAACTTGCATACACTTTCTATAATACCAGTGTCTTTTTATGGGGCACAAGGGTCTTTGGGCCCCTCAGGCTCCTGGGCCCGGTAGCGACTGCTACCTCTGCACCCCCTATAGCTACGCCCCTGATTGTTCGTGCAGGGACATGGCTATAGGAAGAGCACAGGTGGGCCTTGGTGCTTGAGGAGGACCAAGGACCACATAAAAAAAACACCTGTATTATAAATGGCACATGGTAGGTTTGGGCCCTATTAAATATCTTGTATAGGGTCCAGCAGCTTTAAAGGGGTTATCCACCTTCGGGGGCCTGTAGGTTGATCCATCCAACGTCGCCAAACCCTCAGAGGCAAGCATACTTACCTGCTCCCCGCTACTGGGTTACAGATCTTTTGGTCTTCTGCTGCCACCGATGTGCTCTTGTCCCGTGGGTCAACATTCGTTCTGACGCATGTGATGCTCCAGCACTGATATGTCCCCCATGTGTCACATGGCCCATTGACGTGACACTTGGGGTGGATTTATAACTGCTGCAACCGATCACACATGAACCTTCTCAACTTGGATGTAGACACACAGGACCGGAGCACATCAGTGGCACCGGGGGAACGAAGGAACTGGAATCCAAGAGCGGGTTTCAGATTAGTATGCTTTCCTCCTCAAGTGAGGGTCTGGTCGAAAGGCCCCAGAGATGGACAACCCTCAGATGCAAGTATACTTACCTGCTCCCCTCTACTGGGTTCCAGCTCTTTCGGTCTTCTGCTCCCACTGACGTGCTCTCATCCCGTGGGTCAACATCTGTTCTGACCCATGTGATGCTGCAGCAGTGATGTGTGCCCCATGTGTCACATGACCCATTGTTGTGGCTGGTCAGAACCTTGTTAACCTGGGTATTGACAAACAGGACCGGACTGAAGGAGCTGGAATCCAGGAGAGGGTTTCAGATAAGTATGGTTTCCTCCTCAGGTCGGGTCTGGCCGAAATGCCAAAGGCCCAAAGGTGGACAATCCCTTTAAGTTATACCTCTAGGTTGGTGTAACTGCCAGTTAAGACTGATCTGGTGTTTGGGAGTAATAAAAAAAAACAGGCCTCATAATGAAATAATCCTTTTATCATTGCAGAGCAAAGAGCAGATTATCCAGTGATGGTCTAGAGGATAACCAGGAGAGTTACTCTATCATCTTTCATAGAGCATTCTGTAAAGTAGCCTATACACAGTAGATGAACGTCGGCCAAACCCGGCAGGACTGGCTGACCATCTAATGTGAATGATGCCTCCCAACTCTCCACAGATGGCAGATGTCAGCAACAGAGGGATAGGCATGTTTGATTTCAACATGTCCAATAATTTTATTCTTAAGGAAGTTTTTCTTTCCATCATGTAGTCAGTGGGTTGTGACTTGTGAGGATAGACTGGACTATACATTGTAATATGATCCTAAACAATTCAACCCCGACACTGAAGAAAAAGAAAAAAACAGCAAAAAATAGCTTGGTGCTCCAGTGGGGTTTGTTTTTGCTGAATCCTTCTGTCTTAAGCACTGTTGGATAAATTTCTATAGCTGAACTCCAATGAGACTTCCCCCCCGCTGAACTTTATGAATTACCGGTCAAGAAAAAGAAAAGATTTCCCAAAGTTCTTCTTTCTGCTGAGAAGTATATTGGAGAATGCATTTTCCAATCAGAGAGCTTCATATTCCAGAAGCATAGTCTGCTTGTGAACCCACCACACGTTCTCCAAGAGAGATCGCTCACAACCACATTAAAAAAAAAAAGACTAGAGAAATAGGAGAGCAATTTATCTTGTGATTTATGCTGGTACGCAGCCTGGAAGAACATTCCTACATCAGAGAAAGGGTTATTTACACCGAGGGAGGAAATATTCCAGCGTATGCTGTACTTGTATTAAAGGATTTAGGATTAAAACGTTGGCCCTTTGGAAGCAAATTCAAAGGGACAGATGTAGCCAAGTCTGGTTGTCGAAATTGGGCTGGGAGCCTTGATGTCTCAGACTGGCTTGGTGCAGCATATGGTACTTTGCATAAGTGCCCTGGCACACCAAGGGTTAAACATAGGGCAGAACAAGGCAGAGTATAACTGCTTAGTGGTTTCAGGCCTCCACAGGCATCATTACACTCATTTTGTTTTACTGGTTCAGCAATAACATTATAAGGAGGGATAAATATCCATGAATTAAAGGTAACTTGTCACCATGGACATGGTGTCCAATTTACAGGCAGCGTGTTATACAGTTGCTGTAGGGAAATATTCTGTAAAACTTGTATTTTATTCCTGCTCTTCCTTGGTTTAGGAGTCCAGTGGGCGGTCTTACTCAGTGATTCATAGATATCTCTATACACACTCATGCACACTGGACTCTTAAAGGGCATCAGTCAGCAGTTTTGTACCTATGACACTGGCTGACCTGTTACATGTGCACTTGGTAGCTGAAGGCATCTGTGTTGGTCCCATGTTCATATGTGCCCGCATTGCTGAGAAAAATTATGTTTTAATATATGCAAATGTGCCTCTAGGAGCAATGAGCTCAGCTCTCTCTGCAATGGCAATGCTCCTAAAGGCTCATTTGCATAAATACAACATCATTTATCTTTAGCAATGCGGGCACATATGAACATGGGACCAACACAGATGCCTTCAGCTGCCAAGCGCACATGTAACAGGTCGGCCAGTTTCATAGGTACAAATCTTCTGACAGATGCCCGTGAAAGACTATATACATCTTTAGGGACATTTTTTTTCGACTGCATTGTACTAATTTGTCCTAAAACAACATTTTTACAATAGGAAAGTTTTAATTTGTTTGTCTTATGGAGTCTACATCTTTTCACATGTACTGCAGGCTGGTCTTTCCCCTTCGCAGTAAAATCCTTCAGAGGAGATACCTTAATAAATTCCCTCAAATGTTTCCAATATCAGTTTCTCTATGCATAGGGTGTTTATGATAAGGGACAACCCCCATGGGTCCAACCCCTGAGACCCTCAACAAAAATGCATGCATGGGACATAGCGGCCATGTAGATGAATTGTATAGTTTGAGTCTACCAGAATGGAACCAACCCTTATAGAGTAGGTCTCTGTTTTGGATTAAAGCGAGGGGAGTGGAGGACCCCATCTAGGATATGCCATAAATGTTCTTCAATAGCATACCTCCCAAGTGTCCCTCTTTTGAAGGGAAAGTCCCTCTTTTTGACCCAAGTCCCTCTGTCCCTTTTGGTCCTTAAATGTCCCTCTTTTTGATCTGAGGTATAGTTTTGCATTATTACATTTACAATATTGATCCAGAATGTGTTTCCCTGGTTCCTATCTATATATTAAAGCCCACCTTGCATATTATTTCCTTATTTGATGTAATTTTGATTTTAGAAATCTTTATATTCTGATAATTTTTGTGCTATTGTGTAAAAAAATAAGCTATTGAAGTACAGGTCCTTCTCAAAAAATTAGCATATTGTGATAAAGTTCATTATTTTCTGTAATGTACTGATAAACATTAGACTTTCATATATTTTAGATTCATTACACACAACTGAAGTAGTTCAAGCCTTTTATTGTTTTAATATTGATGATTTTGGCATACAGCTCATGAAAACCCAAAATTCCTATCTAAAAAAATTAGCATATCATGAAAAGGTTCTCTAAACGAGCTATTAACCTAATCATCTGAATCAACTAATTAACTCTAAACACCTGCAAAAGATTCCTGAGGCTTTTAAAAACTCCCAGCCTGGTTCATTACTCAAAACCGCAATCATGGGTAAGACTGCTGACCTGACTGCTGTCCAGAAGGCCATCATTGACACCCTCAAGCAAGAGGGTAAGACACAGAAAGAAATTTCTGAACGAATAGGCTGTTCCCAGAGTGCTGTATCAAGGCACCTCAGTGGGAAGTCTGTGGGAAGGAAAAAGTGTGGCAGAAAACGCTGCACAACGAGAAGAGGTGACCGGACCCTGAGGAAGATTGTGGAGAAGGACCGATTCCAGACCTTGGGGGACCTGCGGAAGCAGTGGACTGAGTCTGGAGCCACCGTGTACAGGCGTGTGCAGGAAATGGGCTACAGGTGCCGCATTCCCCAGAAACAGCGGCAGAAGCGCCTGACCTGGGCTACAGAGAAGCAGCACTGGACTGTTGCATGTCATTCGGAAATCAAGGTGCCAGAGTCTGGAGGAAGACTGGGGAGAGGGAAATGCCAAAATGCCTGAAGTCCAGTGTCAAGTACCCACAGTCAGTGATGGTCTGGGGTGCCATGTCAGCTGCTGGTGTTGGTCCACTGTGTTTTATCAAGGGCAGGGTCAATGCAGCCGCTATCAGGAGATTTTGGAGCACTTTATGCTTCCATCTGCTGAAAAGCTTTATGGAGATGAAGATTTCATTTTTCAGCATGACCTGGCACCTGCTCACAGTGCCAAAACCACTGGTAAATGGTTTTCTGACCATGGTATTACTGTGCTCAATTGGCCTGCCAACTCTCCTGACCTGAACCCCATAGAGAATCTGTGGGATATTGGGAAGAGAAAGTTGAGAGACGCAAGACCCAACACTCTGGATGAGCTTAAGGCCGCTATCGAGGCATCCTGGGCCTCCATAACACCTCAGCAGTGCCACAGGCTGATTGCCTCCATGCCACGCCGCATTGAAGCAGTCATTTCTGCAAAAGGATTCCCGACCAAGTATTGAGTGCATAACTGAACATAATTATTTGAAGGTTGACTTTTTTTGTATTAAAAACACTTTTCTTTTATTGGTCCGATGAAATATGCTAATTTTTTGAAATAGGAAATTTGGGTTTTCATGAGCTGTATGCCAAAATCATCAATATTAAAACAATAAAAGGCTTGAACTACTTCAGTTGGTGTGTAATGAATCTAAAATATATGAAAGTCTAATGTTTATCAGTACATTACAGAAAATAATGAACTTTATCACAATATGCTAATTTTTTGAGAAGGACCTGTATATAAATATGCGGGAAAAGTGGACCTTTCACATAATAAACCATAAGTGTCCCTTTTTGACCGTCCAAAAAGTTGGGAGGTATGCAATAGGTGCTGGTCCCACCTCTGGGTCTCGTTCCTATCTCAAGAACTGAGCCCCTACATGAATGAAGGACAAGACATTACCTATTGCCACGGGTCTTCCGAAAATAGCTAGGTATTGGCTTGGTTGTTTTTGGTGATCCCATAGCACTGAATAGTAGGGTGGGGTGGCCTCGCATGCATGGCACTTCTGAAAATAGCTGACCATGCTCATAATACTATATTTGTAAGTCCCGTAGCAGTGAATCGAGGGAATGCCATCCATGCTCAGCCTGCTCTTTATTCGTGCTAGGGGGACCTGCACTTATTGGACATTTATAGCATATTTTATCACTATGCCATAAATGTCTAGCTTGGACAACCTCTTTAATAGTGCAGACAGACAAGGGTTTTCTTCTTGAGGTAAGCATTTATACAACACGCCGAGAGGGCCAATATGTTTGGTGACCATGCTTGTCCTTGAACGTTTTGGAGAATAAAAAATAATCACAATGGGTTTGATAAGGAAAAAGAATGTTCTCCATTTACAAATATAAGTCTTTATCATTTGTCTGAGAAGAGGTTGCGAGCCTGAAGGATAGCGTGTTACAGCGCTTGCATACGCTTGAAGACTCAATGGTGTGGAATTGTTATCATGGAGCCTGTCATAATTACGGTGATATAATAGGACGTTCTGCATTGGAGACAGCCCAGTTACGTATTACAACACGCGGCCGCTTGTGGCTCATTAAGTTGCAGAACGCACGTCTAAAAACAAATAAAGCCAAACATCTCTCCTCACGTCCATGACACGCACAGCAGGCGAGACCTTTGCGCCTCGGTAAGGGGGGGGGGGGAATAAGACAGAGGCTCAGACTGCAGCACGAGAGGAAAAATGAGAGGAAATCTGACCAAGTCAGCAGGCTGGGAGAAAATGTTTCTTAGGAATAGATTTGGTTCTACTGGAAAAACTGTGCTCTCCCGGGGAGAAAGAGGATGGCTTCTTAATCAATCTATTATTATCCCTATTGTTAGAGTCCGTATGACACAGCAACCAAATTGACCATGATTTGGATCATGCCGGGTGTGTTATTAAGGGGAGATACTGAAGCTTTGTAAGGCCTTGTGTATTATCCATGCTGAACACAACGATTGGAGACGACCGAATTGATTCTAAACAAATCAAAGTTGACCCAAATTTTGTAAAAATCCAAGCTGCATTCAAAGTGTTCTAATTCCATTGCCAACTCTTATGTTATATCATATAGATTATTCCAGTCATGCAGTGCCCCAATAACAATGAAGTTCTCTATGTAACATTCCCAGACAGTTGCCGAAATAACCCACTACATTCAATAAACTAGAGAATTTAGCTACAGCCTGTGCAATAGGGTTTGGGCACCAAATGTGGCATCAGAGGTACAAGTTCTGGTGATCCAGGCAATCGAGAACATTGACGCGCCCTTTAATATTGATTGCTTAGGACTAGTCTTGTATCGGTATATAGGGTGCATTTGCAGTGGTTGGGTTTGGGGCGGTCGGTCCCAATGCTACACTGGGTACCTGTTGAGGTACCACCACATGTTGCTGTTCTCCAGAAGGGATAGTAAGGCGTGGTGCACCCCCAATGGAAAATAAGTCCAGAGAGTCAGGGTTTGCAGCAAACCAGGTGTGCTTCTTTACTGGGGTAACTCAAGTGCAAAACAATACAGGCAATGCACTGAGCTGGCTTCTCCAGTCTCCTCCCATGGTTCTGTGCTGAGGAAAAGCCTGAGCTAGCTGTCCCTCTCTCTCAGAAGGCTGGTACCCTGGCAAAGGCTGGTGGCTCAGGGTCTGTGGCTCAGTTGTCCAGCGGCCCTCTGGTCAAAGGGTTGGTGACCCAGGGACTGTGGCACAGTATCCCCATCTCAGTGTCTTCTTCTGGTCACTCGTGCAGTCTGGCAGAGTCTCTTCTACTAAACAGTGGTCCTTATTTGCAGGCAATTAGGGGCTCTGAGTCTGACTGCTTTACTCATATACAGTTTATAACTTAACTAGAATCTTCTATTGGGAGGGTCGCAGGGAAAATCACAGTCTAAACAGAAATAATGTTGCAATTTCAGTCTGTCATAGACATATAGAGTTTCAAAACAGCTCTACGAGAATGACTAAACAGTTTAGGGTACTTTCACACTAGCATTTTTCTTTTCTGGCACTGAGTTCCGTCATAGGGGCTCTATACCGGAAAAGAACTGATCAGGCATATCCCCATGCATTCTGAATGGAGAGCAATCCGTTCAGGATGCATCAGGATGTCTTCAGTTCAGTCATTTTGACTGTTCAGGCAAAAGATAAAACCGCAGCATGCTACGGTTTTATCTCCGGCGACAAAAAACTGAAGACTTGCCTGAATGCTGAAACCAGCATTTTTTTCCATAGGAAAAAATTCTAAATACCGGACTGTCGGATCGGTCCATGCGCAGACCGAAAAAAAGGTGAAAAAAATAAATACCGGTTCTGTTTTGCCGGATGACACGTATGACGCATTTCAATACATTTTTCTGACTGATCAGGCATCTTTAAGACTGATCAGGATCTTCCACAGTGCAATACAGCTATAGTGTAATAACAGTGCAAATGAAGATATTACAATAAACATATAAATGCAGTTCAGCAATATAAAACAGTATAAGTATAAACAACAGCATAAATCACAGTGCAAGTTAATCCTTCCAAGTGCACTAAAGTAGTGAGTTGATGGCTTGGCATAGTAGAAATAGGGGGCAAATGTCCACAAACTTCCATAGTCCAAAGTCCCCTTGTTCCAGTGCACTATACATTTTCACGGGCAGGTAGTTATACAGAAGGAGACTGCACCACTAAAGCATCGGGAAATGGACACCAGCTGTGTGTTAAGTGGTACCTCCAATATTGCTCACCTTCTTGTCACCCGCTGGGTGTTTACATCTGACAGTGGGAGGCACAACAATTATTGTTGTTATGATCCCCAGTGCATCTCCAGCAAAACTTTTATGGAGACTTAATGAGAATCACAAAACTTGCACTTTACTTTCAGGCTTTATGTGTCCGAAAGTAAATGTATGTGTTTTTTTTTTTTTTTTTCATAATTCTGGAAAAAATGACCTACACTTGCCAAGGCGGTGTTAACGATTGAGCCACTCTCATACAGTATTTAGGGTAGTAAATAGGGACGGGGAGGGCCTGTACAACTGGGGCAGGATATCTAGAGCTCAGGAGGCAAGCTGAATTCTTGTCCCTGTTAATAAAAGCCTTGTTCTGGCTCTGCTTGTATATTCCCATAATTACTGGAAAAATAATTGCCAGATATTCAAAAGATCTGCAGGCTTTGGATGCTCTTCATGAAAAAAAATGGCCTCTTATAAAATGTATTAACCCAATGATGTTGGTATAGAATACCCTCTCCAGTCCAGCTCAGTGGCTGCCGGGCTGTCTTCACTTGGTTTCTGGTCCCCGTCTTTAAACTTCCTTATGCATGGATAACCCAATGACTGGTCCCACCAGTGAAGTGTTCCTAAGCAGCATGTGACCCAGCAGTGATATGCCATTTGGGGACATGTCACTGCAGAGATCAGTTATTGGCTGCAGAAGTGCACATGACCCTGTCCGTGGAGAAATAGAAAGGCAGGGACTGGAAGTCCAGTGAAGACAACTCAGGAGCCACAGAGCCGGAATGGTGGGGAACAGGTTGGAAGGGGGTAAAAAGAAATCCTGAACAACCCCTTTCATTTTTATTTTATCATCCAGTGTCACAATAATTGGTCTTTTCCACTAATAATAAGTGATCAGTTATGATGAAATGCTGCTTAGTTTTTTGTACAATATTTTAATAAAGTGCCTTTATTGTTGCTTTTTATTGACCTTCAGTGAAGCATCTACTGCATTGTTCGTCCAAATTTTCTTGGTTCATAAACAGCATTTCTAGGATTTGTGATTCTTACACAGGTAGAGAGGTAAAAGACAAGGATTATAAGTATATTTTTGTTAATACAAATGTATATCAGGGTCAATAAAAATCTGGAACAGTGGTGTAATAACTGCAATTGGTGGTTCTGTAATGAGGCAGGCAACTGGTATGTGCAGTGGGTGTCGGGGAAGAACAATCTAGCTTCTGATCATACTTGCAAACTTTTTACTATTGGCCTGCTGGAAACAGTAGTGTGCTGTGCATTCCCTCATAGGATGCACTCTTTTCTTGAGGCAACACGCCCCTTTTGGTGATGTGTCACGCCTCCGCAGAGCACATATGGGAGCCGGGTCTAAGTTTGATGACACAGCATGTTGGTGCTGCATATGATGTAAAGCATATGATACCCAGAAGATTTTCCAGCGGTTCTGGGAGTCCGGGAAGGTCACCCCTTTTTTCGGGAGCCTCTCAGAGGTTCTTAGAGAGCTGTCAAGTATGATTTAAAAACGGGGCTTGGGCACCTAAATCTTTGCCCTAAGTGAAGCCATCATCATCCTTGTACATTCCATACCATACATTTAGTCAGTAGGGCAGCTGTACTGAGTCCTTAAAACATGCAGGCAGCTGATCCTGGAGACAGTACAGAAACCTTCTGTCAATAAAAGAAGGATAGCAAATATTGTTATAAGAGAGAAAGATCATTTCCCATAAGGGAGATGAATTAAATCTGGCAAGTTAGTCATTCGATGAATTGCTTTGCCCATTATGATAAACAGAGTTCCCGTATTTGGCTCCAAATACAAAGAAAACATTCATGGTGTGCTAGAGGAAATAAAGAGTGGAACACATAGAGTCACTAACATCTTATAATAATACTGGATTATCCTACTGTTAGAGCAGTGGGTGTGAAACAATTGTGTCAACGATTTTACATTGGGCTAATCCTAAGGGCGTTACCCTGGCTGTCCCCTGATATACACCCTTTAACCCCTGTACATGGATCTAGACTTTGCTGCAGGGCCTCTACCTCTTAGAGTAGTCTTTGTATGATTGACAGTTGATCTACAGCGTTCAGAGACACCAAAGTGAGGCATGGAAAAGTCAGGCAGAATTTTAGTCAAAGACAGGCTGGGGTCAAGCCAGGCAAATGGTTCGAGGTCGGGGAAGGCAGCGAAGGGTCAATATGGAGATCAGGCACAAGTCAGGTCATGAAGAAGAGAAAATCCAGTAATCAGGCAGAAAGTCAGTATATGGACAGACAACAGAACAGATACCTTTTACAGGATGCTAGCACACTAGAAAACCTATTGCTCAGGCATCTTCCCAAAGAGGGGAAGGTGCCTTAAATACCCTAAAATGACCAGCCATTAGCTTGTGAAGATTAGGATGCATGTGCTGCCCCTTCAACAGCCAGAAGGAAAACGCGCGCACCCTGCACAGCCTGCGTAGAGGGACTAAGCAGACCTGGCGACCAGACAGATAGTGGTAAGCGGTTCCGTGCTGCATGGCGAGGTAAGCAGAACAGCGCGAGCTGCCTCTGTAACACTACCATTGCTCAATATGCCTAATGTCAATTGTGTAGTATGCACAGTTAAGCCAGTGTTGTGCATTGTATATGTGCACAATATCCCCGCTCAGCTCTGTTTCACACACTTTATTGTACCATTTGCGAAATTAAAATTCAGCCCGTGCCGTTGCATGCGGTATTGTTTTTTGTCTGAATCTCTTCTTTTCGGCTGCTGCTGTAGACTAAAGAATCAGCCCATTTAGCAGGATATATCTTGATCGCTACGTCGCCCACATAGAGCCATTAATATCATTTATCAGCCGATTTTTTCAGGAAAGAATGTTGACTTTCACCAGTTGACTGGTAAAATATATATAAAAAAAATATGTTTTATTAGCTGGTTTTCTATGGCAGTCTAGATGTCATGCTATTGTATGCTAAATACAATGACGATTCCTCTGTGCTACACAGTGACTGAATAGATTTCAATTATTGACTTGCGATGGAAAGCAGCACTTCTTTCTCCTTGCTGGAGTCGGACCCTGATTCCAGAAGAGATTCTGTAATTTATTCTGCTTCTCTATTATATTTGCATTCCTTTTACCAGTGGTGTAACTATCACTGTAAAAGCATGTGCAGCTAGTATAGAGAGTGAGCATCCTTAAAGGGAATGTGTCACCTATCATCTTATTTTGCCAGTTACAATCAGATGGTGAAACATTCTGCTCTTATTTTCTGATTGTAGATTATAAAGCGTGGGGTGGGGGTGGTGGGTCATCTTGCCTGAGCCGCTGTTAACAGCATTTACAGAGATGCTTTTACAGCTGCCTCATGGGCCTAGGTATTTTCAGTTACTTATGCAGAGGTCATTGTGCAGAGAGGGGGAGTAGATATGCTGTGACAATCACCTATTGTGAATGGTAATCCAAGTGAGCCATAGTGGTGGCTACAATTTAATAATATTACATAGCGGTCACCCCTAATTTAAAAAAAAATTATAATAAAAAATAACACTCTTGATGCTGCATGCTGTATTTCCTTCCCAGAATTCCAAATTGAAGGTGCCGAACCTCCGCCACATCTGTCCGCGACCTATACAAAAAAAACAACAGTCAAAATGTAAATATCTCATGTCATAAGGTGCAATCCATAACTCAACCTCTTATTTAAAAACATAATAAAACCACTAATAAATGCTCTTTAAATCAACCGTAAACTGAGGGGAACGAGCAGAAGCCATTCATTAAATATCACTAACATTAAATTCTATATTTAAGCCTCGCAGTTGTAGAGACTGCAAAGTAAATATCTATTTTAACTCATTTTTCCGTAAGATCTTTTCCCAATGTGACACTTTTATATTGGCACTGTTATATACTACTTCATTAGGAATGTGGATGCTATCATATTGACACTGTATGAAGCTTTATATTGGCATTATATGGAACATTTTATTGATGTTTATATATACAGTGTTATTTCCTAGCAGAAAGAAACTAACACGACTGTATTCTACTGTGCGGCACTATTTTTTTTCACCTGCAATTTTATCAGGCATAAGAATTCTCTTAGGGTCCATTCACACGTCCGTGTGTGTTTTGCGGATCCACGGATCCGCAAAACACGGACATCGCCAGCACTGAATAGAAAATGCCTAATTTTGTTCGCAATTGCGGACTAGAATAGGACATGTTATATTTTTTTCGGGAACGGAATTACGAACCCGGAAGTGCGGGTCTGCAATTCCGGATCCGGGCAGCACATCGTGCTACCCCATAGAAATGAATGGGTCCGCAATTCCGTTCCTCGAAATGCGGAGCGAAATTGCGGACGTGTGAATGGACCCTTAGTAAAAAGGGAAACTTGACCCAGCTATCAAGGTATAAAAGTAAAATGAATAAGGACAAGTGAAGTGTCAGAAAAGCGTTGTCTTTGTCTAACTGGAGTGGATTTTACTCCTATACCATGACAGCTGGATCAAAGCTTGCCTTTTCTGTTGGTCTTTAATCTCAAGCCCCAGCTTCCACAGGGTCAATCTGTATCAGACACATGGACTTGACAGGAACATTGACGACTAAAGGCCCCTTTACACTGGCCAAGCATCAGCCAGATAATCGAAGGAACTGGTCTTTTTGGGCTTCCCTAATGTCATTTTCAGTCATATTATTCCCTGTTTCAGCTGCACAGCTAGATACATTTCTCTAAGAAGCAGGGGGTGTCTTTCTTCTGTTACATCCTTTCCCTTACTTCCCATTATATATTTTTTCAGCTCCAGAGCTCACAGAACAGAAAAGAAGGGGGGGATCACACTTAGAGACACACAGGATGCTCCTATAATATTCAAAAGTGTAGAAGCCGCTCTTATATCAGGTTTAGGAGTTCATCTAGCTCTGAACTGCCCCATTTCCTCTGAGCCATGTCGTCTCTGTTATCAGGGGTGGATCTTGCCTGACAACAGGCATTGGACTGTAAATTAGATGGCAGTGAGACCCCAAGTGGCCATGACTTTACATCTTTTTTTTAGGTGAATGCAGGCATATTTATTTAAATAAAGTTATTTCAAAATTTGCTATTTACGCCATTCTCTATTAAATGAAATGAAATTGTTTGAAAGTACAGTGACTCTTTGAACCCAAAAGGCCTAAATCACAAGGCCAGTTTCTATGCGTTCTATTAGGTTTCTCGCTCAGCTTGCAGAATAGCATCCTCCTTTAGAGCCTACTAGTACTGCATGGCACTAGGGTATTAGCTAGTCGGCAGAGAGGATGCTCCGAGTGTCTTTATCTTCATATGTTTGCTTAAAATGACTGTAAATTATTCAAAAAAAACAAACCATGGTGGGATCCGTCTGCATATTTCCATTATTAAATTTTCATTTTATTGGCTTCTATAATACAACAAACTGAGAATTCTGACTGTATGAACTGCAGGATTTCTGAAGAACAGCTTTGTACTCGGAAGAGACGACAACAGAGTTTTCTATCCTGTAAAAAAACACAATTTAATGATGTTTCAGGGGAAACAAAATTAGCTATCTGTCTGTGTTCAATAATTCTAGAGACTACATTTATCTCCAGCCAATCATGCACAAAGGAACGTTTAAAATAGAAATTTTTGGTACAGAACGCCTCGAGATGCCGAGATAAAGTGAGTGTTTTTCTTCTCATTGTGAGCTTAATTTTTTGGGCTGTAATCTAACTAATGAAATCAGGGAATTTCTTTGCAAACTAGCCCCATGCTGTATGAACAGCAGTTAATATTTTCACACTATAGCAATCTCATTAAGGCAGAACTTTTTGGAAAACAATATTGAGATCTGAGAAAATACTTTTGATATCAGCCTCATGAATGTGTTAGGAAAGACGAAGTGATGTCCTAATGGACACACTTTGACCATATCCATTTTCATGATATTGAGATGGACCCTAATGATGGGGGCATATAAAGAAGTGAAAGGTTACCTGTATCTGCCATGTTTTCCGCAGCGGCCCATAGACCGGGCATCAAAAAGACTTGAACTTATACAAACCGGATTCCAAAAAAGTTGGGACACTATAGAAATCGCGAATAAAAACTGAATGCAATGATCTGGAGGTGCCAACTTCTAATATTTTATTCAGAATAGAACATAAATCACGGAACAAAAGTTGAAACTGAGAAAATGTACCATTTTAAGGGAAAAATATGTTGAATCAGAATTTCATGGTGTCAACAAATCCCCAAAAAGTTGGGACAAGGCCATTTTCACCACTGTGTGGCATCTCCCCTTCTTCTTACAACACTCAACAGATGTCTGGGGACCGAGGAGACCAGTTTCTCAAGTTTAGAAATAGGAATGCTCTCCCATTCTTGTCTAATACAGGCCTCTAACTGTTCAATCGTCTTGGGCCTTCTTTGTTGCACCTTCCTCTTCATGATGCGCCAAATGTTCTCTATAGGTGAAAGATCTGGACTGCAGACTGGCCATTTCAGTACCCGGATCCTTCTCCTACACAGCCATGATGTTGTGATTGATGCAGAATGTGGTCTGGCATTATCATGTTGAAAAATGCAGGATCTTCCCTGAAAGAGATGACGTCTGGATGGGAGCATATGTTGTTCTAGAACCTGAATATATTTTTCTGCATTGATTGTGCCTTTCCAGACATGCAAGCTGCCCATGCCACACGCACTCATGCAACCCCATACCATCAGAGATGCAGGCTTCTGAACTGAGCGTTGATAACAACTTGGGTTGTCCTTGTCCTCTTTGGTCCGGATGACATGGCGTCCCAGATTTCCAAAAAGAACTTCGAATCGTGACTCGTCTGACCACAGAACAGTCTTCCATTTTGCCACATTCCATTTTAAATGATCCCTGGCCCAGTGAAAACGCCTGAGCTTGTGGATCTTGCTTAGAAATGGCTTCTTCTTTGCACTGTAGAGTTTCAGCTGGCAACGGCGGATGGCACGGTGGATTGTGTTCACTGACAATGGTTTCTGGAAGTATTCCTGAGCCCATTCTGTTATTTCCTTTACAGTAGCATTCCTGTTTGTGGTGCAGTGTCGTTTAAGGGCCCGGAGATCACGGGCATCCAGTATGGTTTTACGGCCTTGACCCTTACACACAGAGAATGTTCCAGATTCTCTGAATCTTCGGATGATGTTATGCACAGTTGATGATGACAGATGCAAAGTCTTTGCAATTTTTCGCTGGGTAACACCTTTCTGATATTGCTCCACTATCTTTCTGCGCAACATTGTGGGAATTGGTGATCCATTGGTGATCCTCTACCCATCTTGGCTTCTGAGAGACACTGCCACTCTGAGAAGCTCTTTTTATACCCAATCATGTTGCCAATTGACCTAATTAGTGTTAATTGGTCTTCCAGCTCTTCGTTATGCTCAAATTTACTTTTTCCAGCCTCTTATTGCTACTTGTCCCAACTTTTTGGGGATTTGTTGACACCGTGAAAATTTGAATCAACGTATTTTTCCTTTAAAATTATACATTTACTCGGATTAAATGTTTGATCTGTCATCTACGTTCTATTACAAATAAAATATTGACATTTGCCATCTCCACATCATTGCATTCAGTTTTTATTCACAATTTGTTTAGTGTCCCAACTTTTTTGGAATCCGGTTTGTATAAAAAGAGGCATTCTGTATGTGCTATTGGGCAATTCTTGGGCATAATAGAGAAGGGCGTATTTGGTATTCAAGTGCTGGGAGGTATGATAACCTAAAGCAAAAGTATAAAATACTTAGAACTTGTTAGGGTCTTCATTCACACCTGATCTGGTTTCCCTCCTAAAAGGGTTTTCCCACCACAGAAGTGATGGTAGATTTCTAAAATATGCCATCAATTTCTCATTTCTGATTGCTAGGATCTTTATGATCCTGACAATGAAGGTCACACAGCCCTGGTTTTGGGGCTATTATGGGCATAATAGGGCAGGGATTATTTGGGATTCAAGTACTGGGAGGTATGATAATTTATAGCAAAAGTATAAGATACTTAGAACTTGTTATGGTCTTTGTTCCCATCTCTTTGGGTTTCACCCAGGGGTACACCACCAATGTGGCCAGGTGAGATCGCCTCAGGCAGCACCAGGTAGGGGCAGGAGGGCCATGGGCAATGAGTTCTTTCATTGTAGCAAAGGGGCAAGGTTAAGAAATTGGCATTGGGGGGGGGGGCACCATTTAAGTTTTCGCCTCAAGCAGCAGAAAGGCTTGATGCACCCCTGACCTGGTTTACCTCCTAAAAGGGTTTTCCCACCACAGAAGTGATAGTATATTTCTGGAGTATGCCATCACTTAATTTCTGATTGCTGGGAATTTCATGATCCTGAGAAGAATTGCTGGTTTAGGGTTGTGGTTTCCGTTTTGAAGGATGCATGATGCCCTCAAATAACTCTTCCTTCTAAATCCAGCTGTTTGCCGGGGGTGTTGAGAGCAGGACTTGGGGAAATCTGCAAAATCTGTGGCGTAACTAGAAATGACTGGGCCCCACAGGAAATTTTTGAACAGGGCCCCTTCCCCCCAGGAACTTCTTTTCAATCTCCCTCCTCCCGTGCAACCCCCACTCCTGTGGCTAGTCAAAATCGCTCTCTCAGACGAGGCCTGGCAGCCACTCTGTCCGTTTTCTCTGTATATGATGTTATTTTATAATACTGTTGAGGGGGCCCTGATAGTAAAATCTTTTAGTCCTCCTCCTGGATGGCCCCTTCTGAGTTTGGGCACCAAAGCAGCCGCTTCCCCTATAGCTATGCCCCTAGGCAAAATGTCCGACCAAGAGGTTGTCCCTTTTAATACTGTAAAACCTACGTAGAGAGGCCTACACAGAGATTCACTAACGTAGAGGATGGATGGAGCTAACCATAGCGGAGTCCCTCCGTCTCCGCAGCACCCATAGCAGTCCCAAAAGCTGCCATTTTAGTAATAAATCTTCTGGCTCAAATTCCATCCCTTGCAAGACTTGCTCTTGAAAACCATATTCGATCAGCAAAAAATGTCCTTCAGGTCAAGCTGTGGAAAGGGAAGCAGGAATGAAAAGAAAAAACTAATATTGCAAGATATTTTATTTCAAAGGCTAAGGCACTTCCATTATGCAAATCAGTTTCATAAGAAGTTTAAACGTCTGGAAACCTCATATTCCTTTATTTCATTAACATAAATACAAGATGGAGTTAATAAGACAGAATGAAGCAATTCAGGCTGTTAGGAAAGCTAGCATTGCAATTTAACAAGATGGGTGATTACTTTTAGTGAGTATTAAGGTGGTTGAATAGGAAGACCGTGTGGCGCTTCCATGTTACATGCGACTGCGCTGACAGATCTGCTATGCCCATAATATGGGTTTTCATTCTCTAATCTCAAGCCATTATGAGATCCGTAGACTTTTATTCACTAGGGGTTATGGCCGACTTCCAAAAAATCTCCACTTTTTGTTTTCAATTGTCAGTCATACAAAAAGGGAATATGACTCTCAGGCCAAGCCTTAAGAGGCTCCATAATAGGTGTAGGCCTTATTTATCTAACAGTAAAGTATCCACGTTGCCCATAGCAACCAATCACAGCTCAGCTTTAATTTCCTAAAATGCTCTGGAGTTCTGATTGGTTGCTATGGGCAACAAAGGCTGCATTATATGCCATATATCAAGGCTCTGTACACATAGGGGAAGATTTATCAAAATTGCTGTGAAGGAAAACGGACTTAGTTGCCCATAGCAACCAATGAGTTTCCACCTTTCATTTTCCAAAGGAGTTCTGGAAAATGAAAGGTGGAATCAGATTGGTTGCTGTGGGCAACTAAGTCAGTTTTGATAACTCTACCCCATAGTCCAGTGATGGCTAACCTTGGCACTCCAGCTGTGGTAAAACTACAACTCCCAAGATGCTCCCCTTGCTTGGCTGCTCTCAGAACTCTGTAGAAATAAATGGAGCATGCTGGGAGTCGTAGTTTCACCACAGCTGGAGTGCCAAGGTTAGCCATCACTGCCCATATGAAGGCTGTATCATGCTGGCCAAAAACTGTATATCCTCTCTCCTTTGTATGGAATTTCACTCATATTATCCTAAAATATACAGTTCTCACATGGACAAAGCTTCCCCCGTTCCCCTAGAAACTTTTGCATTTGATGAGTCTGGTATTACGGTGTACCCCTACTCCCTTGAACGTAGCCATTGGACAAGAGTGCTGCATTTTGTAGAGGGTAGCAGACATTTTAAAACCCTATTAAAGGGATTGGTCAATCTCAGCCATTGCTAGGATATACCATCGCTAGGATATGCCATCAATGTCAGGGTCCACCCTCTGGGACCCCCTCCTATCTCCAGAATGGTGTCCCTGAAGGAAATTGAGAGCAACCATGCATGCATGGCCACCCTCCATTCACCGCTATGGAAGTTCTGAAAATAGCCGGCTTGGCTATTTCAGGTAGTCCCATAGAGGTAAATGGAGTGGTGGCCATGCTTGCACAGTGCGCTCTCCATTTACCGCTATGGCACGTCTAAAAACAGACGAGCGCGCTGATCGCTCTGATATTTTAGGAACTTCCATAGTGATGAATGGCAGAGCACGCCGCACATGCATGGCTTGGTGTCCTTTACTTTGAGGACCCTGTTCTGGAGATGGTAGTGGGTCCCAAGAGGTGGGACCCTCAACCCCTCTGACATGGTTGTCATATCCTAGCAATATGCTATCAATGTTTGATATGCGCCAACCCCTTTAAAGGTCGAAGTAGTTGGCACAGTAATAAGATATCGCGGTTGGCACTGGGAAGTTGATGAAAATGTGGGAAGGATGTGGGAATGTCACCTCGTTTTGTGTTGGGGGGGTTATGTTGTTTATCCATGATGTAATATGTTTTATTGTCATGGGTGAGACAGAAGGAAGATGGGCAAAACAGCGTTAATACGTGAGGAGAGTGGGTTTTGAGGAGTGCCCTAGTGAGGTCTCTTCCCACCTGAAAAATGGGTCGGCTGCTGGTTGTGGTTCAGTGGTGAACCAAAAAGTAAGTTGGAGGTGTGTGCTGAGGTAGAGCATGTACCCTTCTGACTCTTTCACACCAAGTTCGAGTCGGTTAACTGTTTTAAAGGGAACCCGTCATCAACTTTATGCTGTCCTCACTGAGGGCAGCATAAAATAGTGACAGAAATGCTGATGTCAGCGGTGTGTCACTCATGAGCTAAAAGTAAGTGGTTGCTGAGAACCAGCATCATAATCATTGCAGCCCAGGCCTTGAAAAGAGTCACATCTACCTGAGAAGAGTCCTGGTTATTCATAATCTCCTGCTCTCTCGCCCATCTGCTGATGATTGGCAGTTCTCGCCTAGAGAGAAAGGGAGAAAACTAGGTAGAAGACGGTCAGTCATCAGCAGGTGGGCAGGAGAGCAGGAATTCATGAATAACCAGGACTCTTCTTAGGTGGCCATTAATCTTTGCCAGGCCCAGTCTGCAATGATTGTGATGTTCGTTCTCGGCAACCACTTACTTTTAACTTTTGAATGACAGACCGCTGAAATCAACTCACCTGTCTCTACTTTATGCTGCCGTTAGTAAGTTGATGACAGGTTCCCTTTAAACAGGGAAAAATCATATCTCTCCGACCTGAGCTTTTGTTAAATTGGTATCTCAGTCCAGCCTCTATGCATTATCTGTCCGCACCACCATTAACCGACCATCTCAGCTCCTCCTGACTGACCATATATCCTTCCATCGACATGTCTGTGTACGTGCACTGGTGTCTGTTCTAGGCTTCTGGACCCACCTTCAAGGCAGTTCTGCATATTGTATACAGTACCCCTATTTGTATTTCACATTTTCATTTTGCAGAGTCAGAATCAATTAATGTACCAATGTGTATATTGGGGTTAAACAGGCCCAAATTGCAACTTTACCTTTTCTTTCCCTAGTGCTGAAGATTGAGACCGCTGCAACCAGAGCAACAACCTGCTACAGAGGACTGAGAAATTGGTAGATACTGGGAGCCGCATTGTAAGTATTCAACGCTTAGCATGCTGCTGGTTCAGATGTTTAGGTGATGTCACCAGATGGAGGAGGCTCCTGGGCAATTGCTCCTTTTGCCGTCCTCAGGCCTCTTTTACACATCAGTGATTCTCGGATGTGTGCTATCCATGTTCTCCATGGACAGCACATGTAGCCATTGTATTCAACATCAGTGGTATTCCATTGACCATGGGTCCATGGTGACACCAGAAAAGCATGCCCTATTTTGTCCATGATTTTGGATCCCTCAGCATATTATAGTCCCCTGGTCCATGAAACCACAGACCCAACATGAATGCCATGCATGTTGGCTCATGGCTTTCACAGATGACTGTTAGCAGATGCTCTTAAACGCATTTTTTTTAATTATGGCATTGTGGCATTGTACTTATTTTGAGCTAAAAATCTTTTTTTCAATTCGTCTTTATTAAAAATATGGAGTCTTTTTTTGTGTACAGAGCTAAGATGCTCTACTAGCTGCCTGTGGATTTTCTGTCTTTGCCGTCATCTGGGGAACAGACGGACTCCTTATCTCTGTTCTCTGTCATTATAAACACACATTAAAGCTCAATCCTTATCTTCCTGGTAAGAATGTGGCTTAAATAAGTGTTTATGACCTCTTAGTAGTTTAGAGATGAGGGTTATTAGATGACCAGCACAAAGTGTACCATTCACACAGCTAGAAAAACTGTTAACCCTTTGTGACAGAATGGCTCAATATTTTTAATAAAGGCCAATTGAAAATATGATTTTTAGCCAAAAATTTGTAAAATGCAATCATAAACAAAAATTGCCTCCAAAGGTGTGCATAGTCTTTAAGCCCAAGTTTCAACTACCAGTGGCCGTAGAATATGAATAACAAACAGTGGGCAAAAAGCAGGCGCATGGGCCAAATATTCTTCACGGACATCTTCACAGATGAACGACTCACCATCTTCTTACAGATGTCATCACAGACGTGTGAATGAGACTTTTTAGACTGCTTGGCCCCACATCAGTTATCTTGGTATCTACAGCCATGTGGACAAGACCAAAGAGCTTGTATATTGTCAACGGTTTCCTTCTAGGCAAACATTTTCATAGCAAACCTCATTAGGGTCTGAAGGACTATTGGTAAAGAATAGTTATCATGTAAAACCCAATTTTTATATGTTTACTTTCTCTACCGGCTTGCCTCCTTACGTTTCCTCCAGTCGTCCAGCTGCACACTGTTGATAGTTGGCCTATCATTAGGAGGATGAATAGAGACATAACATGTAATTTTCTGCCATTTCCAACTTCTATTTTTCCTGCCGGTGTTAAATGATGAAAGGTCAGGAGCATAAATCAGGTCCTATCAGCTTAACTCCATCCAGACTATTCCACAGACAAGTAGAAAGAATAATTTGCCCCAAAGACGGGCTTTCAGTCTGAGTCGGTTCTTAAATGGATTAACCATGTTTGCTTCTGTGGCAACAACATCTAATGGAAGTAATTTAGCAGTGGTGACATCTCCAAGGGGAGCAGAGGGGCAGGTTGCTGAGCCAATATTATTTCTGCTGCTCTTGTCCAAATGAGATAAGAATTTTGAGTCTCCAGTTTGTGGGGTCATAATATAGTTTTACCTGTGAAGTCAATACTACCATATTAATCTGGTGTACTAGGCAATTCTGATTCCTTTGTGGAGTACTATTTTCAGAGGACCGTTCCCTCTCCTTGCATTCCCCATGTAATAACAACTCTGGGAGATCCTTTCATAGAATTCTATGTTGTGCCATTCCTCTATTACTCCTGCTAGATGTTAAAGGTACAACTGGATATTACCAGTTAGGGGGTGTGTCCAGTTAGGGGTGTGTCCCTGTACAGTCTGAGACTGGCTGCACTGACTGGACAGGGACATGCCCCTAAACTGGTAACACCCATCTGGACCTTTATTCATAAATTTATAGAAGGAATACTACAGGGAAGGCAAAGCACAGAGTCATAAGGATTAATGTTCCAGAAAAGAGATGAGCAAATCAATTCATATGAATCAAATGAGTTCATCAATCAGCCTGCTCAAGAGACACCCATCCTCTTCCTTGATTGATAGAGCCAGACATCTCACCTAGCCCTGTCAATCTTGCGCCTGTTGCAGTATGTAGCAGAGTAATCTCCGCTGCTGTTACCTTGGCGTGCCCCACTAAACTTCCAGGCGTACCCAGATTTGTTATTTCAGGGGGGATACAATTATTTACTAAAACAGACAGGTCCGCATAGGGGACGGGTCCTCTTTAAACTGCAGATGCGTCCCAAGCAATACTGTACTCAAGGCTTGCAATATAAAGCTTGGGCTCCAATGTAAAATTTGGTGCAGTCTTGCTCACCTATTTTGGTTGCGTGCACACAGTCGTGCGTGTACTACAGTCACTCAGGGTGTAGCCGCTTTCACTGGGTCGTCGGTGGATTCAAAAAATGCAGGATTGGTGCTACTCTTTTCTTGCTTCGCTTACTTCAGCTGATTTTGAGTGTTTTTTTGTGTGTGTATTTAAACCCTTTTTGCCTGTTGTTTGCTGTATGTCTCACTGTTCCCTGATGAATGGTCTTGAAACACATATTTGAAATTAATACATTTACATACACCAATACGTCTGCATTTTATCTGCTGTCACTATGAAACAATGGTAGCATCAGGCCTACATTATTTTCTTTGTAGTATATAGGACCAGCTTATAAACCCAATGCAACTGTTAAATGGCAGTTACCTGTCTATAATTCTTCAATGGACTGCAGACCCCTGGGCTGTGATATAATGGCTTAAAGGGGTTAACCAGAGAGTGGTCGACCAGCAGTGGGGTTTATACTTTCCTGCTCCCCAGCCATCTCTACAGCTCCGCGATACTCTGGCATCAGCATCCGCTTGACGGTCACCACTTGACTGCTGCAGCCAATCACTGGACGCAGCAGTGACCTGTCACCCATGCAGCACTTGTCCCAGTAGATTAGATAGATAGATATTAGATGATAGATAGATAGATAACAGATTAGATGATATATAGATTGATATTACAGATAAATAGTGATAGATATTAGAAGATAGATATTAGATGATTGATAAATAGATAGATAGATAGATAGATAGATAGATATAGTAGATAGTTAGATAGATATTAGATGATAGATAGATATTATAGATAGATAGATAGATAGATAGATAGATAGATAGATATTAGATAAATGGATAGATAGATAGATAGATAGATAGATAGATAGATATTAGAAGATAGATAGATATTAGAAGATAGATAGATATTAGAAGATAGATAGATATTAGATGATAGATAGAATAAATAGATAGATAGATAGATATTAGATAGATAGATAACATATTAGATGATTTATTACAGATAGATAGATATTAGATGATTGATAGATAGATGATAGATAGATAGATAGATAGATAGATAACAGATTATATGATAGATATTAGATGATAGATAGAATAGATTAGATCAGGCTCAGACTGGCCGACAGGGGAACAGGTGAATAACCCCCCGGTGGGCCCCTGAGCAAGGTGGGCCTCTAGTCCCCCACCTCCTGCACAAGTCTCACATAACACAGTAGACTGACATATAAATAGGATACAGTACATTGCCTATAGCCATATAAAAGACTAAACAGTATGGGCAGGTACGTAGCTTTACAGTGGGCCCCCAGAGTGAATTTTTTACTGGTGGGCCCTGGGCACCCCAGTCTGACACTGGATTACATAGATAGATAAATATATATATATGAGATAGATAAATAGATAGATAGTCCAGCCATCAGTGATGCATCTATTGTATAACTATCTTCAGAAGAAGTGTCTTCCCCTCCATGTAGGATGCTAAGTCAGGGTAGTCTCCACTTCGGTCCCTGTGCCTCACGCTGGTCGGATTGTATTATAAGTCAAGGTAGAATATCAAAGGGCAGTGAACTAGCACACTGTGAGCTCGGTGAATGTTATCAGTCCCTGGTAAAGTATGGGGCCACGGCACAATGTTTTTGTTCTCCAGCGTTCAAAGAACCAGAAGAGAGCTTCATTGGACTGGCTGGGAGCAGCAGCAGTAGGGAGCTGACGCGTTTCTTTGTGTTTACAGCTCACCTCGCCTCCCTCCCGAAAGGAGCAGTGACATTTTTGTTGCAGTTCATCTTTCTAAGTCACAGAAAAGAGGCTTTTTGTCAATCAAAACCGATGTTTTACAACTGTTCTCAGCTGTGTCACAGAGATACAGGCGGAACGTGTCGCACGTCCTTTCATTTGTTGCCCGCAGCACAGCTTTGTCCTGGGATCCTGAGGGGACTCTATTCACCGCACCTCTCGTGCTTACCCGCCAGTCTCCGGTCTGACAATACACCCTTCTGGTCAAAATTGTTATTTCATTTTTAGAAGGGAGAACTGACGGGTAGAGAACACACTGCGAAAACCAATAGGGCGTCATAGAGATCTGCCATGTTGGATGAAGGTGAGACTTTAGATGACCTCCTCCAGGAATGGACATTGATCGCCTCCTTAGGATGGGTTTGTGTAATACAGTCTATAACGTCCAAGACCCTCCTTTGGTTTGACTGGATTGACCTTATATCACCTTATATCCATATGATGAAGTAGGAATCAGATGAACTGTGGAGGATCCAGATGTTGTACCTATTTTCTGGTCCAAAATTTGTCTTATGAAACCAGGTTAGATGTTAATCTCCACCTTTTAACTTAAAGGGGTTGTGCCATCATTAAATGTTATCATGAACTTGAAAAACCAGTCACTTTTATCATTTACTGCCTGTTGCAAAGATGCTCCAGTTTCAAGATATCGTCTTAATTTCATTTTAATAGTGCCCCCTGGTGTTTAATCCATATAGTAATGTGCATGTCCACCTACTTAGGTGGACACACATGCTCATTTTCATCCATACCAACTTCTTTGGCTCTGACAGTCATATCTACTGTTAGGAGATGTGACAGGGAAAGAGTTGCAGCAGAAAGGAAACGCACTTTGGGGGTCTGATAGGAAGAGATCTGCAGCACAAAGGACATGCCCCCTGTTGGAAGGATCGAAACGTCAGTATTCTTTCCTCTGTATATTCTCTTCTCCAGAGGCTCTGCTGCCACCAAAGATTGCTGACATCCACATATTTGCCACAGCACATTAGCAAAATCATTAATTACCGGAGAAATGTACGATTTTGCTAAAACACACTGACACCAATAACTGTGGCCCACCATAATAACGCTGGACCACCAATGACTATTTGTGAGGCACAATGCAAGCCTGAGAACACAGGGCTAGATGAGATGTTTAGCCTTGTCAATCAAAGAGGAGGGGGGAGACTGCTGAGCACAGGGGTGGAAGGAGTAGCTGTGCTCCAAGCACTACGTCCAGCCCCCTGGTGCTCAAAATAACTAATTTGCATATAAAAAAATAAAATAAATCTCAGCAGCGGTTCAACCTTGAAACAAAAGAAAGGTATCAATTTAATCAGCATGATCAACCCTACCAGGAAATATGCCTGGTTTAATAGAGTTGATCATGCTTACAGATATCCTTTAAAGGGTCGCCACTATTTTTCCTACTGCCCCTCATTCCCCTGCTGTCAGCACTCAAAGCTGCACTGAAATACATTGTCAGGACTGCTGTATGGTAACAACGTAATGGAGAGGACTTACATGTGCGTGCACAGCAGTCCTGACAATGGATTTCAGTGCAGCTTTAAACCCTGACAGCAGAGGAAGGGGGGCTGTAGGAAAATAAAATAATAGTTATCTGGACTCATAAAGTACTGCAGATAATAGTCCAAGATCATGGTGACACATTCCCTTTAGGGTCCATTCACGCGTCCGTAAGTGTTTTGTTGTCTGCAAAAAAACGTACTGCACATAGTAACATAGTTACATAGTTAATGTGGTTGAAAAAAGACATAAGTCCAACTAAGGGATAGGTGGGGACGGGAATCCCAAAAGGAAGTGAGACTCAGATTTCTACACGTTTTCATAAGAATTAATGTTTTTTACTTTTAAGAATTCGTCTAAACCCTTTTTGAAACTGTCCACTGTTCCTGCTGTGACCACGTCCTGAGGAAGTCTATTCCACAGATTCACCGTTCTTACAGTAAAGAAGCTTTGACGCTTCTGGAGACTGAACTTTTTCCTCTCCAATCGGAGGCAGCGCCCCCTTGTCTTTTGAGGGCATTTTACATGGAACAGATTTTCGCTGTATTTTTTGTATGGCCCATTTATATATTTGTATAGGTTAATCATGTCCCCCCTTAGACGTCTCTTCTCAAGACTAAATTAATTCAATTCTTTTAATCTTTCTTCATAACTATGACCCTCCATTCCCCTTATCAGTTTAGTCGCTCTCCTCTGTACTTTTTCCAGCTGCAGTGCATCCTTTCTATGGACTGGTGCCCAGAACTGAACTGCATATTCCAGGTGAGGCCGCATCAACGCTTTGTAAAGTGGTAATATTACATCCCTACCCCGCGAGTCCATGCCTCGTTTAATGCATGACAGTATCCTGATGGCCTTAGACGCAGCTGATTGACATTGTATGCTGTAATTTAATGTACCATCCACAAGGACACCCAAATCCTTCTCTATAAGTGACTCTCCCAGTGTTACATCCCCTAGGACATATGAAGCACAGAGATTATTACTACCAAGATGCAGAACTTTACTTTTATCCACATTGAACCTCATTTGTCAAGTTGATGCCCAATCACTAAGAGTGTTCAAGTCAGCTTGAAGTTTATGGACATCTTCCATAGACTGTACGGTTCTACACAGCTTAGTGTCATCTGCAAAAATAGAAATGGTGCTATTAATCCCCTGCTCGATATCATTAATAAATAAATTAAATAATAGAGGGCCCAGCACTGAACCTTGGGGTCACCACTTATAACCTGGGCCCATTCTGAATAGGAATCATTGACCACAACTCTCTGGACACGGTCCTTCCGCCAGTTTTCAATCCAATTACAAACTATACTTTCCAAGCCAATAGACCTTACTTTACTTATTAAGCGTCTATGAGGGACAGGATCAAAAGCCTTTGCAAAATCCAGAAACACTACATCCACAGCCGCCCCTCTGTTCAGGCTACTATTCACCGCCTCATAAAAACAAATCAGGTTAGTCTGACAAGTTCTGTCCTTGGTAAGCCCATGCTGGTTATCACTTATAATATAATTAATAGTCACATGGCCGGCACCCCAATAGAAATGCCTTTTCTGCAGACAAGCATAGGACATGCTCTATTTTTTTGCGGGACTGCGGAATGGAACTGCGGAGACGGACAAGTGTTGTCCGCATCCGCACTTCCGTCCTGCGGCCCCATTGAAAATGAATGGATCCGCACCATTCCACAAAATTGCGGAACAGATCCAGACCCATTCATACGGACGTGTGAATGGACCCAAAAGATAAGAGCTGCTAGGGGAGTCTACAAGACGCTTATCCCTATCACCGCCATAGACATATATAACCATGTCATCAATGGGAGAGCAGAGATAAAATGGCCAACTGGAGGAGCCTTCGGTGGACTGTCCTCCTATGGTTTTAGGACAATGGATATAGTAGGACATTTATTTAGGGATGTGATCACAACATCCGTCAACGGATTCTGCAGCCAATAGCCCCTTGCATCCTGTATGACATCAGACGTGGCACAAGGGGAGTCAGTGGTGCAGCCTACTATTTGGTGCACCGCCCTGGTAAACGCATGTTGTGATCTGCAGGTCAGGGAGATGCAGCGATGGCCCACAGGCGTCAGGGGACCAGGTAAGTATTCTCTGTATGAAGGGGCCCGGCATTGTTAGTGGGTTTTCCAGGTTCGGATAACCCCTTTAATCTGCCTCACTGCTTTGTAGAAGCTCAGCTAAACTGTCGGGGGCGTGTCTGACAACGAGCTTGTCGACTGATTCCAATAACAACCAGCAGAATTTTGCTGATTCAGACTGTAACTCAGGATCTGTACAAGATAAGTAACGAAATGTAAGCACAAAATGACTCGACTTTTGATGTAGTTTTATGAAAATGCTGCTCAAGGGATCCCCTGATGTAAAGATCAAAAGCATTATGTAAAGAATACAAACAGCTCCCCAAGTCAATATCTAAAATGTAGCAACACAGATTCCTACATAGTAAAATCGATACAAGTGATTATTAATGCGGTGGCTTACATATGAAGAACATGTCATAGCGGTTGTCCTGAAGGACGTCGGTCTAATTGGACAAAGTAAAGTATTCCCTTGTGATAAATTCTTCGGTATGAATGATATTGATTTGTCAGCGTTCAAAATTCTCTCTTTTTCAGTAAAACTACTAAGAAATCAATTCCGCGTAAGTGAGAAACCGCATTTCCATACACACCTATCATAGCAAGAGTCAAGACGCTAAGCGTGCGCTCCCGTCTAATTATTGCCCATCTAAGCAGATATCGGCATCTGTTGTTTCTGATTTTTTTGGCAAATTAGTGTCAGATGAGTTTTTTTGTAGATTATTTTTGCAGTTTATTTTTTTTACGTCGCCCTGATGAAGTCTGTTGTGTCTGGTCGTGAAGGCGTTACTTGGCCGCCCTACAGAAATATAAAAGAACTGTTGCTGTATCAGCAGACAGGCAGTTTTCCCTGAAACCATTCGTGTTTCACATGATGTACCTGGAAATTCCTTCTGACAACCGGTTCCCACGGGAGCAAGTCCCTGACGTTGCGGCAGCCATCTTGGGTTCTGAACTGTGCAGCGTCGTACCCTGCAGTTTGCAGCTGTCTCAGTCGGCGGCAAACAACGCGTACCAGTTTGGGCGCAAGTTTTTATGTAACAGAACAAAAGGCGAATAACTGAATCTAACACAAATAGGAACTGACAGGATGACTCAGGGTTTTATTTTTTTTTATTTTTTTTTTGAGGAGCGGATTTACCTTTTCAGGCAGAAAGTGAGTAATTCTGTCAGGTGCTTCCAGCAATAAAAAAAACTATAAATGTGAATAAATGTTATTTCTGGAAACTCGTGCTACCATGCCACACCAACAGTTTATTCAATTTATAGCCGTTTGGTTTTATTTGATTTTTAGGTCCAAAATGCTGTGTTTTACAGTGGCGGAAGCTGTGTCTTTATGCTCTACAACTCCAGCACAAATCCTGGCTGCCTGCAGTCACCACTAGGGGGAGCTTATGAGCTAACAGGCATTCTGTTTTATTATTGAGTTCAATCTATCAACAGTATGAAGTTTTTAAGCTCCCCCTAGTGGTGGTTGCAGACAGACAAGATTTTTTAATTTAAAGCAGTATAACAAGATGGACATTTTTTTTTTTTTTTTAACCTTACAAACTAAAGGGATTCTGTTACTCGGAAATGTACTGTTATACTAGGCACAATCACTCTCAGGGCTAGTTCAGCTGACCGTAATGAGACCTTTCACTTAGCGATCTATTCTTCGGAAAAAAATATTTTTATTCCATATACAAAGGAGCAGTTAAGTGCACCAAGGGCGGGCCCAAGCCACTTTGTGCACCCTTGCTTCTCCTGTCACCCCCTCCCACAGGGCCTGGTCAAGAGGACTATTCAAGAAGCTGGCCCTGTCGATCATGGAGAGAGAGGGGCTGGAAGAGGAAGCAGGAGGATCAAGGGTGAACGAAGTGTGTTGGTCCCGCCCTCAGTGCACTTCACTGCTCATTTACATATGGATTGAAAGTCCTTTTTCTCCAGAATGAATCACAAAGTTTTAGATATCATTACATTCAGCTAAGCGAGTTCTATGTGTCATTGTGCCTGGTGTCCTCCTGCTTTGTAGGAACTGAACAAAGGGTAGCGGGGGTGCACCTAGCCTTTCTGAATGCCCAAGGCAAAAACTGAAATGACAGCCCCCACCCCCGATGCTAAATTCTCAACCTAACCCCTTTCTTCCAGCCTTACTTTTAATAGGCATACTTGGAAAACATTACATATAGTGCTACAACATACTGGTTAATATAGAGATACAGATGAACATTTCCACAATGAAAGCACCCATTGCCCAAGGCCTTTCCGCTGCCCCCCACTTGTCCCTGCCTGGTGCTGCCTGCACCCCTGAAGGGTAGTCATACATTAGTCAGACAAAACATTTATAAATGGGTGGTTACAGATTTTATCCTCTTGAATGGGAACTGCAGTAACCTGGAACCGCCACTACAGAGAGGATGGAGCTGTCTGCTTCCGGTTCCGAGGTACGAGTGTCAGACCTCCACCAATCTGATATTGATGTCCTATTCTGAAGAGAGATCCTCAATGTCTAGCACTACAAAATATGCAATAAATGTTCTACGGGTGTGGGACCCACTCCTATCTTAAAGGGGTTGGCCTATCTACACATTGGTGGTATATTGCTAGGATATGTCACCAATGTCAGATAGGTACCATCTCTGGGACCCGCACCTATCTGTAAAAGAGGGTCCCCAAAGGAATTGAGGGCACACTGCGCAAGCATGGCCACCCTCCATTCATTGCTGAAAATAGCTGAATCGGCTGTTTCCGGAACTCCCATAGCGGTAAATGGAGAGGTGGCCGTGCTTGCGTGGTGCGCTCTCTATTCATTTCTATGGGAGTTCTGAAATAGGCGAGCAGCTAATTTTGGAACTTCCATAGGCAACACATGCGCGGTGCACTCTCCTTCTCTTTGGGAGGCCCATTCTAGAGATGGAGGCGACCCCCCCCCATCTGACATTGGTGACATATCCTAGCGGTATGCCGCCAATATGTGAAATGGGCCAACCCCCTTTAAGAATGGGGCCCCAGCATGCATGGAGAACAAGCTGCCTCAGCTATAGTGTTGAATGGAGAAGTGGGCATGCATGTGTGGCACGCTCTTCAATCATGAGGAAGAGTTAGGACCCGTACCTATCGCACATCCTATCGATATACCATAAATGTCCAGATCGGAATACCCCTTTAAGCCCAAATGATAATAGAATTACTACCAGCCAGACTGAATCTGCCGTCGTCAGCACGCGTTTCCTGTAGACATCAGCTAAAGGAGCTCGTTGCTTGTAAGACATTAAATAAGCAATAAACGGGTGAATGATGGCTGTAACTTATTAAAAGGAATTTATTTTCTGTTTAACAGAACGATCTTTCTTCCCATAAGGAGATAGCGCCAATTAACCGAAATAATAAAGAAACGCAAGGCTCTGAGCGGCTGAACTTCTCATTATGGCGTGTATAGTGGAGCACTTTTTGCAGGACAGCACTGTCTTCTAGTTCTACCCCGTGGACAAGGCTGGTCGTTCTTTTACCAGGGGCAAAAATGTAGTTTTCTACCCCTCCCCTGCTGAGTGACCTAATGATCAGCCTGCCCTGTGCCAACCGATACTATTCAATGGCGGTACTGATCTCTGCCACCATCCTACTGCTGAGTGACCTAATCATCAGCCTGCCCTGCGCCAACCGATACTATTCAGTGGCGGTACTGATCTCTGCCACCATCCTACTGCTGAGTGACCTAATCATCAGCCTGCCCTGCGCCAACCGATACTATTCAGTGGCGGTACTGATCTCTGCCACCATCCTACTGCTGAGTGACCTAATCATCAGCCTGCCCTGCGCCAACCGATACTATTCAGTGGCGGTACTGATCTCTGCCACCATCCTACTGCTGAGTGACCTAATCATCAGCCTGCCCTGCGCCAACCGATACTATTCAGTGGCGGTACTGATCTCTGCCACCATCCTACTGCTGAGTGACCTAATCATCAGCCTGCCCTGCGCCAACCGATACTATTCAGTGGCGGTACTGATCTCTGCCACCATCCTACTGCTGAGTGACCTAATCATCAGCCTGCCATGCGCCAACCGATACTATTCAGTGGCGGTACTGATCTCTGCCACCATCCTACTGCTGAGTGACCTAATCATCAGCCTGCCCTGCGCCAACCGATACTATTCAGTGGCGGTACTGATCTCTGCCACCATCCTACTGCTGAGTGACCTAATCATCAGCCTGCCCTGCGCCAACCGATACTATTCAGTGGCGGTACTGATCTCTGCCACCATCCTACTGCTGAGTGACCTAATGATCAGCCTGCCCTGCGCCAACCGATACTATTCAGTGGCGGTACTGACCTCTGCCACCATCCTACTGCTGAGTGACCTAATCATCAGCCTGCCCTGCGCCAACCGATACTATTCAGTGGCGGTACTGATCTCTGCCACCATCCTACTGCTGAGTGACCTAATGATCAGCCTGCCCTGCGCCAACCGATACTATTCAGTGGCGGTACTGACCTCTGCCACCATCCTACTGCTGAGTGACCTAATCATCAGCCTGCCCTGCGCCAACCGATACTATTCAGTGGCGGTACTGACCTCTGCCACCATCCTACTAAGGGCTCATGCACACGACCGTATGTATTTTGAGGTCTGCAGAACATGGATCCGCAAAAGGAAAAAAAAGGATGACATCCGTAACAATGCCTGTCCTTGTCTGCAAAACGGACAAGAATAGGACATGTTCTATTTTTTTTTTGCGGAACAGACTTGCGGACATATGGAATGCACACGTGTTTTTTTTTTCAGCCCCTTTGAAATGAATGGTTTTGCTTACGGGCAAAAATAAACAGAACAGACACGGACAGAAAATACGTTAGTATTCATGAGCCCTAAAGCAGTATTTAGTCCCAGTTTCAGTAAACTATACTATTAAAAGAGTTTCCCCTGTAGTCCCCGCATAAATCCTCCTGAGCTGCTGCTCCGGCCGTACCCAATCTGCAGCTTCATTTTCCTGCAGCGATGACCTGCCGTACACCCACATTATCATCATTACTGAGGCTGCAGCAAAATCATCAAAGACCCGAGGGAAATACCAAAGAGGCGGAAGGATTTAGGGCTCATGCACACGACCGTATGTATTTTGCGGTCCACAAAATAATGGATCTGCAAAAAATACGGATCACATCTGTGTGACATCCGTATTGCATCCCTTTTTTTTGGGCAGATCTATTGTAACAATTCCTGTCCCTGTCTGCAAAACGGACAAGAAGAGGACATGTTCTGTCTTTTTTATAGACCGGCCAATGCGGACATACGGAAACGGAACGCACACAGAGTCATTTAAGTTGTTTTTTTTGTGGACCCATTAAAAACCTGTGGACAAGGGTGGCGACGTTTCTGGAAAAAAAAGTCCACTCATAGTCTTTTAAGAAATAAAATTAATAATGTCCGTTCTTCACCTGCTCATGGTGCAAGTTGTGATGTTAAAGAGAAAGACTAGGCGGAAGAAGAGCTCTTTAAAACGCAGCTCAGCAATGAAAAGTCCATCCCATAGCAGACACCTAGTGCCATCTGATGCCGAAATCATAAAGTGTGCCTCCACCATTAATCTTATTAAATGAGTTTTCTGTCTGACACCGATGTACTGCGCGGTAATCCATTTTTAATACTGCGCAAGAGCTTATATTGTGGCCGCAAGACACTTACAACCTTTATATTGCAGATTCACTCTCGTTACTTTCAGGGTTCTCTTTTATGTCTTTCTAGGACGTAGAGCTTTCTAAAATACTAGATATTCCCAAACCAAATCAATGGTCATAAACCTAGAGAGCCCTGGACATTGAAGAAGACTGCAATATATTTATCTATTATCTATCTATCTATCTACACTGAGCAAAAATATAAACACAACATATGCCTTTCTGTGGCCGCATTTGTAACATAGTAACATACACTGAGCACAAATATAAACGCAACACTTTCGGTTTTGCTCCCATTTTGCATGAGCTGGACTCAAAGATCTGAAACATTTTCCACATACACAAAAGACCCATTACTCTCAAATATTGTTCACAAATCTGTCTAAATCTGTGTTAGTGAGCACCTCTCCTTTGCCGAGATAATCCATCCCACCTCACAGGTGTGGCATATCAAGGGGCTGATTAGGCAGCATGAGTATTGCACAGGTGTGCCTTAGACTGCCCACAATAAAAGGCCACTCTGAAATGTGCAGTTTGATCACAGCACAATACTACAGATGTCGCAACGTTTGAGGGAGTGTGCAATTGGCATGCTGACTGCAGGAATGTCTACCAGAGCTGTTGCCTGAGCAATGAATGTTCATTTCTCTACCATAAGCCGTCTCCAAAGGCGTTTCAGAGAAAAAGGAAATTCCATGGCACATCCCAAAAATAGATACGTGTTTATTTCACCAGATGCAACATTTCGGTTCTCCCTCTGGAACCTTTCTCAAGCAGAAATGTGGACGGGGTCTTCCTTGTGCTCCAGGCCCCATGGCGCTGCGTGGTCAGCCTATATTGGCAGTACGCCACTGTATCTATCTGCCTATCTATCACATGTGCTATTATGATATGTACAATGATTCCTCCATGTGTGGCCGTATTTGTATGATGGAGGGTAGTGCTCATTTGTCTAAACATAGCTGCGCCCCTGACATGTGTGGACCCCGTCCCTCCTCCCAATGGATGTTGTCACATGAGGAGCGGCATTTCTGGGATGATATTACAAGCCTTTGCATCCCATTAATGTGAAATATTCATAAATTACATACAATCCATTTAAATATCAGGGCTATTTAATTTTCTCATCCTGCATGCAAAAGAATTCCTACATTCTTGATTAAATCTATGCCGGCTGATTTATTAAAGGCCTGTGGCAGGCTCCTTTCATTTCCTCCGACTCTGAGCTCTTTAATTATAATGAATTCATCCCATCTTTCTGTGTTTTACGCATTGTAATCCATCCTCATTCGTCCTCTGTAGACTTTATTAGAAGGAAAACCATTTATATATGTTTATATGGCCGCTCCCCAATCACATCATAGGAGCCTTGCCCCCGGGTATATCAGGTATCACATAGACCATATACACTGAGACTGCCAGGTAATACCCGGAGGACTGAAGTTTCTATACTTCCAAACACGAAATCTGTGCCTATGGCAAGATATATGCATGGGAGCAATTCGGTGTAGCTGCGGTATTAGAGTGCATCTGCCAGCAGTTTTGTACCTATGACACTGGCTGACCTGTTACATGTGCACTTGGCAGCTGAAGGCATCTGTGTTGGTCCCATGTTCATATGTGCCTGCATTGCTGAGAAAAATTATGTTTTAATATATGCAAATGAGCCTCAAGGAGCAACGGGGGCGTTACCGTTACACCTAGAGGTTCTGCTCTTTCCGTACCTGCAGCGACCCTCTTTACTTTAATTGACTGGGCCAGGTGTGATGACGTTATCAAACCTGGTCCTGTCAATCAAAGTGCAGCGGGCGCTGCAGATACAGAAAGAGCAGAGCCTCCAGGTGTAATGGCCACGCCCCCGTTGCTCCTAGAGGCTCATTTGCATATAATAAAACTTTTTCTCAGCAATGCGGGCACATATGGTAGAATTCTGCTGACAGATACACTTTAAGATCTGTATATGTGTGGATGGAATGGGGCTGGAGAAAAATAGGGAGTATGTTTTATATATAAAGGGGTTGTGTCACTTCATCAAGTGGCATTTATCATGTACAGAAAGTGAATACAAGGCACCACTTACTAATGTATTGTGATTCTCCATGTTGCATCCTTTGCTGGCTTGATTCATTTTTCCATCCCATTATGCGCTGTTCGTTTTCAAGGTTATGACCACCCTGCAATCCAGCAGCGGTGGTCGTGCTTGCACACGATAGGAAAAAGCACCAGCCTATGTGCGCTCCAACGGCCCTGGCCACTAGAAAGGCCGGCAGTTTTTCTTATAGCGTGCAAGCACGACCACCACTAAAGGATTGCAGGTTGGTCATAACCATGGAAACGAGCCGTGTATAATGTGCTGGAAAAATGAATCTAAGCAGCGAAGGAAGCAATATGGAGAATCACATTAGTAAGTGCCTTGTAGTAACTTTCTCTACATGATAAATGCCACTTGCTGAAGTGAGACAACCCCTTTAAGAACACTATGGATCAGTTCGAAGAGGGCGATTTATTTAATAGTTGTTCACTGCAGCCATTATGCCGAGCCAGTGGTCGAGGGTCATGGTGCACCTTCTATACCATGGCCTTAGGCACCTAGAGGTAGGGTAGCAAAATTCTGTCCCTATGTCCCTGTCATGTCAACCATGTTGCTCTAAGGCAGGAATCAGCACTCTGGCTGCTGTGAAACTATAACTCCTAGCATGCACACTTGGCTGCTCTTGTTACTCTCAAAGAAGCAAAAGGAGGATTCTGGGAGTTGTAGTTTCAGAACAGCTGGAGTGCCGGAGGTTGCTGATCCCTGCTGTAAGGTAAACTCGGTCATGGAAGGCAGGCAAGCAGGATAAGGACCACCACCAGCAACATGGCATGGTACAGAGGACATAATATGGCCACGTTCATGAGTCCATTGGCACGTAGTGTATCTACATCTATGGTGGAGATGCTTAAAATAAAATGGTGCATTTGTCTAGTGCTGCAGTAATCAATCATGGATACGCAAGTGCCAATTAATGGCTATCAATGTAATTACAGTCATCGAGCCATACCATTTGAGGACATTATTTCAGTAGGGGCATCACAGATATTATTTATAGGTTGGACATAAAAAAGCTGCATGCTCTCGGTCTTATTTCAGGTGAGCGTTTTCCATCTTTGCAGCAAAAGCGATACAGTCAGCACTTCATTAAGCTGCAGTGCTAGGGCGCAGTACTATTGATGTATGTATATAATAAATACGCCATCATAAATTGGACGTATAGGTGCTTGAGTGCTGCAGCAGATTGCTATTGATGAATAAGTACCGAAAGATAACGCAAGGAATGGCTGCCGTTACCCTCCCCAATAATAATGCAACCTTAAGCAGTTTGGGATTACTCTCGCTGAGCCCGCATATGGCCAGCCTCCTAATATAAAATAATACAGTTCTAATGAAAATCAATTCCACAGAGAATAAAAAGATCTGTTCCATTTTTATATTTTATAGATTCAGGAATTAAAATGTCCATAGAGCAGTTTTTTTTAGAGCCAAGAAGGCGACATCTTCCTCGTTTTCTCCCTTTCTTTACTGCAGGTCTTTTTTTATCAAGCCAAATGTTTTTGTAATACAGAGGTGATAAGACATGCTCAGACTTTATAATCCTTCCTTTAGGTGGAAGCGGGCCATGTGGAGGAAGAGAGTAAGGGTGATTATGGTTGTTACCAGAGACATAATGGCTCGATACGGGGGTCTTGGTGTAGCTGTTGTAACAGAGCAGAGCTCATGTTCAGCTTAAGGTCACAACGTGTATACTTTATAATAGGTAGAAGGACAATGGAACTTAAAAAGGCTTGAGTAATGTCACATCCTAAAATGGAACAAGGAATGTGGTTATTAGTGTTGAGCAAATCGAAGTCCACGATGGAAAATTTGATTTGCCACAAAGCTGAATTTCTTCGTGCTTCCTGGTGGCAAACCGATTTTCCTGAAATGTGTAAAAAACAAAATCATACTTACCTCATCCATTTGTGTGCGATGGGCAGGCCACCGGCATCTTCATTGAAAATCTTGCACAAAATCCTGTGCGTGGTGACGTATAACGTCATCAGGGGCCGCGAAAGATTTCGTGCCAGATATTGAATCAAGATGACGGCATCCCTGTTGCGAGCAAATGGATGAGGTAAGTAGGATTTAATTTATTTTTGTTAAACTTTACACCAAGGTATTACTATCAGATGTCGCGATCAACTATGAACACAGCTCCCTTTCATCGCACCCACTACTTACAAAGAAATATGTTTCATGACAAAGTAATTTATTTATTTTTATTCGTCGAAGCTGCCATATCAAATTTTTTAATACTTCGCTCATCTGTAGCGGTTATTGTCCCAGTTACTTTTTCCTTTCACTGTTCTAATTCATCTTTGAGTCTGGTCTGACAGTTTGGTTGATATGAATTGTGCTACCCAACAACCACAGACTTTCCACTACAGTTGTCAGGCAACGTCTTCCTAGCAACAAGTCTTTATTATATGTTTAGTGTATGGAAATCCTATGGTCACGGTCTAGAACCACAGCCAGGCAAACTCAAAATCTGCTACCAGTCTTCCTTAACCACTCTGGTTGGTAGGAAGCTAAAGATATCCCTAGATTCTTCACCAGAGCATGCTGCAAGGCCGGATGGATTTGGCTGCTAGGAGCCCAGGTTACATCTGCGTAAGGTAGCAGAAAACTAGCTGCAATCTTGCTAGACACAGAACTAGCAGCAGGGCAGACTGGCAACTTAAAGTGGCCCTGGAAAAAAAAACTAAAAAAGTGGCCCATGTTGTAGGCAGGTCCAAATGGACAGAAGGTAGGGCAACATAGTAGGCAGGGTCAGCCATACTGTCTGCAGTGGAGGCCACAGGCCTCTTCCAGCCTGAGGCCTGAAATGCCTCTATCTCTGTATAGTGCTTCAAATGCTTCAACCCTAGTGGCCTGTTTCTTGGGAGGATGTACAGCTCCTGTAGCAATCATAAAATTCATCACCATCCTCAGGGAAGTGATACCGTTGAATTCAGGAGAACACCAGAGAGTGTCAGATCATGGC
This sequence comes from Bufo gargarizans, assembly GCF_014858855.1. Lineage (NCBI taxonomy): Eukaryota > Metazoa > Chordata > Amphibia > Anura > Bufonidae > Bufo > Bufo gargarizans. The sequence goes on along the minus strand of NC_058087.1, from coordinate 170,953,870 downwards.
GTACCAGCAGCCTGAGGAGGACACGGGTGGCCCCATGGACATCATCACACTGCGAAATTTCACTGTAAGGTCTATGGCCAGTCCACTACCCCCACCCTGCCTACCACAGTGATCAACGGTAGTAGACAAGCAGGGTCAGAAACGGAAGAAACAGATAGTGCTAAAACAGTGGATGTAGGGTTAATCCAGAAACGAGCCACAGTCAGAATAGCAGGAGAATCAGCAAAAGCCAAATCAGAAGGAGGAGAGGTTAATGCAGAAAACACAGATTAACAGGAGTTTATATACAGATGAATTGAAAAACACCCAGTGCAGGAACCTTGATAAAATCACAAACAATCATAATCACTGAGCTGCAGACTTAAATCCGCCACCTAGTTCTGGGATTACGGTAGATGCTAAACCAGGAACCTGATAGGCTCGATTTGCAGCCTCATTGACAGGTCGACCAGCCAGGGCTTGACTGGTCGGCACAACCACCGTAGCAGCACAGCCATGCACAGTTTCTTAGCTGAACAAACCCTTGATATTTATCTTAAAGGGGTTCTCTGGGAATTATTTAAAATGGTCACAGAGGATGGGAGTGGTAACGTTGCTGTGTCATGGTGTCCTACCTGAGGCCGTGGCTCGCAGGGGGTCTGTTTCAGTGAAAGTAGAGTACTGAAGAATGAGGCCAGAGCGAAATATAATAAAGTCTTTTATACTAAATGCAACATGAAACTTGAAATACATACAGCAGCAGATAACTTTAAGTGCACAAGCTGAGGAGGTATAATGGCTGGTTGTATGGCTGCAGTTCTGCACTTAGATGATACTGGCCTACTGGTTGTTTGGTGATGTGTGATCTGGCTGTAGTCCCTCACATCACAACATTGTCTCCAGTATAATTCTTGAGAGTGGGTGCTTTACAAGCTACTTCCCAACTCTCTGGCGGTAGAGGGATCTTTGGATATTGGACCAAGATATGGTTCTTGGGAGTTGGTGCTCTACGAGCTACTTTCCACCTCCCCCACTATCAGGACAGGACTTCCACATCCCCTCTCCGCCTTGTACTCCCCTCAACTACCCTCCTCCTTTCCAAGACCTCCCCCTCCTGGCAGGAAGCTGTACCAACCCACTCTACCAGGAGGGGTGGAACAGGGTGTTTTTTCTGTGGGGCTGCTTAGCCATGATGGCATATTGAAGGCAGTATCACACTCTTTAGCCATTATAAATCAAACCGCTTAAATAATTAAGAAGTGGCAGGCTTAGCAGGAGTAATGTGGCTGGTCACCTCTGGACCAAATGATGATTGCCATGGGTTTGGCAGCTGAAACCCACTGTGATCAGCCATTACAAAACATTTGGGCAACCATGTAATACATGGCAGATTTGAGTACTCCAGAGCAGATCACTGGAGTGTATTTTCACTGTGTTTAATAAATGGGGGTACCAAATATGTGCAACTCATATGCCGTTCTATGGAATATAGACTAGGGTAGTCCAAATAGGGTATTCCCTCCAAGTCACATATTTCCATATTTTTACTGTTATGTTACCATATTTTTTAAATCAAAATGCAAATGGTTTAATCGTTCCAAACACTGGAACTGCACCAGCAAGTCCACACTAAAATATAGTCCTGTTAGGGGATTTATATTGACACTACATCTTTGAGCCATTTTGACTTATCTGGGGGTGCACCTAGCCTTTCTGCTGCCTGAGGCAAAAACTGCCCCCTAACCCCCCATTGCCAATTTCTTAACCGAACCCCTTCTCTCCATTCCTACTGTTTAATACATATTTGGAAAACATTAAATACATATCTACAAAACATACAGGGTAATACAGCGCCACATACTGTGCCCACTGTGCTTCCCAATACTATACTGCATAAACAGATAATCCCCCTTCTGCTGCCCCCCCTCTTGCCCCTACCAATTGCTGCTTGAGGAAATTGCCTCACCTTGCCTCATTGGTGGTGCATCCCTGATCTTATGGAACTTGAGTAAATAGAGGAGGTTTTTTATTCAGGACCCTAAATAATTAGATGCCAAGAATCCAAGAAGGGCTTCTAACAGCATCCCTAATTTGTTTAAATGGACACCATGTAATACTTCATTTCATCCTGTGGTGGCGCTGTAGAGTTATAAAATACTTACTTCCCGGTTACCTCAGCTGGAAATCTCTGCATCGGGGCAGCCTGTAATCACCTTCTAACAAAAAAGGATTGTCCAAAATAGACACTAACTCTAAATAAAAAAAAAATTAATCACTGTTTCCTATATCTTTTATGAACTAGAACCAAATAAAAAGGATCCAAGCTTCATCAAAATTTAGATTTTCATTGAAATTCTGAGGTTTTCATCTACACTCAGGGCGAGATTAAGCCGCCGCTGCCGCCATGCACTTGTGTACGTACGTCGTGCTGATTTCGAGTGGTTAGGGCGATATTTTTGCATGACATGATGAGTGCCTACTGCGAAAAGTCTAAAAGGGCTCACACGCACATCAGGATCATAACTTCCTAAGGCTAACATTTTCTCTCCAAACTCAACTACAGTAGGTTAAAATCCATCTGCCACTCTGGAAATTAATAGCAATCATTAAACAAAGTGTGCCGGCTAAAAGATGTCTGATGTGAGAAAAAAAAAAAAAGCCGCTATTTCTGCCAAAACAAAAATTAAAACTATTCAGATGCAGAGCGATTCATTCATTACTACATAGTATTCCCCACCTGGGGATTAAATCTCATTACAATTTGTCCAAAACAGATGTTACCCTTTTAGCAGTCGATTATTAACGATAAACTCGATTCCCCCTGAGAGGAGTTGGAATTTTTTTTTCTTCCTATTTCAGTATGCCCTTAAGAAATCTCCAAGGAAAAAATATGTCTCAGTTATTCCACATATGTTCCATAAATCAGTCTTGGAACGCAACTTCCTATTTATCTGGACAGAACTCTTTTGTTTTCTTCCCTTTCACTTTTTTTTTTTTTTTACTATTTAGACCCGATAGCTCTATTTTTTCTGATTTGTTAAAGGGGTTATCCGGTAATTTATGGATAAGTCATCAATATCAGATTGGCGAGGGTCCAATACCCGGGATCCCCGCCAATCCACTGTTAAAAGAGGCCAGCCCTCCACGAGCGCCGCTGCCTCTTCCTAGGCCTCGTGATGTCACCGTACATCAGTCACATGGCCTAATTGCAGATCAGATTCATTAAAGATAATGGGGCTGAGCTGCAATACCAAGCACAACCACTATACTGTGCATGGCACTGTATTTGGAAAGCTGTCCGGTGGCTTCCTAAAACAGTTGATTGTGGGGGTCCCGGACCCTCCCCGATGTGGTAATAATTACCTATCCTGAGGATAGACGTTCAATTAGTAGATGGGGGCAGCATTATTCTCCATTAATTCTTTATTCATTTGTTAATCCATGAAATAGGTACAAAAAACAACCAATAAAAGCAGCAACGTTTCGACTACAGCGTAGTCTTTATCAAGTTTACGCTGTAGTCGAAACGTTGCTGTTTTTTTGGGTCGTTTATTTGTACCTATTTCATGGATTACCAAATGAATAAAGAATTAATGGAGAATAATGCTGCCGCCATCTACTAATTGAACGTCTATTGGTGGGCTACTGTGGATCGGGGGCCCGAGGCTGGCTGATGCATAACTCCTGAATTGAGTCAAGAAGATACGGAGGTGCTGCTCTACATACGTATTTGTGCTATCCTGAGGATAGGTCATCATTATCACATTGGTGGGGGTCCAAGTAGGTCTTCATTATTACATTAGCGGGGATCCAAGACCCGGTACCCCCGCTGATCAACTGTTTCAGGGTGCCACCATCATTTTCTTTACCTGGATAACCCTTTTAAATCTAATTAGTATCTAAAAAAACATGGCCGCTTTCTAACAAAAAAATGCACCTCACCTGTCCATGGGTTGTATGTGGTACTGTAGCTCACTACCACTGAAGTTAATTGCTGAGGTGCAATACTGCACACAACTGTACCATTTTGCTGCTGTCTGCCTGAAACAGCTGATCAGTAAGTGAGCCGGGTGTCAGACCCCCACCGATCTGATATTGATCACCTAACCTGAGGACAGGTCATCGACATCTAAATCATGGAACCCCTCTTTAAGGCAAAATGGCAAGATAAGTTTATTACTGTACAATACATGAGATCCATCACTGACAAATCTTGTCTAGATCATGAGTGGTCTTCTCGTTACATAGTTGATACGGTTGAAAAAAGACAAAAGTCCATCAAGTTCTTCCAAGGGATAGGTGGGGACGCGAATCCCAGAAGGAAGTGAGACTCAGATTTCTACACGTTTTCATTAGCAATAATGTTTTTTAGTAAAAACAATCAGACTGGCTCACAGTATTTTTGCATTTATTTCACTTAATAGAATTACAATTAATTACCATTACAGTTATGAAATAGAATAAAATCAAATATAATAGATTGCCCACTAAATATTAGACATATCCTAATAGCATATCAGCTCAATAGCATAAATAGGTGGGTATTTTAAATGCGGAGCTCACGCATATACCCAAATAACAGGAGTACTCCAAAGGGATAATAGGACCACTTGGTTATGCTGTGTGGTATCTGTCAATGGCGCATTGGATTTGTACTTTGACAGTGTTCAGATATTTGTAGAATAACTTGCCAATACTCAACGTACCAGTCGGTGAGGAGATATCCACCCTGCGGTCAACTGTAAGTTTTTGTAGCGTCCAGAAAATACTTTGTACTAGCTTATGTATCGGTATTAGCTGCCTACCTCCTGCCACGAGGTAGTAACACCGCTTCTCCTTCTCGGCGTCTCACGTGACCTGACCTGAAGATGGTTCGCTGGTCGGTGATGTCATCCACCTGCGTCGATCGGAGTAGCGGAGATCCATATAGCAGAGCTGTGCCGGTACGGGGTTCAATTCCCCTTAACTGGAACTGTTGGATAATGGTTGAGTCAATCCTCTTTTATGAATTAGATCGCTACCGTTACCGCATACATTCTTTTCTGGTGGTTCTGGATGTTAAATAGCAAGAGTCCTTTTTTTTGCGCCAAGACAGGAATAACGCACCACTGGCTGGGTCCAATTCACACTGACTTATCCTAGACGCGTTTCGGAACCGTAGTTCCTTCCTCAGTAGGCAAATGTGAAATGCTAAATGTGGACAGGCTGGACATGCCTTTATATACCCTTTTTGAGTTTGATGGAATATCTGGTCTGGATTCCTAATTGTTCAGCTGCAGAAGGGATTTGCCACTTGCAGCTTGATCTTGTCATAGATCCAGACAGGGGATTTTGACACACATGTGCCATACTTAGTGGGCAACATATACATACTATATAGTACCAAATATGCACATTTTTTAAAATAAAAATCTTACTATATAACAATAAGATAATATAAAATATAGATATAAGAGAAAAATAGGAAAAAATAAAAATGCAAATAAAAATAGAATAAAATGAACAATAAATAAAATAAAAATAATAAAAATAAAATAAGATAAAATAGAATGATCAAAGAAATAAAATCCGAATGCAAAAAATCAGACATGGATATGCAATGATGAAATAGTGTTGATAGTTTTGTAGATGGATCTCAGGTTTGAAGGTCTTAGACGAATTTACTTTTAAGAATTCATCTAAACCCTTTTTAAAACTGTCCCCTGTTCCTGCTGTGACCACGTCCTGAGGAACTCTATTCCACAGATTCACCGTTCTTACAGTAAAGAAGCTTTGACGCTTCTGAAGACTGAACTTTTTGTTCTCCAGTCGGAGGCAGCGCCCCCTTGTCTTTTGAGGGCATTTTACATGGAACAGTTTTTCACCGTATTTTTTTGTATGGCCCATTTATATATTTGTACAGGTTAATCATGTCCCTTCTTAGACGTAGTCGTTGAGGTGGTCCTCTGGGAAAAAAAAGTTTCATCCTATTTTGCTTTATCTATTGTCTTATTTCCAATCTACAACTTCAAATTGCACCTTCTGCTCCCAAAATGTATGCAAATCGTTGCTGCAAAGGGCCCAAGCTCGGCGCGGCTTGATAAATCAGGGTCTTTGAAATGAATCAATACCATGCACAAAACAATTTCTTTTTAAAGGCACTTTAAATGCTGGGTGAAAAATGCAGTTCTATCACATTGTGTCATTCATTTCACCTTTCCAGAGAGGAAAGGAGAACTTTTTCCAAGCTAACATTTTTCACTCAGGTAAAAACAATCAGTTACGTGTTGAAGCGCGGCAGACGGCTGCCAATGTTCCATAAATAGGCATCTCACAAGCCTAGAGACTAAATCCTGGCACTGTCCTTATCCCCAGAGCTCAATACAACACTCTCAAAAATAGCTTGGAAAATCCCATAGTAATACAACCCACACAGTATTTTTTAACGATTAAAGGGCCTTCTCTGTGATTATACCATTGATGGCCTATCCTTAAGAGGTCTGAAGTCTGAGACCTCTGTCAATCAGACCAATAAAGGGGCTGCCCACCAATCATAAATCAATCAAACAGATAAGCCACCAATGGAAAATCCCATAGTAATACAACCCTCACAGTATTTTATAATGATTAAAAGGGTTCCCTGGGATTATGGCATTGATGGCCTATCCTTAGGAGGTCTGACGTCTGGGACCTCTGTCAATCAGACCAATAAAGGGACTGCCCATCAATCATACAGATAAGCCACCATATTAAAGTCTTAAAGACTAATGCAATCAATAGTTAAAGGGGTTGTTCAGGATTAAAAAGCCATGGCTGGTTTCTTCCAAAAACTGCAAACATCCCCGTCCACAGTTTGTGTTGCATCTCTGCCCCATTGACTCCAAGGGTGCTGAACAGCAATAACAGACACAAACCATGGGCAGGGGTGGTGCTGTTTTTGGAAAGAAGCAACTACTGTATGTTTTTTCCAAACCTAGACAACGCCTTTAATAAAGGGATTCTCCGATTTTTCCTTGAAGGGATTGTCTCACCACCCCTCTCCATATCCCCTGCTAGGGCAGTCCTAAGGACGTCATAAAGGAATTTCCCATATCTGGACCAAGCTCTGGTAGCCGATCAGATGCTAAGGCAGAAAGGCTCTTGCTGTGAGCTACTCTGTCTAGCCATGTATTACATGGCTGGCCATTTATTTTATCGTATGCCACCTAATTTTACCACTCCACGGTTGGAGTATGTATATACCCATCTGTAGTTTCATGACCTCGACCTATGCAATCAGCTGATCTTAGAGATCAGCCATTACTTACCCCTCCGGCCTGACTGCGTACAGCGCGCACTATGACCTGACGCTGTATGCAGTCAGGTCATGTGACTGTAGAGCGCGGGCTGTTGAAAACCGGCAGGGCAGGCAGACACTCACATCAGGACACGGAGAGCAGAGGTAAGTTTTAATTATTTCTTTTTAGTCTGATCTGGGGGTCTGTCACATTGATATGGGGGGCAACTGAGAAATGGGGGGGATGAATAAATAAACAACTGATATTGGGGGGGGGTACTCCTGAGTAACTGATATGGGGGGGGGGGTCCTGGGCAACTGACATATGGGGGGGGGAGGCTGAATAAATAAACAACTGATATTGGGGGGGTTCCTCCTGAGTAACTGATATGGGGGGGGGTCCTGGGCAACTGGCATATGAGGGGGGGGGCGTCTGAGCAACTGATATGGAGGCCTATCTGAGCAAGTGACATATGAGGGGGGGGGCCTTAGCAATTGACATATGAAGGGCCTGCCTAAATAACTGTTTTATATACTGGCAGACATAGGGGGACTATGGAGGGGGAGGAGCACTATGGGGGGGCCCTATCTTGTATACTGGCACACATGGGGGCATTATGGAGAAGGGGGGAAAGGAGCACTATGGGGGCATCTTCTGGGGCCCTATCTTATATACTGGCAGATATGGGGGGCACAATAGAGGGGAGGAGCACTTTGAGGGCCCTATATTATATATTAGCACACATGGGGGGCACTATGGAGAAGGGGGGAGCACTATGGGGGCATCTACTGACTGGGGACCCTATCTTATATACTGGCACACATGGGGGGCACTATGGAGAAGGGAGGAGAGGAGCACTATTGGGGTCATTATATAGGGGAACTATACTGGCACACATTATGGGGGCATTTTATTCTGGCACATTGTCAGGCACCATGGGGATAAGGGGAGGCGCACTATTGGGGCACGATATAGGAGTATTTTATACTGGCGCAAATTATAGGACACTATGGGAACCTTGTCTCAACTGGGGGCACTAAGAGGTTTTTTGGGCGCACAGTAGGGGGCATTGGCACACATTATGTATTGGCTCTACAGGGGGCACTAAGAGGAGGTATTTTTTATACTGCCACACAACAGGGCACTTTTATTTTTACTGTAACACATTATAAAGATAATTATTACTACCGGGGGCATTATGGTGGGCATTATTACAGTTGAGGGACTATGAGGAACATGAATACTAGTATGAGGACTATGGGAGCATTATTACTTCTGGGACACAGTGGGAAATTATTACAGTAGGGGCACTATTACTACTACGTGTTGTCTGGTAGATAATTATTTCTATTGGTGGGATTTTGGGGAGCAGTATTACTGTGGTGGGCACCCTGGCACGATATCAGCTTAGCACAATTATTTTTGGGGAACATTATGTTTGCACTATTAGTGTCAGGGACACTATTTCCTGGGCACAGTTATTTTTTTAGGACACAGTGTGCCAATAATTATGGAAGGGGAACTATCTGTGTGTAACTTGTATAGGGAGCACAGCGGGCACAGTATTGGGGGTGGCAGGATGGGGTGTTCAGAAGGTGGGAGGATGATGGAAAAGTAGGAAACTAAGATGTTTGTCAAACTCTGCAGAGAGAAGAGATGGCGGAAAGAAATCATCATGGCGGTCTGGTTGGAGAGGAGAAGATGAGGACAGAAAACATCTACATCAAAGGAGCCGTCACTGGATGTAAGAGGTATGTGGACCTGTATTAGGCTACTTTCACATCTGCGTTAGTGATTCTGGCAGGCTGTTGCAGCAGAGAACTGCCTGCTGGAATTCACTGGATCCGGCACTGCTGGATGCAGACAGAATGCCCACCGGCCCCATTGACTATAATGGGGTACGGCAGAGATCCGGTCACAATCTGGCAAAAATGCATGCTGCAGTTTGTGTCCGGCCGATTCCTTGCATTTTCTGCTGGATCAGGTGGCCGGAGCGTAGTGCCGCAGGTGTGAAAGTAGCCTTACCCGGTATTTTTTGTATTGCTATAAGTAATGTTAGGACGGAATAGGTTAGGTTGCGAATTTGGCTTGCTGCACATTTCAGATTTTTCTTTTTCAATTCACACATACTTTCTACTTTGTGTTGGTCTGTCACATACAATCCCAATAAAATACTTTTAAGTTTGTGGGTGTAGCAGGAAAAAAATGTGGAAAAGGGGTATGAATACCTTTTCAAGGCACTAAATGAATAGAAATCCAAATTTTACTGAATCTTTTATCATAAAACTACATATCAATCTGCTCATCTCCACCTGCTCTTTATCCCTTTTAAAAGTACACTTTCCGGCACAACTGACATAATGCATTTTGCCTCATTCAGGGAAACTTGGGGCCATACATGACATAGGTATTCATCATTGGTTTTTCATTTTTGTGTTATGCTCCACCCCTTTAAGAGCAACAAAGTATTTTAAAAAAATCACAAAAATACATATTTCTTTTTTTTTTTTTTTGTTCCAACCAAATTCTGCAAACGGCAGCATTTCAATAGTGTCTGTGGCAAATATCATTATTATAATATATGCATTTCAGTTTGCTTAATTTGCATCCTCATTAGCATTTTGATTATGCACACCTGCATGGGAAGATATATCAAGAGCAACGAGAAAACCTGAGATGCAATTATTAAAGACAGAGCTTGTGGAGAGGATAGGGGAGCAAGTTAGCAAATCAATTCTACCTCTAGCCTTATAGCGAGGCTTTATAAATCTGTGCATAGGACGCCTTCTCCTCCCATAGATCTTGCAAGCGAAATGTACTTGGCACGTCGTGCAGATATTAAATAACATTTTATCACAGAAATGAGCAACACACTGCTGCAAATATATCAACATGTTAGCGGAATATTTCACGTGTTCGCCTCCGAAGAAAGGCTGAGCTTTATAGGTGTTCGAAGCGAGGGATGAAACATTATTGCTCTTTAATTTACAAACCTCAAATACTTCCATTTCATTGAGGAGGCACAGGGGAGCGTTCATCAAAAGTTATTATCCACCGTGCATAAGGTAAAGCATAATGCACAATTTAGATACTGTAAGTAAAGTTATAAGAATATTCAGTTGTACACCTTCGGGGGCAATTTTTTTAATGATTGCATTTTACTCACTTTGCATTTTACTCATTTTTTCAATTGGCCTTTATTAAATAAATAAATAAAAAATACAGCTGTTCTGTCACAAAGAGTTAACCGTCTAAGTGTGTGAATCCTACTTTTTAGATTGTGCTGGTCATCTAAGAAACCTCATCTCTAAATTACTAAAAGGTCATATACACTTATCTGAGCTACATTCTCATCAGTAAGATAAGAATTGAGCTATGAGTGTTTCTAAGGTCAGAAATGTGGATAAGAAACAGTAAAAATACAGAGCATTCTACTAGAGAATCCTAGGGCTGGACAGAGAAAGGGGCTCAACATTTTTTATAAAGACCAATTGAAATAATGATTTTAGCTCAAAATGAGTATAGTGCAATAATAAAACAAATTGTCCTCAAAGGTGCACATAGCCTTTAAGGAGATCAGCATTGTCTTTGTATGGTTACTTACTGGAAGTGCTCCATGGTATGGAGACCGCAATGCTCTATGGGAAAACAATATGCAAACAGGTATCTCCCAAGGAAAGCACCAAAAGGGTGGATGTTGCACTCCACATGATAGGGGGATGGTCCCAATGCAAAATATTAAACAGGGCCCCTCATTTACCTTGGGCCATTTGTTATGAGACAGAAGGGTGTTGGACCCCTCAGGCACCAGGGTATGTACCTGGTACCACTGCACCCCCTATAAGCAGGGATCAGCAACCTCTGGCACTCCAGCTGTTTTCAAACTACAATCTCCCAGAATCCTCTTTTCACTTCTATGGGAGTTACAAGAACAGCTGAGTAAGTGTGCATGCTGAGAGCTGTAGTTTTCCAGCAGCTGCAGTGCCGAAGGTTGCCGATCCCTGCCCTATAGCTAAATCCTTGTTATTACCAATGTCAACAAGCAAATGGATTGTTAGCTTTGGATTCGTGTAATTAACCACTATCTCTATTCTACTCTTAGCAGAAGTCACACGAAATTTCCCCAACTGCAATCAATTCTCAGTGTATTGTACACAGAAAATGAAGCATTAATCTTTAATCTAAAGGGATTGCATCTCGGAATCCTGGATTAAACCTGGTTTTAACCCTTAATATTAAATTATAAACATTTGGTGTTGATTTAATTACCTCTACTAATCTAAGGATTAAAATCCATTGGCTGTGTAGTGATACTGAATTTATGGCAGCCAGCAGGAGATATCTGAGTCAGCTGTTTTATAAGGCTACTTTCACACTGGCGTTTTGGCTTTCCGTTTGTGAGATCCGTTCAGGGCTCTCACACGCGGTCCAAAACAGATCAGTTTGCCCTAATGCATTCTGAATGGAAAAGGATCCGCTCAGAATGCATCAGTTTGCCTCCAGTTCCGTCTCCATTCCGCTTTGGTGTCCTGTCTGACGAAACTTAGCCAAACTGATCCGTTCTGACACAAAATGTACGTTAATGGGAACGGATCTGTTTTCTATGACACAATCTGGCACAATAGAAAACGGATCCGTCCTCCATTGACTTTCAATGGTGTTCAAGACGGATCCGTCTTGGCTATGTTAAAGATAATACAAATGGATCCGTTCTCAAAGGATGCAGGACGGTTGTATTATCTGAACGGATCCGTCTGTGCAGATCCATGACTTATCCGCACCAAACGCGAGTGTGAAAGTAGCCTAAATCTGTCCTTATCGTTTACCTTTTCATTTGTAAAAGACATTCCAGTCCAAACATGAGTCTAAAAATATCCGATAACAAAAGACTAACGATATACTCTCAGTGAACTTGTCATGTCAGTAGCAAGCATCAGACTCAATGCACGAGCTCCAACCACATAAATGCATTTACAAGAACAAGAGGACTTGAGGGTACTGGTTACAAACAATCTACATAGCAGTAATCAATGTCAAGAAGCAGCTGCAAAAGCAAATACAATTATTGCAAACCAGCACTCCTAAATGTAATATTGCCCCTCTGTACATCTGAAATATGAGATTCAGTTTTGGAAAACTGGATAAGATTCAAACCACTAAGTAAAGGTCCCTTCTACACAAGCTGTGGATCTGCCCAGTTATCTGGCCATTCTTAGGATCACTCATTTCCAATCATTGGCCCTTGTAAAGGAGTTGCCTATTATGTGACGAATGGGCAAGATGCTCATTTGTTGGGTGATCAAATTTTTTATATGGCATCCAATACCATCACCTGTCGGTAGCTCATCACCCTTCGTAAACCGGGGTTGTGCTGCCGATAATTTGCAAAGCAAATGGAGGATGAATGATCATTTGCCCCCCTTTCACTTTGCATAGGGCTGTGCGTAAGGCACGTTGTTTCATAGGATCAGCACTCGTTCCATTCGACCCAGGTGTTTTAATAATCCAGAGATTCTATCTGAGACCACATGGAAAGGTGAGCTTTTGAGATATGTTGACATGGTGCTGTGCCTGTAAGTTAGTGGGACCCAGTGTTAGGGTGGTTGTCCCTACAACAGTGGTATTTTTGGGCTGTTGGGTCTCGTCACCTGCGGGTGCTGTGTTTCGGTGGTTACCATGTTGTGTTGTGCCACAGTAGAGTAGGAACCCACTCGAAAGAGGCCACCTTGACGTGGTGAGCGGGCCTATGCATTTTGATCAGAACGTATACATAGTGCTCCGTGTACATGTTCATAAATTATGCCGAGATGCAGTAGATCAATGCACGTAAAGCCCATGTGCAACCCATGTTTATTTTTCTACTTTAAACAAGCACCAATCAACCTGGACATTATCAATCAGCACTTATTTACTGCCGGCACTGGCCCGTGTAAGAGGAGCCTAAGATATGTCAAATTTAAAAGGCATGTGTCTTGCTTCATCTAAGTAACTATGTATTCTATGAAGAGGAAAATATATTAAATAGAATGGTTTATGTGCCATGAAAGGTATAAAATATTGTCCAATAATATTTGTAATTTTATGTATTTATTTTATGCAGGGAGTGGCTTTGGCTTAGTTCCTCCCTGGAGGATTCTCTGGTAATTTTAATTGCCATTTCTAATTCTATTAGCTTGGTAAATAGTGTTATTAGCATAACACGCTTTGTCCACACAGTGAACACTCAGGATTAATTCCGTCTCTAAATTGTTTAGACAAAATAAGCTTTCTCCTCCCTGTAGTGTGGAGGAGCATTCTACCATAGAATATTCTAGAGGATATCGTGGAATAATAGCAAAATGATTTAAAAAAGCAAAGTACAAATGTAAAAGAGTAAGGAGATCATAGATGGCATATCTATTTAATTTGCCATAAATGATATCTGAAAGATGGGGGTTCCGGACACTTGAAAACAGCATTGGCTGTGTTTGGGCAGTCATTTTCCACTAGTGTGTGGGATATATGGAAGCTGGCGTTGGCTATAGCTACAATGTCGAGCGAACTCCTGTTTTCAAGTTCGACGTACAAGGTTCGAGGTATCTAATAATTCCGTTATAGATTCTGCTACCACGGACCATAAGGTATGGTTTGTGGTAGTGGAATCCATATCGGAATTCTTAGATAACCCGAACCTTGTACGCCTAACTTGAAAACAGAAGTTCGCTCATCCCTATTGACTATCCATGGCCAGATCTTCTGTGGCAATGGGAAGCCCTTCACCACTGTTCTTGACCAGACCACAGTGAATAAAATTGACAGGCTGTGCTGTAGCTTTCAAGCGGCTGTGACCACTGAGGTCTGTGATTGGCCCACACTAATTGGACCAAACTAATTTCTGGTCCTGTGGGGGCAGGAATTGGCTAGGAATAAAGCAGGGGCGGGACCGCAGACTGGTGAGTGGTTTTTTTTTTTATGTTCAGGGGGAAAGGGCAGGACCCCCAGGCGTTGTGGCTCTAAGGCAGGAAACCCCTTTCATTATTGAAAAATAAGAGTAGCGATGAGTGAACTTGCTGTTTGCAAGTTCGTGTTCTGGGTGAATTCTGTTATGGATTCCAGATGGATCTGTTATGCTGCCCATAGACTTCTATTATGACGGAATGCCAAACGGAACGCCTCCGGGGTGCATTCCGTCATAGAATTCCGTTATATTACGTGATAACGGAATCCATAACGGACTTCACCCAGAACCCGAACTTGCAAGCAGCAAGTTCGCTCATCCCTAATAATAAGATAAACTTTAGATGTTTGTCATCTAGCCCCAATATAGATGAATTATGCTAACATCCTAACATGACTCAGTACAGTGAGAGAGGGATGATCCACCTCCATTTTGCATTGATCCCCAAGTTTCCGTCCCTGTTCTAAAAAGGCACAATGAGATGACAAACGAGAAACAATCATTAACTGATTGGCTGATTAGTTATTTCCTGTGCGTCATGAGGGCCCGGGAAGCAAAGACTAGCAGGGAATCCTGGCATTGATGCAATGGGTCTGATAAGATATTGGTCAGATGAGCATGACTTTTTTTTTTTTATACAACATTCTCAAATATCAACCAGACAACCCTTTATGTTATTTTAAAGGGAACCATTGCACTACAATTTCGTGAACTAGATCTTTAAAGTAAATTTCTCTAATGCAGAGTTCCAAATGCCCACAATAGACAGAGTTAAATTCTAAAATCTGGCTATCTGCTGCCGCCACTAGGGGGAGCTTACTGCATTCTGTTACTTCCTCTAGTAGTGGAGACAGGAAGTCAGAATTTTCTTATTTAACCCTATATCTCTGCAGGGGGATTTGGAGATCTGTTTTAGAAAAACAGAGCTCTAACCCCTTTTATCTTATGAAATGCAGCAGACTTTTAATAAAGTGTATACGTTAAGATCTTGATGAAACCAACAACAGACTACAAATTATTGTATATAGTATGTTTGTTTGTATGTAGTAATAATATAGCGACATACATAAGGAATTTGAATTTAAAATAGCATTTTTCTACAGCAAGCAACCAAGAATTTAATATTATTCCATGTACGGCCAAAGCTTCATAAAAATCTATTACAATCTCCAAGCAGGCCTGAAATGAAGTTGCATTGTCAAAATGTTTTGAGACAAATATGTTCCCATAGAGATCTGAGAGACATTTCTAATATCATTAATACATTTTCATCCAAATAATAGGACGCCTATGACTATTGCTTTTCCACCTTATTATTAGCTGTCCATTATAGCATTAAGACAATCAGATCAAGCTGATTAAAGATAGGATAAAAAAAAAATATTTTTATTGAAGCTTACAAAAATTAATTGTAATATTATTATTGCAGACCATTCAGCACTGAAGTAGCATCTGAGAGCCAATGGCTCACCGTCTCGGGTCAAGCACGGCTTATCTTAAAGGGATTCTGTCACCAGGATTAATGATTTAGCGATATTTATATGTGCCCATTAGTCTCCATGCAGTGTTTAAAATGATCCCACTGTTTATGCTCTGTGTGTGTTAGATTCTTATAAAAATCAATCTTATTGACATGTAAATTACCTCTGTCAGGAGCCCAAGGGGTTGTCCCACGATATGTTGGAGCCCAGCCTCGCCCATCGATCCGGAGCCCAGCACCGCCTACCACTAAATTTATTCACTCCACTATTCCTGACGTCAGTTCTTCTCAGTGCCGTAATCTCGCGCAGGCGCAGTGGACACTGTAGTCTGCGCCCGTGCAGGACTACTGGTACCGGCTTTGACGAGTCAACTGCGCATGCGTCGAAGCCCAACATAGACTTTTATTGACATGTGTGATTTGACATTCGAGACGGAAGCCCAATGGTACATAGGTGGATACCCATACTATGAATAGGAATTGGTTGCAAGGACTTTTAAACTAAAACTCTGGCAAGGGTGGAATGCTAGTGATGGGTATTATGAGAAAGATCTGTCATTGCGATGGGGGCTGAGTTGGAAGGCCCTACTTCCAGTGCTTGTCTAGTCTAGGGGTTGCCAACCTGTGGCCCCCAGGTTTTGAAAAACTATAATACTGCTAACATGGTATACAGCTCCTATGCCTACCCATGTGTCCATGACTAATGACTAAAAAAAAAACTCTATATTTTGATCTTCATTCCATTGTGGCCCTAGTAATGCATGTCAGCAACAAGTTTTGATGCATTTGATGAATGGTTGCAAAGGTGGCAATATCCTTTAAAGGGCATCTGTCAGCAGATCTGTACCTTTGACACTGGCTGACCTGTCGTATGAGTGCTTGGCAGCTGAATGTCACGGCTGAGGATGGGGAAAACCCTCAGCCGTGCGGTATCAGAAGATGGGTGGTCAGAGCGTGGCCAGGACAGGAACAAGGGAGAAGGTAACCTCCTACACATCCCTAATTCTGACCCTGTCTCCTATCCGTATGAGCCAACCCTGAAGGTAGGAGGGCTCATACTCCGGAACCTGATATTCCTGCTCGCCCTCAGGGTGGCCCTGGACTAGGAGCAGGGTAAGATGACCCGTTCCTCCTAGACACGGAGGAACAGGAGTCTCACTGGCCAAGCTACATAGAAAGGGGAAACATAAACAGACATATGGCAATGACAGGTAAGTGAGACTAGTACCACACTTACCTGCCACAGACACACAACCTGGAACCCACATGCAAGTGCTGCTATCCACAACCAACACAAAGGACACAGCACACAACAGACATCACACGGGAACCCAGTAAACCATATGCTGCAATAACAGATAAACCATAAACTAACACCAGACATAACGTTTATGACCACCAGGGTGGCCCTCACTGGCAGATGGTAAATAATCAGGAGGATGTCTCCAGCAAGCATGGCTGAAGCACCCTCTCTGACTACTGCTTTCCACTGAGGCTTTATAGGGCCAAGTAGCCACACCCACAGACAGACACACCCAGTGCACACACACACTAGGAAGGAAGTTAACCCTTCCAACACCAGGGAAGGGAAGACATCAACTTAAAGGGGAAGTGCACACAACACATATAACACCCCGTGCACACCGATAAAAGGCACACCTATAGGAGAGGTTGCCAGGTGCAACCGCATGCCTACTGCAGCAAGCTGCCTAGCAACGCTCAGGCTGCTCTGCTGCCACATACACAATGTTGCCAGCGGCAACCACAGGTGAGGCGACATACAATAGCCCTCACCTGTGATTGACAACAAAACCAAGACCGCAGGCAACTGCATGCGGTTACAGGAGTCATGACCATGACCATGGTCGTGACACTGAAGGCATCTGTGTTGGTCCCATGTTCATATGTGCCCGCATTGCTGAGAAAAATTACGTTTTTGTATATGCAAATGAGCCTCTAGGAGCAAAGGGGTAATTGCCGTTACACCTAGAGGCTCTACTCCGACCTCTCCACTTTGATTGAGACGGCCTGGCATGGTCACGTTTACACTGCCTGGCCCTGTCAATAAAAGTGCTGAGGTCGCAGCAGTTGCAGAGAAAGCAGAGCCTCTAGGTGTAACGGCAACGCCCCCATTGCTCCTAGAGGCTCATTTGCACATAAACTTTATTTTTCTTAGCAATGCGGGCACATATGAACATGGGACCAACACAGATGCCTTCAGTTGCCAAGTGCACATGTAACAGGTCAGCCAGTGCATACATGTTAAAGGGGTTCCCCAGGACCCAGTGGGTCCCACAAAGCCACCTTTATTTATAGGAGAAAGTTTGTAATACACTTATCCTTCCAAAGTTCTGTGGGTCATGTTGCGCTGCTTCTGGAAATGTTACATCCTTCACCAAGGTTTCCAGCCTGGACTATGGATGGGACATCACTTCCACTGTGGATGGGACCAGAACTATTTCTGGCACATGCGCAGACGAGGTGCGTGCATGCATCATGAAGAGGAATAGCTCTGTTCCTGCCGACTGCAGAAGTGACGTCCTGTCCATAGTCCAAAAAACTGGTAAAGGACGTGACGTTGGCAGAAGCTGGATTCTCAGAAGACGAACTTCATACGACCAGATCCACACAACTTCACAACAGTAAGTATATTACAAACCTTCTCAGACCGGTGTGTTCTGTGTAATTAAAGTGGATTTGTGGGACTGGAAAACCCCTTTAAGCCTTCATGCATGGATATCTCCAGAAGGAGCGCATTCCTCTTCTTCTACTACCATGAGACTGGACTTCAATTTGTCCAACGAGCAAGTTGTATGTTATACCTACTCGTGCCTATGCTCTCTATAGTGGAGCTCACATATAACCAAATAAGTGGTGGAGTGATGGTGGAAGATGTGACAATGACAAGTTATAACAAGCTGCACTGGAAACCTCATTATGAAGAGAAATTGGGACTATCGCAATGTCAGCTCCTGGAAGATAAAACCATTCAGACAGGAACATGCCATCAGGAGCAAGAACTCTCCATAGTGTTCATCACGTTTAGTGTCTGAAGTAAATACTTTCTAACAAACTCATACAATTTTCTTAAGAGATCTTGGCCTTTTAAGAAAAGAAAATGAGCTTATTAGCCAGCAAACTAGACATGAGATCGACAGTCTTGACAGTCTGCAAGTCGATCGCTTGTCTATATTACACAGCAAGAGTTACTGAATGTTCTCCTTCACAACCCCTTCATCAGTGAAGCTATTTTCTAGACTTTCAAAAACCCTATGCAGATGACAGAGGATGGAGCCAATTTATTAATGTCAGTATAACAAGATATGTGCTAATACTTTCTATAAAGTTGCTCCATAGTAGGAATGTCCATGGGTGTAACTACTGAGGGTAGCAGCATAGCATCTGCTGTGGGGTTAGGGTAGTCTCATGATGGCAAATACTTTTTGCATTCAGGGCTATGGAAATCATGGAGAGATGTCCTCTGCTCTGGCATATTTGTTGCGTCCATGCGTTACAAGGCAGACTAGTCTATTGAATGGCTGCAGTGTAATGCTACATTCCTCCATAGCATGGTTTTCCCTGGCAATAGAAACTAATCGTCACCGTCTAGAGATGCCAGACCTGCTTCAATCACTTAATGACCACACCAGCTCTAAAAGAACCCTTGGTGGGGTGTGGACAGTGATGGCTGTGGAGGGTGAAGAGAGAAAAATAAATTGTGTGTAGGAGACATAGTGGAGAAGTAGTGGACAATTGAATGCGCCCATTTCATTAGTATGTTGTCAACCCTCCACTCTTGGTAATTTCTCATTGAAAAAAGGAGTCAGCCTACATTAGTTTAATAAAGAAAAATACAAACTGTCTTCTTTAATTATAGGCGTTTATCTGAGCTGTCAGGGATGTGTCTGTCAAACTGTCAACAAGTCGACTGTTTCCAATACTAACCGGCAGAATTATGAATGCAGCTCTGGAGTATAATACATGCTGTAACTCAGGATCAGTACAAGATAAATAGTGTAACGTGTTTGCAAAATTACTAAACTATTATTTAGATCAGGGCTGGGGAGTTCTGACTATTTTATCCCACTCTGGTTCTGACTCCTTCATAAATGGCCAATTATATAGTAATTATAAATTGACGGTAGTAAAATGGTCAAATCTGGCTTTTTCTAACCATCATGTAAGTAATCAAGCTACCTATAGTAGGTACACATCTGCTGACAGTTGCTCTTTGATATCAAAGAAAATTTTGATCCAGAGAGAGCAATACCTTATTAAATAAATCAGATACTGAATGTTTTATATATGATCGTAATTCCAGATATCCTTATTCCAGTAATTGAAAAATACTCAGACATCTTTCATATACTCATTTTAAACCATGTAACACCAGAAAAGAGGATTTGTCCCAATTGACCAGGTACTGCATCTGAGAGGCAATAAAATAATACTTTATGTTTGGAACAGATAATCCCCCCTTTCAGTGGAAAATTCTGTTTTAATCTGACTCTCTTCCTGCCCCATATCATTATTAATAAATTACTCTGTGGTTGTTCTTGAACATTGCATTGCTTTTTCTTCTAAATAGTCAAAAATAGTCAGTTAACTCCCCATTTATCTGGAGTCTTGCATTTGGTTGTCTGTATAACAGCTGGACATATTTAAAAAAAAAACATAACAAATTAAAACTTTTAAAAGGAAGTTCACTTCATCCTTGCAAAAGCCTTGGCAAAACAGAGAGAACATAGGAGTTGTGAGAACTGATTATTTATCACCTCTATAACACCCTGCATATCACCGTTTATAGTGTAAGGCACAGGAGAGAAAACAAAAGAGGTTAGATCAGATTCTCTTATCATCACTGGAACACATCACATCACTTTTTATACTATAAGGTACAGGAGAGAACACAGGAAAAGGTGAGAACTGATTATATATCACCACTAGAACATTCTGCTTATCACTGTTTATAGTATAAGGACAGAAGAGAAACACAAGAGATGAGAACTGATTATCACGACTAGAACACCCTGCTTATTACTGATTATAGTATAAGGACAAGAGAGAACACAGGAGAGGTGAGAACTGATTATCTATCACCACTAGAACACCCTGGTTATTACTGATTATAGTATAAGGACAGGAGAGGTGATTGTTGGGCAAGCATGCCAGTTCGGCTAGAGCATCACTATGCTCAAACGAATATCGCGTGTGCTCGAGTCAGTGTATTTAAATCTAACTTAGCCTCTATTTCTGAAAAGTTTCTGGCAGAATTCAAACTCAACACGTTCTACATTACAGCCAAGAATGTTAACCACTACACTATAGAGCTGCATGGCCAGTTACTCTTACTAGTAGTAAGCATTCCTATACAGCAGTAGTCTCATATTTATTTACTTTTTTTAAGAAACTGACCATGCAGCTCTATAGAGTAGTGGTTAACATTCTTGGCTGTAATGTAGAAGGTTGTGCGTTCAAATCCTGCCAAAAACTTTTTATAAATAGAGGCTAAATTATATTTAAATACACTGGGTGTCCCCATTCACTGACTCTATATATGGACATAGCTATATATGGAGTCAGAGCAGGGAGTCCTAGCAGGGAGTCCAAAGCCGAACTAGAGTCCCGACACCCTCCCCTCTTCAGAGCAGGGGGTGCCTGGTTTAATGCTCAGGTTCTTCCATTGACTTCCATTGTGCTCGGGTGCTCTGTAGAGCACCCAAGCATCGGGAAGTGTTCTACTCGAGCACCAGAGCACACAAGCACTTTGGTGCTCGACCAACACTAGTGAGAACTGATTATCTATCACCACTAGAACACCCTGCTTATCACTGTTTATAGTATAAGGACAGGAGAGAACACACAAGAGATGAGAACTTATTATCATCATTAGAACATTCTGCCTATTACTGATTATAGGATGACAGGAGAGAACACACAAGAGGTATGAACTGATTATTTATCACCTCTAGAACACCCTGCTTATCACTGATTATAGTATAAGGACAGGATAGAACACTGGAGAGGTGTGAACTGATTTTCTATCACCACTAGAAAACCATGCTTATAACTGTTTTTGATAAATATGGGCCTTAGATTGATAGAACTTAGAATACATTGATGATTAACATTTGTAATCTTTTCTAAATGTATATTAAAGTTAATTAATAAATTACACAATATTAATAACAAATGATTTTTTTAACTGCAGTCGAAGTCTGTACATTTATACCAACTCCAACTCCATCCAAAGCTAGCTTTGACTCCCACTCCACAGCCCTCTGTCGATATGTATCCATTTCGAAATGTATACCAGCAAACCCTATTGGGGAACTAGTACTCTTGAAGTAAGAATACGGCTGCTGTTCTTACTGTCCAAAATACTGGTAAAGTTAAGGAAAGGAACCCAGGCTCTCTGAACTCTGCTCTGAACAGACCCTTATAAATATTCTGTATGAAAGTAGTTGCAGACTCCACAAAGCTTACTCTCGGATGCAGTATTTAACGGGGGAGATACAGTTTCTCACTGATGAGACACAGCAGTGTATGGAAATGTAATTTTCAGGCATGGCTTCAGTGAGAAAAATGTGTGTGCCGTTTGAACAGCTAAATGCAAGGACTATGAGAGTATGCCATACCTAAAGTCTAGCAGATATACTGTAGAGATAGGGAAGTACTGGAGGCAACTGAGCTTGATCCTACTCCATGTTTGCTGGGTACCACGTCCACTCATCTCAGCCCTATTCTAGTGAAATATTTTTAGACCCATGTGACGACCTAGAGCGTTATATTATTCAGAAAGACATTATGCACTGCATGTTTGGAATCTCGACTCCTGCCCTCCTCTCGGCTACCTGACAGTTGATGAATGTACACTGAGCCGTTTCGGGTAAATTTAATCATTAATAAATGTTTTCTGTGCCATCTTAGAGCTGTCTGCTTGAATTATTGCAGGCAAATTGATAGCCCGCGCTTCAGTTTAACATTTGGTGCCTTTTAGCCATAAAAAAATATATATAAATCGCCCTTCTTTGTGTATGCCTGATTAAACATTTATAATTTGTAATTCATCATTTTAATTTCTCTCTTACTTTGCTTGGGTGATTCTTCCATTTTGTTTCAAATGGCAAAACAATGAACGGGTCTTAGAAAAGACCTGTTTTTAACTCCCTACTGGCTGCCTATGGATTTTGGTACTGGTTAGACATTCAGGATCACGTAAGCTCTGGTTTCTGGAGACAGTGTGGGAAAAAAGTATTTTTTATAGGTAGCAAGTCCTCTTTTTAAATGGGGTATTCCCATCTTGCAAAGTGGTGACGTATTGCTGGAATCTGTTATCACTTAATAACTGGTGGTGGTCTGACCTCTGGGATCACCACCGATTCTGAGAATGAAGGGACCTCAATTCTGAATCAGTGCTGTGACCCATTCACCATCTTTCCCTGTAAAGTGCATTTATCATGACCCAGTTGCACAGAGAACAGCAGCCGTCTTCATTCACTTGAATGGAGCTGCGCCGCAGTTCCCTAGACAGCCGGGTGGATGGGCCGCGGATATGTAAAGGATATCACAGAACGGGAAGTAGTTGCCCTCTTAAAGCGTAATTAGCAGATCAGGAAAACTTATGACTGATAATGGAAAATGTGTTACCAAAATTTCACGTTCATTAAATAAAGGTTTAAAAAGTTACATGAAAGAACAAATACATGTATAAAGTTAAATTTAGGTAGAAAATGTTGCTGATTGGTTGGGGAAGGAGAGGTGGAACTATTACTTCTGTTGCCCTAAAAAAGCTCACCATAATGGACAGACAGCTGCCTTGAAAACAGTTCTCCAACAACACAGACCTGACCCTCTTAAACCCTTTGATTAAGTCCCTATAAATTTTTTTATGAATCAGGCCAGTAAGAACCAGAGGCATGTCAGTCTAGAATCCCCATTCTAACATTAGTATAACTATCCATTAGGACAAGCTGCTTTAGGGCAAGGACAATGGAAGTCATAGTTCCACCATGCTAACCCAACCAGCGAACCTTTTCTATTAACATTTTTGGTGATACCTTATCTCATTACCAGTGATACGCTGTGCAGAAAAAGACTGTGAAGAGGCTGCAGCACTGACGCCCCTTTATTCTCAGGATTTATGGGGTCCCAGAGTTCAGACCCCCAATGATCATAAAGTGACAGCATATCCATCAACATGCTATGACTGTATAAAATGAGAATAACCCTTTGCAGCTCTTTGAGACATTCTCAAACTAAAAAAAAAACTTAAGCTGCCAGCAGCAAACTCATCCATCTAAAGTTCTGTGGGATGCAGAATTCGCAAATCCAGAAAACCTTAAATTGTTGGGCATGGATCAATACAAAGAAAGTGTATGACAGCATCCATAAATGAAAGTCCATATTTATTAATAAGTCCCATACATGAAGATGCAACGTTTCAGCCCTCGCAGTGGTCTTTGGCAAGCTTGGAGAGGTACGGTAGGTGTCATCATGCTTAGAGACTGCAGACAAAACCTGTGCGTTGTCTATATTTGCAGCCAGGGTCTCTTCTACCTAAACCAGGGAAGAGGGAAACGATGAACACCATTGTCAGACTACAAGAGGGTTTTTGTAATCTGCAACCATATAGGGTGCACTCAAACATTCATGGTCAGAATGGGGTTAATTGGGTCCACCAGAGGAAGGTTTCTTGGGGTCCAACCCCCATATCATCAATCAAAGTCTAATAGGTTTTGATTTAAAGAAAAATACCCTAGGGGCAATTTATTGTTTCCAAAGGCAGCTCCAAAAGTTTGTTTAATATGGACCTTTGGGGCCCACTATGGTATCAGAGCCTGTGCCCACCAGAGGGTCCTCTGGTGGGCCAGTCCAAAGCTGCACACATTACAGCCAAATTGGGGGGGGGGGGCAAAAATGTATCCATTGTGCAGCCAAAAAAAGAATACCACTTGACTGTAGTGTGTGAAAGCACCCTTAAAGTCTCATGCATTTTGCCTTATTACTGCTCCATTTTGCATGGAGCTAGAGTAGGTCAACCTTAGAAGTGCATGGAGCATGTACTGTACCTCTGCATTCTTCCATTTACATTGGAGATCCTTACAAATCCAGCATGACTTTGTACAAATAGCATTTGGTGGAGCATGGTATAGTGGTCCCATTTAGAGGGGCAGATGTACCATAAGGGTTCAGATGGGGAGGGCCCACTGCCACCCTACAAGACGCTTCTACTGTCATGTAAGTGACTGAACAAATACATGTTATGGTTCAGCATGACCGATTAACGGTTAGAAAGACATAAAGTGATCTGTGGTGAGCTATTGAAGAAGGAGGAACCATGTAATGTCCTTGCACAGTGGCCCTCTGCTGTCTTTGGCCATCCCTGTCCATAGTCTTTGACTTTCAGAGCCATAAGGGGCCTGAGATGAAGAGGGTGGATGCAATATAGGAGATCAGATTGTGCTGGCCTACAATAACACGAGTAGATGCAATGTATGTCTGCGTCTGGCTGTGTTCCCGTACAAGTCAAACGTCTCCTGTGAGTATTTATGTATCAGCAAAGCAGACACATGAAAGAAACATCTTCGCTTCAAAAAACCAAGTCTCCGGTCCCCAGATGTGTCACAGCCTTGCAGTAAACTGTGAGATTAGCTTTCTCATGTCTCTTCGTTCTTAATGCCACCATTTCATTCAGACTTTGGAGAGCAAATAACCGTCAAATTGCTTGCTCTAATGAGTTGAAATTAAACTCTGGTCCTGATAAAACGTGTTTATTGCGCTACTTTCTATGGCAAGAAAAAAGTCATTTTGGGTGAGAGCGAAAACCAGATATAACAGCAGGAAGACAGAGGCGAGCCGCCTAACTCAATTTTGTGTTGTTAGGGATTAAACACATTTAGGGGACTCATAGGTCCCAGTCAAGGTCAAGCAGCTCACGATTCATTAACTGCATGCGGTATAATGTCATTTTATTTTAATGTGCCAGGTGCTAGACTTCCCACAGGAGACTCCGGCTAATACTTCAGATGAAATTGCAATACTTTAGATAGGAACGAGATTAAAGGGCTCATCTCAGCCATTGGTGACATATTGCTAGGATATGCCATCAATACCAGATAGGCGGGGGCCCCCAAATTGAAGGAGAACATGCTGTACATGCACGGCCTGCTCACCATTCATTACTATGAGAGTTCCGAAAATAGTCGAGGCAAACCGGTGAATAGAGAGCGGACAACCACCACCCCATTCACCAACAAGGGACTACCAGAAAAAGCCGAGCCGTCGCACAGCTATTTTCGGAACTCCCAAAGCGGTGAACGGGGGGTGGCCACGAATGTGCTGATGCTCTACATTCACTTTGGGGTACCCGTTCTGGAGATATAAGCGGTGGGACCTGCACCTGACATTGATGTCGAATCCTAGCGATATCTACTTTAATCACTGATATAGCACTACCATATTCCGCAGCACTTTACAGACATTAGCATCGGGCTGTCCCCAATGGGGCTCACAATCTACATTCCCTATCACTATGTCTTTGAAGTGTGGGAGGACACCGGAGAACCTGGAGAAAACCCACACAAACATAGGGAGAACATACAAACTCCATGCAGATATTGTCCTTGGCCGGATTTGAAACTAGAACCCTTAGATATTGCCCAATTGTTTAAATGGGAATTTCTTATAGGATTTTTTTTTTCCAGATATGGCAGCACTATCAACCATGTGGTGACCAGGTCACATCTGGTATTACGGCGCAGACACAGAAGGGGGATGAGTGGTGATGTGTTTGGGGAGAAAAAAAGATCCTATTTTTCTAATCTAGATATGGGACGAAATCCAAAAAGGCAGCTTTGAAAATTTAACATTTCTTGTATCTTTCCTTCATCGAAATGCAGATGGATTTACTAGAGTTTGCCTTCCATTTTCTTTCTGCATTCATCACTCCCCCAGCTAATGAGTGCATTGACTGCGTGACTTTTAGGCACTTCCATCATATATTCTGTAAAGTGGTATCGCAAATGCAATGGCTCATTAAACGGGTTTTCAGAAACTTTGATATTCACAGCGTATCTTTAAGATAGTTCATTAATATCAGATTGGCGGGGGTCTGACTCATGGCAGCCAAACCAAGCACAGCTCTGATGAGGCTAGGCCCGGTATTGCTCACTTTGATTGGGACCAAGTTGCAAAGAGCCAAAGTACTAGGTGCAGCCACTATAATGTGTATGGAGCTGTGACTGGTAAACAGTTAACGGGATGCAGCACTCACTGGAGCACCATGGACTCTTCAATCAGCCGACTGGTTCAGTTGCTGATAGCCAGACCCCCACCTATTTCATATTGATGGCCTCATCCCTTTTAAACAGCTGATCATGGAAGTGCTAGGATTCAGACCTCCATAGGTTTGATAATAATGGCTTATCCTATGGACGGCCATCAAAATAAAAGTCCCATAAAACCTCTTTAATAACTTATTCAGGGAAAGACATATCCCCATGTACAGCCTGTGCAACTGCTGAGGAACAGAGTACCACCTTCAAAGCCCTTTTAAGACTTTCTGAAATGACAAGGGGACTCTCCCTCAGTTAGGCCTCCTGCACACGACCGTATGGCTTTTTCAGTGTTTTGCGGTTCGTTTTTCACGGATCCGTTGTTTTGTTTTTTGTTTCTGTTGTGTTTCCATTTCCGTTCCGTTTTTCCGTATGGCATATACAGTAATTACATAGAAAAAATTGGGCTAAGCATAACATTTTCAATAGATGGTTCTGCAAAAACGGAACGGATACGGAAGAGATATGGATGCATTTCCATATGTGTTCCCTTTTTTTGCGGACCCATTGACTTGAATGGAGCCACGGAACGTGATTTGCGGGCAATAATAGGACATGTTCTATCTTTCAACAGAACGGAAAAACGGAAACGGAATGCAGACGGAGTACGGAGACGGAGTACATTTTCTTTGCGAAACCATTGAAATGAATGGTTCCGTATACGGACCGCAAAAAAACGGCCAGTAAACGGGAAAAAAAAAACATTTGTGTGCAGGAGGTCTTAGCCAAAGCATTTTTCTCTGTCCTGAAGAACCTGGCCAGTCTGTGCCTAATACAGCTCAATCATTTCAATTGGCACAATGCTATGCTTCATTTCCCCAGTGAGGGCAGTGCAGGGGAATGGAACACAAGCTGTGTGTTCCTCTATAAACTATAGGCAATCGCTGGTGGCCCCAACAGCAGGGCACCCTGTGATAACATTATTATCTCACCCTCTAGCAAAAATGTATTACCCGAACTGTTCAAATATTTTTGTATTAATATATATTTTTTTTGTTTTTAGGAAGACAATTCTACAACAGCCCCGACAAGAAGCTTGTGAAATGTGATGCAGTATCAGGATGGAATTGACCTTCAGACAATAAATGTGTTACCTTTGGAGACCAGGTTGACCAGCGAATGTGTCTTTCTCTTCAATGACTCCAAATTTAGCGTTCAATATGCACAAGGAATTTTCTTCCAACGTTGCAGAGTAGACTGTGCAACTACTTGTCGATGGTCTTCCCCCGGCAAAGACTTGGGATCCGCACTCAATGTTAAGAGCACTTTATGCTGTACTGATGAGGAGAAAAGTGAAAAAAGGAGGCTTGTCCTTCACATTATAAGCTACTGTATTCTCCAATACTAGAGTGTACCAAGGAGTCTCCGCGCTGGGGCATCGTTCACCATGGCCGGGCACAGAGGATTTGTAATGCCAGCTCTCTGTTTATGGATGTTGGTTCTGTTTGCACTTTTATATACAGGCAAAGTACAAGCAGACTGCTGGCTGATCGAAGGTGACAAGGGTTTTGTTTGGCTTGCCATCTGCAGTCAGAACCAGCCACCGTATGAGTCTATACCACAGCACATTAATAGCACCATAGTGGACCTGAGGCTCAATGAGAATAAAATAAAGAGCGTTCACTACTCTTCACTTAGCCGCTTTGGCAACTTAACGTACCTCAACCTCACTAAGAACGAGGTGTCCTACATAGAAGATGGAGCCTTTGCTGGCCAGTTCAATTTGCAGATGCTCCTGCTTGGTTACAACAGATTGCGAAATCTGACTGAGGGAATTCTTAGGGGACTAGGAAAGTTGGAGTATCTCTACCTCCAGGCAAACCTAATTGAAACTGTGACTCCTAATGCCTTTTGGGAGTGCCCAAACATAATGAACATTGACTTATCTATGAACAGAATCCAGAGGCTGGACAGCAATACCTTTGTGGGCCTCAATAAGCTGACTGTGTGTGAACTATACAGTAATCCTTTCTATTGCTCATGTGAGCTACTGGGCTTCCTAAAGTGGTTGGATATATTCACCAACATGACTCATACTTTTGACCGCATGCAGTGCGATTCCCCCCCTGACTATACAGGTTACTTTTTGCTGGGTCAAGGTCGATCCAGTTATCGTAACGCACTTAGCATGCTGTCATCTCTCTGCGCAGATGGGTCTTACACAATGATGCCACATTTGATGTCTCCAAGGTATCAAGCCACCACTGGCCCACCTGACAGCCCATGTTCTGAAGAAGACTGTTTTTCTGGAGATGGGACTACACCCCTTATTAATGTCTACACTCCCCCTGCCAATTCCAAAGTCAGCCTCAGTGTGAACCTAAACACGGAAACCCATTCAGATGCAGTTCTAGTTGCCGAAATACCATACCCTTACAGCAAGATGTACATCTTGGTTCAGTACAATAATAGCTTCTTTACTGACATTCGGAACCTGAAGGCAGAGAAAGAATCCATAAAACTGGACGGCTTGAAACCCAACACAAATTACACTTACTGTGTTGCCTCTATTCGAAACTCTCTCAGGTTCAACCACACCTGCATAGCCTTTTACACTCGCAGCCATACCAAACAAGAACATGTGCCTACCCCATCCACCGCCACTCACTATATTATGACTATTCTTGGCTGCCTGTTTGGTATGGTAATAATTCTGGGTATTGTATACTACTGCCTGCGCAAAAAGCGCCAAAAAGAGGAAAAGCACAAAAAAGCAGGTGGTAGTATGAAGAAAACAATCATTGAACTTAAATACGGTCCTGAAATGGAGACACCTAGCATAAGTCAGCTATCTCAAGGGCAGATGATGGGTCCAGAATCAATGTCCCGCATCCCCTATTTGCCTTCAGTGGGGGAAGTAGAACAGTACAAACTGATAGAAACCAGTGAAACACCTAAAACCACCAAGGGGAATTACATGGAGGTGCGAACTGGTGAACAGTCTGAGAGAAGAGACTGTGAACTGTCCATGCCACCAGACTCTCAGAGTTCTGTGGCAGAGATATCCACTATTGCTAAGGAAGTAGACAAGGTCAACCAGATCATAAACAATTGTATAGATGCCTTGAAGTCAGAGACAACTTCATTCCAAGGTGTAAAGTCAGGAGCTGTCTCTACAGCAGAGCCTCAGTTGGTCTTGATATCCGAACAGATTCCCAGCAAACATGGGTTTCTTTCTCCAGTATATAAGGACAGCTACACCCATCCCTTACAGAGGCACCACAGCATAGAGGTTCCTCAGAAACGCTCTAGCACATCTTCCAGTGGGTCTATACGCAGTCCAAGGTCATTTCGTTCTGAAGGGTCTGCACATAAATCTGAAACCAAGTATATTGAGAAGACTTCTCCAACTGCTGATACCATCCTCACTGTGACCCCAGCGGCTGCTATCTTAAGAGCAGAAGCTGAAAAGATCCGCCAGTATACAGAGCATCGGCACTCTTATCCAGGATCACATCAAGCTGAGCAGCAACAACAGCAACCAATGTCCCAACATGAAAACCTAGGAGTTCGCAAAACCTCCATACTGGAGCCTTTAACTCGGCCCCGTCCAAGGGAACTGGCTTATTCCCAACTTTCACCTCACTACCACAATTTGAGCTACACTTCCAGTCCAGAGTACACATGCAAACCCTCCCACAGCATCTGGGAACGCTTCAAACTGCACCGCAAACGCCACAAAGAGGAAGAGTACATGGCAGCCGGTCATGCCCTGCGCAAAAAGGTCCAGTTTGCCAAAGATGAGGATCTCCATGACATCCTAGACTACTGGAAGGGCGTCTCTGCCCAGCACAAGTCCTGAGTCCTCACCTCTTCCCTTTGCCTCCAGCTACTCGTGACTTAAACTCTTTCTTTCATAACCTTAACCTTGTCCTAGAAAGAGTGCCCAGCAGAGCATTGTGGGTACACAGACTCTGTAGGTCTCTTTAGCGGTAAAGAGGTTAACAGGACCAAACTCAAACTAGCAGCAGCTACTTTTTATTCAAAACTGTCTTTACGAATGGGGGAAAAAAAAAAAGAACAATAAAACTATTCTATCTAATCTACAAAAAAACCTAAAACAATACAATACAATGGCTTAAAAGCCTAAACACTAAATCGACTCGAAAACGTGAGCATATGCACCAAATCAGAAACAAAAATATACGCTAATACTGTGAAGAGGAATTACTTTTTTTAACAAAAGAAGTGGGAAAAAAATCAAGTAAAAATACAAGACGTGAGAGATAGTAGGAGTGGTCGGAACTCTGTACGCATTATCGCATGTTATCTCATATTCTGACTTGCGTGGTTTGACTTGTGTGAAATTTTGTTCTATCTCTTCATCACCGCAGGACAAAAAAAAACGAAAAACGGCAACAAGACTGGAATAGACAGTAAAAACTCCTTTCCTTAACGTTAATTTGTTTTTCAACCCAGTCTTCCAGTGCAGACTTTGCCTACAAGAAGGCTCCCATTTAACACCTACAGCTGCATTCAAAACTGTGATCACTATTACACTGTACAGATACAAATTTCTATATTTGCAACGTTTGCTGTAAAGAGAGAGAGAAATTAAATATGATAAATAAATCTATATATATATATACATACTTAGAGCTTAACCCTTTGGCAGGGTACACAATGCGAGGCCTTGCTTGTCCTTCCAGGACCTGCTAAAGGGTTAAAAATAATAATACCATGTTTGTATCAGGTTTTAATCATGGGTTTTAGAAACAAAAACATTCTTTTCTATTATTTCACTTTATTTTGTTTTTAAAAAAATGAATTCTCCGTTTGCTGTTTTTTTTTGTTTGTTTTTTTGGGTTAGTTTCTTTCTTTCTTCACTGAATGATTGTTTCCTGAAAGAGGTAAACTGCAATGAGAAATAGAAAAGATGACACTCTTACAAAAAATCTCCAGTCTTGTCTGTCATTTATTCCAAATTATTGGAGAGAATATTTTACTTTAACACCCACAAGATTGTTTTAGGGATTTAGGGGGTCATTTATTAATACCGGCGTTTTAGCCTCTTGTGCTGGCAGTGGGTCCGCCGAAGTTATTTAGAGGCGCCAACCTCTACATAACTTCGGCGCATCCACCGCCGATCTAACTGTAAGCCAGCTTCCTGGCTGGCTTAAATTTAGACCATTTTCTACGCCTAAAACGGGCGTAGAAAATGATAAAAGAAACGGGGCAGCCCGCCCACACCACGCCACCTTTTTTAGACCTAGCGTGAGCAGGGAAAAGTTGCAGATTGTGGCGCAAATAACCTTTGCGCTGCAATCCACGCCAGATATACGGAAGAAAACTGGTGTATATCTGATAGTAAATGACCCCCTTAGTCTATGGAAGTTCACAATGTCACCATTAGCCGATGTACTACCTAATATTTCCAGACTCCTGCTTCTTAGATACTGGTAATTCCCAATTAGACATCTCCAAATAACTACATCTCCATCACATTCCAAGAGGTAATGCACAAGTAAGACGGAGGGCCTGTAGTAAAAATCTATATTTGGACTTTCCACCTGATGGTAGTTCATCAACCTCTTTAGTCTCAGTAAAGGAGGGCCCTTTACTGTCTCACATGGGAGAAGGTAGTGTGACCCTTGACTCTTTGTTACTAAACGTAGACCAAACACTTAAAGGGATTATGCCATGATTGATGTAAAAAATTTAAATCAGACATCATATAGTACATGACAATACCTTTTTAATAAAGATTAAACCAGCCCTGTACCTCACATGGATCCAGAGATCTCCACATTCACTGCTCTAATTGTTCTGCTAGATTATCTTCCGCCTGGCAGCTCAGGTGGCGTGTCCTTTCTGCTGCAGCTCTCTCCCTGTAACTGCCTACAGCTTCTAACACAACATATGGCCAGTGGCCAGTTAAAGATTTAAACTGAGCATGTGCGACCAGCTCAGTGAGATGGACAAAAATATAATGAAAAGAACAAACAGCAGGTGGCGCTATACAAACACATTTTATTCACTAGCTCAGTGGCTATGCTAAATTTTAAATTACATGTAATTACAAAAGTATTCAGATCCAGGTGCTGGTTTGAAAAATATAGAATATGTTTCATGACATAATGCCCTTTTAAGGTCAAAGTAGTCTGAACTTGGCGAGTTCGGTGGGACCAGCCAGATATGTGACAGCTGATCCTCTCCCACAGATGAAGGTGGGAGTAATAAGGATCGAATGTTAAATTTCAGCATGCCCAATCCTTTGTTCTTATGGGAAATACAATTTTCTTCCCAATGAGAAATGCGTCTAAAAAAACGGATATCAGATGGAAATGGCTCAAACGGATTCCAACTGATGCAACAGAATCCGTAGTTTTTTTTACAGATCCTGTTTTTTCCCCCTCTTCTTCTGACGGATCACAAGAACGGAAAGCTAAATGGTGATGTGAACTCAGCCATAAAGAACGTGAGGCTCTAAAGTGCAGAAAACATACAGAACACTTTTAAGGTGCCACCAGGTTCCTACCCACCATAAATTGGTGTTCCTATGCCCCATCTTATTTTCAAGAACATGTCCTAATTTCTCTCCATGTGGAGATGGCAGTATTCTTGTGCACAGTCTCACCACCATTAAAATGGGAATAAGAGAAACCGGCAAAGTTCCTTTCCTCTCTCCAAGGACCTTGCAGTATGGGTTGTCTCTATACTACTGTATGTACACACTTGCCCATGATGAAAGAGCCTGAGGTTGCATGGAGCTGATGCTCTCTTTCTCCACATGGGTTTTCCAAAACTTTTATATTGATGACCTATACCACCGGATAGGCCATCAGTATCTGGTGGGGGGCCAAAATCCGGGACGCCTGATTATCAGCTGTTTGAGAAGGCACCGGTGCCTCACAGTAGTGCTGCGGCCTTCTTGCAGCTTTTCCTAGGCCATGTGACGTCACATTCATCAGTCACATGTCCTAGGCACAGCCTAATGCAATCTCAGGCTGTTTCCTCATAGGCAAGTGTGTACATACAGTAGCATAGAGTCCAACCCATATGGTTGCTGCAAGGACCTTGGAAAGAGGAATGGAACATTGCCCAAGATTAAGCCAATGGCTGTAAAGTATAGTAGGACATTAATGTTAATCAAATTGTAAAAAGTATTCTGACGAAACCAAGAAATAGCAAAGTGGAGCGTACAAGAAGGTATTAGGCAACAATAGTATTAGGCAACTATCACATCAGCGTTATTGCTATACGGTCTGGCAAGGGATCTCAAAATCATAGAAAAATGCTAACGTCCTATGTAGTCCATATGTGTCTTTTGATTCCTTAAAAAACTCTTGTGTTACTTGCCTTAAAGCCGATGCCTTAAAGGTACATAATTATATTTATTTACCCTGGATATTGGAAAATAAATGTGAAAATACAGCAGTATTTGCTTTATGTTCTAAATATATATATATATATATATATATATCGACATACGCGTTTAGACAGGAAGCGGCCATTGGAGGTGACTGGATGAAAGATTGGTATTGGTTTACGAAGTTCTAAGAGTTTTATATGGATAGATAATATGTAAAATTATATTCATCACAATAAAATAGGCAGAACTTTCTGATGTTATTGGATCTATCATAAGATATGGCCCAGTCCACCCATTCATTATACTTTGCAGAGTTTCTATGAAGACAGAGATGGTTTGGTCAGTGTCAAAATGTAAGACATTGACATTCAACCATGCCTTTTTCTATCATTCTTTTGAAAGAAATGCTATTAGGCATATGACAAATCAACCATGTAATTGATGTATAGGATCTAGCGTTCACTGAATTGTACCAACAATATTAGCATTCAGTGTCAAGTTCTCCTTCAGAAAGCCCGGCTTATGCTGCCCTCAGGTTCTTCCACTGATACATAAAACATACTCCTCGACTCGAGAACAAAAATTTAGGAAGCAATGAATAGTCCAACTGCTATGTAGAATACACATGCCCTTTTTTGGGTCAGAAGGCATGTCAATTGGCCTTTATTTGTGCCTAGACTTTTCCTAACCAGAAAATACTTTTGTATCTCTTAAGCTGGTCATACACACTGGATGTATATCGCCCAAACCTGACAATTTTGGCTAGACTGGTTGTTTACCCATGAATTCTTAGATCCAGGAATAAGATAGGCTTGACAAGGCTTACGGTGCATAAACAGTTTACTATAATAAAATACATACACAGTAAAGTAAGCGAGAGTCACCTAGGCCTATGAACTAATGAGAAAGCTCCACATCAACCAGTTACCAACAACGCATATGCTCATATAAGTATTATCAGGAATTGACAAAATTCCAGTAGATCCTCAAATCATACATGTAGAGGTACTTAACAAATATAATAGATACATATTGCGCATGTGTTCAGGTCCAAACCATGAAGATTATAATAGCCATTAAATCTTTTAAAAAAATAATTTGGTTCAATTACCAACAAGTGGTATTCTTTGGTTAAAAAGATTTAGAAAAATTGTTAGGGGACGTTCACACAACTGCTTTTTCAGCTCAATTTTGGCATTGAAATTTCGACAAAAACCTGCCGGCGGCCACGTCCTTTCTGCCTCCTATACATCTCAATTGGAGGCAGCTCTAAGGATCACGAAGCTGTGGCTTATAGTCAAGGCCGTGCCAAGAAGGCACATGTCTGTTCTCAGCATGGCCTGCAGCTTTAAGCTGCCGCTCTCAGAGGAGACACGGCCACTGGCTGGTTTTCGGCAAAATTTTGTTGTGCTTGTCTGTGCCAAAATTCCGCAGAAAAAGCCTTAGACAGAGTTTTTTTTAGAAAGCTGCATTGTAGTAAAATAAAGGTTTACTTACATATAACCAGAATATCGCATTAAAGGAGTTGTCCAGCCACTATATCAAGTTTTAACACCCCTTCCACCAAGAGGAACCTGTTGGAAAAAACATACTTACCTGCTCTCTGGTTCCTAGGGTCTGCTGCTGTCCTTTGGACTTCCAGCACTGCAGGTAGACATCTGGTATGGAAGTCTGGAGAAGACAGTGGGGGACCCTAGGAGCCAGAACTGAGCTTAAAGGGAACCTGTCATGTGGATATTTGATTATAATCTAACTAATTATATACAATCATCAACTACTAAAAAGTACCTTAGATGTATTCACTTACTGGTGTGACAGATGGTTACCTCATAATATACACACAAAGATGCCACATGCCACATGCTAATGAGCCGATTTGAGTCCAGCGTGATATCATTGAGTCCAGCGTATTTTTTATTCAGAGATATAGCCACTCCCCTGCCCACCTGCTGCTGATTCATATGGAAAAAAAAACTGTCAATCTGCAGCCGGTAGGCGGGGAGAGTCAGAAGCTCATAAATATTCATGACTCATCATTATCAGCTGGAGCTTTTCAATACAAGATGTTGGCAGATTGACTGGGTCAATTAAAGAATGTGACCCAGCATTTTGCTAAGAAAATCAGTCACTTATTTATTTTGCCCTTAACTAGGACACCATAAAACTGGTGACAGGTTCTCTTTAAGGGAGTAGGTAAGTATGATTCTCTCGACAGGTCTCGCTCAGCGGGAGTTGGGGGGGGAAGTAAAAATTAATATAGGGGCCGGACAACCCTTTTAATGTTATGGCTCTTATTTTTAATGCCAAAAAGTTCTGCCTGAAGGGTGACAAACATAAATTAGGGAAATTTGTTTTACAGACAACAGAGTTGAAAAGGTAAGGCTACAACCTCCAGGAGACTGATAGTCGCAAAGAAATGAAGCTACAGTGAAAAAAAACCTCCCGTCAAACCTCTGGAGACTTCTAACGTCAGCCGCCAAGACTGTAAACGAGTCCTTGGTTATGTCCACCCGTTGAACATCATGGATTATTATTTCTGTGTTTATTTTGATACATTGTATCTTATAAAAAATATGGCACTAAAAAACAGAACACAGTGGGGCAGATTTACTACTCAAAATGTGCAATTTTTTTGTGCATTTTTTGCCCCAAAAAACTTGCGTGCATGCCTTGCAATACAGTCACCAACTATTTTGCACACTTTTCTAACCCTTTTTCCACAGTGTCCAACAATAAGGTGCAGTTTCGCAGGTAGGGCATAGCTTTGCAAGAAAGGGACATGGCCTAAAACTTTGGTGCATTGTTTGCGTAAAATTACACAAACTTATATACTGTGTGTAAACTAAGTTTTTTTAGACAACATTTTTGGTGCACAGACAGATTTTTTGGTGGGGATGGCATTTTTGGCACACAGATACATTTCCGCTGCCGGTTATTTAGTAGTAAACACAAAATATTATTCATCTCTGGCACACCCACTTCTTTGACCCCAGCGCTCTCCTGCAGATGGGAGCCCTTCTTCTGCCATCTGATTTTCCTCCTTTTCCACATCATCTAATATCGATGAGAATATGTCATCAGGAACATCCAGCTCCTCCTCTCTCTGCATCTTGCTAATTTTTGAAGGTTCATTTGGAAGAAGTAAAGCCAGCAAAAGATGAGGATGGTCATCATTAAGACCTGAACCCCCTAAGACTGGATGGTATTGGTTGGCACGCTGGCACTGGAATAATAAAGGCTTCCATCTTATTAGTATTCAACTACATATCTTAGTTTACGGCTAATGTAGGAATAAGTAAATGTAGGAATAAATAAATAAAGCTGATGCAGAATAATTCTCCCTGCACTCTGTGCAATTCTCCCTGTACTCTTCCTCTCCAATATTCTTCTATTAATCGTCTTCAGCAACACTGTCCCTAGTGCATGAGCGCTTGTCACGTCTATCCCTATGCTCAGCTCACAGGACAATGGTGGAGACTGCGCGGGATTAGGGTTTTATAGGGCTGTGACATCACAGGGTAATGTCTATCCCCACTGCCCCCAGTAATGTCTATCCCTACTGAACCCAGTAATGTCTATCTCCACTGCCCCCTGTAATGTCCATCCCCACTGCCCCCAGTAATGTCCATCCCTACTGCCCTCAGTAATGTCTATACCCACTGCCCCCAGTAATGTCCATCCCTACTGCCCCCAGTAATGTCTATCCCTACTGCCCCCAGTAATGTCTATCCCTACTGCCCCCAGTAATGTCTATCCCTACTGCCCCCATTAATGTCTATCCCTACTGCCCCCAGTAATGTCTATTCCTACTACCCCCAGTAATGTCTATCTCCACTGCCCCCACGAATGTCTATCCCCTCTGCCTGCAGTAACGTCTATCCCCTCTGCCTGCAGTAATGTCTATTCCCACTGCCCCCAGTAATATCTATCCCTACTGCCCTCAGTAATGTCTATACCCACTGCCCCCAGTGATGTCCATCCCCACTGCCCCCAGTAATGTCCATCCCCACTTCCCCCAGTAATGTCCATTCCTACTGCCCCCAGTAACGTCTATCCCCTCTGCCTGCAGTAACGTCTATCCCTACTGCCCCCAGTAATTTCTATCCCTACTGCCCCAGTAATGTCCATCCCCACTGCCCCCAGTAATTTCTATCCCCGCTGCCCCAAGTAATGTCTATCCCCACTGCTCCCAGTAATGTCTATTCCCACTGTCCCCAGTAATTTCCATCCCTACTGCCCTCCGTAATGTCTATCTCCACTGTACCCCCATTCCCCACTACAGTCTACCATACAGCCCGACACAGTAGGAGGTAAGGAGCACAGCATCAGAGGTGTCCTGAAACTGGGAAAGGAAGGAGCCTCAGGTCCTTTGGCACATGGTGGGTGGACTGGTAATTAAGGCCTCATGTACACGACCACATTTTGTATTTGTGTCCAATATGCATTTTTAATGGATTGCCCATTGACCTATTCATTTCTATTGGTCCACAGAAAAAATGGACAGCACATGGATGTCATCCGTATGCTGTCTGTATCCATGTGTCTGTTCTGCAAATTATAAAACATGTCCTATTCTTATCTGTTTTATGGACATAAATAATAATTTCTAGTAATGGGAGTGAGAAAAATGCAGATCACACAAGGAAAGTGTCCATATTTTGCGGATCCGTAGTTTGCGGACCACAATACGGAAACGGTTGTGCGCATGAGGCCTAAGTTTTTAATGACTTCTATCCGGCTTTTGGGTGTCAAAGGACCTGCCAACTGGTGACGCATTGATGAGACCGCAGGAGGGCCATCTGTCATGTGTATTGCACTGTAATCATGTTATCATACCACAATGGAAAGCGGCCGCCAGCCCCCAGTATACTGAAGGCAATCAGCCCATTGGGAATTTTCCCGGTACGGTTCATTGCTAATATGCCCATGATGGTCATCTCATTGCCATGGTTTCAGCTTAAGATCTAATTCAAACGACCATATGTATTTTGCATTCTGCAAAACACGGATCCGAAAAATACGATAGTGTCTGTGTTGCATCAATTTTTTGGCGGAGAGGGAGACACCTATTTTCTGCTTTCACAACTGTCTTGAATAATTCACCATTAATTGTGAGCCATGAAAATAATTATGGTAGTTCAGTCCCTTAAGTCCCTTTACATGATCTGTTCTTTCCTGATAATTGACTACTCATTACAGGAGGTGAGAGCTGCATTTCCATGCTGCAATCACCTCCACTGTGCAGAGATGACTAATCGTTAGAGTGATCGCTCATCCCCCTACACATTGATTGTTTCTAGGTAGCAGATTTGTTGCCCAGAAAGGATGATTTGGGAGTCCGCTCCAGCAGTAATCTGTTCATCAGGTGATTGAGGGCACTTTTAGACAGGGTAATTATTGGGAAGGCGTGTCTTAGAAATGCTCCTTCCTAATAATTGACCTGATCATTAGCCCAGGTAAAGGGGCCCTGACATGCAATCTGAAGGTAGGATGGTGCCCCCCACTACTGTGTCTGCTTGCCTCATGCATCCTACAGTTTTAAACCTCATCTCCATTGTAAACTAGGTCTAAAACAGTCAAAATACAGCATACCGTGCACTGATCTGTCAGTATGTATTTTTTAAAAGACCGAAGATTGTGTAAAAGGAGTAAAAAAACAACTCAAAATGAAGTTCACACCTTGTCAAAGTTTTTCCTAAGAACCCCTGGAATGCAGTCCGATTGAGGAAAATCTTGAAAATTGAATACTTTATGCATGTTCTGTCAGCTTTTCTACATTTGCTAAAATAAAAGAAAAAGAAAGAAAGAAAGGAGGTAGAATGAGTAATACAAGCCTGAAACGTAAGACTCCTTCCATTTCACAATGATGGATACATTGAAGTTAGAACTGTATTTTTTTCACATAAATTAAAAAAGATAAGAGTACGTTATAAAATATAGATATTACTTAGTCGTGAACTTATAGGAAAAAGTTTTAGACAATGTCTCAAATGGCTACAAAATGTAACCAGATCGATTTCATTAAAGGGGTTGTCTCATCATGGACATTGTATGCCCCCCAATGTCTGATAGGTGCATGACCTACCTCTGGGACCCGCACCTATTCTTAGAACGGAGCACTGGCTCAGCTATTTCCTTAAGGCTGCATTCAGTCGACCAGAAGTGTTTTGCGGTCCGCAAATTGCAACGCTATATATTTTTTGGTGGGACCGCAGAATTGAACTATGGATGCGGACAGCACACAGTGTGCTGTCCGCATCTTTTGCGGCCCCATTGAAATAAATGGGTCCGCACCCGTTCTGCAAAATGGCGGAACACATGCAGACCCAGCAATATGGTCATCTGAATGCACCCTAAACCCTACAGAAGTGAATAGAGCAGTGGCCGTGCTTGCACGATGCGCTCCCAATCATTTCAATGGGACTTCCAAAAATAGCCAAGTGTGCCGATTGGCTATTTTCAGGACTCCCATAGAAACAAATAGAGGGTGGCCACCCATGCGCGGTGCGTCCTCCATCACTTTGTGGGCTCCGTTCTAAGGACAGGTGCAGGTTCCAGAGGTGGAACCTGCACCAAATAGACATTGGGGGCATATCCTAGCAAGATGAGACAACCTCTTTGAGGTACAATCCTCCTTTTTTTCAACTTTTGTTAAAGAGGTTGTCCCACCCAGGCCTTTCTAACTATGGAAATGGAAGAGCGGCCAGCGTTCCGATGTCCCCATTACTTCTATACGTGGTATGAGATGGTTTACTTCTTTCTGGAGGAGAGCGTTGCCTCCTACACACTGCTGGATCTCTTCATTGAGAACCGTTACCCGTCACTAGTACCTACAGTGCTGCCCATAATTATTCATACCCCTGGCAAATTTTGACTTAAAGTTACTTTTTTTCAACCAGCAAATCATTTTTTGACGGGAAATGACATAGGTGTCTCCCAAAAGATAATAAGACGATGTACAAGAGGCATTATTGTGGGGGAAAAAACATTTCTCAGCTTTTATTTACATTTGAGCAAAAAGTGTCCAGTCCAAAATTATTCACACCCTTCTCAATAATCAATAGAAAAGCCTTTATTGGCTATTACAGCAATCAAACGCTTCCTATAATTGCAGACCAGCTTTTTGAATGTCTCCACAGGAATTTTTGCCCATTCATCTTTAGCAATGAGCTCCAAATCTTTCAGTTTGGAGGGTCTTCTTGCCATCACCCTGATCTTTAGCTCCCTCCACAGAGGGATTCAAGTCTGGACTCTGGCTGGGCCACTCCAAAACATTAATGTTGTTGTCTGCCAACCATTTCTTCACCACTTTTGCTGTGTATTTTGGGTCAGTGTCATGCTGAAATGTCCACTGGTGCCCAAGGCAGTTTCTCTGCAGACTGCCTAATGTCGTTGAGAATCCTCATGTATTGCTCTTTTTTCCTGGTGCCGTTTACTGTGATTAGGTTCCCTGGTCCATTGGGCGAAAAAACCCCGGCCCCCCCAAAGCATTAGGTTCCCACCACCATGTTTGACAGTGGGGATGGTGTTCTTTGGGTTGAAGGCTTCTCCTTTTTTACGCTAAATGAAGGAAACATCATTGTGACCAAACAATTAAATTTTTGTTTCATAACACCATCTGACCATAACACAGAAGACCAGAAGTCTTCTTCTTTGTCCAGATGAGCTTTTGCAAAGGCCAAGCGAGCTTTTGTGTGTCTTATCGGGAGAAGTGGAACCCAGCAGTGTGCAGTGTCCGTTGGATTGTCTGCCTTGAGACATTGCCACCAGCAGAGCCCAGATTCACCAGGATGGCCTTGGTGGTGATCCTTGGATTCTTTTTCACCTGTCTAACTATCCTCGTGGCCAGCACAGGTGTCACTTTTGGCTTCCGACCACGTCCTCTGAGATTTTCCACAGTGCGGAACATCTTGTATTTTTTGCTCAAGTATTAAGGCTGATGTCAGCCTGTATTTGTCGGCAGGGCGTAAGTTCCCTATATATACTAGTGATGAGCGGGAGGTGCCATATTCGAATATTCGCGTTATATTCGTCGAAATCGAATATTCGTAATTATTTCAATTATCGCGAATAATATCCGACATTTTTTTCGCGTATTGCGATTATTTATCTTGATAGTATAAGGCAACATTCCTATGCTAATTGACTATGGCTAGGCTAATATGTGTATTTAACGAAATTTCGTGATTGCTCTAACTTCGTCTCTTAGAATATTACGAATATTCTAAAAGACGAAGTTAGAGCAATATTACGAAATTTCGTAAAATACACATATAGATTGTAATTTAGCTAATATAGTGCTATAATCCCTTTTTTTTCCTCTAATTTTTTTTGCCTCTTCTGAACTTAAGTTTTGTAAAATATGTACACTATTAAAAAATATTACTATAGCAGTATATTAGCTTAAATACAATCTATGTG
Source organism: Bufo gargarizans (assembly GCF_014858855.1). NCBI lineage: Eukaryota > Metazoa > Chordata > Amphibia > Anura > Bufonidae > Bufo > Bufo gargarizans. The sequence goes on along the minus strand of NC_058087.1, from coordinate 170,911,149 downwards.
TATTTTACGAAATTTCGTAATATTGCTCTAACTTCGTCTTTTAGAATATTCGTAATATTCTAAGAGACGAAGTTAGAGCAATATTAAGAACATTTTCAAAAGCCGAAATTGCGATGCGAGTAATATAATACGAAATAATCGCATGAAGATTTCAACTTAGCACTGCTATATTCCATATTCTAGCCTAATATGGAATATAGCTGTGCTAAGTTAGCACTGCTCTATTCCACACTAGGCTAGAATATGGAATATAGCAGTGCTAAGTTGAAATCTTCATGCGATTATTTCGTAGTATATTACTCGCATCGCAATTTCGACTTTTGCAAATGTTCTTAATATTGCTCTAACTTCGTCTCTTAGAATATTACGAATATTCTAAAAGACGAAGTTAGAGCAATATTACGAAATTTCGTAAAATACACATAGATTGTATTTAAGCTAATATACTGCTATAGTAATATTTTTTAATAGTGTACATATTTTACAAAACTTAAGTTCAGAAGAGGCAAAAAAAATTAGAGGAAAAAAAAGGGATTATAGCACTATATTAGCTAAATTACAATCTATATGTGTATTTTACGAAATTTCGTAATATTGCTCTAACTTCGTCTTTTAGAATATTCGTAATATTCTAAGAGACGAAGTTAGAGCAATATTAAGAACATTTGCAAAAGTCGAAATTGCGATGCGAGTAATATACTACGAAATAATCGCATGAAGATTTCAACTTAGCACTGCTATATTCCATATTCTAGCCTAGTGTGGAATAGAGCAGTGCTAACTTAGCACAGCTATATTCCATATTAGGCTAGAATATGGAATATAGCAGTGCTAAGTTGAAATCTTCATGCGATTATTTCGTATTATATTACTCGCATCGCAATTTGCGAAATTTCGTAAAATACACATATAGATTAGATTGTAATTTAGCTAATATGGAATATAGCAGTAAGTTGAAAACGCCACTGACTGGAGCAGCCAGGAAGCCAGGAATCCAAAGGACAGGTAAGAACAACTTTAGAGAAGTGGGAAAGAAAAAAATATAATAATAAAAAAAAAACGAATATTCGAATTCGCGAATATATAGAACGATATTCTAAATATTCGCGAAATCTCGAAATTGCGATATTCGAGAAAAAATTTCGCAATTCGAATATTCGCGCTCAACACTAATATATACCCGCAACTCCTACCCACCGGTGGTGTGTCTCACTTACCTCCGTGGGAGGAGCCACATCTTCCTGCCGGCACGTGCAAGCATCACGGTTGTTCCAAGTTTCGGTTCACTACACGGTATAGTGCAATACTTTGTGTTTCTGGTCCGTCACCAGGTAAGTACTTGTCCAATGGAGCGCACTGCATACTTGCGGCCACGGGTCGGTCTCCCCTTCTCGCAGATGGCGTGCGGTTCACGGTGGAACGCACACGTGACCGCCGGGCCTCCTCAGGCGTCTGTTTTTCTTTAGTGCGATTCGCTGCACAGCGCTTCGTTCCTGAGAGAGGTCTTCGTCTCAAGTAAGTTCCTGGAGCACGGTGCTCCCGCATATTCACGGCCGGCACCAGCGCTCCCCTCACGAATGTCCTGCGGTCCAAGGTGGAACGCACCCACTTCCGCCTGCCTCCCTCAGGCACTCCAGCAGAGCACCGATTGTTTCCCTCCCACACATGTCCGCCGTTCCCTCCGGAGCACGCACCCCTATCATTTTCTTGCGCAGGTTGGCAAAGGCGTCACAGGGGGAAGCAGGGTGTGCGCCGGGTTCCCCCAGAGCTCAGCCCGTGTTGTTGGCAAGAATTAAGGGCTCATTCGGGTTGTTTTTGGGCTGGGGCTGCACCGTGACATGGAGGCTGTGCCACGCTGGACCTGGTGGTTGTCAGGGGGGTCGCAGTGTCAACAGGTTCAGGGCTCCACTTGCACGTGACTTTAACATGAGTCAACAGGGAAGAGTGAAGGCATTTAAATTGCCACATGCCATTAGTATTGTCACCCGGATTGCCAGGCCGAGTTAAGTACTGTATGTCACCTGGATCGCCCAGGTTCAGCTCGCTCTTGTTGCTACACCATGTCACTGTCTTGTCACCTGTCTCGCCCAGGCCGAATTAAATGTTGTGTGTTACCTGGATCGTCCAGGCCAAGTTTCATGTTTGTGTGTTACCTGGATCGCCCAGGACGAGTTAAATGTTGTACGTCACCTGGATCGACCAGGTTCAGCCATTTCAGTCAACATGCAAAAATGTCATTTGTCTCGTTACCTGGATCGACCAAGTCGATTTGAATGTTATGTGTCACCTGGGTCCCAGGTTCGGCCGCTGCTCACTCTACACTATATGTCATGGTGTGTTATCAGGTTTATCTAGGCTAAGTCTTTTTCACATGTCCCTTCAGTTTATTCAGGCTCAGTCTTTAGTTAGGAGTCCCCTGGATTGTCAGGAGATCTTGCGGTCCTCATCCTATCTCCACGGTTACAATATTGAGTCAATTAAAAAAAAAAAAAAAAAAAAGAACAGCAGAGATGCACAATGCAGCAGAGGCGGTACAGGTAATAAGCAGTGGGCACATTGGGTGCCGGCGGCAAGTCGGGCAGTGGCAGCCCGGCACCCAGCCTGTGTCAGGGGCAATATTGCAAAATATATACTTATTAACTTGACAAACACAACGGGTCAGTTAAGGTTTATTTGGAACATGCAGGCCGGGGTTGCTTCATAATATGGAGGCGGGGCCTCACAATGCCAGCAGGTTCCAGGGGTCCACGATTGCGCGTAATAGGCTCATCGCTTCCAACACATGTCCTAGCCGGGAGGATTTGCCAGTGACGAGTGAACAGTCTCAAACAGGCCCGCATGTTATCCGGTCCGTCCGAGTTCAGCCGCTGCAAATACCGGCTCTGTCATTTGTTTTTCGCCTGGATCGTCCGGGCCGAGTTCAATGTTGTATGTCACCTGGATCGTCCAGGCCGAGTTCAATGTTGCATGTCACCTGGATCGCCCAGGTTCAGCCGCTGCCATTACCAGCTATGTCTTTGTCTGTTACCTGGATCGTCCAGGCCGAGTTAAATGTTGTATGTTACCTGGATCGTCCAGGCCGAGTTCAATGTTGTATGTTACCTGGATCGTCCAGGCCATGATAAAAGGTGGCATGTCACCTGGATCGCCCAGGTTCAGCCGCTGCCATTACCAGCTATGTCTTTGTCTGTTACCTGGATCGTCCAGGCCGAGTTAAATGTTGCATGTCACCTGGATCGCCCAGGTTCAGCCGCTGCAGTTACCAGCTATGTCTTTGTCTGTTACCTGGATCGTCCAGGCCGAGTTCAATGTTGTATGTTACCTGGATCGTCCAGGCCATGATAAAATGTTGTATGTCACCTGGATCGTCCAGGACGAATTCAACGTTGTATGTCACCCGGATCGTCCAGGCCGAGTTTAATGTCGTACGCCACCCGGATCGTCCAGGCCATGTTAAATGTTGCATGTCACCTGGATCGCCCAGGTTCAGCCGCTGCCGTTACCAGCTATGTCTTTGTCTGTTACCTGGATCGTCCAGGCCGAGTTCAATGTTGTATGTTACCTGGATCGTCCAGGCCGAGTTCAATGTTGTATGTTACCTGGATCGTCCAGGCCGAGTTCAATGTTGTATGTTACCTGGATCGTCCAGGCCGAGTTCAATGTTGTATGTTACCTGGATCGTCCAGGCCGAGTTCAATGTTGTATGTTACCTGGATCGTCCAGGCCATGATAAAATGTTGCATGTCACCTGGATCGCCCAGGTTCAGCCGCAGCCGTTATCAGCTATGTCTTTGTCTGTTACCTGGATCGTCCAGGCCGAGTTAAATGTTGCATGTCACCTGGATCGTCCAGGTTCAGCCGCTGCAGTTACCAGCTATGTCTTTCTCTGTTACCTGGATCGTCCAGGCCATGTTAAATGACGTATGTCACCGGGACCGCTCAGGTTCAGCTACTGCTGATAGCATGCCATGCCATTAATCTTGTCTCTTAGATCACCCAGGACAAGCTAAATGTCTGGGTGACAACTGGACCGTCAGTCCCAACTGCTGCTGTTACCACGCTATATGTCAGGTTAAAGCTGCCACACCCCACTTCAGTCTATCCAGGCTCGGCCTTTAGTTAGGGGGCTCCTGGACGGTCAAGGGGTCTCGTAGTCGTCTTCCGATTTCCACGGCTACGTTATTCAGTCTCCTTAATGTTCCCCTCAGATTCCTAGAAGTGTCTTCCGGCCACTATCGTTCTCAAATCAGACAAAGCCTCCACAAGGTAAGAAACGTGCAATAAGGGTAAAGGCGGTTCCAGCAGCGAAACATCTCATAAGACAGTCGTTAGCTCCAAATATGACCAGGAATTACAGAGCTGGGTTGAAAGCGTTCGATAGTTTAGACTTCTCTATACTCAGGGCAGCTGGGATGAAATATCTTACATATTGGCGTTCATAGCTTCTGTTTCTCCCAACAGAAGCTTTTGTACAATGCCATCATGATTGTGCCTAGCAGACCTCTAACACCACTTCATACTTAGTAACCCAGGTCGCTCTTCCAAAAATATATAAAATAAATAAAATACAAGGCAGGCTTCCACCCGCAGACGGCCAGTGTCCAGCGAGTTGTTCAGGGAATTGTCTTCTGCACTGGACGGCAACCCTTTTGGGCCCTTTTCCAGCGGTAATTCAAGCGGCCATGTTCCTATGGCTTCCCCCGGCTAGGAGAGTTCACTAGCAGCTCTCTGGGACACAGCTGTCTCCGCGTAGAACAGCTGTCTTGGTATAATAACTACTACATACTCCGTATCCCATTGACCAAGACACCAGACGGGGCCGGCCACGGAAATTAAATATTCCCCCACCCAGAATAACTGGTGCCCAGTCCAGATCCTCAATAAATTAATATCCCTGTTGCAAACAGCACCTCCTGACAGTCCTCTCCTGCCCTCCAAGAACAAGCCGCTCTCTTCAACCAATTCACGTCCCTTATCCGCTCCCTGACAGCAGGTCTTGGGTTCGTCTCAAGAGTCATTTCGGGCCATTCATTCCACATCGGGGCAGCATCGTCAGCTTCAAAACACCAGGTCCCCGCTCATGTTACCCGATCAACAGGGCGCTGGAGTTCGTCTTGTTTCGGCAGGTACGTTCCCAGTCCACACATGGAGATCTCCCAGGATTTTCAGTTATTGGCGTTATAGGTCATGCGTGTTGGGAAAAATACGAATAAATTGGTCTAGTCAACATAGTGTCCTTGACTTTTTGCCCTCTCCAGGCCTACCCACGCCCGTGGCTCCAGGCACAACTCAGCCATATAGTTCAGGTTTGGCATGCCTTACCCACGACCAATACGTGTTCAGCCCTGCCCATAAATGTAAATAAAAGCTGAGAAATGTTTTTTTTTCCCACAATAATGCCTCTTGTACATTGTCTTATTATCTTTTAGGAGACACCTATGTCATTTCCCGTAAAAAAAAAAAATTACTTGCTGGTTGAATAAAAGTAACTTTAAGTCAAAATTTGCCAGGGGTATGAATAATTATGGGCAGCACTGTACCTTACATGGTGGTATGCTTACTTCGAAACCAATTTTGGAGGTGAAAAATTCCCTTTAAAGGGGTTGTCCGGGTTCAAACATATCCCCATTTTTACCCAGGCAGCCCCCCTGACAAGAGCATCGGAGCAGTTCATACTCTGATGCTCTCCTGAATCGCGCAGGGCAAAGGCATTTTCCGGTGACGTACCAGGCTCCCCATAGGGCTGCCAGGCGGAGGCTTCCGCCCAGCAGTGAGCCCGGTGACGTCACCGGCACTGATAGGCGGGATTTAGAGCTGCTCTAGCCTGTAAAACGACTAGGGCAGCGCTAAAGCCTGCCCATCAGAGCCGGTGACATCACCGAACACACTGCTGGGTGGAAGCCTCTGTCCGGCAGTGTGTTATTGCAAATAAAAGAGCCCTTGCCTGCGCAATCCAACAAAGGAGAGCATCGGAACATGAAATGCTCCGATGCTAACATCAGGGGGCTGCCTTGGGGAAATTATGGCTATGTACGAGTTTAGCTCTGAACCCGGACAACCCCTTTAATATGTGAACTGTTGTAACTAGTGATGAGCGGCAGGGGCAATATTCGAATTTGTGATATTTTGCGAATATTTGGGCGAATATTCACCAGATATTTACGAATTTGAGAATTCGTTATCTCCAGTCATTATTTTCTTGATTGCGGAAATCGCCAATTAAAAAATTTGCAATAAAAATTTGCAATCAACATACTCTTAAAGTCAAAGATATTGCAGCCTTCTCATTGGCCCACAAGCTAGAAGCAGGGAGGTATCATGTGTACTGATTAAAAAAAAATCTTAAAAAAAATAAATAACGAATATATAGCACTATATTCTAAATATTTGCGAATTCTCAAAGTGCCGATATTCACGATAAAAATTTGCATTTCGAATATTCGTGATCAACACTAGTTGTAACCACTTATTAAAGGGGTTTTCCAGGTCTTCTATATCAGTCTGATTGATAGGGGTCCGACTCCTGGCACCTTTGCCGATCAGCCGCTGGAAGACGGAAACTTCCTCGCAGCAAATCAAGCACAGCGCCATCCATTATATAGTGGCTGTACTTGGTATTGCAGCTTGACTAAAATTGAAACGGAGCAGCACCATGTGAACGATGAAAGAAAGAGGTGTAAGCACTGCGGCCTCTTCAAACAGCTGATCGGCGAGGATCCTGGGAGTGGTATCACCCTACTGATGACAAGATGAATATAGAAGACCTGGAAAACCCTTTAAGCACTGGCACAGTGCCCCCTGTAGGACTAAATAGAAAATAACAATTCTCCTTATCCCAAAGAGAAGATTACATTTTACTGATTCTGATTGCTGCGGTCATTTTGAAGCTCTTTTATAATGTTAATAAGGACAGTAATTCACGTTATTACATTAATACAAAAAGGATAATGGCTCCCGAACTATGAATAATAGAGAAGTAATTGCCTGTAATAGCCGTGGTGACCTATTCACGGTACTACCAGACCCAACGCCAGAGCGGAAAACAGATTCATCTTCCGGCTGGAATTAAGAAATACATATGATATTACATATACTAACATGTAACGTAAGAGATGGGAACTATTATCACAGCATCTGAGCAGAATAGCTGCTGAAGTGCAGATAAGAGGCACTCCGCTGGGCAATCCCGTACAAGACCGCACGCGGCGTGCATGTGCCTTCTAGTTTCTGAATCTGAAATCCCATATTCCTGTACATCAGCTTTTCAAAAAGTTAATGAAATAAAAAGGTTAAAGGGGTACTCCAGTTGGTTGAATTTATCCCCTCTCCACACTGTACGCGGGGAACTCCCACACAAATGAATGGAGCAGCCACACGCATGCACGACCGCCCCCTCCCTTATTTTCAGGAGGGCTGCGTGGGGTACATGGCCCCCGCATTTGGACCCCCACCGATCTAATAGTTATTCCTGATCCATAGGATAACTTCTACCAACCGGAATATCCCTTTAATACCGAGACGTATCAAAGCGCAGTATAAAATCTGCCATTTTTAGTGCCATTATGCCTCGGGGCAAACTCAGGGGTGGGTGCAACTGTTACTTGTGCACCCCTATAGCTACTCCCCTGAGTTAAAGGGATTATCCCAGAGTAAAATATGGATGCTCCTTAAAGGGGTTATCCCATGATAAAAAAATAAAAATCAGACATCATACAGAACATGACCTCTTTCTAGGAACCAGCCCCGACCTCACATGGATCCAGAAATCTCCCCATTCATTGCCCTGCTAGATTTATTTCAAACTGGCAGTTTAGGGAGCGTGTCCTTTCTCAGAGGGCAGCTGCAGCAAGTGAAGCAAAAGATGGAATCATGGCCCCCACCCCAGCAACTTCTTCCTCCAATGCATCGCCCACTCCTGTGTCTAGTCAAGATCACTCGCTCCGGCCTGGCAGTCGCTCCATCCATTTCCTACACCTACCGTATATATTGTATGACATGTCACTGTAGAAGGGGGCCCTGACAATACAGCACCTGTAGCAGCCGCTTCCACTGCTTTCACCATAGCCATACCCCTTGATGAAACTGAGCATGTGCGACCATCTCAGTGAGCTGGAAAGAAAAATTTGAAATAAAACAAACAGCAGGTGGCGCTATACAGATACATTGTATTGAATAGCTCAGTGGCTATACTACATTTTTAATTACATGTAATTACAAAAGTATCCAGGAGCTGGTTTGAAAACCGTAGAATATTATTTGTGGGACAGATCCTTCATGGGCTCTTTTACACCTGCGTTCTTTTCTTCCGGCATAGAGTTCCGTCGTCGGGGCTCTATGCCGGAAGAATCCGGATCAGTTTTATCCTAATGCATTCTGAATAGAGTGAAATCCATTCAGGATGCATCAGGATGTCTTCAGTTCCGGAACGGAACGTTTTTTGGCCGGAGAAAATACCACAGCATGCTGCGCTTTTTGCTCCGGCCAAAAAAACTGAAGGCTTGCCGCAAGGCCGGATCCGGAATGAATGCCCATTGAAAGGCATTGATCCGGATCCGGCCTTAAGCTAAACGTTGTTTCGGCGCATTGCCAGATACGACGTTTAGCTTTTTTAGAGTGGTTACCATGGCTGCCGGGACGCTAAAGTCCTGGCAGCCATGGTAAAGTGTAGTGGGGAGCGGGGGAGCAGTATACTTACCATCCGTGCGGCTCCCGGGCGCTCCAGAGTGACGTCAGGGCGCCCCAGGCGCATGGATGACGTGATCGCATGGCACTGTAAGTATACCGCTCCCCCGCTCCCCACTACTACTATGGCAACCAGGACTTTAATAGCGTCCTGGGTGCCATAGTAACACTGAAAGCATTTTGAAGACGGATCCGTCTTCAAATGCTTTCAGTACACTTGCGTTTTTCCGGATCCGGCGTGTAATTCCGGCAAGTGGAGTACACGCCGGATCCGGTCAACGCAAGTGTGAAAGAGGCCTAAGATAGGTCATCAGTAGGGTTGAGCGAACAGCTGGAAGTTCGGGTTTGCCGGGTTCGTCCGAACTTCGCCACAAAGCTTTCAACAAGCTTTATTAAATGCCCGAACACCGAACTCGAACCTTAACTTTTCCGGCAAAGTTCGGGTACCAAAAATCGTAAAGTTCGGGTTCGCTCAACACTAGTCATCAGTATCTGATCAGTGGGGGGTCCAACTCCTGTGCCCCTGACAATTAGCTGTTTAAAGAGGCATCCATTGACGCCAAGGGCTTGCAGCTTCACACAGAAGAGACTCAGAGCTAATGTCTGATCGGCAATAATGCCCATAACACACATTTAACCCCTCAGATGCCATGGTGAACTAAGACGGCTTTTGATTAGGGTTGCCGTTCTTTCCTTGTGATAGCCTCGGACCTTCTGAAGGATCCGAGTCTGTCACAGCAGTAATTCCTATGGAGGCCTGCAGGTGGCATAGGGCAACTCCCATAGGCTGCAATGGCAATTCACTGCAGTCCATGGGACACGGGATCTAACAATGGCTTGTTAAGGTCCCCTAAGGGGACTTAAGATATGTGTAAAAAAAATCTAATGCCCCGCTTCCACATATAAAAAAAAAATTAAAAAAAATCAAGAATTAAAAAAGATAAAGATAATTTAGACCGCCATGCCCCAAAATGCCTGTACTATTAAAATAAATGTATTTATCCCACATGGTGAATTGTGTAATGTTAAAGGGAAATCTTTTTGTCACTTCACCTCCCCCCCAAAGTCATATGCACTCCAGTGGTACTAAATTGTGGCACTGTTTGGTGTGATTTACCAAGACATTACTAAATGTAGACCACAGTCCCTGTAAAAGGACCACAGCTGTGACTACTGCCCAAACCTACCTATTTCTGCAAATCTGAGATTCTGAACCTCACTTTCACATTGATTTCCTAAATATTTTCCACATTTTCCAAGGGAGGACCCCAGAACAAAGTGTTGCCCCCTGCTTGTCATATGCACCTGCCCCAAGTGCTCTCCTCCTCCTCCTCCTCTCTGTACAGTCCACAAAGGACTTACCTGGGATCGGACTCTTCCACTGGAGGACTGGAGGGGTGGAGGGTCCTCCCTACTAATGAAATGGCGCTTCCCAGTCTGCCCCGGCAGAGGTGAGGCCCCGCCCACTAGCTATGGCCGCTCTGCACGGCCTGTAGGAGATAACTGGAGTCCTCCCTCTGAAGATGCCGCAGGCAGTCTGAGCTTCTTCCTGGCGGTATTGTGAGACGTCATCAGTCGGGACAGACGGAGAGGGGAGGGGGAGGTTGCTGACATAGAGCTGTCATGGCTGGGCTGCCTTCCTGACTTCCCCTGCCTGCAGAAAGGGTAAGTGTAAATGTGTGTATATGTATATCATATGTGTATGTATAGTGTGTATATCATGTGTGTCTAGTGTGTGTATATGTATATCATGTGTGTATATCATGTGTGTCTAGTGTGTGTATATGTATATCATATGGATGTATATTGTGTATCTGTATATCGTGTGTATTATATTGTGTGTACATATTTACATATAGTATATACAACACACATGGCACATACATACCCCATATATTACTAAGTTCGGGTTCACATCACCGTTTTGTTTTCTGTTCTTCTGATCCATCAAATCTAAAAAAAAATATAAAAAAAATGGATCTTTTATTTAGCGCCCCTGTTGTGCTCATTTTGCCTCTGTTTTTGTTATTTTCGTCTTTTAGACGGCAGAAAGAGTCCTGCATGCTCTACAGTCAGAGAGATGATGGGTGTTACTGTTCTTGTCTGTACAGCCGTCCCAGCACACCCTCACCATTGCGCAGCTCATACTGGGACACACATGCATAGTCAGGGTTAACCTGCCTATCAGTTGGGTTACTTGATGACTGGAGCAGGGATCACGTCCCTGGTTCTCCACACCGCGGCCTCCCACACACCAAGAGGGGAGACTGAGGTGAAAATTCAGAATCCCACCCCTCAGGTGGGCACTCAGAATGAGGCGCTCTGCAGGGTCCTCTGTACCTCAGTCTGATGCCATCTCTAATGCAAGAGGGGAGGACCTGAGGGGGAACGAGTGCTTCATATGAAGACACGGATACCTCCTTCCTTACCATTCCTCTTAGGCCTCACGCACACAAACGTTGTTTCTTTCCGCGTCCGTTCGTTGTTTTTTTTACGGACCGTATACGGAACCATTCATTTCAATCGGTCTGCACAAAAATAAATAAAACGGGTACTCCGTGTGCATTCCGTTTCCGTGTGTCTGTATTTCCGTTCCGCAAAAAAATAGAACGTGTCCTATGATTAGTCCGCATTTCGGACAAGGATAGGACTGTTCTATTAGGGGCCAGTTGTTCCGTTCCTCAAAAAACGGAATGTACACGGACGTCATCCATATTTTTTGCCGACCACAGAATACATACGGTCGTGTGCATGAGGCCTTAGCTTGAGATGATGGCACGAGAGGACCAGCTTTGAAATCCAATTTTGCACTTGTTGTTTATGCTAAATGTGTCTGCGTGAGAAGGTATCGAATTTGTATCTGAAGAAATTGAAATCCTTAAAGGGGGTATTTCAGGATTGGATTCATTTTAAAGCAATCCCAGAGTGATCACACCTTCCCCACCACTCCGGTCCTACGCCCTTTCTCCGTTCAGCGATCTTCCGGCCCTTGGCTTGTTTACCGTTGGCCGGGGTACAAACAAGGTCACGTGCGCCGCTGAAGCCAATGACTGACCTCAGCGGAGACGTTGTCCCCAAGCTGCACCCCTACCCTGAGTCACGTGCCTCTTGGAGACCCGTCAACGCTGAGGCCAGTCATTGGCTGCAGCACCACGAGCAGTAGACAAGTCGGGGATCGGAAGATCGCAGAATAAAGCCAGGGCACAGGACCGGTGGCCGGGAGCAGATGGGTATGATTCTTTCCATAGGTACTCCATGCTAGGAACCTTGAATGACCCTTTAACAAAACTCAGAGGAAGGTAAAATTAGACACATAAACTCTAGAACTCGCCAGCCTGCACAGACATGCATATGGCGGTATAATCGTGCCCATACTGAATGAAAATGTTCATCCGATCTGACATACGTGACACTATAACCGAACCTAATGAGGTTTAAACTCCTCAAAAACGTACATATCAACCATTTCTATCAAATCCGGGCCGACGCGCAGCCTGTAAAGAATTCTCGTATACCTTTTCTTTCAAAGCAACGGCGGTCCTTCACAAAGTCTCTGACGGCCAAACGTTATATTTTAAAGCACTGTCTTGCCAAGCCATTAATCATGCAGCCGCACTGAACTCGCTTTTTGCTCCCAGCTATGAGTGATTGCTGGAGAATATTTTCACTGCCAAAAATATTGAAGGGAAAAAATAACCAAAATTTTAGAAACTTCACACAGTTTCCCAATCTGAGTCCAGTCAATGAACAGAATAGTACAGGCTAGTAAACAGAATATAATCCTTACGTACAGCACTGTCACTATGATATACTACATCGGAAAGCGACCATTAATCAAGTGACTTGAGAATTGTGCTTTCTCTACATGACCCTCACCACCATGATAGCCCTTTCAGGTGAGAAGATCCCAACTACTTCAGTTCATGGGAAGTTGAGTAGATGGTGGTATACAGAGGTGCCGCACTGCCCCTTATGTCATGGTGTAAAATCTTCTCCCCAGTCCATCACATGATCCATTACCATGGTCATGGATCATGTGACGGACGATGTGATGAGCATAGTGACGTCATCAAAGGTCCTATTCCTCTCAAAAGAAGACAGAAGAGATGCCGGCTGCGCGAACAAGTGGATTAAGGTAAGTTAAATCATTATAATTATTTTTTTTAACCCCTCCAGCCCTATTGTACTATGCATTCTGTATTCAGAATGCTATTATTTTTCCTTATAACCATGTTATAAGGGAAAATAATAATGATCGGGTCCCCATCCCGATTGTCACCTAGCAACCGTGCGTGAAAATTGCACCGCATCCGCACTTGCTTGCGGATGCTTGCGATTTTCACGCAACCCCATTCATTTCTATGGGGCCTGCGTTACGTGAAAAACGCACAAAGAGGAGCATGCTACGATTTTTATGCAACGCACAAGTGATGCGTGAAAATCACCGCTCATGTGCACAGCCCCATAGAAATGAATGGGTCCGGATTCACTGCGGGTGCAATGCGTTCATCTTGCGCATTGCACCAGCGCGGAAATCTCGCCCGTGTGAAAGGGGCCTTAACTGCCCACAATAAAAGACCACTCTGAAATGTGCACAGTTTTGCCGTACTGGGGAGAAGGACAGAAAACCAGTCAGTATCTGGTGTGGCCACCATTTGCCTCGCGCAGTGCAGCACATCTCCGTGGTATAGAGTTGATCAGGTTGTTGATTGTGGCGTGTGGAATGTTGGTCCACTCCTCTTCCTCTGTGCGAAGTTGCAGAACATTGGCAGGAACTGGAACACGCTGTCGTATACGCCGATCCAGAGCATCCCAAACATGCTCAATGGGTGACATGTCCGGTGAGTATGCTGGCCATGCAAGAACTGGGATGTTTTCAGCTTCCAGGAATTGTGTGCAGATCCTTGCAATATGGGGCCGTGCATTATCATGCTGCAACATGAGGTGATGGTCGTGGACGTATGGCACAACAATGGGCCTCAGGATCTCGTCACGGTATCTCTGTGCATTCAAAATGTCATTAATGAAATGCATCTGTGTTCGTTGTCCATAACATACGCCTGCCCATACCATAACCCCACCGCCACCATGGGCCACTCGATCTACAACGTGGACATCAGCAAACCGCTCATCCACATGACGCCCCACACGCTGTCTGCCATCTGCCCTGAACAGTGAAAACCGGGACTCATCCGTGAACAGAACGCCTCTCCAACGTGCCAGATGCCATTGAATGCGAGCATTTGCCCACTCAAGTCGGTTACGACGACGAACTGCAGTCAGGTCCAGACCCCGATGAGGGCGACGAGCATGGAGGTGAGCTTCCCTGAGACGGTTTCTGACAGTTTGTGCAGAATTTCTTCGGTTATGCAAACTGATTGTTGCTGCAGCTGGTGGCTGGTCTCAGACAATCATGGAGGTGAACATGCTGGATGTGGAGGTCCTGGGCTGGTGTGGTTACACGTGGTCTACGGTTGTGAGGCCGGTTGGATGTACTGCCAAATTCTCTGAAACGCCTTTGGAGACGGCTTATGGTAGAGGAATGAACATTCATTGCACGGACAACAGCTCTGGCAGACATTCCTGCAGTCAGCATGACAACTGCACGCTCCTTCAAACGTTGCAACATCTGTGGCATTGTGCTGTGTGATCAAACTGCACATTTCAGAGTGACCTTTTATTGTGGGAAGTCTAAGGCACACCTGTGCAATATTCATGCTGTCTAATCAGCCCCTTGATATGCCACACCTGTGAGGTGGGATGGATTATCTCGGCAAAGGAGAAGTGCTCACTAAGGCTACTTTCACACTAGCGTTCGGGCGGATCCGTTCTGAACGGATCCGCTCATAATAATGCAGACGGAGGCTCCGTTCAGAACGGATCCGTCTGCATTATATTAGCAAAAAAAAGCTAAGTGTGAAAATAGCCTGGGACGGATCCGTCCAGACTTTCAATGTAAAGTCAATGGGGGACGGATCCGCTTGAAGATTGAGCCACATTGTGGCATCTTCAAACGGATCCGTCCCCATTGACTTACATTGAAAGTCTGGACGGATCCGCACGGATCCGCACGCCTCCGAACGGCCAGGCGGACACCCGAACGCTGCAAGCAGCGTTCAGCTGTCCGCCTGTCCGTGCGGAGGCGAGCGGAGCGGAGGCTGAACGCCGCCAGACTGATGCAGTCTGAGCGGATCCGCCTCCATTCAGACTGCATCAGGGCTGGACGGCTGCGTTCGGGTCCGCTCGTGAGCGCCTTCAAACGGAGCTCACGAACGGAAACCCGAACGCTAGTGTGAAAGTAGACTTACACAGATTTAGGCTACATTCACACGTCAATATTTTTCTATATCCCGAATTTCGGTCCGTTTTTGGCGAATCCGTTGTTCCTGAAAATGTTTCCGTGTGTCATCCGTTTTTTGCGGATCCATTGACTTTGTATTGTACCAGGATCCAATTTTGCGGATAATAATAGGACAAGTTTTATATTTTTTCGGACATGCGGAACGGAACAACGGAAACGATTTTTTTTCAGGACCCATTGAAAATGAATGGGTACGCAACTGGTCCAGATCTGTTCTGCAAAAAACTGAACAGATCAGGAAAGAAACAACGGACGTGTGAATGGACCCTTAGACAGATTTGTGAACAATATTTGAGAGCAGGGTGGATAAAAATCTATGATTTTTTTTTTTTTACTGGGTAGTTTCTCTGTAGGGATCGGCCGATTATCGGTTTTACCGATTATTATCGGCCGATATTGAGGATTTTGACCGCTATCGGTATCGGCATCTATTTTGCCGATATTCCGATAGCGTATGGGGAACACAGATCGCGCTGCTGACAGCGCTCTCCGTGTTCCCCTTAGCAGCACAGGGGAGAAGGAGCAGTGTCTCCTCCCACTGTGCTGCTGCCGCTGCCGCCAATGAAAGGACACGGGACAAGAGAAGGGGAGGGGCTGTGGCCACTGCTCCACCAATGAAGAGAAATCTCTCATTAATTCATATACAGGAGGCGGGAGCTGCAGGATCACATAGCCGGCTCCCCACCTCTATGAGCTGTAGCTGCGATCTGCGATAGTTAACCCCTCAGGTGTCGAGGATCGCAGCTACTGCTGATAGAGGTCGGGAGCCGGCTATGTGATCCTGCAGCTCCCGCCTCCTGTATATGAATAAATGAGAGATTTAATCTTCATTGGTGGCGCAGTGCGCCCCCCCCAAGCCCAGTATTAGACATTGGTGGTGCAGTAATTCCCCCCCCCCCAACCCCAGTATTAGACATTGGTGCCTCAGTGCGCCTCCCCCCCAAGCCCCCCCAGTATTAAGCATTGGTGGCGCAGTGCGCCCCCCCCACAGGATCCCCTCTCCCCTGCTCCTCCGATCGGAGCCCCAGCAGTGTAATGCTGGGGCTCCGATCGGTTACCATGGCAGCCAGGACGCTACTGAAGCCCTGGCTGCCATGGTAAGCTCCATGCTGCTGTGTGCACAAAGCACAGAGCAGCAGGGACAGTGTGAGCTCCTATTCACCCTGATAGATCTCTATCAGGGTGAATAGGACAAGGGTTCTAGTCCCTAAGGGGGCTAAAAGTTAGTAACAAAAAAATAAATAATAATATTAAGTATAAATGAAAAAGAAAGATTTACAAAAAAAAATACACATTAACAATAAACATTAATTTTCAGCAGATTTGTGTAGGAATTTATTTATTTTTTTCAAAAATGAAAATTCCCAGAATATCGGTATAAATTATCGGACTGAAAGTTCACAAATTATCGGTATCGGCCCTAAAAAATCAATATCGGTCGATCCCTATTTCTCTGCCTACAAGATATTATCACAGATGCTTGGTTTAATTTTGGAGCTCTCAAAACTGAATTTATAACATGAAAAGAGTTGAGAAAAAGATCTTAATCCTAACTTCTACAAACCTATAAATACAGAATCAACCCCTTCAGTGCTAAGTTTAAAGTTCAGTGAATAGAATATAAACAATATTTCTTCATCACTTTCACTTCAAAATATCACTTTCTTGTGTAGGCTGGGCTGACAGTCTAAGTTTCTTAAAATATATATATATATTTTCTTTAGCCAAATTAGTTAACAAACATGGATGTTTAAGCAAATAACATGTTGTAATGTTATTGTTTCAGTTGAATAAATCCTATTTAAATTGTTATTATTAAGGTAATGATTATTTTTCTCCTTCCTAAGTACAACAGAAAAATTGTCCAAATATGAATCTTTATGTAAAAAACTATGATTTAAATCAAATCCACCCTGTTTGAGAGTAATGGGTCTTTTGTGTAGGTAGAAAACATTTCAGATCTTTGAGTTCAGCTCATGCAAAATGGGAGCAAAACCGAAAGTGTTGAGTTTATATTTTTGCTCAGTGTATGTGTGTGTGTATGTATGTATGTGTATGTATGTATGTATATATATATATATATATATATATATATATATATATATATATATATATATATATATACAGACGTGGACAAAATTGTTGGTACCCTTTGGTCAATGAAAGAAAAAGTCACAATGGTCACAGAAATAACTTTAATCTGACAAAAGTAATAATAAATTAAAATTCTATAAATGTTAACCAATGAAAGTCAGACATTGTTTTTCAACCATGCTTCAACAGAATTATGTAAAAAAATAAACTCATGAAACAGGCATGGACAAAAATGATGGTACCCCTAACTTAATATTTTGTTGCGCAACCTTTTGAGGCAATCACTGCAATCAAACGCTTCCTGTAACTGTCAATGAGACATCTGCACCTCTCAGCAGGTATTTTGGCCCACTCCTCATGAGCAAACTGCTCCAGTTGTGTCCGGTTTGAAGGGTGCCTTTTCCAGACTGCATGTTTCAGCTCCTTCCAAAGATGCTCAATAGGATTGAGGTCAGGGCTCATAGAAGGCCACTTTAGAATAGTCCAATTTTTTCCTCTTAGCCATTCTTGGGTGTTTTTAGCGGTGTGTTTTGGGTCATTGTCCTGTTGCAAGACCCATGACCTGCGACTGAGACCAAGCTTTCTGACACTGGCTAGTACATTTCTCTCTAGAATTCCTTGATAGTCTTGAGATTTCATTGTACCCTGCACAGATTCAAGACACCCTGTGCCAGACGCAGCAAAGCAGCCCCAGAACATAACAGAGCCTCCTCCATGTTTCACAGTAGGGACAGTGTTCTTTTCTTGATATGCTTCATTTTTTCGTCTGTGAACATACAGCTGATGTGCCTTGGCAAAAACTTCGATTTTTGTCTCATCTGTCCACAGGACATTCTCCCAGAAGCTTTGTGGCTTGTCAACATGTAGTTTGGCATATTCCAGTCTTGCTTTTTTATGATTCGTTTTCAACAATGGTGTCCTCCTTGGTCGTCTCCCATGTAGTCCACTTTGGCTCAAACAACGACGGATGGTGCGATCTGACACTGATGTTCCTTGAGCATGAAGTTCACCTTGAATCTCTTTAGAAGTCTTTCTAGGCTCTTTTGTTACCATTCGGATTATCCGTCTCTTAGATTTGTCATCAATTTTCCTCCTGCGGCCACGTCCAGGGAGGTTGGCTACAGTCCCATGGATCTTAAACTTATGAATAATATGTGCAACTGTACTCACAGGAACATCTAGTTGCTTGGAGATGGTCTTATAGCCTTTACCTTTAACATGCTTGTCTATAATTTTCTTTCTGATCTCTTGAGACAGCTCTTTCCTTTGCTTCCTCTGGTCCATGTCGAGTGTGGTACACACCATATCACCAAACAACACAGTGATTACCTGGAGCCATATATATAGGCCCAATGGCTGATTACAAGGTTGTAGACACCTGTGATGCTAATTAGTGGACACACCTTGAATTAACATGTCCCTTTGGTCACATTATGTTCTGTGTTTTCTAGGGGTACCATCATTTTTGTCCATGCCTGTTTCATGAGTTTATTTTTTTACATAATTCTGTTGAAGCATGGTTGAAAAACAATGTCTGACTTTCATTGGTTAACATTTATAGAATTTTAATTTATTATTACTTTTGTCAGATTAAAGTTATTTCTGTGACCATTGTGACTTTTTCTTTCATTGACCAAAGGGTACCAACAATTTTGTCCACGTCTGTATATATATATATATATATATATATATATATATATATATATATATGAGATATAACACGGGATCTACCATTCACAATAGGTGGCTGTCAAGGATTATCTGCTCCCTCCTGACCTCTGCACAGAGCATGCCAAATAAACTCTCCCATAGAAGTCAATGAGGTCCCATCCTGTCCATTGTGTCTATGGCCAATGTGGCTGCTGTAAAGAAATTCTGTAAATGCTGTTATGAACAGCTCAGGCAAGATGGACGCTCCCATAATCATGTTCAGGAAATAGAATACGAAAATCTGCACTCAGAAACGAAAAAAAAAAATGGTTTAAACTGGCAAACAAATTTCGGTGTCACTTTCCCTTTAAGTGTTGACCTTATTAGTATTTTTGATTTGTTTTATTTTTGGCTCTGTGGTATTGAGAGCCTGGTCAGTGCACTCAGTGTCTATTAGGACCGGGTTGGGTGGCAGTGAGCCTCTATCTTTGTATTAATGGGGTTTTCTGAGACTTTAATACTGATGACCTATCCTCAGGATAGGTCATCAGTATCTGATCGGTGGGGGTCCGACATCCGGGACCCCTGCCAATCAGCTTTTCGAGAAGGCACCGGTGCTCGCAGTAGCGTAGTGGCCTTCTCTGAGCTTTTCCTAGGCTAGTGATGTCACGTCCGTTGGTCACATGACCTAGGAGCAGTTCAGCCCCATAGAAGTGAATGGGGCTAAGCTGCAATACCAAACACAGCCACTATACAATGTACTGCGTTGTGCTTGGTGAGCAGGGAGAAGACCACGGAGCTCACAGGATTGTCGGTGCCGTCTCAAAGAGCTGATCGGTAGGAGTCCTGGGTGTTGGACCCCCACCAATCAGATAGTGATGACTTTCAAATTCAACATGCTCGTCTGCTGCATCAATCCAATGCTCTGATTGCCAACAAGTATTGGATCCCTAACCACTTCATCACTTCTGTTGCCTGGTGTTGAATTCTGTCCTTACTAATCCAGTGAAATGACTGAACTGGTCACTACTTCCTACAAAATCAACACATCCATCCCTTGCTGTCATTAAACTAATGGCCTAATTGCCTCCAGAAGGCTTTATCCCCACCCACGCCATGGCAGTACGTCTATGGCCTAGCTCATGGAGATTCTTTCCATCCTCACTTATCTAATCAAATGAATGGGCAAGTCACTTCTCCCTGCAAAATCAATACACTCCTCACTTGCTGCCATCATCATTTCAATCACGTTTGTTCGAAACGTTTCTGTTCTCACCCACCTTGCCGGGTGCACATGGAGAGAAGAGGATAAAGGAAAACCATGCAGCGCAAGATATAAAGGGGCTGTCATGTCTTAGGTCCTTCCGCAGCTGCCGCGTTTCAGTCACATTTGCACTTCTCAATCTGACATTCCACGGTGGTTGCTGCAGATTTTCTTAAACATTATTTTGTTACCAAGGAAATAAATCTGGTTTTAATGATCAGAAATGTGGATTAGAAGACGGGGACGAGGTAAACATTTTAGCAAATGATTGGAGGCTTAATGAAAAAAAATAAATAAATTAACATCCTCTTATATTAATTCTATTAAGTCATTATGGGCTGTCTGATGCATGTCATGGGAGCCTCTGCCCTGCCGTAACTCGAATACCAATATATTCTGGCTGTAATCAATGGCTCCATGTGTCAGGGGGGAACAGTACACATTGCTGAGGAATAGTTTGCATGCTAATGTGGTGGATGTTTTGCAAATTGCTAAATTACTGAGATACTTGCTGCATAATTGACATCCAAGGTGCTAGTTGCATGATGGAAAAAAGGCTGGTAGAAAACATTTACAATCACGGCTATGGGAAGTTTGAGTAGAAAGGGGAGAACTGGGATGGTAATTTGTGCAGATAAAATAACTTTTTGAAAGGGACAGCTTTAGTAGGTAAGAGATGGTGCACTGTAGCTTGAACTAAGGGAGTATTGGGCTGAGGTTCCTTGATCGCGCCAGGACCACCCTCCATCTATGCAGAAAATATCATGTCCTCTTTTACTTGCATTATATTCTTTGTGGAAATGGGTTAGTCTTCTGCTGGTGCAACTCGCCGCCACCCCAGGGTACGATCGGGGTCCCAGTTTGTAGGAATACCCAGTGGTGATGCGGCTCAACAGTTTTACTCGAATAAACTTGCATCCAGATAATATTTGATCTTTCTCTGGCTCCAGCAGGTTTTGGGGTGTACTGGCAGGCCAGCTTGGACAATTTGCTTTGCCTTTTTCTACTGTACTACTCGTTGGCTTCTGTCTGGTATCTGGACTTTTTAGAAGTTCTGGTACCTTTTGAGTGGGTGCTTTTTGCCATTGACCCCCCTCGCAATACCCAGTCTAAAAACTGTAAGGAGTCATGGTGCTCTATAAGCTGCTTCCCCTGGAAGACTCCTGCTGCAGGAGGGGGGAGCTTCCCTCGCTGCGACATGTCTCTTCTGTTTCCAACTTTTAACTCCACTATCAAAGGACTATATCTTTATCCAACTCCTCCCTTAGAAGGAAGCAGGACTAGCCCACTTCTGCTCAAAAGGGGAAGAATGGAACGGAAGTTCCGTTCTACCTACAGATACTCTCTGCCAGATACACTGCCACCTGCTGGATAACCAGGCACAGTGCATGTAATACAATACATAAGTTACATAGCCATGTTATTAAGGCTACTTTCACACTCGCGTTTTAGCTTTCCGTTTGTGAGATCCGTTCAGGGCTCTCACAAGCGGTCCAAAACGGATCAGTTTGCATTCTGAATGGAAAAGGATCCGCTCAGAATGCATCAGTTCAGTCTCGATTCTGCTTTGGAGATGGACACCAAAACGCTGCTTGCAGCGTTTTGGTGTCCGTCTGATGAAACTGAGCCAAACGGATTTCTACGACACAATCTGGCACAATAAAAAAACGATCCGTCCCCCATTGAATTTCAGTGGTGTTCAAGACGGATCCGCGAACACTTGCGGGCTGCCATCTTTTCTCACAATTCCGGCGAGGCACAGGTAAGCCCTTACCTGTGCCTGTGCGCGAGCCGGTCTGAAAACAAGTGCGGTCACCGTGAGCAGGCAGTTCCAAGAACAGCCACCGGGGGCCTTCATTGGGCTGTTCTCGGAACTGCCTGCTCCCGGTGATCTCATTTGTTTTTAGACTGGCTCGCGGCACAGGCACAGGTAAGGACTTACCTGTGCCTCGCCGGACTTGTGAGAAAAGATGGCAGCCCGCAAGTGTTAGCAGGGCGAACAATGCGAACTGGCCATCACTGCACATGACACAAGGTGATCCAGTCACTGACTGGCACCCGGCCGGCACCTCCAATAGAACTTCCTATTCTTGCTCGCATTTGCGGACAAAAATAGGACATGTTCTATTTTTTGCGGAGCCGCGGTCCAGAAGTTCAGGGCCGAAGCCCCGAAGTTCGGGGCCATGGCACGGAAATGCAGATTTTCTGTCCCCATAGAGAATGAATGGGTCTGCACCTCGTTCCGCAAAATTGCCAAACGGATGTGGACCCATTTGAGGACGTGTGAATGGAGCCTTAAGGAGTTTTCTGGTTTGCATTAACAGCCTTTTAAATAATCCTTTATGAAGGTCACTGTCATTTTGTAATGCATTTCTTTCACCTTTATGACTCCTATCTCCCGTTCTGGGCTGTGGTCACATGACCATGTCCATGCAGCTCCTTCTCATTTCCTGTGATGATACTTCCATGGGCGTGTCAGTGATAGGGGAGTGTCTATGTAACTAGATTTTTGGGAGGAGCTTTAAACTAGCTGAACAATGTTGGGGGGGGGCCTTCTGAAGCTGTGGCAGAGGAATGAGAAGTGCATGATGGGTTTGGTGGGATACAGGAACAGGAAGTGCTACCTACAGGATGGACACAAACCAGAGGGATGGGTTTGCATGGTGAAAACGGGTTGATTGGACAACGTCAAACTGTATAGGGACACACCACATAACCGGTCTCCATTAATTAATAAATGAGGGATGGCACAGTGCAGAGTTCTAAAGATAGATGATCCTGATTTGTTATTTCACAAAGAATTTTGAAAAGTTGACTGATCCTCTTTGAGGGTAGGTTCACATGACGTTCTTTTGGCGTGGGTTTTAGAGTGGATTCGGTGCCGAAAACCTGCTGAAACTGCCTCAAATTGTTTTAAGTGGAAGGCCATGGTGCAGTTCATGCAACTGAGGATTTTCCTGTATGGTTTTCCAGTTT
Source organism: Bufo gargarizans (assembly GCF_014858855.1). Lineage (NCBI taxonomy): Eukaryota > Metazoa > Chordata > Amphibia > Anura > Bufonidae > Bufo > Bufo gargarizans. The sequence continues at coordinate 170,888,122 of NC_058087.1, read as the reverse complement.
CACCTTTTTAAAAAATAAAAATAAATGTTTAGGTGCATTAGATAATCATACATAATAAAAGCCCTGTGTCAGTGTGTGTGTGCCGATGTTTACACTGGGCATGCGCGGCGCGCCGGCCAGTCAGCACACGGCACGCTGCCCTAGTGTCTTTATCTAGCCCACCTGGGAGAGGGGTAGCGGCTCTGGAGCTGAGCGGATGCCTGTGTGCCCGTGGTTTTCCATGCAGTCTGTAGACTGGGTTCTCACGGATTGTTTCGCCCGCTGTGGTGGTGCTGGGTATTTCCAGGTTCTGTAAGTGACTTGATCCAGGAGGGGTAGGTGGTCGCTGACTCGCTGTCCCTGCGGTGATTTATGGCACAGGGCCCCGCAGTGTCCCTTTGATCTGGGCCCTTCTCATGCATCATTCACGCATCAAAATCCAGATGGGCTCCGGAGAATCCATCAAACAATTAGTAACTGCAACGGCCCTAATTTATGGGATCATATCCACTGCACGTCACTGGGGGCAGCGCCGACACTGAGGCGTGAGGTCCACAGTGCCTCACATGTACCTAGAAACATTGGATGTGATGGTGTGACTCATCACACACGGCTGCGGTTACCACACAAGCTGCAAATCATGTGACTCTGCCTGTGTGATGCACTATTGACACGTAGCTATGTGCTGGGTCCACGCGTCGTGTCTGTAGGGGGCACGCGTCGTGTCTGTAGGGGGCACGCGTCGTGTCTGTAGGGGGCACACATGCCCACATACATATAGGAGGTGTAGATGTATACACGGCCCCCGGGGTCTGTTACCATAGGGCTGGGAATGAGGAGAGGTCACACCCGCAGCGAGGCTCTTACCAGCCAAATCCGGGGAACTTGATGTAGGCGGCTGTAAGTCAGTTAAAAAGAGGCCAGACGTGGAGCCGCACAAGTGTGAACAGGGATCAAAACCGTCACGACCAATCGGCACACGGCGCCCACACCAGCTTGCTGCCCAATCACTGCCGCCCCACAAGCAACTGCGCCGCCCACAACAGCGTGCTGACCAATCATTACACGGCGCTCCACACGCCGCCCACAACAGCGCCCGGATTGTAATGGGCTTAATGTCTAGTAACATAGTACATAAGGCCGAAAAAAGACATTTGTCCATCCAGTTCGGCCTGTCATCCTGCAAGTTGATCCAGAGGAAGGCAAAAAAAACCCTGTGAGGTAGAAGCCAATTTTCCTCACTTTAGGGGAATAAAAATTCCTTCCCGACTCCAGTATCTATATAAAATGTGACAAACCAGTAAATTTTGGACTAAAAGGGCTGTCTCTCTTCATGCGCCCTATTAGGACGCGTGGACATAAAGGTACGCTCCCTCTTTTAAAGAGGGTCTAGAACCCCTAAAGAAGACCAGCTATCAGTCTGGCTATTTCAACATGGCCACCAATACTGTATGCTGCAATGCTACAGGCCACTTTACCTGTCTACCATTCTGGGACATTGGGACACTGTCTCTAGGTTGGATTTTGCATACTGGGGGGCCTGGACATTTTATCTGTAGAACAGTAATCCTACTTAAGAAGAGTAGGTGATTGGTAGACCACAATCTGGCTGCACACACCAAAGTGGGAATCGAATCCCAGTTTGGGGAAAGCTTTTGTGAATCTTTTACTCCGAGCTGAGATATCAATGGCAGAGAGAATGGATTTCCCGAAGTGTACATGCAGCCTTAGGTTACTTTTCACATCTGCGTTTTTAATTCCGCTATTGAGATCCGTCATAGGATCTCGATAGTGGAAGAAAACTCTTCAGTTTTGTCCCCATTCGTTGTCAATGGGGACAAAACTGAACAGAATGAAACGGAGTGCTCCAGAATGCATTCCGTTCCATTTGGTTGCATCCCCATCGCGGACAGAATAACGCTGCAAACAGTGTTTTTCTCTCCGCGATGTGGTGTGGAGCAAGACAGATCCGTCCTGACACACAATGTAATTCAATAGGGACGGATCTGTTTTCTCTGACAATAGAAAACAGATCCGTCCCCCATTGACTTTCAGTGGTTTTCATGACAAATCTGTCTTGGCTATATAAGACATTAATACAACCGGATCCGTTGACGACGGATGCATGCGGTTGTATTATGGTAACGGAAGCGTTTTTGCAGATCCTTGACGGATCCGCAAGAAATGCTAGTGTGATAGTAGCCTTAAGCAAACCTATAATTGCCCTTTGTGGTGGTATAATTACGTCATTGATGTATTTTTTTAACTGATATGTTAATTTCATATAATAATCTATCTTGGGAAAGTTGCCTTGTCTAAATGATATATCGAAAGATTATTTTTGGGATACATAGGTTACTTATGAACCATGGCACGAAATATAGACCCTAGTGCCAGTCCGTTGGCTCCAATAGAGCTGTCTTCTGCTGGACCTTTGACTACTATTAAGTCAGAGCCTGGGCCAACTGAGGGGACCGTCTTGCAGTCTGGTAGACTAGTCCGAGCTTGTAAGCAAACCCAGACCTAAAATGATTACGGAACTCTTTGACAAATACCAGCATGACCAGGCCATCTACAGGTGGCATAGATTCCATCTTGACAGTGATATCAAGTAAAGGTAGATTGGGCACCAGAAGGTTAACTGCAAATGAGACTCGACGGAAACATAAAATGCAGTCGCAATTAATTTTTATGGCATTAGTCATTTACTGTCTTTGTATTCATTAAAAAGTTTTCTGTTCTAAAAATACTTTCAGCTGCTGTAGATAAATGTTCTATTTCATAGCTATGTCTCTGTAGACCTTTTTTTTTTTTTAAGAAAATCTATATCCAACTTCTCTAGCAACTCTCCCTTGAGCCAAATACCTGTGGCTGCAAGGGGAGAAACTCAGTAGCTATTCCTGCCCGGGGACCTATTATACAGTCTAGTGTTACCGAAGGTTTCTATTCTAAAATGAGACAAATGAAACATAAACTTGAGTAAATCTTAAAATATTACTGTACCAATTCCTCGCTCAAGAGAGAATTAGACCAACTGAACAGAAGTAGGAAAAGAGAGCGCAGATGTTTCTTCACTATGAGAACATCTCCAGAGATCTCAAGCCACAGAACATCTAGCCAGAGAGACGAAACAGAAAGACAGAACAGTTGTTTCCTTTCAGCTATTACAGAGAGAGCTCGGAGACAGGGCAATCCCTGGTGACTTTTGCTTTGGAATCATCTGAACTTACATGAGACACAGCTGAGGTATGTTCCTCAAATACTTGGCAGATGTATGTTTCAATTGGTGTAAGGGGAAGCAATCTACTAACTAGTCTGAATGATTTATAACACTTCGTGATTACGTATGCATGATCTAAAATAGGAAAGCTCTCCTCTCCAAAAAAATAAAGGGTAGTGTTTCCCTCATTGGCTCCTTGCCTGGAAAATAGGTGACTTTATGACAATCTAGCACATTCTCAGTGTTCTGAACACTATGCCCCTTCTTAAGCATCTCTTGAGACCCTAACACCTTATCAAGCATCTCTTGAGAACCCAGCACCTTCTCAGCCATCTATTGAGAACCTAGCACCTTCTCAACTATCTTTTGAGAACCTAGGGGGTCATTTATCAAACTGGTGTCAAGTAGAACTGGCTAAGTTGCCCATAGAAACCAGATTCCTCCTTTCGTTTTTCAAAGGAGCTGTCCGAAATGAAAGGTAGAATTTATTGGTTGCTGTGGGCAACTAAGCCAGTTATACTTTACACCAGTTTGATAAATGACCCCCCTAGTACCTTCTCAACCATCTCTTGAGAACCTAGCACCTTCTCAGCCATGTCTTGAGAACCTAGCACCTTCTCAGCCATGTCTTGAGAACCTACCACCTTCTCAACCATCTATTGAGAACCTAGTACCTTCTCAAGCATCTCTTGAGAAACTAGCACCTTCTCGACTGTCTCCTGAAACCCTAGCACCCTCTTGACTATCTACTGAAACCCTGGTACTTTCTAGACCATTTCCTGATAAACCAGCACCTTCTCAACCATCTCTTTAGAACCTGGCACTTTCTTAACTGTTTATTGCCAACCCAGCACCTTCTCAACTATTTTGTAAGAACCCTTTCAAACTACTACTTGATAGAGTACCAAATGGCTTAGTCTGTGTTGGGTAAGTTCTACCATCGTTCCAAGCCATTATGTTGTTCTCCCACTCTCTGTGCTCAGGATAATCTTTCTTCAAACCTTAAGGCTTTTTGTTGTCAAACTGAAGTAGGTTATCTTGCAGTATCTCTCTAGATTTTTCCCAATCCACCTGTCTTTGAATTCTAAAAATATGCCCAGACTCATGGTAGTGAACCATCATACTGTACTTCCCTGTTAGAATGGTTTTTGCTGGGTTTTGGACGGGGTTATATTCATGCCCCACAACATTTAAACTTTGGACCAAACCACTCTCATGTCAAACTCCTCCCCTTATTTTTGCTGGATTGCTCTGATTCTCTCTGACAAACCTCCCCTTTATTTTTGCTGGATCGCTCTGATTCTTTCTGGCAAAGCTTGTTTGAATATGGATTTCATTGGGCTCTATGTAATGCTTAATTTCCCCTGTTGTGGTGCTGTATAGGAACTGAACACCGTCTGTCAGTCTTCCCTCTCAGCGGGATACCCAGTGATGACCTTTTCACTGGTGGAGGGGATATGCAAAGTAGACAATCCTTTTAAATATGTCTTAAATAGTTCTGCAAATACAGAGGCGACACAGAAGATAAACATGATAAAGAAGATACATTATGTTCATTTTCACACTTTACAGCTATTTAAGCTACAGAATCATAATTCATACTTTATATGAAAGGAGCATTCAACTGCATTCAATAAAACAGGTAATGTACTGTAGATAAAAAGCTGTCGCATAACTTTTACAAATCATGGGTGTTTTTGCTGAAATCTTTTTGTTTGCTCTTTTTCTATTTTCTCTGTTCAGCTCACTGAGAAAGAAGCAAATGCTCGTTTCCATCCTTCAACTGCAGTAGGAAGGACACACCTCCTGAGAAAGGGCACGCCCCCTGAGCTGCTAGCTTGAAATAAATCTAACAGAGCAATAGATGCAATGAATGGGGAGATCTCTGGATCCATGTGAGGTACAGGGCTGGTTCTAGCTTTGTAAGAAAGAGATGGTCATGCACTATATGATATTGAATTTTCATTTATTTTCAGTAATCATGGGTTAACCCCTTTAACTACCATGCATGACCCTGGATGACGTTACCATTATGACATCCTTTAGGTTGGGCATTTCCAAAGCTCAGTCTATTCACCGTTTTAATATGTGCTATTAGTTAACATTATAGTTCACCATAACTTGCTTACAACTTCCACCTGATTCCTGAACCACCATGGAACCTGTAATGGACTCCTCATATGGACTAAAAAGCGGTGTCTGACTCCCACTCCAATGGTTGTTACGTGCCTAAAGAATGAAAGGCACTTATTTAAGGGCCTTTTACACGGGCTGAGATTCTTAAAGATAATCGCCAATCAGTGTTCATAGGAACGCTCGTTAGCGATGATCGGGCGGTGTAAATGTACCGCCGATTACCCGTTGAACAAGTGAAACGCTCGTTCATCAGGTAATTGGATCGTTTGTACGTACACAGCACAACAATCGTTTGCCTTCAGCAGATCGTGCTGTGTAAGCACGATCTGCTGATGGCAAACAATGAGTCAATATGGGGATGAGTGGTGACATTAGCAATCGTTCCTCCCCATACTCTGGCGGAGATCGCTGCATGGAAATGCACCAGTCTCCTCCACCAGCGATCAGCAGATTGTCGGGAACTAAGTGTTCCTTTCTGCCAATCTGCTGCTGTGTCGTCCCGTGTAATGGGATCTTTAGTCACAGCACGCTCCTTTCACTGCTGCTTCTGGTGGACTAGAAGTGTGATGTCCCATCTGTGATCACGTGAAATGCTACACCCATTCACTGACCTCCTGCGGTCACAAGTGGCTAGGGGACTTGTCATCTCTGAGGCCAGAGAATGGCTGCAGTGGTCCTTGTGACGACAGCAGCAGGGAGAGAAGCAGTGGGGACGGGACCCTCTTTCCTTTCTTTAGGCAGAACAGATTAAGGAACATACAATGGTGTTGGGGGTTGGGCAGACCATTTAGCCATTACCAAACTAACCCACCCTAATCCCCTCTCCTGATAAGCCTACATGCACACGAACGTGGTTTGGTTCCGCATCCGAGCCGCAAAAAATGCCCATTCACTTCAACGGGGCCGCAAAAGATGTGGACAGCACTCCGTGTTCTGTCCGCATCCGTTGCTCCGTTCCGTAGCCCCGCCAAAAAAATAGAACATGTCCTATTCCTAAGAAAATATGTATCTATAGGACGGCTCACCCCTTACTAATTATGGGAAGGTGCTCCAAACTGTTGATGCACCCTAATCAATAATTGCACTGGGAAAAATAGCGGTATGAATGGGCACTCATAGACTTGGCACCACCTGGAGGTATTACTTATGAACAATTTATTGAACACTAAATACAATAAAATAAATAAAAACAATATAGAAAAAGCTAAGGTAGTCTGTAGGGATGGTGATCCAATATATTACCCTCTGTGTGGCTGCAATAAATCGGTTATATATAGTATAGTACTGTCAACTAGTCTCTTGGGTGGAATAAGGGATCAGCAACCAATCTGTAATACACTGTGTAGTAGTAGAACATCAATATCAGTCCGAAATGTAAATGAAACCAAAGAATAAGTAATAATCTCGCTTATTCCTCCTGAGGATACATATTAGACCATGAGATAAGAACAGTTAAAAAAAATGGGTAAACATAGTGGTATCACTTAAAAGACTATAGGAAACTACTATTGTCCAAATTCTGATGCTGCCTCTTAGCATATAGTGGTTAATCATTGCCGTAATGTTGGTGACATGGCAATTGTTTAGTGCCGATAATCCAATAGAATTAATAGGTTTTAGTATTCCAAAAGTCTCTATTATGTTGTAAGCAGTTCTAGTTGATTACTTTTAAAGTCTATTGTTGGATGAATTTCCATTTGTTTATTATCCACTGGTTAAAAAATCTTTAATTAATCTAAAATTCATAGTGCCGTATTATTTTCAAATGTTATATTCACTATTCTGTGGGGTGCGCATCCATTCGTGGCGTCCCACGTGAAGCTTACCTCTATTCCTATAATACGGATAATGGTGACGAACACGTATCACTTTGTAGAGAAGTTTATACAGTGTATATTCAGCATCTCACGTGTCCAGTCAGCTGTAAAATGATACCATGCACGGTGTCTGAGCAGTATATGCTCAGCGTCTTCTATGTTCCGGCAAATAACTGAAGAGCTGTAGATTGCAGTGTCCCACGAGTTCGAGAACTTTCTGGCGCGATAATGGTATGGTTCAGATGGTTGTCGCCTCTTCCTGGATCCAGTGGATATCGCCTAAGGTTGCATGCCTTGTATCATATGTCTTTTCAGTAAGGCGCTTCACTAATCTTTGGATATATGGTCATGTATCATAACAATACTGTCCATGACTCCTATATTAAGATGGCAAGTGTATAAAGAACGTCTAACGCGTTTCGGAGTATCTCCTTACTCCTTCATCAGTGGCTACACTTGCACAGAATAACTGCCGGATTTATATCCTTAGTTTTCAAGCTAATTGAAAAAGCTGGACCGGATTTGGGAGTGCAAAAAACACACATCAAATTTCATCGTGATTCCTACGCGATTCTTGTGCGTTTTTGGGGATTTTGATGCGTTTTTTGGTATATAATAATTAAATCACTGCGAAAGGTGCACCACAATGATATGCAACTGACAACACTGGCTAATCCATCAGGCTGATGTTGAGAACTGAGACTTTAGCCAATGTATTCCTTTCAGGAACCCATTGGAGCCCTTTTGCACCACCGTCAAGGTATCTCAGTGTGGCATGGGTTCCTACCACTAGACTACCTACGGTGTGTGAACACGGTCTGAGAGGTGCTAAGATACAACTTACAGCCAAGCTCCTACATACCTCCTTAGTGAGATCACTCATGTAGTGGGAGAAGGAATAAGGCTGCAAGCCCCCCCTATAACAGGCCACGTGACACAGGCTACCAGGTGCAACAGAATGCTAACGCAATGGCACATTCTAAACATATAAAGACAAATAACTGAAATAAAGTGGCCTAAATGGGAGGAAATGCTAAAAAAACTCAAACACTGTGGCGTGTTTATAAAAAAAAAATGCCTACAATGGAGGATGTCGGCAGCGGACCACATGCACCACAAAGGCATCCTACACAAGATGGGATAATGTGTGGATGCAAATATAAAAATAACGTGAGAAAAAACTGAATGTGGTACCCAGACCCGAACCCGGACGGCTTATAAGGGAAAATAATAGCATTCTTAATGCAGAATGCTTACTAAAATGTTGCTTCAGGGGTTAAAAAAATAAATAAAATTAACTCGCCTCATCCTCTTGTTCGCGCAGCCGGCATCTTCTTCTTTCTTCATCTTTCAGGACCTGCTAAAGGACCTTTGATGACGTAATCCTTCTATCTTCATTCAGCAGGACTGCGCTGACGTCACCGCACTCACCACGTGGTGAGCGCGATTACGTCATCAAAGGTCCTTTTGCAGGTCCTGAAAGAAGAAGATGCTGGCTACGCGAACAGGATGAGGTGAGTTAATTTTTTATTTTTTTTAACCCCTCAAGCAACATTTTAGTAAGCATTCTGTATTAAGAATGCTATTATTTTCCCTTATAACCATGTTATAAGGGAAAATAATACAGTAAATTGACTTTATTTACTAATCTTGCAACCGTGCGTGAAAATCGCATTGCATCCACACTTGCTTGCGGATGCTATGCGATTTTCACGCATCCCCATTCATTTCTATGGGGCCTGCGTTGCGTGAATAACACAATAATAATATACACACAAAGATGCCGCATGCTAATGAGCTGGTTTGAGTCCAGCGTGATGTCAGTGAGTCCAGCGTTTTTTTTTATTCAGAGCTATAGCCACTCCCCTGCCCACCTGCTGCTGATTCATATGGAAAAACTGTCATTCAGCAGCAGGTGGGCGGGGAGAGTCAGGAGCTCATGAATATTCATGACTCATTATTATCAGCTGGAGCTTTTCAATACAATACATGTTGGCAGATTGACTGGGTCAATTAAAGAAAGTGACCCAGCATTTTGCTAAGAGAATCGGTCACTTATTTATGTTGCCCTTAGTTAGGACACCATAAAACTGGTGACAGGTTCCCTTTAAGGGTACTTTCACACTAGTGTTTTTGTTTTCCGTAATTGAGTTCCATCACAGGAGCTCAATACCGGAAAAGAACTGATCAGTTTTATCCTAATGCATTCTGAATGGAGAGCATTCTGTTCAGGAGGCATCAGTTCAGTCCCTTTTACGTTTTTTGGACTGAGAAAATACCGCAGCATGCTGCAGTTTTCTCTCCAGCCAAAAATACTGATCACTTTCCGGCATTAATTTACAGTGAAGTGTATTAGTGCCGGATCCGGCATTCAGTGTTCCGGCAAAACAGATCCGGCTTTTCGGTCTGCAAATGCGAAGAGACGGATCCGGTATTGCAATGCATTTGTCAGACGGATCCGCATCTAGATCCGTCTGACAAATGCCATCAGTTTGCGTCCGGATTGCCGGAATCCTCTGCTGCAAGTGTGAAAGTACCCTTAGTCAGTAAAGTATTGCTCATTTATGGCATAAGAAACTTTACTGCTGTGGAAAGGAATGTTACTATAGCACCTGCCACACTTTGAGGCAGACTACTACTACCATCATTGTTGGTGCTTATACACTGTTATTCAGAGATTACACTTTCAAACTGTGCCTTTTACTCCTGTGTGGACAACTACTCCTATCATCAATCAAGTAAAGCAGGACTTTATTGCATCCGACGGGCCAGTTTATTGACTTCTCCATACATCCTCTTGCCTTGCACTCAGCCGAACTGTTCACCATCAATGCCACCCCAACTAACACCAGGGCCTCAGGGCCAGGGTGTGCTCTGAGGGAACCAAGTGTGTGCCCACCAGTCACTGCTAGGCTCTGGGGAGTTTGCCACCGTGAACTGTGAGTACAATCGCCACCTTCAGAGCCACCACTACTAAGCCCATCCTCCATGCACTCCCTAGCAGTCCACTGTAATGACACAACTTAGAATAATAGATGCTCCAAAATTATTAGATGGGGGGATGCAGGTGGTTACTAAGCAGACATGTCAGGAGAGGGGACAGGTCCTCTTTAATGTAATTTTCTTTTAAAAAATGTAAAAAAAACAATGCTTTAAGACCCCGTTCACATCGTAGATTTTGCAAAAGCAAAATCCTGTGTGACTGGTTCTTTAGTGTGAATGTTTCGGACCTGCTTCTGGTTTAACCCCACTAAATGGAGATAAACCGTGACTGGACACCCGCCTCAGTTCCTGCAGCTCCGTCCGGACACTGCGCCAAGATAGGAGGCGCAGCTATAAAATGCAGTGCGGCGCCAAGTGAAAACAGCAGGAGGCAGATTCAGCGTAGCTGCTGTCAGCTTTTTGGCACGGAATCTGTGCCAAATTTCACCGGAAAAAAACAGTGTGAACGGAAACTAAAGGGGTTTTTAAAAAATTGTCAGGCAGCGGTATAAAATAATAAAAACAAAAACTTACTCAGGGGTTATGTCACTTCAGCAAATAGCATTTATTATGTAGAGAAGGTTAATACAAGCCACTTACTAATGTATTGTGATTCTCCATATTGCTTCCTTTGCTGGCTGGAATTCATTTTTCCATCACATTATACACGGCTTGTTTCCATGGTTATGACCACCCTGCAATCCATCAGCGATGGCCGTGCTCGCACACAATAGGAAAAAGCACCAGCCTATGTGCACTCCCATGGTCCCGGCCACCAGAGAGGCCGGCACTTCATCCTACAGTGTGCAAGCACGACCACCGCTGATGGATTACAGTTTGGTCATAACCATGGATCTGAGCAGTGTATAATGTGATGGAAAAATGAATCCAGCCAGCAAAGGAAGCAATATGTACAATCACAGTACATTAGTAAGTGCCTTGTCTTAACTTTCTCTACATAATAAATGCCACTTGCTGAAGTGACAACCTGTCACGGAAGGTGTACAGGAAACAAGACAACACAAAATGAATATACGACTCACTGGATCCGAAACTAAGGAACAAAAAGGGAGACTCCTGCATCAGACCTGGCTCTCTCCCTGACTGCTCAGCCTATGCGAAAATCCCAATGGTAGATGATCGCATATCCTCGTACCTCGACTGTATAACACCTGAACACCCTATAATAGTGAGGGGACACGACCACCGGCTCCCTACACTAGATACGGAGGGAGTCAGGGTCACCTGGGATCCAGCAAACAGAAAACACAAATGAATGCACAACACTTATCTTGTAGAAGACTGGGAAGTAGGATCAGCATGCACACACACTCCAGGAAGTAATATAAACCGCAAACTGATGCACTATGGGGAGGGATTTAAAGGTATGCAATCAGTACAACTTCATGACAGCTGAGAGAGGCTAACGAGATGAGGAACTGAAAGCAAAACAAAGGAAGCTCAAGGAGGAGGTTCTGAAAGGCATCTGTCAGAGCTTCTCAGATGTCTGGTGGTGACACAACCCCTTTAAATGTCCCATGGTTCCAGCACCACCACCCCGGGTCCTGCCGCTGCGATGTGCACTGGGCCTGCAGCAGTCACGTGTCGCCCATCATTGACTGGACCTCTGCAGCCAATAGTTGACCTCAGTGGTCACATGCCCTTCATCCCCTCTTGTCACTCTTTCAGTCCTCCTACTGTTTGCTTGTGTGTCAGTCACCTCTGTATTACTGCATTTTCTGTCTGCATTCTATGGGGCGGGAGGTGTTTTCCAAGAATGGCACCATATATTTTAAGCATCATTCACAGCTTTTGAAGTTCTTATTTGTTAGGTTTGCTTTAAGAAAGGATGCTGGACAGACATGATACATACTTTAGAAGATCTGCAAATACACAGATGGAATCCTGGGATTCAGGCCTGTGAGAATGAAGGCAGTTAAACTGTCATTAAATGACAATTATTCTGCTCCAGCGCTGCTTTGTTCCAGATTCCTAAGGACACTGTAGTGTGTATTCTGCAGTCCAAGGGGAATATTGGGTCCATGTAAATATTTCAAGCGTATGAGACAGCTGCCGCTGCTGCTCCAGTTATCAGAGGCAGGGACCCTTCAATCGCTCACCCCTGAGTGCAAAAAGGAATACAATGGGAAATAGAAAAACCAAGGCAAAGGACAATACACATGTCAGTCCAGGGATTGATTGCTGGAAATTGCTTAAAGGGGGGAGTACAGCTTTAAAAAAAATGGTGTTTCTCTTTATTTTCAGAGTCCCATCTAGTTACTGCAACAATTTGAAAGCTGAAGCCATCCTGTGCAAGTGTTATGACGGATTGCTCGACTTCCACGGGAAAACACAAGTATAGATTTTTTTTCACATTGAAAAAGCTTTCGTTAACTTTGCAACTTTAGGACCTTTTTTTATTTTTTTGATGCTCACAGCTTTACCACTGATTCTATATTACATGCGCAAGAATGTTGTCTAAAGGGGTCCCCCAACAATAAGCTGATCACTGAATGTCCTCCTGTTGGGACCACCAGTGATCGGCTCTGTAGGGAATACAACAGAAAATGTTCAGTTTCCCTGCAGCGCCACCACAGGGCAACTGAGGCATTACATGGTAATCATTGAAATCAGGGAGCAGTCTCTGCAATGCATGGACACGCTAGGTCCTCCAGAGCAAGAGACGCTCTTTGTAATCGCTCTACGCTGTGGCTAATAGATAAGGATCTTGAAGAAGGGACTTCTCACCATTAACTTCTAGGGTAGAAGCCAGGGATCTACCGGTAATTGCTAGAGTGCGTCAGTAAGAAAATAAATGGTTATTATTTAGGGGAAATCCTTTATGTTAGCAGAGTAGTTTTAAAAGGGTTCTCTGGGATTTTTCTGAGGACAAGCCATCGACACAAGATTGGCAGGGGTCACCCCGGCCAAGCAACTGCTTGAGGAAGCCACGGCGCTCACCAGAGCACTGGGCCATCTATTCTAGCATAGCAACTGTGCTTGCTGGATTGAATGGGGGTGAGATGAGCCTAGGTCATGTGACCGATGAACTTGACATCAAATGATTCACAGAGCGCCACCGCCTCTTAATACAGCTGATCGTGGAGGTGGCGGGAGTCGGACCCATACCGATCTGATATTGATGTTCTTTACTGAGGATAGCCCATTAATATCAAAATCTCAGAAAACCCCTTAAAAGTGTTAGGTCTCTTTCACACGAGCGTGTCCGGATAAGGTCCGGATGCGTCCCGGTGCATTGCGGCAAACTCGCGCGAGTAGGTACGCAATTGCAGTCAGTTTTGACTGTGATTGCGTTCCGTTGTTCAGTTTTTATCGCGCCGGTGCAATGTGTTTTGCACGCGCGTGATAAAAAACTAATTGTGGTACCCAGACCCGAACTTCTTCACAGAAGTTCAGGTTTGGGTTCAAGGTTGTGTAGATTGTATTATTTTCCCTTAGAACATGGTTATGAGGGAAAATAATAGCATTCTGAATACAGAATGCATCGTACAATAGCGCTGGAGGGGTTAAAAAAAATAATTTTTACTCACCTTAATCCACTTGTTCGTGCAGCCGGCATCTCTTCTGTCTTCATCTGTAAGGAATAGGACCTTTGATGACGTCACTACATATATCACATGGTCCATCACATGATCCATCACCATGGTGATGAATCATGTGATGAGCGTAGTGATGTCATCAAAGGTCCTATCCCTCACAGATGAAGACAGAAGAGATGCCGGCTGCGCGAACAAGTGGATTAAGGTGAGTTAAATAATTTGTATTTTTATTTTAACCCCTCCAGCCCTATTTTACTATGCATTCTGTATTCAGAATGCTATTATTTTCCCTTATAACCATGTTATAAGGGAAAATAATAAAGATCGGGTCCCCATCCTGATCGTCACCTAGCAACCGTGCGTGAAAATTGCACCGGATCCGCACTTGCTTGCGGATGCTTGCGATTTTCACGCAACCCCATTCACTTCTATGGGGCCTGCGTTACGTGAAAAACGCACAAAGAGGAGCATGCTGCGATTTTCACGCAACGCACAAGTGATGCGTGAAAATCACCGCTCATGTGCACAGCCTCATAGAAATGAATAGGTCCGGATTCAGTGCGGGTGCAATACATTCACCTCACACATTGCACCCTCGCGGAAATCTCGCCCGTGGGAAAGGGGTTGGACACTAGAGGCCTGAAAGGGGTTGGACACTTTGGACAACATTTTTTTTATTTTTTTTGCTAGAATGGTCCCTGTATAAACAGCTGATCATGGAATATCCCGCGGCGGTAACCTCCAGTGATCACATCTAATCTCTAATGCAGTACTGCAGCACTCCCACAGGCTAAATTAAGCCTTACACATTCCATATGTAAATCACTTGGCTGTCTGCACACATGTACTGGAACCGCCACAGTTGAAATTAAGGTCTGGAATGGGAATTTTTTCTTTACTGCATATTGGAAAACCCCTTTAAAAGGTGCCTGATTAGGTTCAGCAACTTCATTCCTTTGCCATTGCTCCAGTCTGGTAAGGTGGGATCTCCTGTCCATACTAATGTATGACCCTCATCCTAATCTCTATAATGAGTCTCCCACGTAGAGGTGGTCTTCAGTCCCATAGCTGAGGAATCAATGAGCGAGATTGAAGGCTGAACTGCATCGTGTAAACCACTATTTATAGAGAAGCCATCAGCCCGGGATTGTGAAGACAGAATGTATTTACATTACTGAGTACCTGTCATGATGAAGGATGACTGTGCGCTGCAAACTGCTCCACTACTCCACCCATTCTCCAAACTGTGTCGCTATGGATTGGAAAGTGCATAATTGGAGGGGCAAATTACTGATGAAGCTATATGAGGTCACACAGCTCACCAGTAACTCCAATGTGATGTATGGTCTATAATCTATTTTATCTATAATCAGTGTGCAAATTAGCTCTTGGCAAGCTCTGCCTCTGATGCCAACAGATGAAAGGCATCTATCCTATAAGTCAGGGATGCCCAACCTACAGCCCTCCAGCTGTTGCAAAACTACAATTCCCAGCATGCCCGGACAGCCTACAGCAGTGAATGATGGGAGTTGTAGTTTTACAACAGCTGGAGGGCCGCAGGTTGAGCATCCCTGCTATAAGTCAATGTTTGACCCTTTAAATAGGCCTTGAGACATGACTTGGATAATAAGTTAAGCCAGCATCTCATCTGCAGACAGCTGTTTCAGGGTGTTGCCACTCATCAGTGCAGAGCAGATAGTAGTAACTTAACTGGGTGAGAGGCCTAGGTCAGGATTTGGGTGGGTTTATATCTCCTTATGGAGAGCGCCTTAATTAGCGTGCGGAGGCCTATAGGCCATACATCTAGAATTCTGGGAAACAGGTATGCAAATTACCTCTTGGCAAGCTAGAAGTACAAATCTGCTGACGGATGGAGGGATACGCCTGTAATGTATGTATCTCTTTAGGTGGTCTACCATAACAGCATATTTTCCAACATGTCAAAAAATATAACAAGAATATAACAAAAGAGTATAACAAGAAATGGATGAAAAAATATAACAAGTCAAAATATCATTTCTGTTTAGGGTGTATATGGCCACTGGCCCCCATATCAACCCAAACACTGCTTTTTTCATAATTTACCCAATTTGGGACCAGTTGATGCCCAAGCAGATGAAATGTAGAAGAGAAAAGCTGATCTTTATTGTACTTTTTATATATCACAGGAAAATAAGAGCAATAAGCCACTGACCTCTTTCCTCTCTGACTTTGGATGTGAAAGAGCGAGTGAACTTGCGCATCCATTAACTCTAGTTCACTTCATACCACGGACAGATGGTAGTGAGAGGAAAACCTTAAATTCATATTAAAATACTTCAAGCTGAAGGAAAAGCCATTAACACCGGCGACTTCGGCCTTAAATTTTATTGAAATTAATTGTGAGTGTTTCAGATTGAAGCAAGCCCCGTTCTACAGGGAAAAGAAATTGACTTATTTGCCATTAATCTAGACATTTTCTCCCGAAATGGACTAGGGACTACACCAAGGTTAACATATGATAGAGAGTTAATAATCATATATTTGGCTATTACTGAATCACAAAGTGGCGTTTTTTTTCCCTTTGACATAATAAGCAATTTACATTTCTTGGAATTATGAGATTTGGCTCTCTTGGGAGATTTCTGTAAGCAGAGTCTTCTTTCTCTCTGTCATTCAGCCGTACAAATAAATTGGCTACAGGAATAGAAAACGCCGAGATGACAAATACAAATACTCTTTAAACACAACGGGTAAAATTATGTATAATTTTAGCCGTCAGATGTTTTTTCCGATGCAGAGCACCAAATGCCATACAATTGCCTAAAATCGCCACTATTGGGAGCTTAGAGCCTCTAATACAGCTTCTATTGAACTCGATTATAGGGATGTCTCGATGATCCACCTAGTGGTGGTGGCAACTCTGAATTTTGGACTTGATGTGGATATGATGTTAAGTGAGCGGGCAACCGGACTCCTCCCTTGGTCCTAACTTAACTTGCAGTCTTGCTGGAAGCTGCCATGACTCTCCTCTTTACAGCCGGCAGCCTTGGGAAATCGATGCTTGCTGATGATGTCAGGCCTGTCAATCTTTTCAAACAGGAATTGGTCTGCCATGACTTGCTTGAGGTTCATACTCTTTCTTGGCACTTGTTCTTGTGATGTCTCTCCTGATCTTGACTCCTGATTAACCCTGAGCTAGAACTAGGCCTAGTTCTTAGGACCTAAATATCGCTCTTGCCTAGATAACACTCCGTCTCCTACCTAGACCCTGTTCCTAGGATCTAGATAACGCTTTTTCCTCACCCTTAGTATAGTACGCCTGGTACCTGTCCTTGTACTTCTGGCTCTGGCCCCTTGTGGTCTCCCATCTCATCCTCTGGCATCCTGTCTGATCTCTTGGTAATAACCCTTGGCTTCATTCCTGACTATGGTACTGCTTCATCAGCAATCCTTCCACCAGTCTGTGACTGTTCTGTGGACCATGACCCCACGTATCCAACTGGGAAAGTCCATATCTACTTGCAGGGTTTAAGAGAGAAGAGTGTGGAGATCCTTTGACTCCACATGCTGGTCTAGCTGGCACCAAACTTAGGTGGCTTTAGAGTATCCACATCACTTGTACAGCATGTCTGTTCAACTTTAAAAGTGCTGTATTCCCTATTGGTAGGCATAAGAAAATGACCTAGTGGCAGATTACAGCAAAAAAAAATCTATCTAAGAGGGTTGTCCCATTATTAGGGTATGTGGACATCATAGAGTGGAGTCCCTTGATTAGGATGCCATCGATTTGCCGGAGGACTCCATGCTTCTTTGAATGAGTGCCATGTAATACTTCATTTCTGTCACGGAGGGGCATGAAGGAGAAATGTTTGTTGCCAGGTTTTCAGCTTTGGAGCTGTGGCATTAAGCTGATAATGAGTGATTCCTCATTTACAGAAAGGGTTATTCAGACAGGATAGTTCCATTTAAGCAACTAAGTCATGAAAACTTATATATGTCATAAAATTTTATAAGTAAAAGGGGTTCTCTGGGAATTAAGAACATGAAAATACTTAAACATTACATTATTATAAATATATTCCCAAATACCTTTCATTAGTTATAATGGCTCATTTTGTCTGGGGAGCAATCATTTGGGGAAATAAAATGGCCGCCATCCTATTAGTACACACAAAACCTGTCCTAATCACACAGGAGGACAAGTTACTTCAGAGCACTGAGCTGAAGAGCTGCCTCATCCTCCTCTCCTACTTGTCAGGGATTATGATCCTGAATACAGTTTAATATGATCTTTAGCTGAATCTCTAGGAATGGAATTCATGAGGAGACATGAAGTACAGAGACGATGGACAGGAAAGACTGTGGTAATTGAGACTGCATGCAAGAGCTGATGCTCATTATCCACACCCCCACCCTCCTCTGTCTCCTCGTGAACTCCAGTCCTACAGAGATTCAGCTGAAGATCATATTAAACTGTATTCAGGATCATAATCCCTGACAAGTAGAGCAGAGATAAGGACGAGGCAGCTCTAAAGCTCAGTGCTCTGAAGTAACTTGTCCTGCTGTGTGATTAGGACAGGTTTTGTGTCCTAATAGGATGGCAGCCATTTTATTTTCCCTAATTGTTCCCCAGACAAAACAAGCCATTATTACTAATGAAAGGTATTTGATATTATATTTATAATAAAGTAATATTTAAGTATTTTCAGTAAAGTTAAATATCCAATCTTTAATAGTGGAGGATTCTAATTTTACACCTTTTTTAATGTGTATATATAGACAGTGGAGTATTTCTGAAACTGCACTGTTCCCATGCTGCTGTGGTGAAAGTGTATCGTGAGTGGACAAATGGAACCATTGTGTATAAGCAACATGGAAGCTGCGGAGCACCACGTGCCATTGATGTGAGAGTTGAATGTTGGCTATGAAGGTGGGCCAACACGCCACATTGGAGCAACTCGGCTCCAAATTGAACCTGGGGGCTACCAGACTTGTCTCAACCACAACAGTTCAAAGAACCCTACTGCGTACAGGGCTCAAAAGCAGATGGATAGCCAAAGTTGCATCGGCAGAAAAGGCTTCAATTTTCACAGCAGTTTTGGAATTGGACCTCCACTGATTGGCAAAGGGTTGCCTTCTCCAATGAGTCAGGTTTTTTGCTTCATCGAATGGATAGACGTAGGTGTGTCAGGTTAGAAACATCAGAGAACAAACAATCTGCAACCACTGCTGGAAGAACACAAGCTGGTGGTGGCAGCTTTATGGACTGGGGAAGGTTTTTGTGGCATCCTCTAGGCTCAGTCATCCATGTTGAAGACACTCTCTTTTGATTTGGGTATAAATTCATCTTTGTAGATCACATACACCCATTCATACTGATTGTCTTCCCTGGGGAAGATGGAATCTTCCAGCAAGACAATTTGACATGTCATGCGGCTAGTAATGTCCAACATTGGTTGGAAGAGCATGACCAAGACTTTCAAGTACTAAGACTTGAACCCAATTGAGCACCTGAGAGACCACCTCGATTATCATGTTCACTCTATGGATCAACCCCCCCCCCCCCCCCCTCCCACACACACACCCCCACACACCCTCCAGCAGCTGTGGGATGCACTGCAATCAGCATGGCTGACAGCCTACCAGGACCGTCTAGCTGCTGTCAGTGCTGCACACGGCGATTACTCTGGATATTAGCTGGTGGTCATAATAATGTGACTCAACCGTGTATATAAATATTTGATATTATATATATTATTAGATTTAATTTTTATTTATTTATAAATTAAGTATTTGAAATCATCCAGGGTCATAGGGCAGGGAATAAATCATATTGTAATCTGTATTATATTGGCCAAAGGCTAGAAACCACAAGAGTAATTTCCATTGGTCACAAATGTCACTTACCATGCGCCTTGAAGGCTGCCTATAGTGACATCAGGGTGCCATATGTCAGAATTCATTAAATGCCTTAAGAAAAACAGCATGTTTCCATGACTGCCAGCTGTTGTGAGACAGGCCAGGAATATGGAGAGCAGAAGCCATAAAATGGTCAATAACTAACCAGACACATCTAGTGCCTTAACAGTTAGAAAACTGGTAAATCATGGCTTATTGAGGGAAATACATAGGGCCTCGTGTATGAAAAAGGTTGATGGGAGATGTTCAGCGGAGATTCAGATATTTTGTAGAGATATAATGCGCCAGCTTTGCAAAACTGACATGGAATCTACACTTAATGGGTTTATACGGTCTTAACTTTTAAAATGTTGTGCTCCCCTCACAGCAGGATGATCTTAAGTGTCCCCTTACAGAATGAAGCCCCCTTAAGTACCCCCCACAGTATGTTCTCTAAAGTGGTCCCACTGGGTGATGCCCTCCTCACAGAGTGATACACTCTCAGATCACAGATGATG
The DNA here is from genome assembly GCF_014858855.1 of Bufo gargarizans. Lineage (NCBI taxonomy): Eukaryota > Metazoa > Chordata > Amphibia > Anura > Bufonidae > Bufo > Bufo gargarizans. The sequence continues at coordinate 170,868,030 of NC_058087.1, read as the reverse complement.
TCATCTTAAGGGGCCCCACATAGTGATGCCCCCCTCAGCGTTATCTCACTTTACGTACCCCCCCCCCCCCCCACAAGGTGATGATCTCTAACTTCCCCACTGCAACACCCCACAAACAGAGAGTGTGCCCCAAATACTCACCTGTCCCACATTCTCCGACAAACAAAGTGGGGTAGGTTTGCTCTGGTCTGTGCGATGACTCGGCACAGCTCTCCCACCTATCTTTATATTTACCTGTCTATATATCCTGAGGATACAGATACAGTAAAAAATGGGACATGCAGGTTCCGGATAGCTGTCATCTGCAGGCAGGATTTAGACCGTGGTCCACCAGTATATAAGGAGGCAGATTGATTTTTTTACCCCACTCCAACTGTTCCCAGGATTTGTTTATAGCCTGTAATAATAAAGCCACATAGGAACCCATTGGAGCTGTATACGCAAATCGGTAGGACATTTTTAATCAGCCATTATTGACATTTAATACGTTTTTTAATGTGACCTGAGAGCAAATTTTAATTAATGGTAAAAAAAAAAAAAAGAAACGGAAGAATCTTAGCAGACTGTAGAAAGGCACATTTTCGAAACCATTAAACAAATCTATAATTGCAGTAAAAGCCTTAAGAAAGAACTGAGAACCATGCCATGATTTCGTATGTTCATTTTACTGCAGCTTAATTGATGCTGCTAATTTAAAGCTGAAAAAAAAAAACGCTCAACGAGAGATTAAGTGGTTCATACAAAGGAACTGCAGTAAGCTCAGGGGGTTCCTGACTGATGGTAGTCGGGGTGTCGGTGATGTTGTGTTTGTGTGGGTGCAAGGCAGGGCGTATAGAGTGCGATGGCCAGAGTATGGTGCAGGAGTCAGTAACCTGGCTAGATGTAGCAGAATAAATGTCTTTTTTTTTTTTTTTTTCACTGGAATGCAAAATAGGATTTGTAGTACATCCACAGATATCAAAAGTCAGTTTCAACTGTACACAGTGCAATTTTTCCCAGATAACAATGTATGGGTTAAGTTATGGCCCCCTTCCCGCTCTGTCTCAAGTCTCTTCCTGCATAGTCTATGGTGGGCAATAGTACACTTTCTATGGTGGATGTAATGCCCAGGGTTTTAGAGACACGACTGGCCAAGTCGTGTCCAAGTGTGAAGGGTGTCTTTAATCTTACTGACTCCAGCCATGCAGATTCTAAGTTCTCTAGTTCTTTCCTTCGTCTTTCTCCTCTCCATCAGTAGAAATAGCAGAGATCTGTTAGTCTCTGTACCTTTTTGGGCCTAAGAAGAGGCAGTACAGGTCACAGCTTCCTCTCCCTTCCAAATTCTCTTTATCACACCTGGGCTCAGGCACACCTAATCTCCTACAATGCCTGAGCCCAGATTGTTAACCCAGACTGTGCCATTCATACATGGCTATACTGGGTGCAATACATAGCATGACATAAAATTATGTTACATAGAATAATTAAATGAACAATTTGCAGATACCCCCTTGCACTGGGATACTGCACAAGAACAGGACTTGGCAATCACATATAGAATACATCACCAAAGAACAACCTTGTATGCCAGCTTCCAGTAGAATGCAGATTAAGTTCTCATATACACGGCAGAACTGTGTGTACAAAGCCTATATGGAGTCTTCTGCACTACAGAAAAGTAGACTCTCCATGTGCCGCTGTATGGTGTCTGCACATACTGAACCGTAGTAATAGACCATATTCAGATGCTGGATTTTAGCATCCATATTGCAAACTCCAGACCGAGACTCCTTGTGATTCAAGTGTACCAAACGTAGGTCATCATAGAACCCTAGAGATGGGTATAAAGCAACCAGCACTCGACCGGGTGCACACTGCCCGGGAGAAGAGCGTACTCCACGATAATCAAATAAGAAAACTCCCAGCAGCTGTGTCTTGATGCAGGTAAACTTTTTTTATTCCATTGGTAGGAATGGTCCTATAACCAGGACGCGTTTCGGCGATGTGCCTTTATCAACAGGTGCATCCAAATGTAGTGAGAACAAGAGATATACAGACGTGGACAAAATTGTTGGTACCCTTTGGTCAATGAAAGAAAAAGTCACAATGGTCACAGAAATAACTTTAATCTGACAAAAGTAATAATAAATTAAAATTCTATAAATGTTAACCAATGAAAGTCAGACATTGTTTTTCAACCATGCTTCAACAGAATTATGTAAAAAAATAAACTCATGAAACAGGCATGGACAAAAATGATGGTACCCCTAGAAAACACAGAACATAATGTGACCAAAGGGACATGTTAATTCAAGGTGTGTCCACTAATTAGCATCACAGGTGTCTACAACCTTGTAATCAGCCATTGGGCCTATATATATGGCTCCAGGTAATCACTGTGTTGTTTGGTGATATGGTGTGTACCACCAGGGCCGGCCTTTGGGGTGTGCGGGCTGTGCGGCCGCACAGGGCGCCATAGCAACAGGGGCGCCGGGCGGCCGACAGCCCGCAATGTAATATGGGCAGGCGAGGCGGCACTTATGTTTTCCCAAGTATTCAGCAGGGGGCGCCCGGCGCCCGTTGCGGTAAAAAAAAAAAGTTGCTTATATAAGTTGGGGGCGGCTGGCGGCGCCCCTCATTCTGCGCCGCCTGAGTGGCTTGCCGCTCTAAAGAATCCTGCCTGCGCCTGTTAATGTAGCGTGGCCGAGCTCTGTTAGGTCCGCGGTACAGGAGCTTTTGTTTCCTGTACCCGGCCGGACTGACAGGAAGTGCTCACTTAGTGTGCACTTCCTGTCAGTCCGGCCGGGTACAGGAAACAAATGCTCCTGTACCGCGGATCGAACAGAGCTCGGCCACGCTACACTAGAGGTACACTAGAGTGACAAGGGGGGAGGAAAGAAAGAGAGAGAGTGACAAGGGGGGAGGAAAGAAAGAGAGAGTGACGAGGGGGGAGGAAAGAAAGAGAGAGAGTGACAAGGGGGGAGGGAAGAGAGAGAGTGACAAGGGGGGAGGGGGGAGGAAATAATGAGAGTGATGGGGGGGGGAGGAAATAATGAGTGATGGGGGGGGGGGAATAATGAGAGTGATGGGGGGGGGGAAATAATGAGAGTGATGGGGGGGGGGGGGAAATAATGAGAGTGATGGGGGGGGGGGAAATAATGAGAGTGATGGGGGGGGGAATAATGAGAGTGATGGGGGGGGGGGAAATAATGAGAGTGATGGGGGGGGGGAAATAATGAGAGTGATGGGGGGGGGGGAAATAATGAGAGTGATGGGGGGGGGAAATAATGAGAGTGATGGGGGGGGGGGAAATAATGAGAGTGATGGGGGGGGGGAATAATGAGAGTGATGGGGGGGGGGAATAATGAGAGTGGGGGGGGGGGGAATAATGAGAGTGATGGGGGGGGGAATAATGAGAGGATGGGGGGGGGGAATAATGAGAGTGATGGGGGGGGGGGGAATAATGAGAGTGATGGGGGGGGGAAATAATGAGAGTGATGGGGGGGGAATAATGAGAGTGATGGGGGGGAAATAATGAGAGTGATGGGGGGGGGAAATAATGAGAGTGATGGGGGGGGAAATAATGAGAGTGATGGGGGGGGAATAGTGAGAGTGATGGGGGGGGATAGTGAGAGTGATGGGGGGGGAATAATGAGAGTGATGGGGGGGGAATAATGAGAGTGATGGGGGGGGAAATAATGAGAGTGATGGGGGGGGGAAATAATGAGAGTGATGGGGGGGGGAAATAATGAGAGTGATGGGGGGGGGAAATAATGAGAGTGATGGGGGGGGAAATAATGAGAGTGATGGGGGGGGAAATAATGAGAGTGATGGGGGGGGGGGGGGGGAAATAATGAGAGTGATGGGGGGGGGGAAATAATGAGAGTGATGGGGGGGGGAAATAATGAGAGTGATGGGGGGGGGAATAGTGAGAGTGATGGGGGGGGGGATAATGAGCGTGACAAGGGAGGGCGGGGTGGAATAATGAGTGACAAGGGAGAGGGGGGATAATGAGAGTGACAAGGGAGGGGGGGGGGGGGGGGGAGAGAATGACAATGGAGTCCCCAGAGCCAGACTGCAGCCAGAGTCCAGATCATCTTATTGTCCTGGTGGTAAGTAGACAATGCAATATGTTTATTATTTAATTGTTTAGTTATTAATACTACATTGGAAACAAATTTTCTCAGCTGGACACCGGCCGACACTGTGCATGCGCTGGGAGCCTCACCAGCGTTTAGGGTAGGGAAAAAGCACTGGCCCGTACGTAATTTTTCCCTTCCCTAACCGCTGGTGAGGCTCCCGGTGCATGCGCAGTGTCGGCCGGTGTTCAGCTGAAAACATCCATCCGATCACTGCGCATTGGCCCATAGTTTTTCATTACCCTAACCGCCGGCGAGGCTCCTGGCGCATGCGCACTCTGCTGTGAAATTTCCCTAACCTGTCGTTGTGCGCCTGCGCGGCGCTGCACACCTCCTCACGTCATGTCCGGTGCGACCGGAAGTGACGAGGGTAGGGAAATCTCACGAACTAGGGAAGTATAACATTACACCGGCCTTTGGGGTGTGAGGGCTGGTAACTACTTGGTTGGATAGTCAGCCAGCCTATGCCATGATGCCAGCAACAAGCAGTGTTTTTTTTTTTTTTTTGGGGGGGGGGGGGGCGCCACAAGGTTAGCTCGCACAGGGCGCCTGAACACCTAAGGCCGGCCCTGTGTACCACACTCGACATGGACCAGAGGAAGCAAAGGAAAGAGCTGTCTCAAGAGATCAGAAAGAAAATTATAGACAAGCATGTTAAAGGTAAAGGCTATAAGACCATCTCCAAGCAACTAGATGTTCCTGTGAGTACAGTTGCACATATTATTCATAAGTTTAAGATCCATGGGACTGTAGCCAACCTCCCTGGACGTGGCCGCAGGAGGAAAATTGATGACAAATCTAAGAGACGGATAATCCGAATGGTAACAAAAGAGCCTAGAAAGACTTCTAAAGAGATTCAAGGTGAACTTCATGCTCAAGGAACATCAGTGTCAGATCGCACCATCCGTCGTTGTTTGAGCCAAAGTGGACTACATGGGAGACGACCAAGGAGGACACCATTGTTGAAAACGAATCATAAAAAAGCAAGACTGGAATATGCCAAACTACATGTTGACAAGCCACAAAGCTTCTGGGAGAATGTCCTGTGGACAGATGAGACAAAAATCGAAGTTTTTGCCAAGGCACATCAGCTGTATGTTCACAGACGAAAAAAATGAAGCATATCAAGAAAAGAACACTGTCCCTACTGTGAAACATGGAGGAGGCTCTGTTATGTTCTGGGGCTGCTTTGCTGCGTCTGGCACAGGGTGTCTTGAATCTGTGCAGGGTACAATGAAATCTCAAGACTATCAAGGAATTCTAGAGAGAAATGTACTAGCCAGTGTCAGAAAGCTTGGTCTCAGTCGCAGGTCATGGGTCTTGCAACAGGACAATGACCCAAAACACACCGCTAAAAACACCCAAGAATGGCTAAGAGGAAAAAATTGGACTATTCTAAAGTGGCCTTCTATGAGCCCTGACCTCAATCCTATTGAGCATCTTTGGAAGGAGCTGAAACATGCAGTCTGGAAAAGGCACCCTTCAAACCGGACACAACTGGAGCAGTTTGCTCATGAGGAGTGGGCCAAAATACCTGCTGAGAGGTGCAGATGTCTCATTGACAGTTACAGGAAGCGTTTGATTGCAGTGATTGCCTCAAAAGGTTGCGCAACAAAATATTAAGTTAGGGGTACCATCATTTTTGTCCATGCCTGTTTCATGAGTTTATTTTTTTACATAATTCTGTTGAAGCATGGTTGAAAAACAATGTCTGACTTTCATTGGTTAACATTTATAGAATTTTAATTTATTATTACTTTTGTCAGATTAAAGTTATTTCTGTGACCATTGTGACTTTTTCTTTCATTGACCAAAGGGTACCAACAATTTTGTCCACGTCTGTATATATATATATATATATATATATATATATATATATATATATATATATATATATATATATATATACAAAAGGTACCGCCCACAGGGACAGTTGGCCCATCCCAAAAGGGGAGTGGCCACAAGGGGATACAAAACATCAATGTGAACATAAATGAACATATTAGCATTACAAAAAGCGCTAGGATAAGAGAATCACTTTACATATTGTAGTCTAATCCCATAGTAGATAATTAAATAGTTGACGCCTGAAAAAGATAAACAGTAAATCAGTCCTGATCAATAAAAAATATTACAAGTGCATAATCTTATATTCCCTATTTAGGCCTCTAAGGTGCAGTGTATCCAGTGTGTGGATCCAAAAAGCATCTCTTCTATTCCTACCAATGGAATAAAAAAGTTTACCTGCATCAAGACACAGCTGCTGGGAGTTTTCTTATTTGATTATCGTGGAGTACGCTCTTCTCCCAGGCAGTGTGCACCTGAGCGAGTGCTAGTTGCTTTATACCTATCTCTGGATTTTTTGAACCGTTGCACCGCTTCTTCCAAATGAATACTGCGGCTTCTACATTGAGCTTTGATACATCAGAAACAGAAAGGATCCTTTTACAGGTGACATCAACATCAGAATTCCTGAATATTTCCACAAGTGTGTCACGGCGGGCGTGCACTCAGACTCGCTGATAACCCACCAACCAGGCTCTGGGCGAGAGACAGGGGAAGGGTCACCTCCTAGCTAATCCCTGACCTCTTTCCCTGCACTGCTCAGCCCACATGCAGACCTTGAAGGTAGTTAAGATGTGTCCTCGTGCCTGGGCTGACAAAACCCTAAATACCCTGAGATGGTGAAGAGGGGAAATAGGAGCAGGCTGCTCACACAGAACCTGGATGGGAGAGATGACACAAAACAACCAAACTAGAAATCCCACTTATCTTTCTGAGCTGGAACAGACAGACAACCTTCCTTCCTAGCTTCCAAGACCACAATGATTAGTATAATCCGCTCAGAGCACTGGGCTGGTGTGCTATTTAAACTAATGACCCCACCCAGTGCACCTGATGAGGGGCGGATCCAGCACGGCTCCAAAACAACACTAAACTCGTGCTGCTATCCTGGCCGACCTCCGCACATCATCAGAGTGGGGCATGACAAAGTGAATACAAAAAACGCCACTTGGAAAGAGAATTCAGGAGATTAACCTCATATGAACTTCATGCGGCTACATTAGCCGAATATTATAAGGTGAATAGAATCCCAAGAGGCCTTAGGATGCACTTGTGTCCCACCTTTTTTTCTGAGGACAGTGACTATTGAAAGGACTTTGAACGTATTATTAATAAATGTTCATATGATCTCATCCTACTTACCATCAATCGTATCCAGAAGGCGATCAGGTGAAATCAAGGCACAAGTCCTAGCTACAGAGCAACAACTACGAGATTCATTGACCCTTGATGAATTTAAGAAACTCAAAGAAACTGTAGATACTTATATCGCATCTTTTAAGAAAGACACAGAGGATAAGAAGAGGTCAAAATTTCTGCGGGACTGTAAGGACTATCACCTGAACAAGGTTTACAGATGGCAAGATACATAATTCCGCTCGCGGCCGGGATTCAGAAAGCTCTTGAGATCTGGATCATTTACCTCAAGCTCTGGCAACGAATCAACTGGCGCGCGGGAGGCCCGCCCTTTTCAGAGAGGCAGTCGGTGTGCGCGCGGAGGAGGCAGAGGCGAGCGGGCCACAAACATCGCCGGCATCACATCGGAGACTGGCTTGAATCAAGTGCAGACTCGGTCGCAGGTAAGAGTCAATCACTGGTAATGAATCTGTCGTCCCGGTGTTTAAGTAGCCAGCAAGTTGAAGCATTACAGAAAGGCCTGTCATTTAGCCCCTCACTCAGATTCAATAGTTTTCAATTGGATATTGATATACAACAATTCTTTTGCAAAGTGAGGCTAAAAGCCCACTTTGCTGAATCGGCCACATCTCTTCAGCGTACCGGTATTGAGTCGGATAAGACATGTCTATGTTTAAAAGATCTAGGACTGAGCAATAAGTCCATGTTTATGCCCCCCAAAATACATCACCCAGTGGAAACATATATACAGCTAGTAACTAAAGAAGTAAGGGAGCATTGTGACAAGATTAAGAATGGTGGACTTTTTATGACACATAACATAACAAGAGAAGAAAAAGAAGCTATTAAGGCCCTCATGGAGGATAATTCCTTAACGATAAAACCTGCTAATAAGGGGGGCTCAATTGTGGTGATGGATAAGGAGAAATATACAACTGAGGTCATGAGACACCTGTCTGATTCTCAAACATATCAACTTCTTGATAGAGACCCGGTCTTTAGAATTAAAGAGAAGATTACCACTATGGTCAACTATTTTGAGACAGCTGGGACAATCGACCAAAATATGAGTAGATATCTCATAAATCAGTCACCAATCACCCCGATGCTATATATACTACCAAAGTTACACAAGACCCTTACAGACCCCCCAGGATGCCCAATTGTGTTCTCAGTGGACTCTATTTTAAGTCCATTAGCCATGGTACTGGAGAAGGCCTTAACGCCACTTGGAAAAAACACTAAGTCTTTTTTACTGGACACGCCTCATTTTTTAAGGATTGTTAATGATTTGGGTCATGTTCCTGGAGATGGCCTCCTAGTGACTATCGACGTGTAGTTTATACACGTCGATTGGCCACAGGGAGGGCATTCGGGCAGTCTCCATGGTCTTAGAAACTAGTGAATACCCGCCATCCATACGTGATTTCTTTGTATGGCTGTTAGAGATTGTCCTGATGGAAAATAATTTTTTGTTTGGAGATAATTATTACCTCCACAAACGCGGGACTGCGATGGGGTCGAACGTAGCCCCGCCCTATGCAAATATATTCATGGCTTCATTTGAAGAAACCTGTGTTTACACTAATGACTTATATAGGGAAAATGTCCTTATTTGGAAAAGGTTTATTTATGATATTTTTTGCATATGGGCGGGGCCGCGTGAGACCCTGTCGACGTTAATTGACTACTTAAATACATGTTGTGATGATTTACAGTTCACCATGTCATGTGACAGGGACATGGTTAGCTTCTTGGATATGATGGTTATGAAAAATCAAGAGGGCTAGCTATCCACTGACCTTTACAGGAAGGACACAGGTAGAAACAGCATTTTACACTATACGAGTGCACATCCCCCCTCTTTAAAGAAATCAATACCTAAATCCCAATATCAGCGGGTGAAACGAATTGTCTCGGATCCATCTATACGGAACCAGAGACTTCAAGAAATGACCATGATTCAAGGAACGAGGATATCCCCTACATATCCTAGCCAGTAGTAGTGTTTACCAATCTGAGATGACAACTAACCCTAGTAAAAGAGATACCGCTAGGGAAGCATTTATACATAAATTCCATCCTTTTAATAAATTGATGATACTGTTAGGAAACATTGGCACTTATTGGGTAAAGCCTATCCAAAGGGTATGGCGTTCAAAAGCCCACCATATGCTAGTTAATGCAGATATAGGAGGCACCCAACGTATATCACGCCAACCACGTAAAGGCACGTTCCCCTGCCTGCATTGTCTCCAGTGTTCGCAGGCCACAATTTATTTTCCTTTTGGATTGATATAGAATCCTCTATGGAAGACTTTGTTTGCCTCCATATGCAACTAGTGGCTTACACAGCTTGTGGACTCCAAGGAGGTTGAGCAGAGCAGTAATATTGCTATGTGCATGTGTTGTTCCTTTTGGCTTCATTATTTTTTGTGTACCACAAAAAGATTTATCTTGGCCCTATTGATTTCTGTCCCACTGATTCCAATACATGAATTCCTGGAGCTGAAACCCTTTTAGTCTTTGCCATGGTCTTCATACTGATTTATGCTTGAATGTATCCTACCAGATTGCTGATGGTGATTGAGCACATCCTGTTGAATAGATGTCCATTGCAAGGCGAGGATATACTAAAGGTGGCCAAACATAGTTACATAGTTGTTAAGGTTGGAAAAAATCTAAGGTCCATCAAGTCCAACCTGCACATCTTAAATTTATGTCAGCCAAACCTGACTATTTTGGCCAGCCATCTAATGTGTGGTATCCTGAGTTTCCTCTGATGTTGGAGAAGGGAAGGATCAGATTGATGGATCTCAACATACCCAATCCTTTTGTTTTCAGGGGATATAAGCCACAGCCAGAGGTGTCTGGCAGTGACTAAAGGCTGTATTAGACAGCATTCCTTTCCGGCATCCGCCTGCTCGCTAGCGGAGGAGACCGCTGCTATTACATGCAGTAGTCTCCTCCCCAGGCTGGAACCATAGATCTTTTGATCCCTTGCCCCATTCACGTCTTGCACAGCTTAGCAGGGAGGTTACCACAGCAGGCCCCAAGCTGTCATGGTAACCGATCAAAGCCTTGCAATTTCACTGCTGGGACTCCGATGTGGCTCCCTCTGCCTAACTCCACAGATGCTGCGATCTCCATTGAACTCAACATCTGAGGGGTTAAATGACGGGTTTCAGCGCCACTGCCGATCCTAGTCATTGTGGTCGGGTGCCTGCTGTATTATATTGCCAACACCTGCTGCGTATGGAACAGGCTCAGCGAGCAGCCCGCTCCATACTTGACGTGGATGTACCGTCTGGTGAGCTGACCTTGTCTCTCTTTTCTTTTTATGTCTACTCATTAACATTGACCACCTTCCAGGTGGTGGAGCAGCCCTTGTAGGCCAATTGGGAACTTTAAAAATCAATGACGATGATATAGATTTCTGTAGGGTGTATCCAAACACTTTTCTACTGTGCACACGTAGATAGGCCTTGCCCTTGCTGTATAAGCCGCTATTAAAAATGAGTCATGAGTCGCGTAGTTGGTGAAGTTTATTTATCAAGAGCGATGGAAACTCATCTCCAGAAAACTTTTGATTTCCTAAATGTCAAGTTTCATTTGAAATCCATTTAAAGCAGTCGCCCGGCAATGAAAAGGAATCAGTGATTCACTTTTGTGGCCTATGAATCTCTTATCCCATCTGTCGGGGCTGAATTCGGCTCAGCTTATAATAAGTCAAGTGAGAAATGGAATAGCGAGTGTAATGTAAAAGGCTGTGGTAGGCAAATGCTGGAATATTCTATATCTCTACATCTGGTTTGCAGATTCTTCCTTATTGTGTGATTGTCTTTTTAAAGTTTAATTTTCTTAGCCCTGACCAGAACCGTGACAGCCAAGCTATGTCCCCGGGGTATACATTATTAATTCTATTTCACTTGGGCGCTGAGGAAGCAGGATAGAGGTAGGAAGAGCCAGAGGCAGGCAGAGCATGGAAACTCAGCTGCTTACTTAATCAAACATGGATACGCATTTAGAAAAGAAAATATGTTTTATTAGGTTTCTTTTTCAAGTAATATTAAGGAAGAGATTGCTACTTGCCGCCTGTGTACTACACTTAGGGCTTTCTTCTCCCATTACCCAGTAGAGCGACACCTGCTTTATGGCTTTACAGCAGAAGTAATGTGACGGGTGACATTGTACAACATGAGACTTTTCTGCCTTATGGCTTGGATAACTTTGTTTCACCTCAAACTATGGAAAAAAGTATGGAAACCTATAGTTTTGATGTGAATCAATTGGAATATATAAGAAAACGAGGCCCAGCACCTGGGGAGGATAAAACAAAGCCAGCCTTAGGCGAGAGCTTCACGGCGATATATGTTGCGCTACATTCCATGTAATCTATTCCTATGGTGTCGCAGTGCAGCATGCGGCATGCTGCCACTGCGAAGCGACAGGCAGGCTGGATTTTGTGTAGCATGTCGCTTGCGACATTCACTTCATTAACTTCCATATAAGTCGCGCGCGACACGCGCCATGCTGGCAACTTGGTTGTGTTTTCACAGCCAAAGTACAGCACTAAAATAGATTTCAAGTTGCAGCCACTTTGTAGCCCTAGCCATAGGGTCGACATTACAAAGGGATGTTGGCATGGTAATCGACTGATTGTTGCTGATTCAGCTTCTCTAAGGCGATTGAGTGGGAAGGTGGATTAAAAGGGGCTTTCTGGGATTATCATATGGATAGTCTATCGCGAGAATAGTTCATCAGTATGCGATCGTGTAGGTCCAACAGGCTCGGACTGGCCCACAGGGGAATATGTGAATACCCCGGTGGGCCCCTAGTCTCCCACCCCCTGCACATGTGACACATAGCACAGCAGACTGACTGCACTTCATATACACAGGCAGCGCACAGCTCCTCAACCAGCCTATGGTCATATCAAAACTGGGTAGATTATTTATCAAACTGTTATTGTAGATACATTGGGTCACTGACTTCTAAGCACAGAGGTAGTCCAATCACTATTCTCCTACCCCGGGGACCCTCCTTCTAGAAGTTGCTGCAGGGGCCTCCATAATCATGTATCTTGCTGCTGCCGGCCACTGTGTGAGCTTTATAGTTGGCCCACCAGAAGGAATTGTATTGGTAGCCCTAGTTACCTCAGTCCAACACTGGGGTCCGACTCCCGGAACCTCCACCAGTTAACTGTTTGAAAAAGCTATGGTGCTCACCGAAGCTTTGGTGAGCTCTGTGGTCTTCTCACAGGTTACCAAGTACAGCACCGTCCACTGGATAGCCGCTCCTGTTTTGAGCTTTGCATTCCTGTTAGACTTTCCTGTGTACTGACCAGGATTTTCTCCTTGCCAACTTTTTAGCTTTCAATTGATTCTCCTGGCTTAGACTTAGACTATGGTTTGTTTTTGTAATAACCCCATGTCTACTAATTTGATGTAGATGTAACCTGGGTCCCTAAAAGCCAGTCTGTCTTGCATTAGGCTCTAGTGAGTACCTAGGGGTGACTGAAAATAGGTAGCAGATTTTGAGTTTGCTGGCGGGTTCTCTGGACAATGTATTCTTCCTTATTTCTGTTTAATGGCTCACTTGAATGGGACTGAGCTGCTCCGAAGTGCCGCTGCCTATTCATAATCATACAGCTGATTGTTGGGAGTACCAGTGGTCAGACCCCCACTGATCTCATATTGATCACCTATCCTGAGGATAGTCCTTCAATTTGAAAATATCCAGAAAACCCCTTTAAATTCTGCCCATGAAATGTATAGATGTGTTGGGTCTGCCAAAGCAGTAGCTGGTCTTAAAGAGTGGCTCTCCATTCTTGCTCATAGATAGGGACTCCCCCTCTATGACATCCATAACATACATCTTTAGGCATATGGACATGGGTTGTATGGTTAGTCAATCTTCTTGTAGAAGGAGAGAATCCTTTATTAGTGAAGTTCAGAGCACAGAAAGGCCAACAAAAGCAGTCCATAATAACCATAACCTTCATACTGTTAAAGTCCCTAAAAAGGTGACCATAGGCTCCATGATTACTTGTCACACTTCTGTACATTAATCTCACAGATGATCCCATTGCTCAACTTGTAACTAATTCTTGGTACATCAAATATTATTGCATAGTTTTTGGCCAAACCTGACGTTGGTCCCTGAAGAAGTTCTGTACTTATTTACTGGAGTAACCATTCTTGCTTGAGTACAGGCTAGAGTGTTACAAACCTGCACCAGATGTTATTAAGGAATCACTCCTAGATTACATGAGGTTCTATCACTATGACATTGCATAGATATTTTTGGACTGATATCGTTGGACCTGATCCAATGACAAATAAGTTGGTTCTGATCAACCTTCCCGTAGTTTTTATTTATTTTTTTGCTATAGAAAAGGATGGAGTACCACAGAAGTCCATTATTTTCCAGTGGAGCATTTGCAGAACACTGGTAGTTTTTGTTCCTCTGAATAGTTTTGCATAGTTTGATTCCAAGCTATGGATATTTCCATGTCAATGGGTCTAGAAGAAATCAAGATCAACTTTACTAATAATCTTGCATGCAACGCTCTTCTGGGTGTTGTATTCATAAAATGGATATCCAAAAGCCAATTAGAGGAGTCCCCTGAAATCAATTTCGGGTTGGAGGGCCCATAATGTGATGTCTTACAGGGGTTGTTCACTTTTGTCAACATTTTCTACAGTCCCCACACCGTGCCCATATCTGTGGTGGTAATCATACTTACCTGATCCCCACCACTAAGTTCCTGCTCCATTATGGCACTGCCGACTCTGCAGGTCCCTGGTCTCCCCATGCCAACATCGAGTTTGATGCTGGTTTAATGACTGGTTACAGCGGTGACGTGTCACCTATGCGTCAGGTAGTGATGGACGAACAACGGCCGGGACGATACGCAAACGCGCTTTCGCGATCAAATGTTCGCTAACGGCCCCCATTCACTTTAATGGCAGGCGAACCTGAAAAACCTTCAGGTCATATTTGCAGCCAGCAAACACTTACTAGAAGTACACAAATAGTCCCACAACATGGACAGTGATATACCAGAGGGGGATCATTGGCAAAAATTACCACAAAAAATATGTATTTTAATCAGGGGCCATTTCTATGTGTCTTAAAGGGAAACTCTTAAAAATGTGCCCTGCTGGAGCCTAGAAATTTTTTATTTCCTATCGGTTTGATGTATACAAATGTGCAGCACTCCACGTTTTTGTATCCTGCAGAGTCCATATAAAAAAAATGCATACGTTAACGTAAATTTTTTTTTTCTACCATGGAACTGTATGATGAACGGATGCCACTGTACATCATCAGTCTGATGCATCTGTTAACGCACACATTTTTGGTATGGATTAAATGGATGGCAAAAATAGGATGTGAACCCAGCCCTAGTGTCAGAATAAGCACCAGTACACAGCTGAGCAGCGTGGTGGAGAGGGAAGGCCGCCATGTACTGACAGCGCTTACTAGTCCTGGTGATCAGGCATGAGGACTGTGTTTCCCAAGGATAATTTTCTACTGGGAAATACAGGGCACAGTATAATACACTAGAATCTATATAATCTAAAGATATTAGTCCTACCCCCGAATAATAATACAATTAGGGGGTCATTTATTATATAGAAATACGTCTATGTTAGGCGTATTTCTGACACAGATTGTGGCGCAAAGGTCCTTAGCACTGCAATCTGCATATTTTTCCTGCTCATGCCAGGTCTAAAAAAGGATGGCGTCGGCAGGGAAAGGGATACAGTTATGGCGATCCAGTTATTGGATACCACCGCCATACATTGACCAGAAAACACCACTGCACAGTGACCGGGTAACACCGCCATACCGTGACCAGATAACATCTCTGTACAGTGACCGGATAACACCGCCATACCATGACTGGATAAAAGGGAATAAGAGGGCACAGTACAGGGAATGACTAGGGGCACTGAACAGGGTGTGGTAAGAGGGCACAATGCAGGGTATAAGGGGGCACAGTCACATGACCCTGTGACATTAGAAGGTCCTTATGGTGAATGCGGTTCATATGCCACAATAATGGGAGTCAGGAGTGAGACAGGGGTGTGATTATATGGCTAGAGATAAAAAAAAAAAAATTAACTGTTGGCCAGTACAGACACCAAAAATTAGCCAATAGGCATTCACTTGACAGCACAGAACCTTGGATTCTGTGGCTGGAGGTGCTTTAGGAGGTCACAGGATAAATATGTAACTGTCAGCCAGTACAGGCCCCAAAAATTAGGCATTCACCTGACATAGAAGGCCTTTTATGTTGCTGTATATACGTAAGGAGCGGCCCATTCTTTGTTCTGGGTGGTGGCGGATATGTGTGGGCTGGCATGAGGAAATTTATTTACACGTGGTCATCACAGATGTTGAATTCCTCTGAGATCCATGCCTCATTCATTTTAAAAATGTAAGGTAGTCCACACTGTCGCGAGCTAGGCGAGTGCGCTTATCGGTCACGATCCCCTCTGCTGTGCTGAACGTCCTTTCGGACAGGACACTTGACGAGGGGCAAGCCAAGAGTTCCATGGTAAATTGTGCCAGCTCTGGCCACAGGTCAAGCCTGCACACCCAATAAAGGGGTTCCTCGCTTCTCAGAGCGTCCACATCTGCTGTTAACCCGATGTAGTTAGACACCTGTCTGTCTAGGCGTTCCCTGATGCTGGATCCGGAAGGTGGCTGTGGATGGGTTCGCTGCAAGAATGATCTTATATCCGAAGTGACCAACACATCTTCAAACCGCCCTCTTTTTGTAGGAGCGGTAGGATTGGTACCCGCACCTGTTTCACTGTGTGTGGAAATTCCTCTGCCAGTGCCCGCAACAGCAGAATACAGCATCTATCACAGCAAGGCCTGGAAATGCTGCATTTTGACATCCCTCTGTGATGCTGGAAACATTTTGCCATTTTGTGTTTGTACCGGGGGTCTAAGTACGTTGCCACCCAGTACAGGTCCTTGGCTTTTATGCCCTATATGGCCTTTTCAGACTCCTGCTGACTTGTCTCAGATGGAGTAGCCCCCCTGAGAGTTCTGCCTGCTTCTCCTCCTTCTCTGCTGCTCTGTCTCTCCCTCTGAACTCCCCTCCTCTTCCTCTCTTGTGGGCACTCATGTGACACGTCATCATCATCACCTTCACCACTACTGACTTTAGAGATCTCGGAGTAGGCAGCAACAGCGGGGACCACACTCCTTGGGCTGATCTGGGTGGGGCGGCCGTTGCTACCTCCTCTTCCTCATCCGATGCCAAGAATGGCTGTGCGTCGGTAAGGTCTGGAAATGAATGGGAAAATAATTCATCTGACTCGAGTGGAGGGGCTATAGTGGAGGTGATGTCTTTGGGGGTGCACACAGCAAAGAGTGAGGAGGGTGTAGATACAGAGGATGAGCAAGCCACTCAACCAAACCTGGTGCACCCTTTGAAGTTATCGCACTCGCCTTCTCCTACTTCCCACTTATGCTCCGGCTTGGTGCACCTGCCCAACCCCTACCATCCCTGCGGAACGGTCTGCCTCTTCCTCTGCCTGTCATTTTTCTAAATGACCCTCTGCCTAGGTCCGTAGAGAAGAGCAGTATTTGTGGAAGAAGGTATATCGCAGCCCTCAATCAGTATTTGGTGGAAGAAGGTATATAGCAATAGCACCCCTTAATCAGTATTTATTGTAAGAAGGTATATGGCACCCCTCAATCAGTATTTGGCGGAAACGGGTATATGGCATCCCTCAATCAGTATTTTGTGGAAGCAGGTGTATCGCACCCCTCAATCAGTATTTGGTGGAAACAGGTATATAGCACCCCTCAATCAGTATTTGTCGGAAACAGGTATATAGCACCCTCAATCAGTATTTGTCGGAAACTGGTATATAGCACCACTCAATCACTATTTTGTGGAAGAAGGTATATCGCAGCCCTCAAGCAATTTTTTTTTGGGGGGGGGGGGGGCAACGGGTATATCACACCCGTTGCAATTAGTTACTCCAATAGCGTTTGTCCCTCTATCCAGCTACGGTATCGCAGCAGAACCGCACACAACTGCTACACAATACAAATACACTATAATATCATTTCTATGTTAGAAAGTATATCATACGTATATCACACCCCTCTATATCACACCTATCGATAGCACACCTATTACCAGTCCTTAAAAGTACTTTTGTGGCCCTGTTATGTGGGTCCACTCTCGCTGCAGGGGTGACATGACCCGGCGTCAACCCTCGATGTTGACATGGGGAAAGCCAGGAACTGCAGAGACGGAACCCAGCAATAGTGATCAGGGAAGTATGATTACCTCCGTGGGTCCTGCCTCTCTTAGGGGTTTTTAGAAAAACACTACATAGGTGAACAACCCTTTGAAGCTCTTTAAATTCCTTCTACTTTAAAGACCTAAAAGACAGATATGGGCATCATCATTAGTTCATACACTTTACCAAGGAGCATTGATAAAGCAGAGTGGATGAGAGTTAAAGGATAACTGTCATATATTTTTTTTTATTTGCTAGTTTATTAGAGCTAGACCCGTATACCTGAGTTAGTCTGTCAATGATTGCCAAAAGATCTGTAATTACCTTATAATAACCGCTTTCATTAATGTCTCCTGTCCCTTTCCACAGCTCCCTTAAAAGACTGTTGCTATGGCTTATCTTTCTCAGGTTAGGCTTCAGAGTGAGGAGGCGTGTCTCTCAGTAATCCAATCTGATTGGCTGGCAGGAAGCTGCTGTCTATAGCAAGTTTGTATGTGACCTGAGGGAATGCAGTTTTGGCCTCAGAGAACTGGCAGAAGGGCCCTCTTGAGAAGGTCCTCATATTGTAAATGTTTAAACAGCTGTAACTAAGGGAAAAACTCAAAGAAAACAGTGGTAAGTGAATAAACTAAAGATTACTTTATGCATAATGCTGCTGCTGCAGCAGTAACATATGCTAAAATTGATTTTTTGATGAAAATATGACAGTTATCCTTTAAGTGACGTATTCTAAAGGATTCTTTCATTACTCAGGAATGTGTTTTTTCACCATCTAATTTATAACACCTGCTAACACACAATATCGCAATTGCACAAAACGGATCATTTATCATCAAGCTCCATTCTATACCTCACTTTCCTAGACAAAGAGCCAGATAGCCCATATGTTTTGTTGCATGATGCTAAGAGATAGCAAGGGGAATTTTTCTACCTGGTACTAATCTGTATGTGGGAGTTGGAGGATCAGAAATTTGTCAGGCTTGAAAGTGTTTTGTGTTGTTTTCCAAAGGGAGTGTGAACAGATGACTGATTAAAAAAAGTAATGTTTCACTCGGAATATGAAGATTAAGAACTTTTATAGAAAAACATCTGTGTTATGTCAACATTTCGGTTAGCCAAGATAATGTTTGTAGAAAGCAAGGAGTACAGATGTAGTAGAGTTAGCACACATACTTTTATGAGACGTGTTCTCTAAACTAAACGCGTTAAACAAACACCTTCAATTGCTCTTCAATGGCTTTTGTTTCAAGATAACGCGATGAGTTAAGAAATTTAAGTTAAGAGTTTGAGTGTTAACCGTGCTACATCTGTAAGTGAAACGACTGTCATCCATTCAAAATAAGTTTCCCCACAGCACACAAGCAAATCCATAAAAGACTGATTATGTGGGTCTGACTGTTTGGATCCCCATGATTGTAGAGTGGAGGCCCCTCATAGTTGGGAACTTTCCATCTAAGAGGTTTTGTGTTTTAGAGCAGTGTTCCTCAATGCCAGTCCTCAGGGCCCATGATTTGAGATTATCCCACAGAATAAATACCTGGGGTAACTCCTGATGCATTGACAATAATTATATCACCTATTCAATGCTAAGGAAATCCTCAAAACATGACTGGCAGGTGGGCTCTGAGTACTGGAGTTGAGGAACACTGGTTTAGAGGACCCATCTTAAATACTGTATTTATGAAATTATAAATTCACAGTGAAGAACACACTATTGAGGACCTACATTTACTAGCTGGAATTAGGAGGCTTGAAGAGCACCTCCTCTCCATCTGCAGGACATTTCGGTGTTTGAAGGACCACAATGTTTTCTTGTTGTGTTGCAGTAAAGGCGAACATTTGTAGCGTATATGGCTGATTGCTGGAGTTTTAATCAGTGGGAAAAGTTGCGATCATCTTATTGTTGGGTATTTATCTGAGAATCAAGATATTGGAGGAATTTATTAAGCAGAATTCTGTCCTCACAAAGTCACAAAATAGGGCTTTTGCAACCTTTTTGAGGTCATTTGCGCAACACTTTTATGGCTTTTTGCATTTTTACACTACTCGCTCTAGCTTTGAAAAGTGGGTGGAAAAGTTGGCTTGGTTAGCTATGTTAAATGCGTTTTGTTCCAGATTTATGACTGGGACATTTTTTAAAAATTCACAAAAAAAGTTCCAAAATCATTCCAGTGGTCCTGAAAAAACGTAGCATTTGTAGACAAAGTGTTAGGTACAAAGATGAGCCAAATTCAACAAACAGTGGGTGCACAATATATAGGGCACCGGCCCTTTTGAGCCATATCACGGATGCGGACCCATGCACTACTTTTTTGCAGTGCAGACCGTCGGATGTGGATCGCAAACCTCATTCAAGTAAATGGGTCCTGTGTCCACATGCTGCAGTCCTACGGTCGGTGCCCATGCATTGAGGAACGCAATCTGCTGTCCGCAGCGCTGGCCCGGCCGGCACACATTTGTGTTCTTGAGCCCTTATACTGCAGATTTGCCATGGATTTTACTCTATGCATTGCAAAGGTGAAAATCTGTAGCAGATTTAAAATCCACACCGCATGTCACGTTATGCTTGGATATTGTTGTGGAATAATTTGTAGATTTAAAAATATATATCTCATCTAGAGATGAGCGAATTTCATATTTTGAAATTCGTTTGCGGTTCGTTTTGTGGTATTTTGTGAATTGCATTATGGATTTCGTTACCACGGACCATAACTCAATTCCTTTAAAGGCATTCCGTTATTAATTCCGTCATAATAGAAGTCTATGGGCTGCCTAACGGATCCGTCCTGTTTCCGTTATGCAGGAGAGGACTGCATAACGGTATGCATTCCGTCATAGAATTACCTTATGGTCCGTGGTAACAAATATTCCAGGCAGACAACTTACAATTTCTGATTTTCTTGCACTTCTACTAGAACGTATACAGATATGGAGCATTAGACTGTAAGGATCCATTGTGGATTTTTTGCAGCAGAATTGCATGAGGAAAATTGGCAGCATTTTTCAGTAGCAAAGAAGTGGATGAGATTAGAGATGAGCGAATTTCATATTTTGAAATTAGTTTGCGGTTCGTTTTGTGGTACTTAGTGAATTGCGTTATGGATTCTATCAACTTGGCAGAAGAGTAAAAATTCAGGAGATATATTTACTGGTGATTTGGTATTGAGAAGGAAGAATCAATACATGATTAAAAGCTATTTTTTCAAGTCATATTTTGACCATTTTGAGATGCTTCACATTAATTGCACCACTTCTAATACTAATATAATGTGAACTATAAAGTTAAAAAAACTATGTCACAACTCTACAGTTGGTGGTCAGATGGTGTGGCCAGATGCCAAAATCTAAAAAAGTTCAGCTCTTAGGTTGGCTATACACTTTGGAGCATTCCCTCAGCCAACAGCTATTCCTCCCAACCCCTACACACACATGAATAAAGATGGCCTTGCAGTTCGCCCGGCAGTCGTTTCGCGGCGAACTTTGCTTGTTCGCGGTTCGCCAAACAGGCGAACATATGGCGATGTCCACCGGTGCCATATTCTTTTGCATTGTGCCGAACTTTGACCCATGACACATCCATCAGGTGGGACAGGACAGCCAATTGAGACGTTTCAGCCCATGGACACACCCCCTACCCTATAAATAAACCCGATCTGGACGCCATTTTACATTCAGTCTTTTGCCAGTGTAGGGAGAGGTTGCTGTGTGAAGCAGGGACAGACTGTTAGAGACCAAACGCTAGCTAATAGGGCCACAGAAGTCCTTTTAAGGACCGGTATAGGTGTGCTATCGATAGGTGTGACATACTGAGGGGTGTGATATACTTATAATATACTTTCTAACATAGAAATTATATTATAGTGTGTTTGTATTGTGCAGCATTTGTGATAAACCAGTGAACCATTTGTGATAAATTGCAACTGTTGTGATAAACCAGTTGCCCCCCTAAAAACTTATTGAGGCAGGGGTGTGATATACCTATAATATAATTTATATATAGTGCATTTGTATTGTGCAGCATTTGTGTGCGGTTCTGCTGAGATACTGCAGCTGTACAGAGGGAAAACGCTATTGGAACAACTAATTGCAACTGGTGTTATATACCTGTTGTTGCCCCAAAATAAACTGATTAAGGGGTTTGAGATACCTGCTTCCATAAATACTGCTCTTCTATAGGGACTTTGTCACAGGGTCATTTTGGAAAAAACAGACATAGAAAGAGACAGGCCAATCCGGAGGGGTGGTAGGGGTCGGGCAGGTGCACCAGGCCGGAGCCTAAGTGGGAAGTTGGAGAAGGTGCGTGCGATTACGTCAAAGGATGCACCGGAGTTGGTTAAGTGGCTCACTCAGCCTTTCGCTTCTACACCCTCCTCATCCTCTGTATCTGCACCCTCCTCACTCTCTGCTGTTTGCACCCCCAAAGACACCACCACCATAGCCCCTCCACTCGAGTCAGAGGAATTATTTTCCCATCAATTTCAAGACCTTACCGATGCGCAGCCATTCTTGGCATTGGATGAGGAACAGGAGGTAGCAACGGCCGCCACCCAGAGGTCTGACAACAGTACCCAGATCAGTCCAAGGAGGGTGGTCCCCGATGTTGCTGCCTACTCCGAGATCTCTAATGTCTGTGTTGGTGAAGGTGACGAGGATGATGTGTCAATGGACATCACGTGGGTGCCCACAAGAGAGGAAGAGAAGGGGTTCAGAGGGAGAGACGGAGCAGCAGAGAGGGAGGAGGAGAAGCAGGCAGAACTTGCAGTGCACAGGAGCCAAAAAGCAGACTGCAAATGTATCTGGAGCGAGCCATCCACCATGCACAGTCGCATCTTGCGCTCCCAGAACTGCCGGCACATGGCTCCGCAGTGTGGTTTTTTTTTTTTTACTTGTCAGCTGCTGACAATAGTATTGCCATTTGCAGCCTGTGCTGTCAATGCATAAGTTGCGGTAAGCCCAACACTCGCCTAGAGACGACCGCCTTAAGAAGGCACCTGGCCTCTCTTTACCGAGTCCATTGGGAGCAACACAGTCAGAACCCACAAAGCCACACTCCCAGCGCTCCACGTCCTGCCTCTTCTCCTCTCTCCTCCCATTTGTCCTCCACTCCACTTTCCACCGTGCTGTCGTCGCGTTCATCTGGCAAAAGGCAGGCTTCCGTGGCCCAAATGTTCAAATGCAAAAAGTTGATGACGCCGGATAACCCTCTTTCCCAACGGCTGACTGCCAACTTGTCGGAACTGGTAGCCTACCAACTACTGTCATATAAACTGGTGGACTCGGAGGCCTTTAGAAAATTTGTGGCCATTGGCACACCGCAATTGAAGGTCCCCAAAGGAAATATTTCTCCCAGAAGGGCATCCCAGAGCTATATGGCCCTGTTCAGCGGCAAGTGAATGTATCTCTGACACACAGCGTCGGTGCCAAGATACATCTAACCACAGACACGTGGTCTAGCAAACACGGGCAGGGAAGGTACATAACTTTTACTGCCCACTGGGTGAACCTTCTGACGGCCGTCAAGCATGTAACCTGTGGCACCCGTGTGGATTTGGTGATACCGCCACGGATTACATGCAGGCCTCCTCCTACTCCATCCTTCATCTCCTCCTTGGCTGACTCCTTTTCCACTAGTACCGCCTCTTCCGCTGCACCCCCCCGCTTCTCCAGAACCTATTCGACGTGCCAGCTGAGACGTTGCCATGCTGTGCTGCGGCTGTTGTACCTGGAAGCCAAGAGCCACACCGGACCTGCACTCTTTTCAGCTCTGCTGTCACAGGCCGATCAGTGGCTAACCCCGCTCAATTTGGCAGTTGGTAAAACATATCCGCCACCACACAGAACACATAATGGTCCTTGTCTAATGTAAATAAAGCTGCATAAAATGACTTTTCGGTCCGGTGAATGCCTAATGTTTGGGACCTCGGAGGAATTCAACACCTGTGATGACCACGTGTTATCGAATTTCAACTATTATCATTTGGTTTTTTTTCAAGAGGGGGGATTTCGTTTGCCATGTTTTAATCCAATTTTATATTTTTGGTCCTTTTAAACAAATATATTTGACATACAGTACAGACCAAAAGTTTGGACACACCTTCTCATTCAAAGAGTTTTCTTTATTTTCATGACTATGAAAATTGTATATACAGACTGAAGGCATCAAAACTATGAATTAACACATGTGGAATTATATACATAACAAAAAAGTGTGAAACAACTGAAAATATGTCATATTCCAGGTTCTTCAAAGTAGCCACCTTTTGCTTTGATTACTGCTTTGCACACTCTTGGCATTCTCTTGATGAGCTTCAAGAGGTAGTCACCTGAAATGGTTTTCACTTCACAGGTGTGTCCTGTCAGGTTTAATAAGTGGGATTTCTTGCCTTATAAATGGGGTTGGGACCATCAGTTGCGTTGTGGAGAAGTCAGGTGGATACACAGCTGATAGTCCTACTGAATAGACTGTTAGAATTTGTATTATGGCAAGAAAAAAGCAGCTAAGTAAAGAAAAACGAGTGGCCATCATTACTTTAAGAAATGAAGGTCAGTCAGTCCGATAAATTGGGAAAACTTTGAAAGTGTCCCCAAGTGCAGTCACAAAAACCATCAAGCGCTACAAAGAAACTGGCTCACGTGCGGACCGCCCCAGGAAAGGAAGACCAAGAGTCACCTCTGCTCCGGAGGATAAGTTTATCCGAGTCACCAGCCTCAGAAATCGCAGGTTAACAGCAGCTCAGATTAGAGACCAGGTCAATGCCACACAGAGTTCTAGCAGCAGACACATCTCTAGAACAACTGTTAAGAGGAGACTGTGTGAATCAGGCCTTCATGGTAGAATATCTGCTAGGAAACCACTGCTAAGGACAGGCAACAAGCAGAAGAGACTTGTTTGGGCTAAAGAACACAAGGAATGGACATTAAACCAGTGGAAATCTGTGCTTTGGTCTGATGAGTCCAAATTTGAGATCTTTGGTTCCAACCACCGTGTCTTTGTGCGACGCAGAAAAGGTGAACGGATGGACTCTACATGCCTGGTTCCCACCGTGAAGCATGGAGGAGGAGGTGTGATGGTGTGGGGGTGCTTTGCTGGTGACACTGTTGGGGATTTATTCAAAATTGAAGGCATACTGAACCAGCATGGCACGCATGCAGCGGCATGCTATTCCATCTGGTTTGCGTTTAGTTGGATCATCATTTATTTTTCAACAGGACAATGACCCCAAACACACCTCCAGGCTGTGTAAGGGCTATTTGACCATGAAGGAGAGTGATGGGGTGCTGCGCCAGATGACCTGGCCTCCACAGTCACCGGACCTGAACCTAATCGAGATAGTTTGGGGTGAGCTGGACCGCAGAGTGAAGGCAAAAGGGCCAACAAGTGCTAAGCATCTCTGGGAACTCCTTCAAGACTGTTGGAAGACCATTTCAGGTGACTACAGCAGTAATCAAAGCAAAAGGTGGCTACTTTGAAGAACCTAGAATATGACATATTTTCAGTTGTTTCACACTTTTTTGTTATTTATATAATTCATAGTTTTGATGCCTTCAGTGTGAATCTACAATTTTCATAGTCATGAAAATAAAGAAAACTCTTTGAATGAGAAGGTGTGTCCAAACTTTTGTCCTGGCCTGCAGTAAAATTGATATCTATTGACCGTCTAATATACCTCCGGCCACTTGATCTTTTTTGTACGGTGAATGCATACATTTTGGGGCCTATAATCTAATTGGCCAACAGAAAAATTGTTATATGGTGACCACCTAATGTACCTCCAGCCACATTATCAATTGTTCTTTTCTGTACGGTGAATGTATAATTTTTGGGGCCTGTAGTCTAATAGCCTGCCGTAAAATTGATATCCATTGACCGTCTAAAATACCTCCAGCCACATAATCACTTGATCTTTTCTGTACAGTGAATGTCTAATTGTTGAGGCCTCGGAGGAATTCAACACCTGTGACGACCACATGTTATCGAATGCAACCTATTATCATTTGGGGTTTATTCAAGGGGGGGATGTTTTTAATCAAATTTTATATTTTTAGTTCTTTTAAACATATGTATTTGACATGTATTTGTACTGGCCTGCAGTAAAATTTATATCCAATGACTGTCTAATATACCTCCAGCCACAGAATCACTTGATGTTTTCTGTCCGATGAATGCCTAATGCCATAATAAAAAATTTCTAGGCTCCAGCATGGCACATTTTTGAGTCACCCTTTAAGGCTACTTTCACACTAGCGTTCGGGCGGATCCGTTCTGAACGGATCCGCTCATATTAATGCAGACTGTGGCTCCGTTCAGAACGGATCCGTCTGCATTATAACTTAGAAAAAATTTCTAAGTGTGAAAGTAGCCTGAGCGGATCCGTTCAGACTTTACATTGAAAGTCAATGGGGGACGGATCCGCTTGAAGATTGAGCCATATGGTGTCATCTTCAAGCGGATCCGTCCCCATTGACTTTCATTATAAGTCGGAACGGATTCGCTCGCCTCCGCACGGCCAGGCGGACACCCGAACGCTGCTTGCAGCGTTCAGGTGTCCGCTCACTGAGCGGAGCGGAGGCTCAGCGCTGGCAGACGGATGCATTCTCAGTGGATCCGCCTCCACTGAGAATGCATTAGGGCCAGACGGCTGCGTTCAGGGCCGCTTGTGAGCCCCTTCAAACGGAGCTCACGAGCGGACACCTGAACGCAGGTGTGAAAGTAGCCTTAGACACATAAAAATGGCCCCTGATTAAAATACATATTTTTTTGTCACTGTCCATGTTTTGGGACGATTTGTGCACTTCTTGTAAGTATTTGGTGGCTGCAAATATGACCTGAAGGCTTTTCAGGTTTGCCTGCCATTAAAATAAATGGGGCCCGCCGTGAGCTTGCGGTTCGCGAACATTTGATCGCGTTCGCAAATCGTCCCGGCTGATGTTTGTCCATCACTACACATGAACGCTTGGCTTAGTCAATCATGCATGTCTTCTCAATTGGGAGAGGGACATAAGCCGCTGCCAGATACCTCTTATTGTGGCTTATCTCCCTTGAGAACAAAAGTATTGGATCTGTTGAAACCCAACCCAGGGACATCAATTTGGCACGTGCACGGGCGCAGAGAGTAAGGGGGCGCCTAGGCAATTCAGTGATTTACATAGTGGAGCAGGGGGCCAAAGTTTTGGGCCGAACCTATGCGTGTTATCCTGGCAGTCCCCTGGTATTCTCCCTTTTACTCCTATACAGGGATCTGGATTATCTGCAGTGGAGCCACCAAACTACCACTATACCTCCTGGAGTAATCATGGGTTTAGAGACACTGGTGCAGAGCACAGAAGAGTCAGACAGAATCATAGTCGGGGACAAGCCAAGGTCAAGGAAGGCAGAGTATAAACTATACCAGGAATCGGCAGCATCCAACGCTCCAGGTGTTCTGAAACTTCTACTCCCAGAATCCTTTCACTTCTATGGGAGTTACAAGAACAGCTGAGTAGGTGTGCATGTTTCACAGCAGCTGGAGTGCCGAAGGTTGCTGATCCCTGAGCTATATGATAAACGGTTTGAGGTCAGGGTAGGCGGCGAAGAGTCAGTATTGAGGTCAAGCATAGGTCAGGCTATGAAGGTTCAGAATCCGGTAAATGGGCATAACGTCTTACATTGGCAGATGACGGAATACAGCACACCTTTCCAGGAACTTGGCAAGCTAAGGAAAATAATGCTCTGGCACCCTCCTATAGGGTGAGGTACCTTAAGCACCCCAGGGCTTGCCAGCCACTGGCTGGGGAAAATTAGTTTGTGTGCTTTGGCCCTTTAAGAGCCAGAGTGTGCTCGCGCACTGTACATACCCAGAAAAGAGACCAAGCTGGCAAGGAGGGAGCAGATGGCGGGTCCGTGCTGTCAGGAAGCGGAGACCTAGAAACCTGCAGCGGACACAGACCATCGCTGCAAAAAGAAGGCCTTAATGTTACAAGTTCTAGCCTTGCAATTATTTTTAACCCTATAAGCATATGAACATAAGCTGCTTTTCAACAACTCGTTTCATTTTCAACGATCAATAGAATTACTTTCTCAGTGTCTTTTGAATACTACTTTTGTGACTTGTGGAACTGACAAGTAACGGACATCTCCCACAGGAGTAAAATGGTTGCTCTGATTTCTGTTGGAGCTTAAAGGGGTTGTCCAGCTTGTTTCAACAGCATCCTGTACCTATGGAAAAAACAACTCTCATCTGCTCCCCAATGCTACGTTCCAGCTCCCTTCGCTGGCTTTCTAGTCCATATCTGGAAACTTCCTCACAGAAGGGATCACGTGCGCCACTGCAGCCAGTGGCTGGCCTCAGCGGTGATGTGTCCCCAAGCAGCAGGTCACTGCTGAGGCCAACCATTGGGTGTGGCAGCACATGTGACCCCCATCTATCCAGACGTTGACAGACATGGACCGGAGAACCAGTGAAGAGAGCCAGGGAGTCGGAACAGAGTGTCAGGGAGCAGGTGAGTATGTTTTATTCCACAGGTTCTGTAGGCTGGGGTGCAAATTTAAAAAAAAAGCTGGACATCCCGTTTTTGACCCAAGCCATGTACTTTATGTGACTCTCATACACCAGATAATGCATGGCAGGAGACTTATATCAATGCTTTTTTACTCTTGTAATAGATCTTCACTTGTCTAGAAGAATACATTGAAGACATAGTCAATTAGTGTAAACTAAATGTAAGCTAAACCAGTGAGCTCAGGAGATAATAAAAGGAACCAAGACTAGATAAATAAAATGATTATAAAGGTGTCATAAAATCAAGCTGTATTTACAATCTCAGATCTTCCAATGTGTTTCGAAACGCTGTGCGATTCACATATTTTCCATTTCTAGTCAAGTACAAAGTACATCCTGCAGTTTGATGTCAGCGGGGACGTTTAGAAATATAATTTGAGAACAAAAGCATTTGAAACTATGATGATCAAAATACAAATGTACTTTGAATTAGAATAAACAGGAAATTTACAACTCATGCTCCACCTGATGCTGGAAACACTAATGCGGAATGTGGACTGTAGCCGAATAGGCTGAATGTTAATATTTATAGGACTTTAATCCACAGACGACATCAGCCATATATATACGGCGCTGCCACCAAAGGGTTTCTGCTGTCTGCCATATATGTACACTACAGTGAAGTTGCAGGCTCAGGAGCTGAGTTCTCACCATCCACAGAAGGTGTCAGCTGTAATTATTACCAGCCGTTTACCCCCTTAGATGCCACGGTCAGTAGCGACTTCAGTATCTAAGTGGTTAGAAGGAGCTCATCAGCTCTCCCTGCTAGAGGAAGATTCTAGCTCTGTCACCTCATCAGCTTCCCCCCCAACTAGAGACAGAGTCTCACTCTAAAAACCCCTGTAAGGCTACTTTCACACTGGCGTTTCTGGGTCCGCTTGTGAGATCCGTTTCAGGGCTCTCACAAGTGGCCCAAAACGGATCAGTTCATCCCCAATTCATTCTGAATGGATAAGGATCTGTTCAGAATGCATCAATTTGGCTGCGTTTGGTCTCCGTTGCGTTTTTTAGACGGTCACTAAAATGCAGCTTGCAGCGTTTTGGTGTCCGCCTGATGATGCGGAGCCTAACAGATCCGTCCTAACTTACAATGTAAGTCAATGGGGACGGATCCGTTTTTCACTGACACAATATGGTGCAATTGAAAACGGACCCGTCCCCCATTGACTTTCAATGTAAGTCAAGACGGATCCATTTTAACTTAGACTTTTTTTTTATGAATAATGCAAACGGATCCGTTATGAATGGATACAAGCGTTTGCATTATTGGTGCGGTTCCGTCTGTGCAGATACAAGGCGTATCCGCACCAAATGCAAAAGTAGCCTAAAAAGGGGTTGTCTCACTTCAGCAAATGGCATTTATCATGTACAGAAAGTGAACACAAGGCACCTACTAATGTATTGTGATTCTCCATATTGCCTCCTCTGCTGGCTTGATTCATTTTTCCATCACATTAAACACTGCTTGTTCCCATGGTTACAGCCACCGCTGCAACGCAGAAATTAGGTGGCCGGGATGGCAGCTGCTGTGCATGCTGTCCTTGGTCCTGGCCACCAGAAAGGCTGGCGCTTTTTCAAATAGTGTGCAAGCACGACCACAACTGCTGGATTGCAAGGTGGTCATAACCCCTGGAAACAAGCAGTGTATATTGTGATGGAAAAACAAATCAAGCCAGCAGAGGAGGCAATATGGACAATCACAATACATTAGTAAGTGCCTTGTATTCACTTTCTCTACATGATAAATGCCATTTGCTGACGTGAGACATCCCCTTCAGACAGAGCAGAGGAGGAGGCTCCTACTGCAGCCAGTTGTCTTATAGCTAGACACAGGACTGTGTGTAGGAATGGAGAAATGACAGAGATGTTATTTCTTTATAGATTTCTCATATACTTCAGAGTTTTAACTATGAGGCAAAATGGGACCAATGAAAAGAAGGCGATGAATGAACTGCCGGAGTATATATTCTTTTTATTTTTTGTGCATTTTCTGTGTTTATTGTTCCTTTAAGTCCCAACCCTCTGTGTAAATATCATAGAAATTATAATGATGTAGAGACTATTGATTTTCTAAATGATATCCACAGGAATTTATTTCCACATATGACTCTTTGATAATTTTTAAAAAAATACCTGATATGTCCCTGATAGGTCCCTTAATGGATTAGTGCAGTAGAAACATTCGTTACGCGCCATTTTAACACAAGGAGCTATGTATATTCAGGGCTGCATTAATTCAGTGTAATTTAATTAGATGGCCGGCTCAGCTCGCAGTATTTTTAGATGACCTGTGATGCAGACTCTATTTTTATCTGCCGTGCTGTCTATATGGAGTGGGATGACTGCCAACTCTGTGCAGATGTGCCCAATCGTCTATACCACTGTAACTCTAAGTGAGCAAATACCGGACCTTTACTAATTATATCTAATTATCTGTTCAGGTCAGAAACGTACAGTAGGTCGGTATTAAAGTGCAGGTAGACAGACCGCACCTTTAGGGAGATTAATACATGTTATCCTTCTCTGCTGTTGTAGGGTAGTGAAGAGACTCTCGGTGCTCATGTGTAGTACAAGAGTTAATGTCAGCTTCCCTGGTGGTCTAGGGTAGTGAAGAGATTTGTGTCAGCTTTTCTGGTGGTCTAGGGTAGTGGAATTAGGAATCCCTGGTGGTCTAAGGTAGAGAAGGGATTAATACCTGCTTTCCTGGTGCTCAAGGGTAGTACAGCAGTTAATGTCAGCTTCCCTGGTGCTCTACAGTAGTGAAGAGATTTGTCAGCTTTTCTGGTGGTCTAGGGTAGTGGAATACTTAATGTAAGCATCCCTGGTGTCTAGGGTAGAGAAGGGATTAATACCTGCTTTCCTGGTGCTTAATGGTAGTAGGGGAGTTAATGTCAGCTTCCCTGGTTGTCTACGATAGGGATTGGATAAATGTGAGTTTTCTGGTGGTCTAGGGTAGTGACATACAGTAGTTAATGTAAACATCCCTGGTGTCTAGGGTAGAGAAAGGATTAATACCTGCTTTCCTGGTGCTCAAGGGTAGTACAGGAGTTAGGGTCCATTCACACATCCGCAAAATGGGTCTGGATCCGTGATGCAATGCTGCGGAATGGACCTGGACCCATTCATTTTCTATGGCGCCGGAAAAGATGTGGACAGCACACAGTGAGCACTACGGACTTCTCTAAGTTCGCCAAGCACAGCACCATACATAGTACAGCGGCTGGGGCTGAGGTACTCCTAATCCCCGTGACCGATGAACCTGTTGTCACTTGGCCTAGGAAAAGCTGCGAGAAGGATGGGGTGCTGACAGGAGTGCCAGTGCCTTCTCAAACAGGGTGTCGGACCCTTAATGATCAGATACTGAAGACCTATCCTGAGGAGAGGTCATCAATATCAAAATCTAAAAAAAAAACTTTAACAGCTTCTCGACATTGGACTAGTTACTGTTATATTGGGGGACGGGTGGATGATCTACCATGTTGTGTAACACTTTGGTTCAGATGTTTTTCTGTGATAGTCCCCATGTATATCTTGTTTCACTGTTTTATAGCCCTTTGACTGTTCGAACATTCAGTCACTATGGAATTTATGCTACATGGGTCTCAAAGGCACAATAAGTGTGAAACTGGCCGTTTCAATGTAGCACAATTCAACATGTATTGTACTACATTAAAACAGGAATTAGACCCTGAAATGTTGAAGTCCCTGTACTGGGACAAAAATTAAAAAGTGAAAAAAGTAAAGGAAAAAAAGGTGTTTTATAAAAATAAAAGTTTACAGTAAAAAAAAATGGCCCTTTCTCTTCATCAAGAGATTTTTTAATAAAAAAATTAAAACAAATTAATAAAAATAGACATATTAGATATTGCTGCGTCCATAACAAGCGGCTCTATGAAAATATCACATGATCTACCTCCCTTGGGTGAAAAAAAATTAAAACATAAAAACTACCCAAACAGCCATGGGTCACCTTGCCCCAAAAAAGTGTAATATTGAACGATTAAAAAATCTTATGTACCCAAAAATGGTAACAATAAAAATGTAAACTCTACCTGCAAAAAACAAGCCCCTTCACAGGACGATTAGCAGAAGAATAAAAAAAATATGACTTTCAGAAAATGCTTTATTATGTAAAACTAAAACAAAAAATAAAAATAGGCATATTTGGTTTGTTGCGTCTGTAAAAACCTGCTCTTTAAAAAAAAAAAACACATGATCTATCCTGTCAGGTTAATGCCTTTAAAAATATAAAAATGGTGACAGAACAGCCATTTTTTTTTTGTTACCTTGCCTCTTGAAAAGCATAATATCGAGCAATCAAAAATCATATGTACCTGAAAATAGTACCCAAAAAACTGTCACCTTATCCCGTAGTTTCCAAAATGGGGTCACTTTTTGGGAGTTTCTACTGAAGGGGTGCATCAGGGGGGCTTCAAATGCAACATGGCAACTTAAAATTATCCCAATGAAATCTGCCCTCCAAAATCCATATGTTGCTCCTTCTGCTCCCTGCCTTGTGCCCATACAGCACTTTATGACCACATATGGTGTGTTTCTGTAAACTGCAGAATCAGGGTAATAAATATTGAGTTTTGTTTTGCTGTTAACCCTTGCTGCCTTACAGAAAACAATGGATTAAAATATGCAAAAATAAATTTTGAAATTGCTCTTCTATTTTCTTTTAACCCCTTAGTGCTATTTGACATGTATACTCATCATGGAGCACTGCTACTTGGTGCTCCATGACGAGTATACACGTCATGGCATTAAACTGTCACCATACAGACTAACCAATTACACGATCCTTATGCCGGCTGAAAGGTTCTGATCCCCACAGTCCATGACTGTGGGGATCAGAACCTTGTTAAATATATAAAAAGAAAATCCAGCGGGAGCACCAACCTGAAAAGTGGGTGCAAAATCCAAGGGGGATAACGGCAGTCCCCAATAGTATAATCGAAGAAATAGGACTGCACTCCGGATATTGATGAAAAAATCAAGTGGTTTTATTCACCCATATTATGGCAAATCTTGCTTTTTTTTTTTTTTTTTGATGAAAAAATCAAGTGGTTTTATTCACCCATATTATGGCAAATCTTGCGACGTTTCAGCTCTTGCGAGCCTTTCTCAAGCATAGAGTAAGTGAAAGTGAACACATATAAAGCGTTACAAAAAGTGCTACACCCATCAGGGTGTGGTTACAATCAACTTAATTACAGACATGTGTTACAATTTTAAAGTGCATGTTTGACATAGTAACTAGTGGAATACGTTTTTTTCATATCAGGATATAATTCCTTTACATACAGAATAAAAATATATCCAGGATCAGTGTTCCAGTTAGAATCATAAAGTGTTATAAACATACTGAATAGGGATCCCAGGAGAAGACTCAGCAAGCCATGGAGCCCACATATACCATCATGTATCTTTAGCGTCTCGGTCTCATCAATGCGCATGCCCAGAGTGACGACATCATGTGAGTCGCCGTGTAAGATTGGTGCGCATGCGTTCTATCCAGTAACATCTCGCCGCACCATCTTGGTTAATGGAAAATAGCCCCAAGTGACAGCTCTGCGCCCATCATATAGATGGTAGCTAAACGGAGTAAATATCCTTTCTAAAATCCTTGATACAATGTGCGAAAAAATATTTAAATATAGTGAGATGAACACGGTGCTGGGCCCTCAATGGCTATGGCCCATGGTCATCTCAGTATATTGATAAAGTAAATTTAAAGTGCACGGCGGCACTTAAAGGGTGAACCAGTGTGTCCTACCGGTACCCAGGATTGGTTGTCAGTTGCTTCAACACACGATGATCCAGTAGACGTTCTTCCTGTATGGATGGTCGGATGAACCAAAAGGGGGATAATAACGGGCTGACAGTTTACCACATGTGTGTAGGGTCCCTGAGGAAATCCTATAACTGTCTAGCCAGTACCCTAGTAACTAGAAATGTGTTAGCAACCTGACCACAGGGCACTCGTCCTTGAAAGGACGACCCTGTCCGGAACCTTTCCCTAATTCTATAAACTATATGTCCCTAATTAATGCATGAGCATTGTCCCTACACGCATGTTTCACTGCCAGGACATTAGGCAGTTCATCAGGAGAGATGATATAATAGTGAAAATAGGTCAATCACAGATGAAGTGAGAAAGACCTGATGACCAGAGATGACACAATCAGTCAAAAGTGGTCAGTAGGTGCACAAAGATAATCGGCTCCTCTGTGGGCAACCCCATAGATGGAGGGGTTTAGGAATATGCAGTAAACCGATATGTGTAGCTGCATATGGGACGCCAACTAACCTGGCGTTCATTCCTGGTTTAAATAGCCCAGTTCCCGCTGCTGGTGACGTCAGTGAGACACGTCAGGTGACGCAGCGCTCGCCCGCACGTAAGCGTCGCGCATGCGCACAACTCAGAGTTGAAAACGAGGCTTGGTGCGCAGAACAAGTGCCTGATGCGAAACGCACTTTTGCGCATGCGCGAACTCGCATCAGATGTCGCGAGATCGCGGAAGCAAATACCAAAAACAGGAGAAGTTAGAGGCGACTCAGGTCCTTGATATTTCGTAGTCTGCATATGATGTACCTACAATCGGACAAGTGTAGGTACAGCCAAGCATGTTAAGCCACAATCTGCTCTGATTTTTGATATTTGGGGCTATTCTTCCCATATGAGGTCGGAACTGCTGACGGATAGTGAAAGAACACACCACGACAAGTTAGATAAGATAGTCACAAGAGATAAGATATTATCCCATGTGGGCTCTTGGTCAATATAAGTAAATTATCTATAGCCTAACGTTGCAATATTATGGTGCCGTTGATTTATCAAATGGGTATTCAGACCACACATATGTGTTAGAAAGTATCTGTGTCAGGTGTTTTTAAAGATAGCAGCAATTGGCAGGAATAGATGGATGATCACTTAAATATCAGTATTACCTACGAGAACGAAAACACAGGCAGTTTAATAAGGATTTAGCCGAATTTAAAGAGAATAAGGCCTACTCCGTTTTGAAGGAAGGGATCCCTAAAGAAGTAACTTCAGAGATTTCTACCACTGATACCGAACTTTCGGACAGTGAGAGAGAGTCTGGGGGTAATTCTAACCGAAATAAATCAAGAAATTTCAATAAAAGAGGGAGAGGTAGGGGGAGAGGCAGAGGTACAACCGGTCCAAATAAAACCGGTTTTTTAGACCAGGGTGTGAGCTACCCGTTAAGGAACCGCCCCATCACACGGGAACCATCGGGCCCGAAATAATAAACCTTTCCAGCCATACCCTTACCCATAGCGAAATGGCAATATTATCGAAGGGGCTGTCATTTGTCCCCACCCGCCACTATGATATGTTCACTTGGGTCAAAGACCTCCATCTGTTTATACGAAAGCTCAGGTGGCATAAACATTTTAAGATTGCCGAAAAGAAGAGGTGTCAGACTTTAGGCATACCAACAGAGATTTTGAGGGATGTAGAGCTGCTGCATAGCTTGGCAGATGACGTACACACTTTGCGGGGAGTTGGCCCATTCACCCCTCTACGTAACAAAAGCAATAAAATGCCACCTACTGGTGACGTTTCATGTGTAGACGTCTTTCTACAGCTTGTCAGTGCTGATTTGATGTCCAAAGAGTATCCTCAACAATACAATAATTGTTCATCTGAAGAACATCGTGCTATTAAGTCCCTGAAAGAGGACAAGGATATAGTCATCAAATCATCTGATAAGGGTGGAAATACGGTTATTATGAATCGACCAGATTATTTATCTATGTGTGAGCATATTCTGAAAGACAGTAATAGTTACCAGTTATTGACGTCCAATCCTACGGCATCATATGTAGTTGAACTACGGGAGATTCTCCTGGCTGGGAAAGCGGAGAATCTTATTTCACAAGAGGAGCTGGACTTCATGTTTCCTAGGCACCCCGTTATGGCCACGTTTTACAGTCTCCCCAAGGTCCATAAAGGCCTAAGACCACTCAAGGGGAGACCAATCATCGCCGGTATCGGGAGTATTTGCCAAAATATAGGGATATACGTGGACCAGATCCTCATGCCCTTTGTGACTGCACTCCCCTCATACACCCGCGACACGATGGATCTTCTGAAGCGGGTGGAGGGGATCTATATTGAAGATCATTCCTTACTGATGAGTATAGATGTGGAGGCATTGTATTCCTCCATACCTCATGAGGCGGGCCTTAGGGCCGTTAGTCACTACCTGAGTATGCGAGGACAACAATATTTGGCGCACAATGCTTTTGTTTTGCGGTTACTTCAATCCCTGTTGACGCATAATTTCTTCACCTTCGACGGTCGCGTTTACCACCAGCTCAGGGGCACGGCCATGGGTTGTTCCTGTGCGCCGTCTTATGCCAATCTGCTCCTGGGCTGGTGGGAGGCGACCGTGGTTTTTGGGGAAGGTGAATCGATGACCGGGCCCATCACATTATGGGCCCGGTACATCGATGACATTCTGATTGTCTGGAATGCGGGCACTCTGGATTTCAAAAGGTTTGTGGACTCTCTTAACAATAATAGTATCGGTCTCCGTTTTACCTACGAGATTGGCGAGAGTTCACTGCCTTTTCTAGATGTCCGCATTTCCAAGAACCCTGGTGGTGAGCTCTCCACAACTGTTTTCCGCAAGACCACTGCTACAAACTCTGTCTTACACTGGCAGAGTAGCCACCCTCTGCCACTAAAGAGGGGAATACCTTATGGACAGTATCTGCGTTTACGCAGAAACTGTTCTGAGGAACAAGAATTCCTACGGCAAGCAGCAGACCTCCGGCAAAGATTCAGGGCCAGGGGTTACCCCGATTTGGTTTTGAGAGGAGCCTTCTGGAGGGCAAAGAATACTCCAAGAGAGACACTACTTATCCCTAAAATTAAACAGGAAAGTGACAGGAAGGTGAGATTTATCACAACTTTTGATGGTTCCGCAAAGGAATCAAAAGAGATTCTAAAACGACATTGGCCCATTTTACTCATGGACCCTGATATCCGGGAAGTCCTGCACGAACATCCACAGGTGACCTTTAGGAAGGGACAAAGTCTTAAAGATCTTTTGGTGCATAGCCATCTTGCACCACCAGTGAAGCCAAGTATGTGGCTTGGACGACAGCCTGTGGGTTGTTTTAGATGCAGTGGGTGCGTGGCCTGCAGTAACATAAGCCCAGGAAAAACTTTTTATAGTACAAACCTTAAACGAAACTTTGAGATTAGAAATTTCATCTCTTGCAGAACTGTTGGGGTGATATACAAAATCACTTGTGTTTGCCACATGGAGTACATTGGGAAAACAAAGCGCGAGTTGCGTAGACGCATTGGAGAGCATCTCCTAGATATCGAAAAACACCGCGATACCCCAGTGGCACGACACGTGTGTGAATTACACCAAGGCAATCCCAAGGTCATTAAGGCTATGGGTATAGAGACTGTGAGCCCCCCCAAAAGAGGTGGGGATTGGGATAGGATTCTCCTACAGCGTGAGACAAGGTGGATATTTCTTTTAAAGACTGTCACACCTAACGGTCTCAATGAACAGTTAAATTACAGTTGTTTTTTGTAGACTGACAGCCCTAGAGGATCTATACCACCGCTATCACCACCTCTCTGCAAATAACTCGAACATATAAGTGATCATCCATCTATTCCTGCCAATTGCTGCTATCTTTAAAAACACCTGACACAGATACTTTCTAACACATATGTGTGGTCTGAATACCCATTTGATAAATCAACGGCACCATAATATTGCAACGTTAGGCTATAGATAATTTACTTATATTGACCAAGAGCCCACATGGGATAATATCTTATCTCTTGTGACTATCTTATCTAACTTGTCGTGGTGTGTTCTTTCACTATCCGTCAGCAGTTCCGACCTCATATGGGAAGAATAGCCCCAAATATCAAAAATCAGAGCCGATTGTGGCTTAACATGCTTGGCTGTACCTACACTTGTCCGATTGTAGGTACATCATATGCAGACTACGAAATATCAAGGACCTGAGTCGCCTCTAACTTCTCCTGTTTTTGGTATTTGCTTCCGCGATCTCGCGACATCTGATGCGAGTTCGCGCATGCGCAAAAGTGCGTTTCGCATCAGGCACTTGTTCTGCGCACCAAGCCTCGTTTTCAACTCTGAGTTGTGCGCATGCGCGACGCTTACGTGCGGGCGAGCGCTGCGTCACCTGACGTGTCTCACTGACGTCACCAGCAGCGGGAACTGGGCTATTTAAACCAGGAATGAACGCCAGGTTAGTTGGCGTCCCATATGCAGCTACACATATCGGTTTACTGCATATTCCTAAACCCCTCCATCTATGGGGTTGCCCACAGAGGAGCCGATTATCTTTGTGCACCTACTGACCACTTTTGACTGATTGTGTCATCTCTGGTCATCAGGTCTTTCTCACTTCATCTGTGATTGACCTATTTTCACTATTATATCATCTCTCCTGATGAACTGCCTAATGTCCTGGCAGTGAAACATGCGTGTAGGGACAATGCTCATGCATTAATTAGGGACATATAGTTTATAGAATTAGGGAAAGGTTCCGGACAGGGTCGTCCTTTCAAGGACGAGTGCCCTGTGGTCAGGTTGCTAACACATTTCTAGTTACTAGGGTACTGGCTAGACAGTTATAGGATTTCCTCAGGGACCCTACACACATGTGGTAAACTGTCAGCCCGTTATTATCCCCCTTTTGGTTCATCCGACCATCCATACAGGAAGAACGTCTACTGGATCATCGTGTGTTGAAGCAACTGACAACCAATCCTGGGTACCGGTAGGACACACTGGTTCACCCTTTAAGTGCCGCCGTGCACTTTAAATTTACTTTATCAATATACTGAGATGACCATGGGCCATAGCCATTGAGGGCCCAGCACCGTGTTCATCTCACTATATTTAAATATTTTTTCGCACATTGTATCAAGGATTTTAGAAAAATAGACATTAAATGTTATGTTTTAAGATTATTCCTCCTGAGTGATAATTGTTTTCTGGATAATCAAGAAGGCAGATGCAGCTTGATCTGACCTCCTTAAGTACTTATGAATTTGGAGTAAATATCCTCCCAATATATTTTAAGAGCCATAACTATAAAATAAGATTCATAAAGAGTATTGCAGACCGCAGCAGGGATATCCTACAAAAACCAGCATCAGGGCCGGGGTCCCCACCTCTCGGGAAGGACACCGGACCGTGGGGTCGTACACGTCAGGGGGGAACATCTCCATGAACCCCACCGACGTGTCTGGCCCTCTTGCTGGAAATAAAGCAGTCTGGGAGGGATAATCCCTCACCTTTACAAAGAGCAAAAATATACTGGAGCTTAATGATATATCTGGAGTAGCGCATACACCATAGGACGCTGTAGTTGGTACTGGGCTGCACCGCTTCCATTGAGTCAAAGTCCAGGGGTCCGTACCCAATACTGTGAGGGTTAAAAAATTCTAAAAGGCAAGAAAAAGGAATATATATATTAGTTTCCAAATCTGTCAGTTCTGCAATTGCATATATTACTTTCACAATTCTGGTGCACCTATTATATACGTGAAAAAGGCGCAACACATACATGCGTGGAAAGGACGGGCAGGCGACAGATCAACAGACACCTATCTAAACTCCACATTTAATCCTCTGGGGTGCAAAGTATCTAAATCATAAATCCACCTCAGTTCTCTTTTCTTGAGAATTGCCAAGCGGTCTCCACCTCTCCTTGGGAGCTCAACATGGTCTAGTATCCAGCATCTCAAGTCCCGCTCGGAATGCCCAAGGGACGTAAAATGCCTGGAGATTGGTAAATCGGCACGTTTTTTTCTTATTGAATTCCTATGGTTATTCAATCTTAGTTTTAGTTCTGTAGACGTTTCACCGATATATATTAAGTTACATGGACATGCTAACACGTAAATCACATAAGAAGATGAACAATTT
Organism: Bufo gargarizans; assembly: GCF_014858855.1. NCBI lineage: Eukaryota > Metazoa > Chordata > Amphibia > Anura > Bufonidae > Bufo > Bufo gargarizans. The sequence goes on along the minus strand of NC_058087.1, from coordinate 170,827,924 downwards.
AGGTGAAACCTAATGGGATATTCTTTATGTGTGGTAGGATGTGTAAAGGATCTAGATTTGCATATATAGCGACAGTTAACACAATTGAGACATGGATAACAACCATGTCCCGATTTAGACAATGTTCGTTGTACGCTGATTTTTTTAGGGCCTACATCCGCTGTAACCAAATGGTCCTTAATATTTTTACTTTTTCGATATGATAGGAGAGGAGGGGAATTCAATTCAGGTATATCTTTTATGGACCTACTGAGGATGTTCCAATTATCCTTTAGAATACGTCCCATCTCCACACTGCACTCAGAATATGTGGACATGAAAGGTATTCTGCGGGTCCTCTGTAGGTTAGAGGTGATTTTCTCAGGGCTATTCTGCAGAACGTCATTTTTTTGGGCAGATAGCAATCGGTGGGGATAACCCCGTCTCTTAAATTTATCCACCATCATATCCAATGTGGATATTAGCTGAATATGGGTGAATAAAACCACTTGATTTTTTCATCAATATCCGGAGTGCAGTCCTATTTCTTCGATTATATATATATATATATATATATATATATATATATATATATATATATATATATATATAGTTGAAGAAAAAATGGCGGCACTGGTGCTTAAAATTACAAAAGGTAGGGTGCACGTCCCAAGGGGAATAGGCTTCTTACCCCGTTAAGTAAATCCGGAAAGACGAGAGGCACTCCAATGATAAAGAAATAGTGAACCTTTATTCACCCAGGTGCAACGTTTCGGCTCTGCTATTGAGCCTCAATAGCTTGAGAAAGGCTCAATAGCAGAGCCGAAACGTTGCACCTGGGTGAATAAAGGTTCACTATTTCTTTATCATTGGAGTGCCTCTCGTCTTTCCGGATTTATATATATATATATATATATATATACATAATGTTATTTTATTACTTCACCCCCCCCCTCCCCCCGCAGCTCCTGATGTGGCCCATTTCAGGATGGCCAAGTGGGCCCATGCTCCCCCACCCCCCATCCCTTTCCCCCATTTTCATGATGGCTGGACCAGTTAGCAGAGTGTCAGCATACAGCTGACACTCTGCTTGAAACGGCCGACATCAGTGCTGGCATCGGTCGGCCTTTTAACCCCTTCCATGCCGCGGTCCATAGGGACCGCTGTATGGAAAGGGTTAACAGGGAGAGAGCTCCCTCCCTCTCCCATCGGGCCGCTGATTTGCCATTGCAGCGATCCGATGCTTGACGGGTACACAGAGGGAGGGAGCACCCTCCCTTCCCCATCGGGCCGCTGTGCTGCTGTGGCAGCGTCCCGATGGTTACCATGGCAACCGGATGCCTTCCGTCTTGCCATGGTATAGGTAAGCCTGATCAAGCTAAGTGTAAAGTCACAATACACTGCAGTTCACTATATAGTGTATTATAAAGGCATCAGACCCACTGGATCTTCAAGAAAATGTAAAAAAAAAATCAAATTTCTTCTTATAGCAGCACATTTTATAGTTTTTTTAAAAATTAAAAAAATAAAATACACTACACCGACACTTACCCGGGACCAAATTATGCACTTGATCGCGGATATTACTGTCGAGGAGCTCCAATCTGTGATCAAGCATTTGGGAAACTCTAAAGCCCCAGGACCGGATGGTCTCCTGGGTGTATATTATAAAGCTTTGGTGTTACAGGTGTCCCCAATTTTAGTGCGGTTATTTAATGATGTACTAAAAGGAGCAGCTCACCCTGATGAAGAGAATGTTTCGTATATAAAGTTGCTGCCCAAAGCAGGGAAAGACCCCCAGATGCCGGGCTTGTATCGACCCATCTCGCTTATCAACGTAGACACAAAGATACTTTCTAAACTGATGGCTGATCGTCTAGCGACATTGATGCCTGCCCTGATAGCCGCTGAGCAGGTGGGATTCGTCCAGGGACGGTCAGCAGTGACAAACATTAGAACTGTGCTGGCGGTCCTAGATGGGGTTTATCGCGAGCCGAAAGAGGGAGAGACCCCAGCCATGCTCACATTAAACGCTGAGAAAGCGTTTGATAATGTCAGGTGGGCATGGCTGGGGGCGGTCCTTGATAAGATGGGTTTCTGTGGACCCTTCAGGGTGTTCCTGTCCAAGTTGTATAGCAATCCTAGTGTGAGGGTGTACAGTCAGGGCTTCCTTTCCAAGCCCTTTCATCTTCAGAAGGGTACACGGCAGGGGTGCCCTTTGTCGCCCCCTCCTTTTTAACTTGGCACTGGAGCCCCTGGCAAGGAGTCTGAATTAATCAGATTTATTTGAAGGAGTAATGATAGGAAACAAGCAGCTGAAGATAGCTTTGTTCGCTGACGATATAATTCTCTTTTTGGCTAAACCACAGAGACACATGGAGAAAATCTTTGAGGGGCTAGGGGCCTTTGGCTTTTACTAAGGTTACAGGGTGAATACGTCCAAATGCGAGCTTTTACCATTATTCTCGGAAAAAAGGAGGCCCTTGCGGTGGTCGTCTCGACTTTGTGTTACACCAGCTGATTCTCATATTACATTCATGGGCATTAAAATAGGGAAGCATCCTCATTCTATATATCAGTTAACTTACCCTCCGTTGATATCCAAAATAATGGCAGACCTGACCAGATGGAAGAATCTCCCGTTATCTCTGGCGGGGAGATGTAATTTAATTAAAATGATGGGCATGTCCAGGCTCCTGTATCCGCTACAGACTATCCCGTAACTACTTCGACATGCGGACATTAAGTTCCTGGAGAGCAGGTTTATTCGTTTTTTATGTAATGGGAAGAGACCAAGAACCTCGTTAGAAAAGCTAAAATTGAGGAAAGAGCATAGAACTTGACGTGTATAAGCAGACATATTTTGGATTGGATCAACAAAACGTCATACTACTCAAATCTAGCCTTAGAAAGACAGCTGGCCGCACCTTGGGATCTAGTAGCCTTGATGCATACTAGCCTACCCAGGCTCCCGATCTCAATAAAAAGGTCACTGATGCTAAGAGATACAATATTAACATGGAAGATTTTGAGGAAACAGTTTCATTTATCTTATCAGTTTTCCAAGCACCTTCCGTTGACACATAACCCTGGCTTTGAGCCAGAAAGTAACAGTAAGCTCTTTCAGCAATGTGTATTTGAAGGGATAACGAAAATGGGGTATTTATTTAAAGAAGGAGAAAACGTTGGGCCACGCTGCAGGAGCTAGTGGAAAGATGGGGGTTGCGGGGACCTAACTATCTCCCTTTTCTGCAGATTAGGAACTATAGTAGGAGTCTTGTTAGGGATCTCTCTCAGGAGTGGAAACAAAATGACTTTGATTCTTTCCTCAGTATTAAGACTAGACCTACAATAACACTGCTTTATCAACTGTTCAGGGACAGATGGAGGTCTAAGGATCGCAAGAAAATCTTCAATAAGTGGGGACAGATATTGGGGATAGAGGAGATTTCCAAACCTGTCTATTTAGGTCTATTGGCTTTGTATAAAACAATAATTAATGAGAAATGGCGAGAAACCCATATTAAAATATTGCATCACGCAATTTATGGCTTTAATTTGCCTTGCCAGAGAGGGGATTTAGAAAGATTGACAGCATGTCCCAAATGTCAATTGTCAAAGACAGATTTGTTTCATGGCCTATGGAGCTGTCCCAATTTGGAGAGGTTCTGGTAGCAGATGGGTCAGATTCTTCAACAAATTAGCACTTTTAGGGGAAATATTACTCCATCCCTTGCAATAATACATACTGCTAAAGAGTCAAAGATCCTAGAAAATGGGGGTGGGGAACTGTAACGGATCTCCTAGCACCCCGACCGGGTACCTCCGTTAATGGATGCTCCCAGTGCCTCCCGGGGACTCCAAGCACTCCGCTCGACACCGATACCACCACAGGAACCAGGAACAGGAACAGCTCTTACAAGAGCTAGTAGTAATAGCCAGGAGAGTATACATGTATAGCAATCCCCACACACATGAGACGAGGCTCTATGTTTAATGTAAAAACAGCAACTCTTTATTGAGGGCTACCCGCCCGTATTTATGCAGGTCCCCATCTGGTTGACACGCCCCTAGGGGACCAGAAGGAAGACTGCGACACAGTCGCGGACAGATACAACACATCCCCACAATGCATCATGGTTTCCTCCTCTCTGTCCTGGAGACAACCGAGGAACAATCCAATTATCTCTCAGGACAAAGGGAAATCGCCAATACACATGTGGAGACAACAGGACAGACATCACCATTTAAACACACAATGGGACAATAGAAACACACCCAGCATATTCATCCCCTCTGTCTATCCACTCAACTATCTCCCAAGCTGACAAGTTACACTTATTATAAATTGTTACAACTTTGTGAGTTTACATTGTCCATACATACAGTCATGTGAAAAAATTAGGACACCCTTTGAAAGCATGTGGTTTTTTGTAACATTTTTAATAAAAGGTTATTTCATCTCCGTTTCAACAATACAGAGAGATTAAAGTAATCCGACTAAACAAAGAAAACTGAAGAAAAGTCTTTTCAAGATCTTCTGTAAATGTCATTCTACAAAAATGCCTATTCTAACTGAGGAAAAAGATAGGACACCCTTGCCCCTAATAGCGAGTGTTACCTCCTTTGGCTGAAATAACTGCAGTGAGACGGTTCTTGTAGCCATCTACCAGTCTTCGACATCGGTCTGAGGAAATTTTACCCCACTCCTCAATGCAGAACTTTTTCAGCTGTGAGATGTTTGAGGGGTTTCTTGCACGTACAGCCCTTTTCAAGTCACCCCACAGCATCTCAATGGGATTCAAATCTGGACTTTGACTTGGCCATTCCAGGACTCTCCATTTCTTCTTTTTCAGCCAATCTTTGGTTGATTTACTAGTATGTTTTGGGTCATTGTCATGTTGCATGGTCCAGTTCCGCTTCAGCTTTAATTTTCTAACTGATGGTCTCACATGTTCTTCAAGCACCTTCTGATACACAGTAGAATTCATCGTGGATTCTATGATGGTGAGCTGACCAGGTCCTGCTGCAGCAAAGCAGCCCCAAACCATGACACTTCCACCTCCATGCTTCACAGTTGGTATGAGGTTCTTTTCTTGGAATGCTGTGTTTGGTTTACGCCAAACATGTCCTCTGCTGTTGTGTCCAAATAATTCAATTTTGGACTCATCTGTCCAAAGAACATTATTCCAGAAGTCCTGGTCTTTGTCAACTTTATCTCTGGCAAATGTCAGTCTGGCCTCGATGTTTCTCTTGGAAAGCAAAGGTTTCCTCCTTGCACACCTCCCATGCAAGTTAAACTTGTACAGTCTCTTTCTGATTGTAGAGGCATGTACTTCTACATCAACAGTAGCCAGAGCCTGCTGTAGTTCTCGAGATGACACTTTAGGGTTTTTGGAGACCTCTTTTAGCATCTTGCGGTCTGCTCTTGGGGTGAACTTGCTGGGGCGACCAGTCCTGGGCATGTTGGCAGTTGTTTTGAAAGCCCTCCACTTGTAGACTATCTTCCGGACAGTGGAATGGCTGATTTCAAAATCTTTTGAGATCTTTTTAAATCCCTTCCCAGACTCATAGGCTGCTACAATCTTTTTTCTGAAGTCCTCTGACAGCTCTTTTGCTCTCACCATGGTGCTCACTCTCACTTCAACAGTCAGGAGCACACCAAACTAAATGTCTGAGGTTTAAATAGGGCAAGCCTCATTCAACATGCAGAGTAACGATCTACTAATTATGTGCACCTGGTGTGATATACCTGTGTGAGATCTGAGCCAATTTAAGAGGGAATACATGTGAGGGTGTCCTATCTTTTTCCTCAGTTAGAATAGGCATTTTTGTAGAATGACATTTACAGAAGATCTTGAAAAGACTTTTCTTCAGTTTTCTTTGTTTAGTCGGATTACTTTAATCTCTCTGTATTGTTGAAACGGAGATGAAATAACCTTTTATTAAAAATGTTACAAAAAACCACATGCTTTCAAAGGGTGTCCTAATTTTTTCACATGACTGTATAACTTACATCAATTTAACCAGTATAACTTGGGGACAAACCTATCCAAAATTCACTTGAATAGGTTCAGGGGTTTAAAAGTTAGCAAAAGTATCTCAAAGGGCCGTAATCCTGGGGCAGGAGGCTGGCAAACAGCCCCCTCCAAAACACCGTGGCGAGGTTGGTTTTGTCACAGGAACCTACAAAGGTTCTATCGCAGGTGGGCCACAGACTATTGATGATAGCCAAAAAAAGTCTATTACGGTGGTTGCTTAAATCTGAAATCCCGACTAGTGAAATGATACTCACCCAACTTAGACATGTATTTTATTTGGAGTGGCTTGTAGCACTAAATAGCAAAGAGATTTTGGGTAAAAAATGATATCCGGTTTGGAAGAGATTCCTTCTAACATTTGTCTCGGAGTCGGAATATCCAAAGATAATGTCCACTTTTAAACTGGCGTCTTGGTACTTGGTAGAAAATGTGAAGGATGGGTTGGGGAAATTGAAAGTGAGCTGAAAATCAGGTCGATCAAAACAGGATTTTTGTCATAAAGGTGCCAAGAGGGGGGGGGGGTGAAGATAGGCTGAGATGTGGTTTGAATAAAGGAGTGGGGGGAGTAATCTTTTCAGTTTTGGGTTATTTTAATTTCTGTAAGCTCTTCAGAAATTTTGCCTATATGATGTTCCTTTTGTCATTGAATACAACAATGACTCGAATGAATTGATCCTTTAAAAAGCGGGTTTTGGAATTTTCTTAAATTGAATCTAAAATTGTACTCCATCTAACATCTAAAAAAAAATAAAGTGACATTTACAAAATGATGCCAACGTAAAGTAGACATATGGGAAATCATCACTATCTGTCTTAAAAGCAGAGAAATGTACATTTTAGAAAATTGAGGATTTTTCCAAATTTGTGGTAAATTTGGGATTTTTATATAAAAAAAGGTGAAATATATTGGCTTAAATTTACTACTGTCATGAAGTACAATGTGTCACAAGAAAACAATCTCAGAATGGCTTGGATAAGTAAGAGCGTTCCAAAATTATTACCACATAAAGTGACACCTGTCACCAAAATTAATATACATCTTTCATGCATTACCAATCCCCATACCTGACTCGTTTTTCAGGGAAGTGCAGAAACTCCTTAATAATTACATCTGGAAATCAGGACATCCCAGAGTCGCTCAATCTCTAATTTCTAGAAGAAAACAAACTGGTGGTGTTGGTCTTCCTTCAATTAAGGACTATTTCGGTTCTATTGGTGTTTCCTTTCTTAGAGATTGGTGGAACACCTCCACAAATAATTCCTGGGTCAACATTGATTCCCAACTTACTCCAGGAGGCTCATTGAAAGATCTCCTTTGTTTGTCCATACTAAAACCTAATATTTTTACTCAACTTCTTATCACGGCGTCGCATGCCACCGCACTATGGTCTCAGCTTCACCTCTCCCAGGGCACTCCAAACCCCATAAATCTATCTCGTAAATATCAATAAACGTTTTGGAAAGACTTATAGGGTATATTGACCTTTCTACCTGGGCAGCTTCAGGTATCACCTTAGCTACTCAACTGGTGAAAAACTGGACAATGATAACATTCGACCGCCTCCGTCAAGGTCAGAATCTGCCTAATTCCGAATTTTTGGCCTATATGAGAGTTCGGCACACTTCTCCTTTCGCCTTTTAAAACTCAACAAGACATTATCAGGATTTTTCAAAATCCATCATTATTCAAGCAGCATACCATCCGTCACATTTACGACATTCTGGATAACAATTTTACATTTATTAAGTCTCCCCCGATATTAAAATGGGAAAGAGACTTACAAACAACGTTTTCAGAGGAGAGGTGGGCTGGGGCAGTTCGCTTTATTGTGTCTACCTTCAAATGCGCCTCACACTATGAGGCTGGGATCAAAACTTTGCTTAGATGGTATTTCACCCCCTACCGTTTAAGTCTCATATATCCAGGTACTTTGGCATGCTGCTGGAGAGATTGCGGTAACACTGGATCTCTCCTTCACATTCTATGGTCGTGCCCAAAACTTACTGCATACTGGCAATTGGCTTTCGCTATAATTTCCCAAATTATAGGTTTTCAGGTGTCCCCATCACATGCCCTGGCACTCCTATTTCTTAATATTTCTGATTTTCCCCCAATAATATAGGCGCATTGTAGGGCATATCCTCGTCAGTGCTAAACTGGTAATTACAAGACATTGGAAATCGAAGAATACTCCAGCCTTCGCGGAGGTCATTCAAGTTCTAAATTCCACTTGTAGATACGAGAAACTGCTTCCTGACACAGTAATTAATCCGGCTCTTAGAGATAAAACTTGGGCTCCTTGGATGTTACACACATAATATGATCCATAACTATATAACTCACCCATGGTTTCGGCTGCGCTGCTGGACTACTCAATTGACCTTCCAATGCCCCTCTTTCCCTTTTATTTTTATGTCTCCTTTATCTAGACACAAGTTTTATGTTTTCCTGATACCGATTGCTCCAACAACCTGTCTTGTTGTTATCTTTATGAGGCTTACTAGAGGGTCTTGTGCCTCACCCTCTCTGTTATATATCATTGGATATGTTATTGATCCACATTTGACTTTACGTTTCTGTATTCCAATCTTTGATACTATAGTGTATTCTATACTGCAATTTTTTATCTAATAAAAAACGATTAAATGTAAAAAACGATTAAATATAAAGCGACACCTGTCAGATTTGCAAAAAATGGCCTGGCAGGAAGGTGAAAACTAGCCTGGGTTATAAGTGGTTAATGTAAACTTCCCTGGTGGTCTAGGGTAGAGAAAAGATTAATGCTTGTTCTCCTGATGCTCAAGGATAGAGGTACCACCACTGGATTGTGGTGGATCAAAAAGATGAGTGCAGTTTTTGTTAATTTGCCACAGTTTCCTAGTTAGAGGGTCATACTGCTGGGGACCATCTGTACACACACTTTGGTGGTTCCATGTTTGCATTGCTTTATCGGGGCAGCAGTATCCTAAAATGATACCAGAAGGTGATATTCTTGGTCCCAGACCAGACAATAAGCAGTGTTTAAAATAGACTGCAGCTGTGACAAGTCAGTAGAGCATTTATCCTTGGGAGTCCATAGGGTACAGTTCTTCACACAAAATACGGTATATGCTGAATGTGCAGACATCAAAAAGAACAGGATGCAAGAGCAAATTGTGCCGCTTACCCATGAACTAACCTGCTGGAGAAAAATGTAGGAGCGTCTTATCTATGTACAGAAGAAGTGGATGGAACTGGAGTGTTAGCAATGAGCTGTCATAATCGGGGAATGCTTGACCAGCCACAAGTTTATCACATGTATTTCCATACATTTAAAGGGCATCTGTCAGCAGTTTTGTACCTATAAAACTTGCTGACCTGTTGCATAGGCGCTTGGCAGCTGAAGGCATCTGTGTTGGTCCCATGTTCATACAGTATGTGCCTGCATTGGTGAGAAAAATGATGTTTTAATATATTCAAATGAGCCTCTAGAAGCAACGGGGGCGTGGCCATTACACCTAGAGGTTCTGCTCTCTCTGCAACAGTTGTTCCCTCTCTACTTTTATTTGTCATGGCTAAGCAAATGAGCCTCAAGGAGAAACGGGGACGTTACTGTTACACCCAGAGGCGTCGCTTTTTCTGCAACCACCACGCCCTCTCCACTTTATTTGACCGGCCCAGGTGTGATGACGTTATCACTGCCTGGTCCTGTCAATCAAAGTGCAGGTACAGGGAGAGCAGAGCCTCTAGGTGTAATGGCCACGCCCCGGTTGCTCCTAGAGGCTCATTTGCATATATTAAAACATAATTTTTCCCAGCAATGCTGGCACCTATGAACATGGGACCAACACAGATGCCTTCAGCTGCCAAGTGCAGCATGTAACAGGTCAGCCAGTTTCATAGGTACAAAGCTGCTGACAGATGCCCTTTAAATGGGTGAACATGTAATATATGGATTCATACCCCCAGAACAGGAGCTACCCTCTGCTTACAGCTATCTACTATGTCCAGGCGTCCTTCATAATACATAATGCAGTGGTATTTTAACGTCTGTGGCTTATTGGTCAGCACTGGAGTCCTAATTTTGAATCCGACCATGGTCACCATCTGCATGGAGTTTGTATGTTTTTCCTGTGGGTAAAAAATAAATAATGGAGCCAGATTCCAAGTGATCGAAACTTACTGTAAATCATCACAAAACCCAAATGGTGATCTGGGTCCAAATTTACTTGAAACATGGGGAGCTCTGGTGCCCTAAAATCATCTAAGGTCTTAGGCTGCATTCAGACGGCCATAAGGTTCAAGTCAACACGACTAAGATCAGCAAAAAAACCTATTGAACCATGTGGGTTCTAGGTCTTGCAGTCATAATATGGGCACCAAAATGGGTTTCTGTATTACAGCCATATGCCCTGTTAGCACACATGGACAGGTAGACGAGTTCCCTGTTCCTAATGCTCAGTGGTCAATGCATGTTAAACTCTTGTCTGTTTTTCGTCCCAGATTCATTTACGCACAGGTATGGATGCATTATGGACATCCACACAGAATGACATACCCCTTTTTTGCGGAAGTCAATCAGAACAATGCGAATCGGGCCTTAGAAGGGAGTAATCTGCATATTTTGGAGATTTTTACTGTTGACTAGGCGAGGTTCATGTAGGGTAAATACCGTATTGTCCGCTTTATAAGATGCACCTGATAAGACGCACCTAGGTTTTTGTGGAGGAAGATAAGAAAAAAATAGTTTAAACCAAATGGTGTGATTCTGGTGGGTTTTGAACTAATGGGGGTCTGTGGAAGATGCACTGTTATGGGGGGATGTGTGGATGATGCTGTTATGGGGGATCTGTGGATGACACTGTTATGGGGGGATGTGTGGATGACACACTGTTATGGGGGGATGTGTGGATGACACACTGTTATGGGGGGATGTGTGGATGACACTGTTATGGGGGGATGTGTGGATGACACACTGTTATGGGGGGATGTGTGGATGACGCTGTTATGGGGGATCTGTGGATGACGCTGTTATGGGGGATCTGTGGATGACGCTGTTATGGGGGATCTGTGGATGATGCTGTTATGGGGGATCTGTGGATGATGCTGTTATGGAGGATCTGTGGATGACACTTATGTGATTATAACCCCCATCATCCCAAAGAATACACTGATGTACTGTAGGTACTGTACATTGGTGTATTCTCAAAGATGAGGGGAGTTATAGTCAGATTACATATAAACACTATCCAGGGACTGTTCTGTAATTGGTATGGGTTTATGTTAAATATGACTATAACCCCCCTCATCCATAGGAATCCACTCATATATACTGCAGTACATGGATAGATACCTATGGATGAAAGGGGTTATAGTCATATATGGCACATTTACAGTAAGTTTTATATTGCCCTGAGCTCCACTCACCCAGGGACTGGGTTTACAAAACCACTGTACACAGCAGGAGCAGAGCTGGTACAGCGGGAAATTGGAAGGAAGCTGATTGGTGGAGGTGTGGGCAGCACCAGTGCGCTCACCACCAATCAGCAGGACTAATGAAGTGCGGGCTGGTGGCAGCAGAGCGCATTCATTGAAGCCGCCAGCCCGCCCAATGGTGGGGTCAGGAGAGCCTTTAAAAGGTATGATGGACGTGCAGGCAACGGCTTACTATCATAGTGGAGCCCCCCTCAATATGGACGCGCGGGCTGGCGGCAGCGGAGCACAATAAGTTAGGCCGCCAGCCCGCCCATCCCTGGTGCGGTTTTGTCAAGGAAGCGCGGGCTGGCGGCAAAAGCCTTCAGTGAAGCCGCCAGCCCACCCAACAGTTTAATGGCAAACTCAGGAGCTGTTAGTGAGAGCTCCTGAGCCACTTTGGAGGGAAAATAGTGCATCTTATAAAACGAAAAATATGGGTATATAAATCCCTAAAAAAAAAAAAAAAAAAAGTCCCGCACCAGCCATAATGCACAAGCCACTCACTAAGCTCATTAAAGTGATTATCCTCAAATATGTTTAAATATTCATTAACCATTAGTTAGAAAGAAAATTCACAGCTTGGCTTCCGACGTGGAGCTATAATGAAGATGAGATGTTGGTAGCCTCTAAAGGGTCCTTAGTGAGGCCTGTGAAATATTTTTGGATCATGATACTCAACAAATAATTTTGCCTGCCTCAGTTTTAAAGCGTGAATTAAGCAGACTGGTTTCCGGAGTGCACTGCTGAGCCATCAAATGCTAAAGAGGTCAATATTAAATATGCTGACCACTCGCCTCCCTGGGTCTTCATGAAGATAATGAGATGCAAACAGAGGCACACTCGGGATGCAGCCAGAAGTCCAGGTGTCACCTGAAGACAAAGGCACAGCACTTGCCGCAACCGAATATCCTCACATGTAAGGCATAGAACGATGTTCATTATACAGCATTAAGCTTCGTCTGTGGCCGTCAGCCAGGAGGAGACACAGTCGATTCCCCACAGTAAGCCCTCACAGTAATGTGTAGTAACTCAGGCCGCAGGCAGTCGTACAGAAACCTTTGCATCTTATATTTAACCTTAAATCTTAAGGTTTAAAAAAAAAAAATCACTTCTGGTAATCGGAGTTGCTTTTTCTTCTAAATATTGGAGTCGGTTAAAGGGGAAAAATCATAAAAAGTGCCAGCATAATACTAAAGGGGCAGCCAGGCATTCCGTGAGAGTGACATACAGGTGTGTCCTCCTATTCCCTTGGCTCAACATATCCCAAGATGTGTGGAACGAAATTACCAACTTTTCAAAAAGTGTGCTATTGTGTCATGAGACGCCTATGCCATGTGTGTCTATGTACAGCCCTCTGGTTGCGGTGTGAATTGCGAGAGATTTTTTTTAGGATGTCACACTGGAGTCCATAAACAAGGGTGGACAATTCTAAGGATACGGCCCCATGGGGCAGATACACTGAGGATTTGCAATCACGGATATTCGTGAGGCAAATCTGCAGTCCTTTATAGTATCATCAAAGAAATTGTGCGAACACAAGCGAAAATATAAGGTTGACACAGACTATACTACCCTCCCTAATCTGTATATAGTACATATTGTACGGGCTATATTCATCTGGAAACTGTAAAACACAAGTCCAAGGGCACATCCATCATGAGGCAAAGTCAGGCTGTGGCCTGAGGCGGCGCTGTGTGGGACCGCAGGGGTACAGCAATTTAGCCCACACTCCTGCACACATCTGTGTCTTTTTCATAATTGTTGTACATCATGGTTTTAGCGTGGTTTTTGCCACAATCCGTGGCAAAAACCATGACAAAACCACAATGTACGATGACTCCTAGGCATACAGTAGATGGTTATAGGAGATGGTAAAGAACCATTGGTATAATGTATAGTGAGGGTACAGGACCTTATGGATTGAAGATGTGCGCACGTCACATGATCGATCATCGTAAAGGTCCAGGGTTGTGTGACTTCAGCAAATGGCATTTATTATGTAGAGAAAATTAATACAAGGCACTTACTAATGTATTGTGATTGTCCATATTGCTTCCTTTGCTGGCTGCAGAGGAGCAGATAATTATGCCGGAGAGGAAGTAAAAAAAGCCACAAACCGGAAGATGGGCACATGGGAGTCGGCGTGAAGGAACGGAGTTGCAGGTAGCAGGTAAGTATGAATCTTCCCATAACGGAGGCAGGCAGTTATTTATTCTCAGACCACCCTTTCATGGCAGCACTGAAGATCACAGCTCCAATTTTTACATGTTCTTTATTCCTGTTTAGACTTGCACCTGATTCTCTGCATTTCAAGGACATACGTATAGCGCTTTTCTAACTTGTGTACAGTGTTTCCACTTATTGCATATTGCATTACATATTTATTTACAGGAATTTAGAAAATTTCAGGAATATCAGAAATTGTATTCCAATAAATATGGTTTAACACCTTAAGGACCAGGCCATTTTTAGCAAATCTGACATGTCACTTTAAAACGCTTTTACTTATCCAGGCCATTCTGAGACTGTTTTCTCGTCACATATTGTACGTCATGACAGTGGTAAAACTGAGTCAAAAAAAATCATTTTTATTTATAACAAAGTACCAAATTTACAAAAATTTCCAAGTACCAAATTACCAATTTCCAAATCTCTATTTCTTTACTTTTATAATAGCAATACCTCCAAAAATAGTTTATTACTTTACATTACCCATATGTCTACTTCATGTTTGGATCATTTTGGGAATGCCATTTTATTTTTTTGGAGACGTTAGAAGGCTTAGAAGTTTAGAAACAAATCTTGAGATTTTTCAGAAAATTTCCAAAACCCTTTGTAAAGCTTACACAATAGAAACCACCTAAAATGACTCCATTTTATAAACTACACCCTGAAGGTATTCAAAACCGATTTTACAAACTTTGTTAACCATTTAGGTGTTCCTCAAGAATTAATGGAAAATGCAGAGGAAATTTCTGAATTTCACTTTTTTTGGCAGATTTTCCATTTTAATAATTTTTTTCCCACTAATAAAGCAAGGGTTAACAGACAAACAAAACTCAATATTTATTGCCCTGATTCTGTAGTTTACAGAAACACCCCATATGTGGTCGTAAACTGCTGGCACATGGCAGAGCACAGAAGGAAACGAACACCATATGGTTTTTGGAAGGCAGATTTCACTTGTATAATTTTAAGTTGCCACGTCACATTGGAAGACCCCCTGATGCACCCCTAGAGTAGAAACTCCCCAAAAAATGACCCCATTTTGGAAACTACGGGATAAGGAGGCAGTTTTATTGGTACTATTTTAGGGTACATATGATTTTTGGTTACTCTATTACACTTTTTGTGAGGCAAGGTAACAAAAAATAGCTGTTTTGGCACCGTTTTTATTTTTTGTTATTTACAATGTTCATCTGACAGGTTAAATCATGTGCTATTCTTAAAGAGCAGTTTGTTACGCATGTGACGATACCAAATATGTTTGTTTGTTTCAGTGTTACATAATAAAGCATTTTTGAAAAAAAAAAATATGTGTCTCCATATTCTGAAAGCCATAGTTTATTTACATTTTTGGGGCGACTGTCTCATGTAGGGTCTAATTTTTTTCGATATGAGATGACGGTTTGATTGGTACTATTTTAGGGTGCGTATGACTTTTTAATCACTTGGTATTACACTTTTTGTAATGTAAGGTGACAAAAAATAGCTTTTTTTTTATGGTGTTCATCTGAGGGGTTAGTTCATGTGATATTTTTATATAGCAGGTTCTTACGGACGCGGCAATAGCTAATATGTATACTTTTATTTATTTAAGTTTACGCAATAACAGCATTTTTGAATAAAAAATAATCATGTTTTAGTGTCTCCATATTCTGAGAGCCCTAGTTTTTTTTTTTTTAATGCAATTGTCTTAGGTAGGGTCTCATTTTTTGCTGGATGAGTTGACGGTTTGATTGGGGTGCGTATGACTTTTTGATCGCTTGCTATTACACTTTTTGTGATGTAAGGTGACAAAAAATGGCTTTTCTTAAACAGTTATAGATTTTTTTTTACGGTGTTCATCTGAGAGGTTTGTTCATGTGATATGTTTATACAGCAGGTTCTTACGGACACGGCGATACCTAATATGTATACTTTATTTATTTATGTTTTACACAATAACAGCATTTTTGCGTGGTGTGTCGGGCAGGAATGATCAGAGAACAAACAACCTGCAACCATTGCTGGAAGAACACAAGCTGGCGGTGGCAGCGTTCTGGTCTAGGGAATGTTTTCGTGGCATTCATTGGGCTCGTTCATCCATGAGGAAGGCACTATTAACCGATTTGGGTATGAATCCCTCCTTGCAGATCACATACACACATACATGCTGATTGTCTTCCATTGAGCGAATGGGATATTCCTACAAGACAATGAGACATGTCACGTGGCTAGAAATGTCTGACATTGGTTGGAAGAGCATGACCAAGACCTCCAAGTATTACTCAGATTTTCCCCAGACCCAGTTGAGCATCTGTGGGACCACCTCGATCATCGTGTTCACTTAATGGATCCTCCCCCACGTACCCTCCAGCAGCTGTGGGATGCACTGCAGTCAGCATGGCTCCAGATACCTGTTACAACCTCCCAGGACCTTATTGAGTCACTCCCGAACTGTGGGTGCTGCACACTACGGTTACTCTGGATATTAGCTAGTGGCCATAATAATGTGACTCGACTATGTATGTATGATGAAACTTTGAGAAGACTACCCTTGATGTAGAGCAAATATTTCTGGGATTTTTCTTTTTTGTATTTGGCCTGAACTTTGAAAGGACCAATTGTATAACAGACGATTCTTCACTGCTATTCTCTGTGGTCATCTCAGAGAAGTTTCACTGTGCCATTTTGATGATGAAACTGTTCCCCACCTGTAGCTG
This sequence comes from Bufo gargarizans, assembly GCF_014858855.1. Lineage (NCBI taxonomy): Eukaryota > Metazoa > Chordata > Amphibia > Anura > Bufonidae > Bufo > Bufo gargarizans. The sequence goes on along the minus strand of NC_058087.1, from coordinate 170,811,524 downwards.
GTGTTACATATATATCTGTCACATATTCTGTCGGAACTGACAAATACCTTGAAGGAACTTTTGTTTATGTATGATGTGTAGGTGTACTTCTTACAAGTGTAAGCCTGCCCCCAGGGGTGGACTGGGAACTTAAATTGGCCTTGGGGAAAAAAAAAGCTAAAAGTGTCCCCATGTTGTAGGGGGGTCCAAGTTGACAGAAGGCGGGGAAACACCCTAATGCAAAATACTGTCCCAGCAGAACCAGATACCACAGTGCAGCATAATATATTTCACTAAAATCTATTTCTGTTGTGGCCATCAGTAGCTGCCATTTTCTGTCCTCCTTCAGCTGTCTCTGTTTAAGATATGGAGCAGAGGGCTTGGAATAGATGTGGGCCACAGCAGTTGAATTCAGAGGGCATGTGAGGTTGCTGGTGGGATACATGAGTTTTTGATTCTCACAGCGTTACCACTGAGAGCTCATTATCTGCTTGGGTGACCCATTGGTCATCAGCCTACTGGGAAATTTCCCTGTAAGGTCTATTCGCCCCTACCTGTCCCTGTGAGAGTTAGTGACCTATTTCTAGTTGTCTGTATGGCAAGATCCCTGGATTCAGCTCCTAGTTGTGGACCAAGGATTGAAGCAGCAGACAGCGCTGGAGCCCGAGGAGGTGAGTAACCACTGGACACCAGCTACTTGGTGCATTCCCTTACATAGACCCGCAACCTCTTCACTAAAAAACACTAAAGATAATAATACACATGATGGAAAACATCATTGTTTTTTTTTGCTGATGACAAACTTAAAATTTGCTGCAAAATCCGAATGTTCCACTATTTTACAATGGAGTTTTCCCAAGTTTGACCATAAATTTTGCCCTTTGCCTTGCAAAGTCTAAAATCTAAGGCCGGATCTGCAACAATGAAATTTATTTAATTTTTTTTTTGGGGGGGGGGGGGGGGGGGGGGGGGGGAGGGATTTCACCATTTGCCTCAGGCAGCAGAAAGGCTAAGTTTTTGTATCTTAAAAATACAACATTTTTCATCTTTTAAAAAATATATATTTTTAAAAGAAAGAAACAAGGAAGTAAATACGGATTAAAATATTTAGATTTAGAGAAAAATGTAACACAAAATATTGTTTCATGCTTCAGTCGTGGAACATCTGTCACTGTCTTATCTACAAAGGTTCAATATATGAAAGATCAAACGACTTTACCTGCTCATTCATTATTCCCTATGTTACACGCGCACACAATTTAGATAGGTTGCCATAATTATTGTCCCTTGGCAAGATAAATCATTTTCTATGTCAAATATGCCTTAGGGAAGTGAATGTCCTATTATGACATTTGGTGAATCAGGATTCCATCAATTTTTATCAAGTCATGCTGATTGCATAGCCTTCTGGAGTGCTGGCCGTTACTGCGGGCCTTACCCTTTAAAGATGGATCCAGACAGAGATTAGCCTACCCTCTACTTGTGGTGTTTCTCTGAGATTAATTACTGACCATATGAGCTATTCTGCCCAATAGGTGTGTGTACAAACAAGGATTATACTGTACTTCCTGCTGTATGAGATGGAAAGTAAAATGGCCAGGGCATGATAGGACTTCCAGTTTTGCAGCAGATAACGAGCAGGTTGAAGACCACCAATACAGATTGAAGGGGGTGTTTATTTATGTCTGCCATAAATGAGGAATCAGCCCATAAAAATCTATTGATAGTGTCAGATTGAGGTTCCTCAGAGGAGATAATTCTGAGGTCCATCCTCCATCTACACAGTTCATGTGACCTCCATTTTGTACACACAAGACATATCCTCAAACAAACCTTAACAGATATTGAGAAGGATCCTATACACCCTAGTGACTGCCACAAAAATCACCACCAATTGGGGCTGTGTTCTCTCTTTAGGGGTTTATTATTGTGACAAAGCCTAGACCCACTGGAGGATCCATTAGTACACCATCAGGATCCTGGTATATACATACAGTAAAGATTTAGACACTTCCTCCGATCTGCTACCACTACCATGCTGATGCTGCTCCAGTCCCTGCTGTTCTTAAAAAAAAAAAACAAAAAAAAAAATTCTACCCATAGTAGTGATCAAATTCAGCCAGTGGTTGGCTGAGCCCACCTTTTGTGGCGTTTTCAGTGAGTTGAGCCAGGACCAGGAAGTGGAGAGCAGCAGGGTCCACAGCAGTGTCGGAACATCAGCAGCGGGTAATCAGTAAGTTAAAGAGGTTATCCAATTTCAAGAACCCCCCCCCACATGTGCCAGGCCCCTCACCGGTAATATACTTACCCGGCTCCTGGTCCCCGCACCTCTGCTGCTGCTTCTCCTTGCACACAGATGAAAACATTTGGTGTCGAGGGGGGGGGGGGGGGGGGAGCAGCCAATGGCAGACGGTGATGAGCCTCTCTAGTGTCACCTGTGATGCTTGGGAGGCTCGTCCCCATCCCCACCTGCCATTGGCTGCTCCCCCTGACAGATGTTTTTATCCGTGTGCAGGGAGAAGCAGCAGCGGTGGTGCGGTGACCAGGAGCGGTGCGGGGAAAGTATATTACAGGTGAGGGGCCCGGCACGTGTTTTTTTTTTTCTTGAAATTGAATAACTCCTTTCAATATGGCTTATACTCGCCTCCACCTGTCCCACACCACTCTGGTCCTTACTGCTGTTCCAGAAACCAATTCCTGCCCGTAATGGTGACAAGCTTCATCCAGTGATTGGCTGAGCAAGCCTCTTGTAGCATTTTCAGTAAGTTGAGCCGAGACCAGGAAGTGGAGAGCAGTAGGGACCATGGCAGTGTCAGAACATCAGCAGCGGGGAATCAGTAAGTTAAGCACGGCCTACACCAGGGATTAGCAACCTTCTGCACTCCAGCTGTTCTGAAACTACAATTCCCAGCATGCTCCATTCATATCTATGAGAGTTTTTACAAGAGCAGGGCAAGTATGCATACTGGGAGTTGTAGTTTCACAACAGCTGGAGTGCCGGAGGTTGCCTAGCCTACACTTACCTCCACCTGGTTCTCCTCCACTGCCGTTCTGATTCTACTCTGGTTCCGACTGCTTTTCCTGAAAACAATTCCTGAGTGTAGTGGTGACCCGCTTCAGGCAGTAATTGGCTGAGGATGCCTTTTGTGACATTGCCGGCGAGTTGAGCCAGGACCAGAATTTGGAGAATAGCAGGGACAGCAGTGGCGGGGAATCGGTAAGGTAAGTATGGCTTATTTTTCCTTTAATTTTATTAACCTTTCTGGTCCTTTTTTTTTTTTAACTCCCTGAATAATCTGTTTAATGTTGCAGAATTGTACATTTCATACAATACCAAGACTTGTTGAATTGTCCGCTACCTTGTGGGTAAACCACGTATGATCCATGTGCGCGCCTTGGGTCTCAATGCCATTTACAGGAATTGGATGCACTGCCAATATAAAATATTATGTACCCCCCCACCCCCCAGCATGTAATGTTAATTCACCCGCATCTCGGCTGCAGATCTTTATTCGGCTCTATTATAAGAGATGAACATTATGAATATGTAAACACACACTTTTTTTTTTTCTGATTTGCGTGGCCTTTGAGTAACCCTGATTATTCCCCACTTGTCAACAGCCTGTAGACTGGGGAGAATTTCCATTTTTAAGTTGCAAAAACAAGTCTGCAGGTAATTGCAGCAATTATAACGGTATCATAATGAGGAGACAAAAAGAGGGCTCTCTCGTGACGCCTGTCAACTTTCCATGACAGACAGAGTAAGAAATCAGGCGATGCAGATGGCAAAGTGGGGCTGGCTACTATGGCGCGCTAAGACAATGCAGTAAGTCTGGCGAAGGTATCACTGTTAATTAAATGTTATTAAATATTTTTCATTGATATAGTTTAGTGATTCATGTCAGTGGGAACTAAAATGAAGCAATCTGACTTTATTAAATATGTAAATCTACTTGCTCTGCGGTTTGTAGAGAATGAGATGAGACATGAGGTGCTGGCGGCAACTGAACTTTATTTGTTGCATGAAATCTTCAGCTAGAAATACAACTTGCAGGGGCATACATAGAGGAAAAGGGGGACACCATAGCAGACATGTCTCAGGTCTTGTTCGCCATTTCCCACCCCAATTCCATACCCATGTACCGATCGCCCTCCTTATTATTCTTAAAGCGGTTGTCACATGAAAAATATTCTACAGTTTTCAAACCAGCTCCTGGATCAGAATGCTTTTGTAATTGCATGTAATTAAAAATGTAGTATAGCTAATGAGTTATTCAATTTTGTCTTTCTGTATGGTGCCACCTTCTACTGGCTCTTTCTCAAATTTCTTTGCCCACCTCACGGAGATTGATACACACGTTCAGTTCTATCCTTTAACAGACACACCATCAAGAAAGTGCACGTCCCTGGAGCTGCCAGCTTGAAATAAATCTAGCAGAACATTTTGAGCCATTAATGGGGAGATCCCTGGATCCATGTGAGGTGCAGGGCTGGTTCTAGCTTTGTTAGAAAAAGATTGTCATGTACTATATGATGTCTGATTTCCATTGAGTTTCTCTGCAGTTTACAGCTAAAGGGCCAACCTTGACTGGGCCCTCTGTCTAGGGTCTTACATCAACTACATGGGCTACAGGTCACTTGTAATGTAGACATCTAATGATATTTGTAGAATATTTTTTTTTTCTGGTCATGAAAATAGTGGTGGGGTCATTACATGAGGCTCGAGTGTATTGTATGCAACCGATGCATGTGCAGCAATAAATGGCTTTTTTGCTGCCCTTCTTGACACCAGACTATCCTCCAAAGCATTTGCCTCACTGGGTGCAGATGTACCCATACCTGCCTGCTGCCATTTCTGAGAAAGCTCTGCACCAGTGTTTGCCCGATCCCATAGCTTAATCCTCTTTAGGAGACGTTCCTGGTAGTTGCTGAACCTTCCTCACAGCAATTAATCCTATCTCATTGAAGTTCTTGATGATCCGATAAATGGTTGATTTTGGTGCAATCTTACAAGCAGCAGTGTTATTGCCTGTAAAGCCCTTTTGATGGCTGCACGTGTTTCCTTTGCGGTAACCATGGTTCACAGAAGAAGACAATGATTTCAAGTACCACCCACCTTTTAAAGCAACCATACTGCACTTCTATTTCCAACAGCATGACAAAGTGATATCAGCTGCCTTGTCCTTGTTAACACTTTCTCCCTGAGCTAACAAGATCATTGAAATTATGTTAGTAGGTCATTTTGTAGCAGGGCTAAGAGATTTTGAGATTGTTAATTTTCAAAATTTGTGTTAGTCTCAAGGCTTTTGGTCACGACTATACACAGAGCTTGAGAAGTCTGAATGTAGCTCTGAAGCCCAATGAAGACGGAACGGCTTAAATTGACCTCTTCTTTTCCCTCACATGATATTTCTTGTGGGGATCCTGTATGGCTCTCTGTTCTTCATAGGCACTATAGTGTTACCAAACCAAAGATGGTGGTCCAGCCAGGAGGTCACAGCACACTCATTACGGGGGAGGTGGTAGACAACAAGAGGCTCATGAATCAATCGTAGAATACAGAGGGATTGTTGTGTGGATTTATTATAGACAGTGCGCCATCTGTTTATGCCCATTGTGCTTAGCACTTATGGACTATGAACCAGTTTGATCAAGGCAGCAATATAATCTGACTTCTGGAGAATTCATGTAACGTGCATTAAAATATGTTTAAGGTGCCACCACCATGAGGCTCAGAGCATTGGATAATGTAGCATACTGTATGTACCAATTGGGTGTGAAGCGTTTTAGACCCTTAAGTGTGTGTAGGCATCTAGTGGGATCTAGATGGACTCTTCTAAAAGAACCTAAATAAACGAAGGTAGTGGGATGGAGAAGCAAACTATAAAGGGGGAGGGGGCAGATTTCTGTCTTCCTTGCCTGTTTGCTAATATAGCACAGTGGATAAATGGTAAGTATTGTAGGCTTGTAGTGCTTGGGGTCCTGTTCTCCTCCTGTTTGAATGCTGTGCACAACCTGAATTACTGAAGGTACCATTATAAAAAAAAAGAAAAAAAATCCTTCTAGAGCAGTGCCGACCTATCTTCTGACATCAGTCCTTCTGACCAGTCGAGATCACAGTTTAATTAACTATCTCACACCCACTAGGATCAAGTTCATAGTAAGCCAATTCATTTAATGTTCACTTCTAACTGTGTAGGTCTGACAACCAGCTACAAGTAAACTAACGGTGCATGAACTGCCGCTCCTCTGGAACCAGAGCCTCTGCGCTTGTGCTGTTACATGGAGCATCGGCACAGGCACAAGCTTGTCAGGACTTGGTGAGATGTCTAGCCCTGTTAATGAAGTGGTAGGGGGAGCTTCTTCAGCAGCGGGGTCACCCCCCTCACATGTAAAGAACACTTGATGAGACGAAATTCATACAAATTGCTTTGCTCATTAATACTAAACTGCTTATCAGCAAAGCTGTAGACAGGGGCGGATAGGCCATAGACAGTGACATTTTCCAGTGAGCAGATACCCAGCCCCCACACCGAGCCCTTCTCACGGCCACCAGCTGATCTTAATTAATGCTAGGAGCATCAAGTACTTATGCATCTGACCAACGGCCACAGGTGCCCACATGAACTTAACTGTAGCACCATTCTGTGGGGAGGGCATCAGTATTTTGTGCTGCACTGTGTCTACTTCTTTTGTCCCTGCCTTTTTATTGCCCTGTCTTCTGTCATTTTGGACCTGCCTACAACAAGGGGCCACTTTTAAGTTTTTATATCCAGGGCCACTTTAAGTTCCCAGTCCATGCCTGGCTGTGCGCTGTCAAACCCCTACCGATCTGATATTGAAGTCCTATCCTGAGCATAGGCTATTAGTTTCGAAATCCTAAGCCTCTGGTTCTGGATAAATGTTTGACCTAACAGGAGGAATGTATAGCCAATGTACTTCTTTTTATTCACAGTATGCTTTGGTAGTCTGTTCTTGGATGATTCATGATGGGGGAAGAGTCTCAGACTACTGAAGGACAGAGTGCATAGATGTCTGAGAAGCTGGAGGACATTTTAGGGTGAATATAGAGGAGACCTGGAAATAGACACAAGGACAAATCAATAAAAAGGAGGACACCATGTACTTTAGCTACACATTCCCCTATTATGTCAAATTTGTGTCCAGAGATGGGGGGTCGTTTTAACAAATTAGCCAGAACCAGGGCAGCTCCAAACCCTTTTTGCAATCAACATATGAGAAACCCACCGTGTTGGGAATTATCAGGCTTCTTCCTTTCCTCAAGCATAATTAAAAACACAGACTACTGTTATAAACTGTTAATTATGGTTTACGACGGCAGTAATCCCCTCAAATCAGTCATTAGCAGCAATTTTGTGCATCAAATAGTTTAATGAGTCAACGTGCTTAACGATTGTTTAGCTGAAAAGCTAATCCTTTCAACATCACCTTACAACCGCTAACTAGCCAATGGCACGTATAATTATCCAGTGATAAGCATGGATAAAAACAACAAAAATACCGTAGGCCGTGCATCCAAGTGTAAGGCGCACATGAAAAGGCGGTTGTCAGCATTCGGCTGCAGACAAGCTTATGTTTATCAGCGTCACGTTAAAACACTTCTGACATTTAAATAGTCATTGTTATCCAAACGAGCACCTCGTACCCCCCCTCCTCCCCGCCTCTCATCCCAGGCCTACCTCGATTTGTCCCATTTCCATTCACTTTGGCAGCACAAATGAAAGAGAATTTGACAAAGTAGAGCGGCAGGTTTATTAAATCAACCCAGAAGAGAGATGTTATCTGGGGAACTTTTATCAGCATTTCCAGATACAGCCTTTCCATCACTGGCTTTCTTTTAAAGTGAAAGGGAAGAAGGAAAAAACAAGAACATAAGAGATTAAGTGAGTTTGGGCCTCTGTCGCTTCCTGGGCTGCCAATCAAAGACATCAGCATTCTCGGCTTTATCAGACAGGGAGATCCTCAAAGACGATGGCAGAGGGGGGAGAAACGTGGTCTGGAATGAACACTTAAAACGTGCAATTAGGATAGAAGAGTCCAAAAAGTTTCCTGTATTTTTGGGTGATTTTTTTGGAAAGAGGGATATAAATATTAATGGACTGTGTCGAGTCTGTCATTGGGTTCTTCTTCAGGATGTGGAGGCTAAGGAATCAGGACTTAAAGGGTGGTCTACAATAAAAAAACATTTCTATGGTTTAGGTCATGCATGCTTCCGCTCCATTTAGTTTTATAGGTCTGCCAGAGTGCTTGTACTCGGCTATCTTCCATTCAAACGTGGAGCATTGGTCCCCCACTCTTGTGATCGGCAGGGGGGGGGGGGGGGCACCAGTGGTTGGGCCCCTGACAGGCCGACATTTATCCCCTAGCCTATGGATAGGGGATAAGTCTTAATCGGACAACCCCTTTAAAGGGTGTCTGTCTCCAGGAAATTCTGTTACCCCAAGCACAATGCATTGTAGCACTAGCTCAGCTCAGTGTGATGATACCTTTTAGTGATCCGTTGACTCAATCTGGAGAAAAAGTACTTTGAATACATAGGCAAATGTGCAGTTAAGTGCACAGAGGGCGGGCCCAAGCCGCTACATGCACCCTTGCTCCTCCTGCTTCCTCTGCTAGTCCGTTCCTTCTTCTAATCTCCAAGGATCACTGAACATTGCAGCTAAAGCGGAGTTACATAGTATTTATAGCAATTTTAATTGAATATTTTTTCTTCCCTTTTTGCTAAGTTAAATGAAAGTACATGTAGAAGTAGTTCCCCTATAACACGATAACAGAAGTGTTTAATTTCATCAATTCACCCAACATTATGAAACCTGGCAAATCATTGGTAAATTAGGCTACAAAATTGAATCTGGTGACTAGAGATGAGCTAATCGAAGCTGACGAAGTGTAAGCGGGCAGCCGGCGAGCGCCCTTCACTCACTGTGCCGAATACTGAACGGCGCGAGATTTACACTGCAGACAGGTCCGGAGGTAGGAGACCAACGATGCCTGCCCCTGTCAATCTAGTGTAGTGTAGCAGTTTGTCGTGGATTAGTGGCGAAAAAAATATATATTCGCCGTTCATCGTTGCACTTATCTGTTGAAAAGCCTTTTGTGTAAAAATGGAAAAAAAAAATTAGGGCCTAATTGCCATTCGGCGATGCAGTGAGATATTTTACAGACCAGTTTGCCGTGTATTACTGGCGAAATAAAAATATATTCGCCGTCCTGCGTTGCACTTATCTGTTGAAAAGCCTGTTGTGTACTATAAAAGTGTAAACAAACCTAGGGCCCTTGTGCGGTACAGTGCTATACTGTAAAGCCCAGTTTGCTGTGTATTAGGCCTCATGCACACGACCGTTGTGTGCATCCGCGGCCGTTGTTCCATTTTCCACGGACATGAAAAATGAAAAAAAAATCTGTCAAGTTTGCCTTTGAAATGATAGGAAAAAACAGACACGGATCACGGACGCGGATGACAATCTTGTGTGCATCCGTGATTTTTCACTGACCCATTGACTTTCAATGGGTCCGTGGAAAAATCGGAAAATGCACCGTTTGGCATCCGTGTCCGTAATCGTGTTTCCAGTCTGTGAAAAAAATGACCTTTTTTTCACGGACAACGGTTCACGGACCCATTCAAGTCAATGGGTCAGTGAAAAATCACGGATGCACACAAGATTGTCATCCGCGTCAGTGATCCGTGTCCGTTTTTTCCTATCATTTCAAAGGCAAACTTGACAGATTTTTTTTTTCATTTTTCATGTCCGTGGATCCTCCAAAAATCAAGGAAGACCCACGGAAGAAAAAACTGACACGGATCACGGAACAACGGAAACAGTTTTTGCGGACCGCAAAAAAAAAACGTCCATGTGCATGAGGCCTTAGTGGCGGACAAAAACATTTGTTTTAACATTTGGTTATTTGATCTAACAGTATGTCAGGCAGAGAAGTGCCAGGCCCTGCACAGGGGAGTGGCAGAGGCCTTAATGTTTCTGGCGCAGGCAGAGGTCGCTGCAGAGTAAGGGACCATGGCAGCAGGGGTCACTTCAAGAGGCCTGAGCTCCCGGTGCCATCTAGCGGTTGTGTGTCGTGACCAGCAACCCAGCGGTTCTTGAATGGTTGACTCGATCTTCGACTTCGTCGCAAGTGACATCAGATACCCCCAGCCAAGAGTCAGTGGGTTCGTCAGACACAACCCTTAGTTGGCATGGCCCGGGAGCAGGCCCTGTGCCCTCACCTGTCCTCAACCTGCCTCTGTCCCTTTCTGTTCCCTCACCATGAGTATTATTATATGCTGTAGGCTCAGCTCCACTTTTTAGCAAGAAAAAGCTACTAGAGGGCGGTCAGCAGCTACTGCCCAGCCAAGATATGGAGGAGACATCCACCGCTTCCTCCGCTAGGCTGGCAAGTAGTGATGAGGAGAGTGGTGTGGGAGCTGGTGTTGAGAGCGGTCAGGCTCCTGATCCAGAGACAGTTGAGGAGGACATCAGTGATGTGCAGACAGTACTCGATGATGATGATGATGATGTAGCTGATCGCACTTGGGAGCTGGTCGACGAAGGGGCTTCATCATTATCGTGAGAAGAGGCTCTCAGCTAGCCTGTGAGCCAGCGGCAGAGCTAGCGTGGCCGGGAGTCAGCATGGTGGCAGCAGTGGGAGGTTGGGAGCCAAATGCGCCCGAGGTAGACCACCCACTTTGCGGGAGCCTAGCTGCCCGGGAAGTAGCGGTGCAGGGGCTCAAGGAGGCAGTTGCAGTAGCAGTCAATCAGTCTGTAGTGTTGGGGGTAAAATCACCTACTCAGCGGTGTGGCAGTTTTTTTTAAAGCCACCGTAGTAGGTGAACGTGGCCGTATGTAGACTCTGTGGGCAGAGGGTGAAGCGTGGCCAGGGTGTCAATGTTGGCACTACAGCCCTGTGTCAACATATGCAGCGTTGCCATAAAGTAGCTTGGGAGAACCGTGGCTCCGATGTGGTGGTCCAGCCTGCTGCAGCAACCGCTGCATCCCCCACTGGTACGCATCCGGTTTCTGGCTGTCAAGGCTCCACCACCTCAGCCGAAGGGAGCTGTCTGTCCCTTCTGATTATCTGCCGGTCCTGATGCTCCTGCTCCTCCTCCTCGTCGTCACGGATTCTGTCAGCAATCGGTCACCGAAGCGATTGCCAAGAGACAACAGTATGCTTGCACTCATCCAACCGCACAGAAGCTGAATGTGCTCCTGTCCAAGTTGCTGGTGCTGCAGTCCCTCCCTTTCCAAGTGGTGGACTCTGCACCTTTCAGAGAACTGATGGCTTGTGCTGAGCAGAGGTGGAGAGTCCCAAGCAGTCATTTCTTTGCCAAAAAGGCTGTACCAGCCCTGCACACGTATGTAGAACAGAAGGTGGGCCAGTCCTTGAGCATGTCAGTGTCTGCCAAAGTGCACGGCAGCATCGACGTGTGGAGCTGTAACTACAGTCAGGGAGAGTACATGTCCTTTACGGCCCACTGGGTGAATGTGGTTCCTGCACAGCCACACCAGCAACTTGACCAGCTGACGCAGCTTCCGCCTCCACGTTGACATGCCGTTGGTCCAGCGACAATGTCCGTCTCTGCCTCCTCATCCTCTACCATGTCCTCAGCCTTCACTGCAGGGACAATGCACAGTGCCCTTTCAGCATACCACATATTGCAGGCCAAAGCGGTGTCACACTGTTCTGCACCTCGTTTGCCTGGGCGAACGGAGTCACACAGGGGAGGAACTGCTCCATGTCCTTCAGCAAGAAATAGAATCCTGGCTTTCTCCGCGACAACTGAAAATCGGAACCATGGGGACCAACAACGGGAAGAACGTTGTGTTGGCGCTGCGTCAAGGAGGGCTGAGACATGTACCCTGCATGGCACACGTGTTCAATCTGGTTGGCAAGCGGTTCCTGAAGTCTTCCACCCATCTGTAAGACATCCTAAAAATGGCCAGGAAACTTTGCATGCACTTCAGGCACGCGTACACCGTAAAGCACACCCTCCTCGAGCTGAAGCGGCAAAACGACATCCCCCAACATAGGCTGATATGCAATGTTTCCACCCGTTGGAATTCCACCCTCCAAATGTGGGACTGACTGTACGTATACGTGTGACCTGGTGAATCTATCTGGTCAAGGAACTGGAGACGTGGTGCCTAGATCTCACGGCCACATTAGCCCTGTGGGGGCTGAACTGGAGGAGGAGGACATTGGAGCACAAGCAATGTTTAGTGAAATGGATGGTTTTGCTACACAGGTGACAGGAGTAGCCAGAGGAGCTACAGGGTGATGAGGAAGATGACGCAGAGGACCCAGACACACCGTGGGGTCCTTTTTACACCGGCTGAGGCCTCTTGCACATGACCGTATGGCTTTTTCACTATTTTGCGGTCCGCAAAAAATACAGATGACGTCCATGTCCATTCCGTATTTTGCGGTCCGCAAAAAATACAGATGACGTCCATGTCCATTCCAACGGAACAGCTGGCCCCTGATAGAACAGTACTATCCTTTATTGTTATGCGGGCAATAATAGGACATGTTCTATCTTTGAATGGAACGGAAATACGGAAACGAAAGGCATATGGAGTACCTTCAGTTTTTTTTGTGAATCCATTAAAATGAATAGGTCCATATACGGAACGTAAACGGAAAAAAAATGTTCGTGTGCAAGAGGCCTGAGAGGGAGGACAAAATTAACTACTATAGAGACATTCTTTTTTTTTTCTTCATATACATGATTCCTTCCTGCTTAAGTTGCTTGTGGGTCAATGAGCAGGGAGGAATCATGTTTTCAGATGTTAAAAAATGACGAATATTCGATATAGCGAATATATAGCACTATATTCAAAATATTCGCAAATTAGCGAAGTTGTGATATTCGCGATTAATATTCGCTATTAGAATATTCGCGCTCAACACTACTCACCAGCAGCTAGACATAGAGCAGAATGTGAACCAGCAGGTGGTGGCATACTTGGAGTGCACGCTGCCAGCCGACATTGAAGATCCGCTGGACTGCTGGGCAGCTAAACTGGATTTGTGGCTGCAACTGGCAGAGTTTGCATTGGAAAATCTGTCCTGTCCTGCCCGGCCACTAGTGTGGCATCAGAGCGGGTGTTTAGTGCAGCGGGGGCCATAGTTACCCCAAGAAGAACTCGCCTGTCCACCAAAAATGTGGAGAGACTGACCTTTGTCAAGATGAATCAGGCATGGATCAGCCAGGATTTCCACCCACCAATTCCTGATGCATCAGACTAGATCAGTGTTTCCCAACCAGTGTGCCTCCAGCTGTTGCAAAGGCTGTCCAGGCATGCTGGGAGTTGTAGTTTTGCAACAGCTGGAGGCACACTGGTTGGGAAACACTGGACTAGATCATCTATGGTGCCACACCAACACTTTGACAAAAGAGACTGGTTTCCTCTGGCTACCTGCCTCCGCTACTATTCTGATGCTGCCACCCTCCTGATGCCACAGATCTAATGCCATGTGCTCCTTCTTTCACCCACCATCTTCAGCTGGTACTGGTATTGCTACCCACCTCCACACTGTCACCTTGCCAATCTGCGGCCTCCTCATGCTGCTGCCACCTCCACATTTTGTCACCTTGCCACTCTGTGACCTTCTGATGCTGACGCCACCTACAGACTTTGTGATTGGGCCACTCTGTGGTCTCCTTATGCTGCTTTCACCTCACCACTATGTCATAGGGCTACTCTGTGGACTTTTCATGCTGTTCCCACCCTCCCTGCTTCATGACTGGGCCACTATTTAGCCTTCTTGGCTTGGCTGAAATCATTTATTTGACACTTTCTCTGATCTGTCAGAAGGAAGGTAAAATGAGACGCACAACGGATCCTGTCTGTGTAGTAGCTTTAAGGCCTGTATGGTCCCATCAGAATTGGCTTGTGACTTGGTAGCCAAAAGCAGGAGTGGGTACAAAACACAGAAGACTTCACGTGTCATCTCTGTTTTGGATCCATTACTGACTAAATGCTGACCGAGTGAAGGCGGATGCTCCACAGACAGGATCCATTTTTTTGTGGGTTATTGTTCTGATGGATCAAAGGAAGCGCAAAATAATCAGTGACGTCAACACGAACTTACTGATGACACCCTCTCCACTCTGTCGGGGGGCTCTACTTGTATAAGCACTTAATAGAACAGGTTCTGTAGACATCTATGTGGAATCAGCTGACGACGGTGTAAAAGGAGTGCACTTCTTCTTTACACTAACATCGAGCTGTAAGGCTGAGTTCATACTTTGGTCAGTTTTGGCCCCGTGACTGCCCAAATAAGTGGTGTGCAGTGATTCTAAGCGCGACGCCTGTCATCTGCATGTCATACTGACTTACAGTATTGTTTCACTACCACAGCAGACTCCCTATGCATGTTACTACAAGGCACAGTGTTCTACACCACTATAAAGGCTCTCTGCAGCCAGGAAATAGCCGTTTTTTAACGTAATTCACCGCAAATAAATTCCGGACTGAAAGAATTCCGCGAACCGGCGAATCGAATTTTTTTAAAATTCGCTCATCTCTACTGGTGACGCAAGAATTTCTGAACCATTGACTGCTGAATTCAAGAAATTTTTTGTATACGTGTCGGGAATGTGACCTTAATGCCTGAAAATGTCAACAGCTGAAGAATATACCCTCAAGATATCCTACCAGCTGTCAATTCAAACTGCATTTTAGGATAAATAGAATATTTTTTAGAATAATATAGCCATCACCTTTCCCCTCAAAAAGTATCTGAATGCAGATGAGGTCATGAGATCATCTTATGATTGCCATAATAGCAGGTACCAGATATGTATGTGATGCTGTCATATGATGCTTCCATGAAATCAAAGATCAGATAATCACTGTGACATTTAATATGTTCCCTAAGGGCAAAGGGTAACAAAAGCACGGGTTTTGAGGTCAGGAAAAGCGAAAGGTGATGCTCGCATGCACTGGACCAAGACTGGAACAACCAAAGGTGGGAGCCACAGGAATCAAAGAAGAGGGTTAGACACAAATAATTTGAACTGTGTCTGAAGGACCAGGACAAATGCATTAATTTACAAATAGGAGGGTCATACAGTTTCTTAGGTCCTTTAGAAGACCTCATTCTAAAGCCCACCTTTTGTCTATACAGAAGATAGAGCGTCCATGTTTAATTGCATTGTAATCTTTACATTTCTGCACACTGGCCAGATCATTGATCAATTCTAATAGGTTGTTTGGGAATGATTCCACTAGAAATAGTCAGCTCCAAATGCTGGACCATTGGACACGGCTCAATGTGACATTTTTATGTAACTTTTTGAGCAATTTTATTTTTGCAAATGAGCTTTTTGATATTCCTTCATCACAAACTACGACATATGGTTTCCAGCAGTAGATAAAACAAGCCGAGATTTAGTAGTGTAGTCCAAAAAATAATCTTACCTAGCCATATATTCTTGTGCCAACTAGAAAGGCTCTGAAGGCACCAATGACAATTTACTGGATTTCTGCTCTGCGCTACTGAAAACCGTAGGTAATGACCTTACTCAACTTTACCCAATGTCCTCTCCGCAGCACTGAGCTGCATAACAATCTTTAGAAGCCTAACAATTTAGGTTTTCAATTCCCGTGGCTCAATGAAGCTGTGTCCTTATTTTCCACCATGTTGATAATGTTTTGTGTGCTGCGAATGCTGATACTCATTCCCTCCTTTCGATGTCCTTCTGAGCCATAGGTCTGAAGAGGTTCAAAGTTACCTTGAAAAGGGCACAATATAGCAGAAACCCACAGGGAGGCAGAAAAGAACACAATTTGTCAAAAAGAATAGTCGATACCGATATGACTGAGCTGATACATTATATGTTCGTAGATGATACCATAAACAGGTCAATGTTATAATGAGCTCTATTTTTGTTGACCTGAAGGATTATTAACCCAAAAAGTGTATTCTTTTTTGGAGATTTGTACTTTTATTTGATGTATTCTATTTAGTCTTTTTTTGGTAAAAGTTTTATTACTATTATTGCCAATACATTGGGAGTGGAGGTTTTTTTTACGGTACATCAGTAGATTGAGAGATAAATACAATAACTGCAGCCAAGAGATGGACTGAGGTAGTTCATGGAGCGTCAAAGTTATATGCAAAACTGTATGGTCTTCAAAAAAATATACAGAAGGCGTATAACTCGTGATACCGCACTTTTGGCAGGACTGTAGAGAAACTTAATGCATAACGTGGTGATAGACAGTAAGGGTCCATTCACACGTCCGCAAAATAGGTCTGCATCGATTCTGCAATTTTGTAGAATGGGTGCGGACCCATTAATTTTCAGTGGGGCTGCAAAAGATGCGGATAGCACACAGTGTTCTGTCCGCATCCGCACTTCCGTTCCACAGCCCCGCAAAAAATAGACCATGTTCTATTGTCCACAGACACGGACAAGAAAAAGCATTTCCATTATAGTGCCGGCTATGTGCGGTCCGCAAAATGCAGAATGCACATGGCCGGTGTCCGTTTTTTGCAGATCCGCAATTTGCAGACCGCAAAACACCTGTGGACGTGTGAATGGACCATAAGTCACAAGAAGCCGGCACTACAACGAATTAACATTGTTAATCGGTGATACCTTGTGACCTTATTTGCATTAGAGGGGTTGCCACTAGGGCACAAAGACATCTAATATGAGTGAGGAGCTACTACTCAGGACCCCCTCTATTAGCTAGAGTGAGAGCTGCTGCAAAGAGTAGGTCTCATGCTTGATCAACAATGCATGATGATAGAGTGTCCAGCCCCCAGGACCCACACGGATCAGCAAGATGAAAGGACTGTCTTGAGTGCCATGGCCCTTCATTACCTACCTGGACACAGTGTCTCCCCATATATGCATTTGCCCAGTAATGTTGTTCAGCCTGGAAAAACAATGAGGGAGCTGTGGTACCATCTTTTTGGGCAATTTCAGTAGTTGGGCCCCCACTGATCAAGTGTAGACCATCCATGTAAATTCCCAGAAAACCCCTTCTAGGGTTTTAAGACCGAGATTTCATATGACAGCCTTAATTAAAATCTACGCTGGTATAAGACGTGCCAAAGTTATGCTTTTTAATAACTTTTCTGCATTTCGGTAGGTCCATGCCCTAGAAAGTGAAATGGTAAGGAGCTGGCGTAAATTTCTTTTGCAATGTATGCAAGTTGTCTGGCACAAGTATTGTAAAATGTGTTAGTCGTGTAGGCTTCAACCATTTTTTAGAATACTGGTAAAGTCATCATAAAAGATTATTTTTGTGCACAACAGGATTTGCACCAAAATTTGTACTTTTCTTTCCCTGAAAATACACTATAAATACACCCTATTGAGACACAGTGGGTATAACAGGACTTTTCCAAAGGTCTCAGAACATATATGACAACTAGAGATAAGCGAATTTCAGGTTATGAAATTCGTTCACGCTTCGTTTACCGGTAAAAGGTGAATTGCGTTATGGATTCCGTTACTATGGACCATAACGCAATTCTATGACGGAATGCCTTTAGAGGCATTCCGTTATTCATTTCGTCATAATAGAAGTCTTTGGGCAGCAAAACGGATCTGTCCCGTTTCCGTTATGCAGGAGAGGACTCCCCTGCATAACGGAAACGGGACGGATTCATTTTGCAGCCCATAGACTTCTATTATGATGGAATGAATAACGGAATGTCTCTAAAGGCATTCAGTCATAGAATTGTGTTATGGTCCACAGTAACGGAATCCATAACGCAATTCACCTTTTACCGGTAAACGAAGCGTGAACGAATTTCAATATATGAAATTCGCTCATCTCTAATGACAACCTTTATGTAGCCAATGTCCTACTCTTCCAAGGAACCAGCTGTACTTTTTGCAATGACTACAACAACCTGAAGGACTGTACTCTTATTTAAAGGTGTATTCAAGGATATTAACTGTGATGGTCTATTTAAGTGACTAGGAGTAGCTTTATCACGAAGCACAGCTGACCATGTGGACGAGCCACGAACACTGTGCTCATTTTATTTTCCTGATTGATGTGTGTCACGGAGACCGGACCTTGGATTGGTCAAACAATGGTGGACCATCCTAAGGAAAGGACACTAGTGTTTTAGTCCCAGAGATGCCATTTAATATTTTCTTTAACTGCAGAAGATAATAATTTTTCTGTCAGGTACAAGACTCTCTGAATTACATTACTTTATATTTTGGAGCATCGAGGACCAGAATTTTTGAAGATTTGCTCATTTCTGTCCCATCCCTGATATCTGGAGTTTAGCAGTAGAAGGTGGGTCATGTATGTAATTGTACACTGAACACAAATCAACCACCTTCAACCTCTCCAGCTGTCTTATCATACAATATGGGTTCTTGCTTAAGAGGCAGAAAAGCAACGGTGTGCATAGGCAATACTGTACATTATCTGGATCTATTCTACAGGTGACAATTTACAGAACACCGAATCCATTGTTCTCATCACTGAAATGCTGGGACCTCACTTGACTTCTTGAGCAGTGGACATGCTCTTTGGTAGGTTTCTCATATGTTGCCATAGCAACACTAAGAACAAATGCTGGTGGGCCACAATAAGTATTTGTCCCTGTCACTTATCACCTTGGTAACCAAACCCTGCACCCTTCATTTCTGTAGTGGTTTGCAGCAAATTGAGGTCTTCAGCTCCTAAATTACCAGACGTGAGAAAGAAAACTGCAATGATAAAAAAAATTAAGCAAACAAGACTCTTCTTCCTCCTGGTATCATGTGAACCTTCACCTGTGCTGTTGTCTAAGGGCTATGACTTTTTTGGTAGATCAATGTTAGCAGAACAAACCATTTGCTTAGTGCCCATTTACATTGCCCAATACTCAATTGGGAACAAACGTTTTCCTAATTTTAGGTCATCTGGGGGTTCTCAGTGTTGGCTTCTGCAAAGAAGTGGGAAAATTATCTCTTCATAGGTTCCCGTTAGGACTTGTGAAGTTTGGCCAGTCCTATTTGCTCGTTTGGATCTTTCCCACTCCCTGACAGCTAAAACACACCCTAAGGGTCCATTCACACGTCCGCAAAATGGATCCAAATCCATTCCAAAACATTGCAGGGACGGATCCGGACCCAATTATTGTCAATGGGGCCGGAAAAGATGCGGACAGCTCAGTGTGCTGTCCTCATCCGCACTTCCGTTCCGCAAAAGATAGAACATGTACTATCCTTGCCTCGTTTCTATTAAAGTGCGGTCCGCGGGCCGGTGTCTGTGTTTTGCGGACGTGTGAATGGATCCTAACACATAGCAGGGCAGAGAGCAGTCAATGTATTAATGAGCATGGTTGGGGAGCAAGTATCTTTGCAAGCCATCAATATTATGGGGACCCTGGAGCACCTTAAAGGGTATTTCAGACTTTTTTTTTTTTTTTAAACATCAGTATTTGATCAGTGGGAGGCTGACACCCGGGACCCCCACAGATCAGCTGTTGCAGGAGACTGTGGCGCACCAGTGAGTGCCACGGCCTTCTCGCAGCTTACCAAGCACAGCGCCGTACATTGTATAGTGGCGGTGTCTGGAATTGCAGCTCAGCCCCATTCACTTGAATTAGACTGAGCTACACCTAGGCCATGTGACTGATGAACGTGAGATCACTGGCTGGGGATAAGCTGAGATAAGGCCATGGTGCTACTGCGAGCGCCTCTGCCTTCTCAAACAGCTGATCAGCGGTGATCTTTAAAGGGGTTCTGCAGTTTGTTTTAACTGATGATCTATTCTCTGGACACCCGGGATCCCCGCCGATCAGCTGTTTCAGAAAGCAGTGGCGCTCCAGCAGCGCCGCGGCCTTCTCACTGTTTACCGCTGGCCCAGGGACGTCTCGATTAGTATCAGCTGGTCTGGGCGGGGCTAGGGCTAAGCTCCATTCAAGGGAACGGAGCTTAGCCGCACCCAGGCTAGTTCATACTAGTCTTGTCGTCACTGGGCCTGTGGTAAACAGTGAGAAGGCCGCGGCGCTGCTGCCTTCTCAAACAGCTGATCGGCGGGGTTCCTGGGTGTCGGACCCCCACCGGTCAGATGCTGATGATCTATCCAGAGGATAGATCATCAGTTAAAACAAACAGCAGAACCCCTTTAAAAAGAGAGCTTTAAAAGCGCTGTAAAATCTGTGAGGTTGGCCTCCACTTGTAGAAAACATTGACCTGAAACAAGAATCTACAAATGAGTGGATACCTTCTTAATTGCACCACTTATTTATACCACTCATACATAAAGAACACAAACATATCAATCTCAGACCCAAGTGACATGGTCCATACATTCCAATTATGTACATGACCTGAGAAAGATAAATGAGGAAACGGGACCACTAGCGCCTCCATTTCGAATACATTAAGAATATGTTGACCTTTCGATGCCAGTTAACCAAAGAACAGGTGATAAATGTATGATTGATTGGTTTGGGGGGGGGGTTTGATTGCTGGGATGAGAATGGAGGTCCCATGTCTCTCGTTGGAATGGAGCAGTAGCCGTCCACGCACGCGGCCCTTCGTTCAGAGTCTATGGAAATCTTAACAGCTGAAAGGGAAATCGCGAAAGTAGCTTAAGCTGTTAAGTGTCTGACAACAAGCTTGTTGACTGTCTCCAGTGACGACCAATAAAATGTTAAATGCAGCTGTAGAATAATACATACTTCGGATCCATAAAAGGTCAAGTAATGTAATATTTTGCTTGTTATATAGGTCGTGTCAGAGGGGGACATGCCCTTTCACAATGGCCAGACACTGAAAAAACTGCATTTTCTGTCCCACTTCTTCTCTAGTGTACTTCCAGTCAGTACATACAGGGAAACTATACACGATTATCTCATACCTAAGCCTTGGGGCATAGTCAGAGAGAGGGTCTAATGTAGCGTCTCCCGAGGGTAGCCCTTTAATATGGGTGAATTAATTACATTAAGAACAGAGAATTGAGCCTTACAGAATTAAATAATCCTATTTAACACGTGCACAGGGATCTCAGATCATCACTATTTATGATTATTTGCTGCCATCATGAATTTCTTATAGATCGCAAGAAGCAGAATTTCACACTGCAATGGGATTAGTAAATTGTTGTTATATCCATCAGAGGAATAAAGAGCACATTGAAAGATGCAGCTACTGTGCTCAGGTTATAGGAGGCTTCCATTAGCGGGATGACAAGGAAGAACCAGCATGCAGGCTCTATCTAAATATGGATCCATCTATTATATGGTGAATGGTCTTCATGATGGAAGTTGAGAGGAGGGCAGCAGAATGGAAATAGCAACAGTTCTGCTGTGGGTTTTCATGCGGACCCGCTCTAGGTTTTAGCTCCATTGAATTGAGCTGGGTCCTGTTGCAACTCTGCCATGGGTCCGCGCCAAGAATGAACCTGTAAATTCTTGGTGCGGTCTTGACTTGGCGGCAGCAGGAACTACGGCACGGTCTCCTACTAAATAAGTTCAGCGCAGATTCGGACCAGTTTTCCGCACTGAAAATCCTCTGTCTGAAGTTACCCTTAGTGTCCTGCTGCAGATACTAGGCGATCCAACCTGTATACAGAGGTAGATGAAATGCGCCCTCTAGTGGTGGCTACAAACCACTAACATTTTGAGAAGTAGATTGATGATTGAAGTGAGGTGTGGAGATTTGTATGACATCTCTCAAAAGCCCTATGGATGGGAGTTATGTCCTACAGGATCTTGATCAAGTCTTGGCCCACTATGTCTTTAACTCTTAGAAGCCATTTCCTGCAGTATTAATTACAACGCCCCCTACAGTTCAGGCTTTCTGATAGTGAATGAGCTATAGCAGGTGGTTCCACTGGGAATAACTGCTCTTTACATCTCAGCCGTGCACCTGATTCTGTAAGTGCTAGATAGGGGGCCTCATTGTAAAAGCTATTAATTACTTAATTTATCCTTTGCAGCAGAGCGGGAAAGAAAGCAAGTCTGTCAGCGAGGTTTTTGTGATGGCTGGCAAGTAGAGCGCCTCTTATGTCACCCCGCGGATAATGTGAATGATGAAGCTGGCACATAGTAGTCCTTAATGATTGCGAATCGGAGCGTTCTCTCCTGCCAGTGAATGGTGGGCGACATCACACGTTTAAGCTTCTGACTGCAAAATTAAACCTTTAATTGTAAATTTCCTTTTCACGGTGTATCCCTCTCAAAGTATTTGTGTGCTTTGTGAGTTACCGCTAATCTTCTCATTCTCTCTCTATAATCATGAAATTACTATGCAGGATGTTTAAAGTGACGTGTAATTTTGGAAGGAGGGGATCCATTCAGAAGTGGATTAGCACAGTGCGGTATATGGTGGTGCAGTGAGAGAGGAGCCAGGCTCCAATTTACTCTCTTAATTCAGTTCATATATTTCCTATGTAATGAATATGGGCTGCGATTTAGTCTAAGGCCACATGTAATGTTATGGTTCTGTAAATCTGGGGCGTTGTATGGAGCCATAATATGACACAGATAGAATTGCAAGGAGCATCAAGGAACCTGCCTTTGCTTCCGCAGAGGTTTCTTCTGACTGATTCCTTTTGAAGCGGAAACATTGCTTCTCGTGGAAAAAAACGGCCATAATATGGCGCCCTACGGAGTACATGGGAGGACAACAACACGTTTTATATGTCTTGTACTTGGCTGAGATGCACCACAATTATTAAGAGGCGCATGCACCGTAACTGTAGGTGCTCCTCAGGTCGTGTTGTGCACCAGAACTGAAATCTGTGCCAACCAGAAAGCTAGGAAATGGGTCTCTGCAGGGTCATGGAAAGAAAAACACAACATCAAAGATAGTCTGAGGACCAGTCAAACTCCTCCCCATATATTAGCTTCCTGTAACCCTTTGAGTGCAACATAGGATTGTGAGTAGAGAGGGATATTGGGGTCAACAGTAATAACTGGACAGGTGATGAATTTTAACCCCTTAAGGACCGGGCTCATTTTCACCTTAAGGACCAGGCAATTTTTTGCAAATCTGACCAGTGTCACTTTTTCATCACATATTGTACTTCATGACACTGGTAAGGCTACTTTCACACTAGCGTTCGGCTGTCCGCTCGTGAGCTCCGTTTGAAGGGGCTCACGAGCGGACCCGAACGCTTCCGTCCAGCCCTGATGCAGTCTGAATGGATGCGGATCCGCTCAGACTGCATCAGTCTGGCGGCGTTCAGCTCCGCTCGCCTCCGCACGGACAGGCGGACAGCTGAACGCTGCTTGCAGCGTTCGGGTGTCCGCCTGGCCGTGCGGATCCGTCCAGACTTACAATGTAAGTCAATGGGGACGGATCAGTTTGAAGATGCCACAATATGGCTCAATCTTCAAGCGGATCCGTCCCCCATTGACTTTACATTGAAAGTCTGGACGGATCCGTCCGAGGCTATTTTCACACTTAGCTTTTATATGCCAAAATAATGCAGACGGATCCGTTCTGAACGGAGCCTCCGTCTGCATTATTATGATCGGATCCGTTCAGAACGGATCCGATCGAACGCTAGTGTGAAAGTAGCCTAAAATGGAGTAAAAAAAAAAATACCAAATTTACCAAAAATTTGGAAAGGTTTGCAAATTTCAAAGTTTCAATTTCTCTACTTGTATAATATACAGTAATACCTCCAAAAATTGTTGTTAATTTACATTCCCCATATGTCTACTTCATGTTTGGATCATTTTGGGAATGCCATTTTATTTTTTTGGGGACATTACAAGGCTTAGAAGTTTAGAAGCAAATCTTGAAATTTTGCAAAACCCACTTTTTAAGTACCAGTTCAGGTCTGAAGTCACTTTGGGTAGGCTTACATAATAGAAACCACCCAAAAATGACCCCGTTTTAGAAACTACACCCGTCAAGGTATTCAAAACAGATTTTACAAACTTTTTTAACCCTTTAGGTGTTCCACAAGAGTTATTGGCAAATGGAGATGACATTTCTGAATTTCACTGTTTTGGCAGATTTTTCCATTTTATTAATTTTTTTCCACTAACAAAGCAAGGATTACCAGGCAAACTAAACTCAATATTTATTGCCCTGATTCTGTAGTTTACAAAAAAATCCCATATGTGGTCGTAAACTCCTGTATGGGCACATTGCAGGGCGCAGAAGTGAAGGAACACCATATGGTTTTTGGAAGGCAGATTTTGATGGACTGGTTTATTTACACCATGTCCCATTTGAAACCCCCCTGATGCACCCCTAGAGTAGAAACTCCAAAAAAGTGACCCCATTTTGGAAACTACGGGGATAAGGTGGCAGTTTTGTTGGGACTATTTTTAGGGTACATATGATTTTTGGTTGCTCTATATTACATTTTTGAGAGGCAAGGTTACAAAAAAAAATTAATTCTGAAATGTCATCTCCATTTACCAATAACTCTTGTGGAACACCTAAAGGGTTAACAAAGTTAGTAAAACCAGTTTTCAATACCTTGAGGGGTGTAGTTTCTTAGATGGGGTCACTTTTATTAAGTTTCTACTCTAGGGGTGCATCAAATGGGACATGGTGTCAAAAAAACAGTCCAGCAAACTCTGCATTCCAAAAACCGTATGGCTTTCCTTTCCTTGTGCGCCCTGCCGTGTGCCCGTACAGCAGTTTACGACCACATATGGGATGTTTCTGTAAACTACAGAATCAGGGCCATAAATCGAGTTTTGTTTGACTGTTAACCCTTGCTTTGTTAATGGAAAAAATTGATTAAAATGGAAAATTTGGCAAAAAATAGCTGTTTTGGCACAGTTTTTTTTTTTTTTACTGTGTTCATTTGAGGGGTTAGGTCATGTGTTATTTTTATAGAGCAGATTCCTACGGACGCGGCAATACCTAATATGTCTACTTTTTTAAACTTCTTTAGGTTTTACACTATAATATCCTTTTTTAAACAAAAAAATAATAATACATTTTAGTATCTCCATAGTCTGAGTCAGTTATTTAGTTTTTAGCAGATTGTCTTAGGTATGAGCTCATTTTTTGCGGAATGAGAGGACGGTTTTATTGGCAGTATTTTGGGGTGCAAATGACTTTTTGATCACTTGCTATTACACTTTTTGTTATGTAAGGTGACAAAAAAAATAGCTTTTTTCACACTGTTTTTTTCTTAATTTTTTTTAACTTCATTTGAAGGATTAGGTTATGTGGTATTTTTATAGTTCAGGTTCTTACGGACGCGGCGATACCTAATATGTCAACTTTTTTTAACAAAAAAAACAAAACATTTTAGTATCTCCATAGTCTGGGTCAGTTTTTTTTTTTTTAGCCAATTGTCTTAGGTAGGGGCTCATTTTTTGCGGGATGAGAGGACGGTTTTATTGGCAGTATTTTGGGGTGGATATGACTTTTTGATCGCTTGCTATTACACAATTTTTGTGATGTAAGGTGACAAAAAAATATCAGTTTTTATTTTATTTTTGTTTTAGTGTCTCCAAAGTCTGAGAGCCATATTTTTTTTTTTTTTTCTGGGCGATTGTCTGTGGCCAAATAGAATTAGAATTAAAATTGGGGAAGGGTATTATAAATTTAGTACTCCATGAAAGTGTGGTACTCCCTGAAGCAACAGTCAATGCAGATGCCAGGATGATCGGGGCACGTGTCACACTGAGTGGTGGTGTCCTTCCGTATCCCTCTCTTGCGACACACTCTGCACTTTTTGGGGGACTGTCCCTTCTTTCCAGTATGGGGGACCACACCTGGAAAGTGTTGGCCAGGGACGATCTGGGCGCCTCCAGTTCCAGAGGTACTCCGGCCTGCTCTTTCCCGGTCAGAAAAGATCAGGGCCTTGAGGACTGCCTCATAAAACTGCTGGAATTTCCCTGTGTTGCCAGCGCTCTGGGACAGCACAAAAGAGTTGTACAAGGCAACCTGTACCAAGTAGACCGCAACTTTTTTGTACCATGCCCGGGTTTTGCACATGGCGTTATATGGCTTGAGGAATTTATCAGAGAGATCAACTCCTCCCATATACCGATTGTAGTCCACGATACAATTGGACGTGAGGCCGTGGTACCTCGCACAGGGACAGGGGTGATGCTGTTACTGTGAATTGTGTACAGTACAAGGACATCCCTCTCGTCCTTATATCTGACCAGCAACAGGTTTCCACTGGTAAGGGCACGGGTCTCACCCCTGGGGATAGGTACCGGGAGGGGGTGGGTAGGGAGGCCGCGTTGATTTTTTCGCATTGTCCCACAAGCGGACGTGGATCTGGCGGCGAGGGACTGGAAAAAGGGGATACTAGTATAAAAGTTATCCACGTACAGGTGGTAACCCTTATCTAGCAGTGGGTACATAAGGTCCCACACAAGTTTCCCGCTAACACCCAGAGTGGGGGGACATTCTGGGGGTTAAATACGGGAATCTCGCCCCTCATACACACGAAACTTGTAAGTGTACTCTGAGGTACTCTCAAAAGGTTTGTACAGGTTCACGACATACCTTGCCCGCTTGTAGGGAACATACTAGCGGAAAATGAGTCTCCCCTTGAAAGCAATGAGAGACTCATCAACAGCGACCTCCCTTCCAGGTACATAGGCCTCCAAAAATTTGGCCCTGAAGTGATTGATAACAAGCCTAATTTTGTACAGGCGGTCATAGGCAGGATCACCTCAGGGAAGTCCCCACTCCAGTACTGGCTGACACTGTTTTTTTTTTTTTTTACTAGGCCCATGTGCAGCACAAGGCCCCAAAACATCCTCATCTCGGCTGCACTGACCGAAGTCCAGCCACTGAACCTAGCCAAAAAGGAGCCCGGGGGTTGAGCATTGAACTGTTGGGCGAACAAGATGTTTGCGCCACTATCAGATTCACAAAGTGGTCACTGAAAAAAATAATAAAAAAGTCATATTCAGTGGAGCCCACTGTGCGCATCTGGATTCCTGGTTGGCCAACAAAGTCAGGAATCACAGGCTCAAAATCCTCTGGGGTACACCAGACAATTTCACCGGTAGGGGGCTCAGGTGGACTTATCTGGTGGGCCGGAAAACTAGTACGAGCCCCAGGGCTGCTCATACTAGTGTAGGCCACAGGGTCCCTGGCATGGGGGTTCTCCTGTCTCCACATCATCAGTAGATGATGAGGAGGACGCGGATAACAAGAGGAAAGTGGGGTCATCCTCGGCCGAGAAAGTCTGGCGGGCCATATGGGAGTGTGTGTGCGTGTGTGTAAAACTTTATTTAGTGTGTGTGTGTGTTCACATTCACTTATAAACCTAACAGAAAAAATATATAAGCGGTGGGGTGGGCGATGCCCTAACAGTGGCCGGATGCTGAGAGTGCCAGCCACAGTCAGCGCACGCACACAATTTTTATTTATTTATGTGTGTGTGGGGGCAGAGGGAAAGCAGCAGCACCCCTGGGGGGGGGGGTCTAGGGTCGCACAGCTAGGTGTGCTGTGGACCCCAGACACCCGACGAGGGTTAAGCACAAAAAATAAATAAAATACTTCCCCCCTCCCCCTAAAACTATCCCTCAGTCTTCCTGCCTAATCGAACCTTTCCCTAAACCTGTCCCTGCGAACTTTTGAGTGCCAGATGGCACTATGGTGGCTCACGTGGGGGTGCTGGGCTCAGAAGTGGACAGACTGACTACTCTCTCCTGGCTCCACGGAAGCAGTGTGGAGGAGGAGAGCAGAGCTGGGGGAAAGTTAACCCCCGCCCGCCCAGCCAATAAGATGCGATCCTGAGAGGTGATGTCACCGCCACCTCTCATGATCTAAGGATGGCGATTGGTGGTGTATTATCACACCACCGAAAGCTGAAGGCATCTGTGTTGGTCCCATGTCCATGTGTGCCCACACTGCGTGAAAAATATATGCAAATGAGTCTATAGGCGCAACGGGAGCTCAGTTGTGTCTGCAACGGCCGGGCCCTCTGCACTTTGACAGGGCCAGGCAGGCATGACCACTTTTACCCTTCCTGGCCCTGTCAAAGTACAGAGGGCTTGGCAGTTGCAGAGAGAGCAGAGCCTCTAGGTGTAACGGCAACGCCCCTGTTGCTCCTTGAGGCTCATTTGCATATATTAAAAGCATTTTTCTCAGCAACGCGGGCACATAGAAACAAGGGTCCAACACAGATGCCTTCAGCTGCCAAGTGCACATGTAACAGGTCAGCCAGTGTCATAAATCAGTGGTGATAGATCCAACTACTATTCTTTCTTTTACTGCCGGACACACTCCTCACCACTGCTCCATTTAAGCTTCTCCGAGCCGAGGTCTTCTGGCTGGAGGACTAGGGTCCTCAGTTCTAGAGATGAGTGGGGCCCCAGTGATTTGGAATCCCCCACTATTCTTACATACAAAGTAGATAAATGTTTTATGCCAGAATACACCTTTAAGGAAAACTGAAAAACATATTAATCATAGAAAATTGCTTTTAATGGTTGAAACAGCCACAACAGCTTTATAATAGTCAGAAATGTTACAGCAACAGGTCTGAATTGATGAATAGATAGTTTAATAATCATCATTATCAGAAGACACTGAAGAAAGAAGTCAGGAGGTCGGTTTCTTGACGTGACACTGAAATACCATGATAAGGAGTCAAGCTGTTGCATACGAGCCTTTGGTAGCATAAGAAACGGCTCAAATGCCATAATGAATGGGCGCACCGTAACCTTTTCAATTATTGATGCTGTGAAAGGCTGCAGTCAAATAAAGTCTAATCCATACCCGAGGGACCAGCATTTGACTTTACAGAGTCTATGCCAGCCAGTTAGGAGAGTCTTCCACGGCTAATGTCAATGCTTGTAATAGTGCTCTGGATAGTATAGGGCAGATTTCATCTTCACTTCTATCTAGACTAATACATTGTCTGGATCTAACGCCTATGGACACTTTCAACTAATAGGTCATAAAAAAAATGAGAGGGGTTACAGAGCAAACTTATCTAAAATGACCCCTTTTTACAGACACTCCATTGGAATGAAGGCCTCTAAAAAAAAAATTATTAGCCATGATAATATCACCTCCCATGCATTTACCACACAGGTCAATGGAAACGGACTTATCTCATGAGCAAACTTATTGTCTCGTCCAAGCTAAATGGGTTATATACAATAGTGGCCAACATTTATCAGTCCGTTAAGCATTGTTTATCTAAAAAAAAATACAAATCCCTGCAAAAATATGTATTAATACAAAATATTGCATGCCCCTGAAGTAGTCAATAAGACAAAAATATAGCAAATAATGACTCCTGCCAACACCGGCCTTCATAATATTCATCTCGAGCGCCCTGTTACTTTGACATGAAATACCAGTGGTGTGTAGTTCTGATAGAACTCATTATGTGTGGTAAAGTACAGCAAAGGTCTAGGAGAGGTAAGGGACAGGATCTAGACGTCTTCTAGGCGAAAGTTTGACGGCTGAAGAGGTCAAGCGTGACAGCACTCAAGAAAGCTGGAATACTATTCTGGTGATGCAGATGAAGATCAATGAAGTCCTTCAAAGTCCTTGAGAAGCTCGTTTCCAGTAGTTGTAACTTTCCACCAGATGGACTTGTTGACTGTGAAAAAAAAGAAGAAAAAAAAAGGGTTAAAATGATTTCCTCCTTTCTTATGCATCATACGATATATACGCTGTATCTAGCGTACCAAAGACTAGAGGGCCCTTTACATAGGCCGTGAATTCCACCGACTGTTAAAAAAGCGTTCATAATAATGCCAGTTAGCAATTTTGGGCGGTTTAAATGTACAGACGATGAACGAGTGAAACGCTCATTCATCGGGTAATCCAATTGTTTGTGTGTACACAAAAATGATCATTTACCGGCAGCAGATTGTGCTGTGTAAACATGATCTCCTGCCGGCAAATGACGAATCCTTATGGGGAAGGGGCATGCTGAATATCCATTGTTTTATATGGGGGGTGGGAGATAAGCCATCGTATGGGGCGTCTGGGAGAGACTTCCCCAGTCCAGAACGGGGCCTTTAGGAAGTTGCTAAAAAGGACCTGTAATGTCTCCTGACATGTCTGTTTTTGCAACCACTTGCATTCACCATGTAATAAAAATTCTGAAACCTCTATTAGGACTATTGTGCCATTCCTTTATTATTCCTGCTAGAAGTTAGAAATGAATTACTAGCAGTTTGCAATGAGGGTCCAGATGGGTGTTAATAGTTGGGGTGTGTCCCTATCCAATCAGTTAGTGCCAGATTGTGCTCCAGAAATAATATTATCTGGGGAATGCAACTAGCTACGCAAAGGTGTTATCTGACTATTTGTAGCTCTAGATAGGTCACCAGCATCTGATCAGTGGGGGTCCGACACCCGGGATCCCTGTGGATCAGTTGTTTGTGAAGGCCTAGCGCTCCTGAGAGTGTTGGCCTTCTCGCTGCTTACCCTAGGCCTGGCATAGCTGACCCCCATTCACTCCTCTATAAATAGGTTCAATCGCACCCTGTAGTTTGGCAGCATAAGCGCATCTTTGAGAGAAGCCAATGATGACAGTTTTATGATTTTTTTTTTTAGGGAAAGAAAAAACGTGGTCCACCATTGCTCAGCTCAAGTAGATGTTTCAGGGACGCTTTATGACTGCTGGAAACTTCCTAACCTCTCTACTATTAAATGTCACCCTGACATATTGCACTATTGAGTCAGAGGAAAGTCTATCACATTTATTTGTGCTTCTTTTGTTTTTGCTTTTTGTGCAAGGTCATAAATGAATACAAGACAATGTGACAAGAGCGTACACGGTAGACAAAAGAAATGCCAGTGTGCAACATAACTGCTTTGTCAGGGGAAGACAATTAGCATAGAAATGGCATCTCGTGAAGATGAAAAGAGGAAACACATACAGTAGTCCTAGAACGCAAAATGCACCAGAAGATAAAAGAGCCTCCCGACCGCAGGAATGTAACCTGCTACAGTAATAAGCTTCATCTATACACGGTAAAACTCAGAAATTCCAATGATCCCAAGTATAACGGCACAAAACAAAACCTTACTACTGCCTAAAAAAGCTACTGTACCCAATAAAAATACAGGCTTATTGAAGAACGAGTTTTAAAGGGAACTAGACGTGTCCTCTATAGCCAGGATCAGCAACTCCTGGCACTCCAGCTGTTCTGAAACTACAGCTAAGCAAGTGTGTACGCTGGGAGTTGTAGTTTCACAGCAGCTGGACTTTCGATGATTACTGATCCCTGCTCTATAACATTCATAGGTTATCATTAGCAAAGGCCACCAATGTTGGGGTGGTAGGGGTCTGACCTCCAGGGATCAGCATGATGATGCGGCCACGGATCTTTACTGAATTCTGCTTACCCTTCATTGCAATGCAACTCATCAATATGGCTGGATGTGACTTCAGTTTGTCCACATCCTTATGCTGATCGACGAGGAGGGTTCCCAAAGATTTTAGTCTCATTGTCCAACCTTAGGACAGGTGATTGTTGGGTCACAAAAACCTATACTGGTCACCTAGACAAGTTCCTCTGAACGTTTAATAGGAACAGTATGAGATCAGAAAAACATGGCTGCTTTCCTCCAGAAACACTGCCAACATTATCCATAGCACGACTCTATGTACTGTAGAGGTGGGCAATGTGGTTGGTATGGGTCACTTCGAAAGTGTGGGCTTAGTATTGGTTGTTCTTATCCCCATTTTAATGTGTGGATAATAAATAGATACAGTGGGGCAAAAAGTTCTCCCACTTAAAAAGATGAGGCCTGTAATTTTCATCATAGGTATACCTCAACTATGAGAGACATAATGAGAAAAAAATATAAATAATCCAGAAAATCACTGTCTGATTTTTAAAGAATTTATTTGCAAATTATGGTGGAAAATAAGTATTTGGTCAATAACAAAAGTTCATCTCAGTACTTTGTTATATATTCTTTGTTGGCAATAACAGGGGTCAAATGTTTTCTGTAAATCTTCACAAGATTTTCACACACTGTTGCTGGTATTTTGGCCCATTCCTTCATGCAGATCTCCTCTGGAGCAGTGATGTTTTGGGGCTGTTGCTGGACAACACAGACTTTCAACTCCCTCCAATGGTTTTCTATGGGGTTGAGATCTGGAGACTGGCTCGGCCACTCCAGGACTTTGAAATGCTTCTTACGAAGCTACTCCCTCGTTGCCCGGGCGGTGTGTTTGGGATCATTGTTATGCCAAAAGACCCAGCCATGATTCATCTTCAATGTCCTTGCTGATGGAAGGTGGTTTTCACTTAAAATCTCACGATACATGGCCCCATTCATTCTTTCCTTTACATGGATCAGTAGCACTGGTCCCTTTGCAGATAAACAGCTCCAAAGCATGATGTTTCCACCCCCATGCTTCACAGTAGGTATGGTGTTCTTTGGATGCAACTCGGCATTCTTTCTCCTCCAAACACGACGAGTTTAGTTTTTACCAAAAAGTCCTACTTTGGTTTCATCTGACCATATGACATTATCCCAATCCTCTTCCGGATCATCCAAATGCTCTCTAGCAAACTTCAGATGGGCCCGGACATGTACTGGCTTAAGCAGGGGGATTCGTCTGTTACGGCAGGATTTGAGTCCCTGGCGGCGTAGTGCGTTACCGATGGTAGCCTTTGTTACTTTGGTCCCAGCTCTCTGCACGTCATTCACTAGGTCCCCCCGTGTGGTTCTGGGATTTTTACTCACCCTTCTTGTGATCATTTTGACCCCATGGGGTGAGATCTTGCATGGAGCCCCATATCAAGGGAGATTATCAGTGGTTTGTCTCCAATTTTCTAATAATTGCTCCAGTTGATTTCTTCACACCAAGTTGCTTGCCTATTGCAGCATCAGTCTTCCCAGCCTGGTGCAGGTCTACAATTTTGTTTCTGGTGTCCTTCGACAGCTCTTTGGTCTTGGCCATAGTGGAATTTGGAGTGTGACTGTTTGAGGTTGTAGACAGGTGTCTTTTATACTGATAACAAGTGAACTTGTTAACGATTAGAGGACAGAGGAGCCTCTTAAAGAAGAAGTTACAGGTCTGTGAGAGCCAGAAATCGTGCTTGTTTGTAGGTGACTAAATACTTATTTCACCGAGAAATTTACCAATTAATTCATTAGAAATCCTACAATGTGATTTCCTGTATTCTTCCCCCCCATTCTGTCTCTCATAGTTAAAGTGTACCTATGATGAAAATTACAGGTCTCTCTGATCTTTTTAAGTGGGAGAACTTGCACAATTGGTGGCTGACTAAATACTTTTTTGCCCCACTGTAAATAGATGCATAGATACGAGCAGCTACAGGGGAAGATGGATAGGAGCACCAACACCTTGTGCTGCATTTAGTTAGGAATCTGGGGAAACCAAGCAGCACCCAAAAGGAACCTAATTTCTTTGCCAAGTATAAGGCTAAGTTGATTGGCTGTCTATTGTAGCTTAGCCTCATTGAGCTGAGCTTCAATACCACACACAACCCATGGGCCAGAGTGGTGCAAATTCCAGAAGAAAGCAGCTGTAATCAACACCTTATGAGATATATGAGTAAGGTAGGGCCCTTTAGCTCAACGTTATGAGGGCATCTAATGTAACTGAGAATGACCCGGTGAAAGGTTCACGTTAATGGAATGCTGCTCCCCCTCAATATGACCTCCACACCTTTACATTGGTGGCACTAGCATCACAACTGCTGAGGTTCTCTTTTTCAAATTTCCATTAATGGTTTACGTAAAGATCAAAATTTGTAGAGCGAAATGGGAAGAGATGGTGTGCAAAAGCAAATATAAATCAGAAATTATAATCTTAAGTAATTACATGGTGCTGAAAAGTGGCTTAATTACTGTATATCAGACTCCGGCGTTAAACAGGTAGGCCCTGGAATTACTCGGCTCTTGAAGCTAAGGACAAGCTTTCAAAAATAAAACTCAGGTGCCGTGAGAATTTGAGTTCGATTCCTGCCAATCCCCCTCCACCAAACCTGTAATTTTTTTTCCTGTTAACATTGCTGCTTTTTTTTTGCCTTTAGCTGTGACTGTGCTGTAAACCAATCTGCAATCATCAGCACGTAGCAGCTGCAGACAACTATAGGAACAATTATTGAATTATTTATGACTGGTTATTACACCAGTCTCTTTCCAAAGCTTTAACATTTTTAATCACTTTAGAAACTAAAAAAAGCTTAAGAGTTTAATCAGCGGGAAG
This sequence comes from Bufo gargarizans, assembly GCF_014858855.1. Lineage (NCBI taxonomy): Eukaryota > Metazoa > Chordata > Amphibia > Anura > Bufonidae > Bufo > Bufo gargarizans. The sequence goes on along the minus strand of NC_058087.1, from coordinate 170,777,442 downwards.
GAGAAAGCATAGATTTCTACATAAAGAGAACTTAAATATAAAGCCTTGCATTGCAATGAGTGCTGCATTAAATAACCCACATTGGAACACGACGGGAAGCCATTTTAAGGGTCTGAAACAGAGGAAGTTACAGCTCCAAATGACCTGCAGATACCTTAATGGTCAGATATGATAAACTCCATCATCAATTCACATCAGTGATGAAAGAAAATATAATTTTAGGGAACAGTAGAGTGCTACTTCTATGATGGCCACGTGTCAGAAATCAAGGGCATGTCTACACGTATTTGGCACAGTTCATATTTGTGTTGTCCCTTCCAAGAAGCCACAATGCTGTGCCGCATCTTTTGTACAGTGGCTACCACTGGCGCCCAATTGCAACCATCAAAGTATCTGACAGATATATATGTAACGCCAACTACAGATGGAGAACAGTTTCACCATCAGAATGTCACAGTGAAACCTCTGAGATGACCAAAAATTGCAGCGAAGAGTCATCTTCTAAGCAAGTGGTTCTGACAAAGTTCAGGCCAGTGAGAAAAAATAGCTCTGTTCACCTGTGTCCCGCTTAATGGAGGCACGGACCATAAACCCGAATTAGGCAAGATTAAAGTCCGAAAAAAGTCCAGCTTTGAATAAAAAGCATTACATCTTTATTCTTCAAAAATCATGAATAATAAAATCCAAGTATGACATCATACAGACAGGATAGCGTTATAGTCTATGCATTTCAGATATCAAAATACAATCCTTACTCAAGTTCAGGCCAAATACGAAAGAAAAAAAAATCCCAGAAATATTTGCTCTACATCAGGGCTGGTCTTCTCAAAGTTTTTGGAGTTCTTTGGTGAAGTTTGATCATACAAATTTTAGTCACATTATTATGACCACCAGGTAAAATCTAAATTAACCGCTATGTGCAGCACAGACAGAAGCTAGATGGGCTGGGAGTGACTCAATAAGGTTCTAGTAGGTTGTCACAGGTATCAGGAGCTATACTGACTGCAGTGCATGCCACATCTGCTGGGGGCTGCATGGTGTAACATCCCAGAGTTATGTTATGAAACTCTTTTACCCCGCTACAACCTGTTAAGTGTATCTACATTGTCATCCTGTGTAATTTAACATCACATCCTCACAAATGTGCATTATAAACCCTTGTTAAATGTAGTCATCCATTTTTTCAACTCATCCCGTTTACCCATGACAACGAGAGCCACGTGTACAGACAGCCTATCGCACACCTTATGTAGCCACCAAAGCCATCTCATGACATATGACCTCCTTCATGAGCTACACACTGCCAAAGTACAAAGTAGGAACTGGTCATAATAATGGGACTGGACTGTGCTCATGGAAAACACAACAGTACAATGGCTAGATGATTGGTCTAATTTTCCTGGGTGGTATAAAACCACATGGCATACAAAAGGCAGAATTGGAAAACATCACGTAAGATGGACATTACAACTAACAATCTGGCCGCATAATTTGGAACGTGGTCGATGTTTGCAAACACTGGCACATTCGTTGCTGACCAGTGGAGTGTCCATGAAACAAACTATGAAAGACCAAAGATTTTTTGGTCACACTGTCTTTCACCACAAAATGCAGGGCAATCTGTGGGCAGCAGGTTATAGAGCAGGAGAAGCTGAGCAGAATAATATATAGTTTTGTGGGAAAAGAATTGTCACGCCTGTGTGTGGGAGGTAGACACCACACCAGACGAAGAAGGAGAGGGAACAAGGAACAAGGCCTGAAAGCAAGGGAAATCAGTCAAATCCCTAGTCACAGTCCTGACAGGCTTTCAGTATGAACAGACCTCAAAGGCCGGTGAGTTCATAGGCGTGAGTTCATAGGCAGGAGTACCTAGAGTCCTAACTCACCCTATAAAGACCCTGGCGATAGTGACAGGACTGAGACTACCTGTTCCTCCAGAACGGAAGGACGACCACAAGTCTCCCTCAGGCCTACAACAAATGGCAGGGGAAAAACAACACACAAATAAACCAAAACAAAATGCTAAAGGGAAAGAAAACACTTAACTTTCCAGTAGCTATGGCAGCAACAGGAATTCAGCCGAGAACCAAACACCAGCAGACCACAGATACCACTGAAGCTATAAACCGCACAGCATTGTGGGAGAAGCGACGATAAATAAGGAACGTTAAATGACCACAATAGCAACACCTGGAGGTTAGAGGTGTGGCCAGAATCAGAAACACCACAGACGTCTATTGATCCACAAGGAAACCTGTCAGATCAAAGCACGTGTTGCCAGTCTCACAGATCTTCTGTCACCCACTGTTGCGGGTACGTCTGTATGTCTCGGTACGTCCGTGACAAGAATCTATTCTCAACACCTTTGCCATTTTTCCAGAAAGTGGGCTGGGTGTGGGCAGAAAGAGGTGGGCTGCGTGCAGGATCTCTGTAACCCAACTTAGAAAAATGGTGCACATTATACCAGAGATCTTCTGCAGCTCCTGTCTAGAGTCGAAGTTAGTTCTGAAAAAACGGTCAGCAGAAGATGAAACAAACTTATTAAGAGGCGGATCTTCTTAATAAAGGCATATGAAATTACAGTCTTTAGTAAATGATCTGTAATATGATTGAACACCTCATAGTCCACATACCGATGCAAGAATATAGATAAGAGTTGGTGTCCTTTTTTTGTTTCCAACAGAATGGGGGTGCAAATGGGTGCAAAATAGGTGGCGGAATTGCTCATGGCAGATCAATCACGTTGTAGCTTTGAGTTTCCAAAAAGCCTTTGAAAAATGAGATGAATCAGACTGGCTGCTATGGGCAAACATTCTATTTTTTCTTTGCAATATACAGTATTACATTTCCACGTCTCAAGTTACTTTTATGATCACAAAAATTCACTTGCTGCCAGCAGATGAAGATATGCTTAGATCTGGCATTGAATCTGTATAATGAACTTGTGACATCACTGGGCAAAAAAAAGTCAGCTCACTGTGGACTAATATATGAAGGGTTACAAAAAAAAAAGTAAAAAAAAATAAATCGAAAAAAATCAAAAAGATGTAAAAAATTACCAGAAAAGGTTTTTCAGAGATTAAGATATGAATGACCATTTCTCAGGATGGGGCATCCGTATTAAAAAAAGAGGAGGACTTCTTCTTGTAGTTTACCAAGCGCAGCTCCATCCACTGTATAGTGGCTGTGCTTGGTATTGCAGCTCAGCCCCATTCACTTGAGCTGTGACTAGGCCATGTGAGTGATGAAAGTGAGGTGACTGGCCTAGGAAGAGGCGAAAGCACTTGGTCTCTTCAAGCAGCTGATCGGCAATGGGTGCTTGTAGTCTAACCCCTGCCTGATCTGGTATCAATGAGCTATCCTGAGGATAACTCATCAATATCTACATTTTGGAAAACCCCTTTAAAAAATATCACTGCTGTTATTGCAGTGGCCAGGTTTGGTTTGGCCCCAACTGCTATGCTAGGTCCCCCAGACACTGTCGAGATGTCATCATGTGTTGCTGCTCTCTGGAAGGGATGGTAAGGTGTGGTGCACCCCAATGGGAAGTAAGTCTAGAGAGTCTGGGTCTCCAGTAAACCAGTGTGCTTCTTTACTGGAGGAATTTAGGTGCAAAACAATACAGGCGAGGCATGCTCCCTGGCAGAAGTAGGGTTTGATGATGAGAAAAGGCCTGAGCTAGCTGGCTCTCTTTCTCTCAGAAGGCAGGTACCCTGGCCCAAGTCTGGAGGCTCAAAGTCTGTAGCTCAGTAGTCCGGGTGGCTCCTTATCACAGGGCTGGTGACCCATGGTCTGTGGCTCACTGTCCCCATCTCAGAGTCTTCTTCTAGTCACTTATGCAGACCGGCAGAGTCTCCTCCTCCACTGTTCCCTAACGGCAGAACACTATGGGCTCTGACTGTTCTCCTTATATATAGTTTCTAGCAGAAATTGAATCTTCTAGTGGGAGGGGTGGAGAAGCTCAGCACAAAGAGTAACAAAGTTACTAACCCCCTCTGTCATAGACTTACATTAGAGCTTCAATGATACTTCAATGGCAATGACACAGCAGTTTTTCATACAAAAACAAGTTTTCAGGCATAACTACAGAGCTAAACCAAACATTCAAAAGTTCAGTCTGTCTGGTTTTGATGGTAAACAAGTCTGTCTTTTTCCCTAAAAAACATGCTCTTCTTTAAACCCTAAGGCTGCTGTGGAAAATTACCAACTTCTCATTCATTCAAAGTCCCAAAAGTTTCTCAGTAATCATTAACCCTTTCCACAGAGCCTCAGGTCAAATACAGTGTAAATTAACGACATACATCACAACATACATATAAAATACAGGTACACAGTATTAAACAGTATATGTCTATTCAAGTTAACCCTTTCACGTGAAATACGTTAATAAATTTGCAACGGAAAATAGAGGCAAATGTCCACAAATGTCCAGACTTCAAAGTTTTTGCTTGAGAATTTCTAAATGTCAGAATTCCAGTTCTCAACTGGACAAAGTGTAGGGACTACTGAAAACGAGTCACAGAGACATCTTGTCAGGAAAAGGGAAGCAGGAAATAATGAGGAGCGAGCAGGCGCATTTACATAATGAAAAGTGTGTGTTCTAAAGACAGGTGAGATATAAATGGCACCCTTCATCAAAGCAAGAATCCGAAGCATCACTGTATAATCAAGCCTCAGGGACTTGGAAAAAAAATGTACACGCCGACGACATAAGCACATTCCTTATAATAGGTTTAATTACACGGACTCTGCATGACAATTTTTATGTAAGACAGAAAAGAACCTCCACCTGCAGAAGGTTTGGTGAGCAGATGATTCAAGTTTTGCCATTATAACTACAGTAGACATCTGTACATAAAATGATTTTTGATGGTGGTAGTCTTCTAGAATAATCAATTAACTTACAGAAAAAAAAATATATCTATTAGGTTGGACCACATTAGAGCTTCAATTTAACGACATAAATGGCACCCTTCAAACACTGCTACTACTAGGACTCAGAAAAAACGCTTAAAAGTTGATCATTTTTGAAAACTTACCCGCCACCTCATGCATGTTTTTAAGCAAGATTTAACCCTTCACATGCCCCTAAAATGAATTATTCCTAAGCCCACAGCTATTGTAGATATTTTTTTGTGCCAGAAAAAACGGGGCTGATTTTTCAACCCCAACACAAAGCTCTATTCTCATCATGGGCTGTCTCTCGGCATGGACAAGAGTGAGGGAAAACACAGACAAACCACTTTGACATTGAGTTTTCAGCACTTTAAGACCTCATGCACACGACCGTTGTGTGTTTTGCGGTCCGCAAAACAAGGATGGCCTCTGTGTGCCTTCTGCAATTTGCAGAACGGCACGGACAGCCATTGATATAACTGCCTATTTTTGTCTGCAAAACGGACAAGAATAGGACGGGTTATATTTTTTTCGATGCGGACCACGGAACGGAGAAACGGATGCGGCCCTATACAAGTGAATGGGTCCGCATCCAAGCCGTAAAAACTGCAGCTCGGATGCGGACCAAAACAACTGTCGTGTGCATGAGGCCTAACACAGATGGTTTGTTCTTAGGATAGGCCATCAGTGTCTAACTGGTGGGGGAAGGGGGGAGGGATCTGCCTCCTGGGACCCCATTCAATGTCGGACCCCACCACACTCATGGCCAGCCTTCACGTACCAGGCACCAACACTCAAACAAATCATCGACTATGCCTACAGACATGGCTTTTGTATTTCAACCCAGGTTCCCAGACAACTAATGAGCCACCACAGCCATGTGCTATGTAAGGCCCCATGCACACAACCATATCTGTTTTGCGAAAATACGCATGTGGTCCGTGTGCCGTCTGCATTTTATCTGCAGACCCATTGTATTATGATTCATGTGCTTTCCGCATCCGAATGTTCGTTCCTCATAAAGAAAGAGCATGTCCTATACTTGTCCGCAAAAAAGTCAATGCTTCAAAAAAAATAAAAATGCAGACGCAACACGAATCCCATCCGTATTTTGTGGATCCGCAATTTACGGACTGAAAACGGATACAGTCATATGCATGGGGCCTAATGCAGGTGAAAACACACACGTGCATTGTCTACAAGTTTTGTTAAAATTCGATAATATCTTGTTATCTTTATGTAGTGTTCCTACAGAGTGGTTTTGCTGAAGGCTCCACTTTAGGCTACAATCTATGTAATCAATAGAACAAACTAATCCACTGGCACCCAAGTGTGAAATAAAACTCTGTCCCCGCACCACACCCCAAGGAAGGGAAATTTATTATTTAGCAGTTAGAGCCAGAAATCCATTAAGATTTTCAGAAACCTTAAGGCAACCATTACACCCAGAGGCGATCGCTCCTTGTACTGCGTGAATACTTATTTACCTCTAGGTGTTAAAAACACATAATTTGAGTTTTCCATACATCTGTATTCATTCAAGTAGATGGGGATAAACTAAATTATTAATGAACCTAATGTATTAGTCAGCCATTCTTAAATATAGGAGGAACTTCCTAAAGGAGTCCCGAATATCCCAGGTAGCTGAAGAAAGTGATGATATCCATGCATTATCTGTCATTGTTTCCCAGAGTAGATTTCACAAAACGCCAAGGCTCAGGAGGTCGTCACCAGAGTTCTGTGGCCTGACCACTGATATGGCATCCTGTTCGCACTGTGCATGCATTAGAACCGTTTGGCGACATGTACAGTGTAAATGAAAGAGCAGGGAGCTTGGGAGAGATTTATTTTCCAATGGCTTTGTTGCATAACTTTCCCTTGCAGCTACTCTCCGCTCTTCCCCTAGTTGGTGAAGGTAAGTGCAGCTTTATTATGGTTCTTAATACATTTTGGGGATCTCTAGACGACTAGGCTCCTAACACTGGGGTGCTATAAAATGGTCATAGGGGTCATTTTTGAGTCTGCTTATTGTTACATAGCAGCCGCTGCTTCACTTGCTGGTCTTGAGTTTCTGTATCCCGGCAGAGCGGACCCGCCTCCTTGTCTCCCCTTCCAATTTGATATGGCTTCCGTGCCTGAACAATAGGTTCCATAACTTGCCAAGTTCCTATGAAGGTGTGCTGACTATTGTCCTGCCCCTGTACAAACTTTCTGTCTGTTTAGTTAATTCTGAGTTAATATTGAAGGAGTGAACAATTATATTTATTAAAATATTACTTTTAATCTGTTATCTAAAATAAATTACCCTTAGATAAACCAAGATATAAATAAATTCAAACATGTGAAATAGGAACACACAGTGCACGGCGGCACTCATATAGATAAACCGTGGTCCTACCGCTCTGGCGACAGGTCCCTCGATATAGCAGCCTGGGTCCAAATAGAGACGGATCAGTTTCCTCCGTGGGCTTGTAGTAACCAATCGTTGTCAGGGTTGTTAGACAACACCTATTCGCCCCCAACTGTGCCCCTGTGGTGGCCCTAGCCTAGATTAATCAGAGCAGCCTCACCACAGGGCACTTGTCCTTATAAGGGCGACCCCATCTGGAACCTGTCCCTAACTCAAAGACCTATGTTTCCCTACTCTATTCCCGACATGCAGGTTTCATATTTGCATCAATAATCATCAGGGGACAGAGAAAATCAGGATCTATGTAGATGATCTCAGGGTAGGTCATGTGAAAAGTAGGTGGAACGACCAATATTCTTCAACGAACATATGCTTCAGGGCATGACGGCAGTACCGGGCTATAAATGTTAGTTAATTCTGACCATTCGCTGCCTGCCCTGACCTCGGATTGTTTGCTGTATAGCATGTACCCTGACCATAGCCTGTCCTGGACGACAATGTTGCCTGACCCTTTGGTGCTCTGAACCCCGCGGGTCAGCTGTCAGTCATACAGAGACTACTCCAGGAGTGGTGGAGCCTACTGGTTCAGCTGTAGCGAAGTCCAGATCCCTGCCCAGGGATTAAAGGGTGAAAACCAGGTGCTGCCAGGATAATGCCCTTAGGGGTAGCCCAAAATCTAATCTAATGGTTGACACAGTGGTTCCACACCCACTGCAGTAACACTTTTAGACTGATCCATACTGGTCGATGTGCTCAAATGAAGCTGTCTGAAGTAACACCAAGAATGCTACGGTTTCGGGGATGGAAAGAAGAGATAAGGAGGACTAGTTAGGGATGTCTAGCTGATTTGAGGCTGCATATGGCCTGAAAAAGTTTCAGAACCACCATCCATGAAATATCGCCTATACATATCCAGTGTTATCAATCCATGTCATATCTGGCAATGCAGCAGAGCTGAATTGATCACTTAACACAGCACATTATAATATCACAATGCATTATCTGTGGTTTCCCATTGGACTCCAATTGTGTTACCTCTCTCCATCTTTCTGATACACCATGTATCTGGCTATGTTCTCATAGCATTGGGAACATGTTGTATTCATATCACAGAGGTGAGAGAGTGAAGCTGTTATGTCAGTACATGAAGGCAAATATATGATGTGTAACGGGGCTTCAGTTCCTCCTTAGTATATGAAAATACCCTTGGATTGGACAGCAGGGCTGGAAGCAATCTGATATTGGAAAAGCAGTTTTCCGTCCCGGGTCCCTACTGAGTGATTTATATTTTTCTTTCTTCTTCTGACAACGTGATTCATTTGTTTTACTTTTTAGCCATAATGGGAGAAGATCCCATAAAAACAGCCTAGTAGTGAATTTATTATATGGCCAATATGTCAAGTCATTCATATTGAGCGATTTGTCCCAAAGGAACCAGCACTTTCAGTATAACATATTAATCCAAATTTCTAGAAAGTCTTAGATCGAAAATGATCTCTCTAATCGGCTTGTTTTTAATAATACATTTCTTCAGTATAAATATTAAAATAATTCCCACTTCAGACGTTGGCACTCGACTAAATCCAAAAAACCTTTATAGTCATATGAACATCTTCATAAGACCCTTTATTTTTCCTTGTTTAACGTTGTGTCTTTTTTTTTATTTAGCTCAGACAACCCCATTTAATCCATTAAGGATGGGTCTTAAAGGGGTTTTCTAGACTTTAGATAGTAATAATCTATCCTCAGTAGTGTTGAGCGAAGCAAGCTTCAGGTCCTAGATCTGAAGTTGCTTTGGTCAAAACTTTGGAGATCCGTCTCTGTACAGCATTCAAATGTATGGGTTCTGCCGAGGTGCAATTAATTATCTCCTAAGTCGCGCAAAACTTAGTTGAATAACTTCGGACATCGTTTATTCGGTATCCAGGTGCCGACTTCAGATCCCAGTTTTAAAATAGTTTTCAAGTAAAAAAAACTGAAGTCCGGAGTTATTTACCGAGACTTCAGAGATAACTAATTTCACCTCCGCCGAGCCCATACATCAAATGATGCTTTGACCGAAGCGACTTCGGATCTATGATCCGAAACTCGCTTAGCTCAACGCCAATTCTCAGGATAGGTCATCAATATCAGGTCGGTGGGGGTCTGACAACTGGCATCCTCGCTAATTAGCTGTTTTTTTTGCAGCCTCTGGTACTGGAAACAACACAGTGGACATTGTCAGAAGAACGGTTTGTCCACTATGTAGAGGTAGTGAGAACTTGCTGCAGTTCAGCTTCTATTTATTCAAATGGGAATTCTCACTGTGTATAGCGCAGGTACCTCCCATGTGCCCACACCAAGGACTTATCTATACATTCATTTGTCGGAACAAGGATATAAAAATAAAAAACTCAATTAGGAAGAAGTTTTTACTCTTTGCTTTTAGTTTTTTTTTTCCCTAAGAATACATCCTTATGATAGGCCATCAAGGTTTGATCATGTAGGTCCAACTTCAGGAACCTCCACAGTCTAGGAGAATGTTTCAGCAGACTGTTCTGCCACTTCTCAGTTATCTTGGTCACCAACACAAGAATAACCATCAATAATGGCAGCCAATTCAGTACTCAAGATATAGACCCATTGCATTGTCTTTACAAGAGTTGGCTCATCTGATACATTGGTGCCTGATAGTGGCTACATTAGGTGCATTAAGTAGCCACTGTGGTAATGACACAGTGCCAGTGGGTAACCTATTGCCAGATACAAAGTTGCCAATAGTGGGGCCCACCAATTGCCAGCAGTGTCAATTTTCAACTGTCCCACAGAAATAGAGGGTGGTCCGCTCTTTCTTTGCACTCCTTTCTAGAGACAGGTGCGGGTCTCAGAGGTGGGACGCGCACCTATCAGACATTGATGGCATGTCCTAGCACTATGCCCCCAATGTATGAGATGGGAAAACCCCTAAAAGGTCTTCATTCTTCCGTTTTGCTCCTCTCCACTACTGGTTGGCATTACAGGTCTATAAACCTTTATTTATATCCCACCTCTTCAGACAAGCCTACAACCAGTGACCCTGCTGCCTTTATACCGTCATGACCAACTTCACCCGCACCTACTGTGTCCTTCTCCCATACCATGTAGATTGTAAGCCCTCACGGGCAGGGCCCTCTCTCCTTCTGTACCAGTTTAATTCGTTTTGTTTATGATTAGTGCAATTGTCTGTATTATGTATGTATACCTCTTCTCATATGCGCTATGGAATGAATGGTGCTTTAATAATAAATAATAATAATAATTTAAAAATCTGGAAGATGCAGGTGTTAATATGGGAAGATGTGGGTAATATGGGAAGATGTGGGTAATATGGGAAATTAATCTCTGCTCTCCGTCACTCACTAATATACAGATTATAGGGAGGGGACATACTGAACAAAATTACAGTAAGAGGAAAAACAATTCTCAGTTAGAGAGCGCTAAACTGGCAATCACAAAATGTATTGGCTATTTAATGCCTTTAATCCAATTTAATTGACTTGAATAAAAGAATTAGATCATCAGGCTCTAGTCTGCTGTTCCGTCCCACCTAGCGTCTCTGATGATTAAAAGACAAAGATGCAGTTGGCTGGATATTACACCTGCATGTGTGTGTTGAGATTTTCTTCTCACTCTTTGGGCAAATGCCAGTATTTAGGAATTTATTGTATCCTGAGAATACCTCTGTCTTCATGAAAAACCTCAAACAACTTAAAGGGGTTGTCTCACTTCTGCAAATGGCATTTATCATGTAGAGAAAGTTATTATAAGGCACTTACTAATGTATTGCGATTGTCCATATTGCCTCTTTTGCTGGATTGTTTTATTTATCACATTATACACTGCTCATTTCCATGGTTATGACACCCTGCAATCCAGCAGCAGTGGTCGTGCTTGCACACTCTATGAAAAGTTGCTGACCCATGCCCACTCCCATGGCAGAGGCCGACACCTTTTCCTATAGTGTGCAAGCAAGACCACCTGTGCTGGATTGCAGGGTGGTCATAACCATGGAAATGAGCAGAGTATAATGTGATGTAAAAATAAAAAATGCCATTTGCTGAGGTGAGACAACCCCTTTAAAAGGTAAAGTCAGGCCTTACATAAAAATAAAAAAAATCCTGAGGCAGCAATTGTCATATAATAAAAGATCGTATACTCACACATTTCATCCCCCACCAGTCTCTAGTTCATTGGCTGCACTGATGATGTATACCTGTATACACTACATGACCACCGCAGCCAATCACTTAACTCATTCAGTCTCAGGTGTCTTGGATATACAGGCATGTCATTGCTGCAGCCAAGATAATAATGTCATGACTGCAGCACAGGCGCTGGAGGTGATGAAGGATGAAAATTGCTGGCGTGGCGGCATTTTTTTTAAAACTCAGACAACCCCTTTAATTACTGTCAAAAGGTACTGCAGATTCTCACTTGTGGACAGCTACTCAACACGCTCTTTGGAGGAACAAAGCACCAGTGTTAAACCATTGAGAAGCTTTCTTTTAGATGATTTTTCAATGGACATTCTGGAATAGGAAGGACTATTTAACAGTCATGTGGCCTAGGTGGAGATCAGTCCCATTCAAGTGAAATACCAAGAACAGACAGTATCTCATGGAGGGCACTGTGCTTGGTGAGCTGCGAGAAGACCATAGAGCTCCACTGCTTCCCCAAACAGCTGATTGGTGGGGAAGCTGGAGCCCCGCCAATCTCATATTGATGACCTATCCTAAGAATAGGCCATCAGTATGAAAAACCCTTTAGGGTTTATGCAACTAGGACACATTGACAAATGAACTCCCTAGGTTTGACATTTGCTCATAGACAATGAATTTATGGATAAGTAAATGGTGAATCATCTATAGTCACGAACTACAGCACTTGGTGATCTACATAAAAATGTCACTCACAGAGATGTTCCAGAATCCAGCAGAAGGAAGCCACATAAGCAAAGGTTTGAGCATTGAGAGACTGGCCTGTGACATATTTGAACACATAGACACATATGTGTGTACTACTTATAGATAACTTGGTTTCTGAGGGCTACATCCTGGGAAACGATTCTCCATCCTTAGCTACAAGTCTTTCCCGGTCTCACTAGGACATTGGACGATGCTTGATTTCCATAGAAATCCCAGCCATCACATTACCAGGGTATCCATAAAAATGAGTGTATGCTTTTGACCTATTGCTATCCATTCATACTCCAAAAACAATACCCTTCTGTCGAAACTGACTCAATAGGGTATGTGCTTGAGCAGAGGATTATGAGCTCCTATGACTTGTGGACTACGTAGAATACCGTATGTTGGCAAGACCTAAAAACGGACAAGCTTGTTTCATCGTGTGACATTTTTGCATCTGGGTATAGTTTGTCCTATAGGGTCACCCAGATCGCTATGTTCTTCTTAACAGACACTGACTCAGACCACAGCAGAAGACTAAAGAGGATTAAATCTTGGGACAGAAGAGAAGAAACATCAGAATCTGTGAAAGTTAAAGAAAAAATTAAAGTAAAATACGTATGTAGGATACAGAGTACGGCACTCTTTAAAGCTGAAATGGACTGTCGCTGCAGTCGAAAGAGACTACAAAAGGAAGAACACAATAGAGAAACATTATAGCGTCTCACTTTCAAAAAACATTTTTTCCCTTCTGACGTGATGTTAAATACTTTTGTGTTATAAAGGACACTTGCGAGTTACTGCTGACACCAGAACAAGAGAATCCAAAGATCTAAGTAAAGAACACTGAGCTACGACACAAACGCTCTTTTCTCTAAGACTCCAGTTTTACAATCTGCAAAGAACTTAATTGGTCTCCCATTGTTATTCTTCATTAGTTAGTCTCTGTACAGAGCTGGGAGCTCGGAGCTGAAAAGTGCCAGTGACACCCATAGTTCTGCAACGAGCAGATGTGACATTAACAATAATGGTGGACTGGCGTATGGGACAAGTATCTTCCACTGGTGAAAAGAACAAAAGCTTCATAACTTCAAGAAGTCATGTCTGGAAAGGAGAACTATACCGGTGGTAAAGTTCTCTAAAAAAATAATAATGGAGGAACGCACACAAGTTCTTATTGTAGTCAGAATTAAGGCGCACGGAATATAAAAGCCTTGTGAAGGATTCTATACTCCATACTGCAGAACTGTCTACTGTATGTTCGGCCTATGTCCTCTTAATATCATGTGGTTTTACAAAGAACTGTGGGTAAATCCAATACATGTTCTCCAGGACACAGATCGCTCAATGTGACCATGTCATTCCTCATGGCCAACAGGTTGGGAGGACCTTAATTCGCATTTGGTGTAAGTTACTTAAAAAGGGGCATAGTTCATTGGGTGGAGTACCACCCAAGGAACCACATTACTGTGTCACTTTATGGCTTAGACTCCATTTACTTCAATCGAGCTGAGCTGCAATTACCAGGCACAACCCATGGACAGATGTGAGAACCTATGCACCCCAATATTTTTGTGATACTGGACAATCCCTTTAATATAAGCTCACAAGGTACCTGGCACAGCCAAGTTTACCAAGGGAATTGAGCATTACATGCCGGTTTTTCAATTACATGGCCGTCTATGCTAATACATGGATTAACAGAGTCTGCTATAGAGAGAACCACTGATTTCTCGAGGCTCTCCACTGCCTCTGAGTAAAGGACCTTCTCTATGATGTCCATAGACCCTGCTACTGCATATGAAATGTTGTGGAAATGATACAACCTATTTGACACTAGCTGCAAAGTTCATCTTATGTAAACTCTGCTAATTTCTTCTTTTATGTGTCTGTAGTTACCTCCATCCACATCAGTATAGACAGTTTGGTCAGGAAAAGGCATTTTTAGATGCAAAGATACCGATAGTCAAAGTATCTTCAGCATTACCCCAGACACTGTCACAACATCTTCTCTTGTGCTTTCCTAGGGCAGACATCTAATCTGAAACAGGTTGACGTGCAGCTTAGAAGATTTACATAGCTTAAGAAAAACTATGCTTTTCCGGCAAGTACTACTTCCCCACTGTGCTGTGTACAAGATTCTCTCCCACCTGTAATGTTGGAATCGTAGTAGTTTGATCAGAACTAATAACTCATTAAAAGGTAAAATGTTTTCACCAGGAAAGTACTTGGATAAGTATGTGAGTCCTGTCTTGTCCTCTTGGAAGGAGATATTTCACTATGATTCAAGTTTAGAGCTGTCCAAGGTACTGATACCCTCAACAGACAATTACATCTAAATACATTTATGAAAATATCTGTAGAAAATACTTTAAATATAAGGTTGATGGTTCTACCTTTACGGCTGTATACTTATCTGGAGAGTGGGGGACTCTCTCTGCAGTACAGGACAAGCAGCAGATGATAAAAGGAGAAAAAGCCAGGAAAGCTGTATGTCTCTCTCCTTTATATCCTGTGGAGTATGAGGTCCTCTCACAAGCCAAACCAGGGATGGCCAACCTGCGGCTCTCCAGCTGTTGCAAAACTACAACTTTGAGCATGCCCAGACTGTCCACAACTATCAGGCTTGACAAAGCACAGAGAGCGCGAAACGGCTGTGGCCTGACTTTTGCAGTGCCCTGTATCTGACCCCTGCTTTTATTTTCAATAAAGCCTGCTGAAAGATTTAATGGTGAGTGCCGCTACCTGTTTTCTTATATCACTATTGTCTACAACTATCAGCCTACAGCAGGGACATGGTGGGAATTGTAGTTTTACAACAGCTGGAGAGCCGCAGGTTGGCCATCCCTGGCCCAAACTAATAATGGGCAATCATGGTCACAAAGGTATGCGTAGGCAGGTGCTTTTACACTCAGCCCGATGAAGGGGCCTTTCCAGCCTTGAAACACTATACTATAATGCATTTGTTTCTTACCTGGCTTTCTTGTAGAAATATCAGAAGTCCTGTGTATAGACATCATTGTGCAACCTAGCTACTTCATGAGACACATGACATTCTAATGTGTAAATGCAGAAGGACAGACCAAAATTCAGGCAACGGTCCGTAAACTGTAAAGTATCAGTCTATGGACAGAGTGGCAAAAGAAGGAAAGACTATAGGCGGCTTCTTTTCATAGATCTGACAAATTTAAAGGGTTTTTCTGGGGCCCAGCAAGTCCCACAAGGTCATTTTGAAGTTCATAGAAAACACCTGTAGGATAAAGCTTGGAAAAAAAATTATTGTCCTAAAGTTGCATGGATAGACCTTCCTGAACCTGGTCATGAAAAGCTCCTCTTCTGAAAACCATGTTTCCATCCGTCAGCAGTTATGTCCTATGCCAGGTTTCCAATCCTGGGTTATGGACTGCTTATGGATGTCACTTTCGCTCTGGACAGGGCCAGAACTAGTCCTCTCCCTGAAGCATGCACAAACTCCTGCATCCACCTCTTCTACATGCGACAAGGAGAGGAACAAGTGAGGTACTGTCCATAGCCCAAGGTTGGAAACCTAGTAAAGGATGTGATGTGGGTGAAAGCTGGATTTTCAGAAAAGGAGTTTCTCGTGAACAGGCTCCCCAGAGGCTGAGCCAGGAAAGTTCGGGACAGTACGGTATATTACAAAGTTTATCCTACAGGTGCGTCATTCCCAATGAGTAGGAAATTTGGGTCACCCTAGACAACACACTCGTGAGTATCACTCCCAAATGGATGAGTCTTGTCTAGCTGCAGGCCAGAGAAAGCATATGTGGTCTCTCATATCCATAACATAAATGAGTTCATCCTTTCTTACACAGACTGTGTGATAGATTTGTAATACTGAGAAGGAGAGATAGTAGATATCTGTAGGACTGTGGGAAGCTGGTGGGCGGACCGTAAGCTTCAAGAACAAAGAAATTAAAAAAGAAAATTGCCTGTGAGGCATATCTCGGGGAGAATGATTGTTACTTTACAACTGTACAGATACCGGCTTGTGATTAATTATAGCCGCCTATTTTATCTGTACTAAATTGTGTTTCTGTGTACTGTGTGTTTACAAAAAATACGGATTTAATGAATTAAAATGTCATGAAAGACGTTCCAGGTCAAGACCAGCCGGAGTCAAATTATTCTGCCGCACACCCTTTCCACTAAGCCTGCAAATCTCATTCATCTCACTTAAAAAGTCTTCCTTCCTCAATTGCTTTACATTTCGAGAAGGTGAAGGATGTAAGGCGAGAGACTCCAAAAATCTTATGGAAAAAATAAATAAAAAATTAAATTAAGAAGAATGTTTTTCTTCATCAACTCCCGGCTAAAAAGCTCAAGTTGCAAACACTGCAGTTCATTTTCCAGACTTTTTTTTTGTCTAGAAACCAAACGAAAAAGTCATAGCTGTTATGTGTTTAAGAAAACAAACAATTACAATTACACTTGCTGGGCTCATTAAAGATAGTAGGGATTAAGATTTGTCTTGGAGCTTCATTTTCCTATATTATTCTGAGCGCTAATGGTATTTATAATATTTGTGATGTAAAGGCCCCTGGCGATAGTACGAGGATTAATGTTATTTACAAAAACTGTTTAAAAGTTGCCTAAAAGTTGGAGGACAAAAACAGAGTAAGAAACTTTCATTTGGAAGTTCTATCGTTGTCCTTAAGAATCACGAGGGGACATCAACTACGTCTAGAGCAGGCATGCTCAACCTGCGGCCCTCCAGCTGTTGTAAAAGTACAACTCCCACAATGCCCTGCTGTAGACTGATAGCTGTAGGCTATTCAGGCATGCTGGGAGTTGTAGTTTTGCAACAGCTGGAGGGCCGCAGGTTGAGCATGCCTGGTCTAGAGGAAGGAAGGTTTCTTTATCAACACAGAAGATGACTCTTTATGGTAAGAGCAGTGAGACTATGGAACTCTTCCTGAGGAGGTGGTGATAGTGAATTCACTAAAAGAGTTCAAGAGGGGCCTGGATGTATTTCTGGAGGGTAATAATATTACAGGCTATAGATACTAGAGAGGGGTTGTTGATCCAAGGAGTTATTCGGATTGCCTGATTGGAGTCGGGAAGGAATTTATTTCCCCTAAAACGAAGAAAATCGTTTTCTACCTCATGAGTTTTTTTTGCCTTCCTATGGATCAACTTTGCAGGATAACAGGCTCAACAGATGGACAGATGTCTTTTTTCAGCCTTATAAACTATGTTACCACGTAATGTGAAAAAAGCTCCATAAACAGTTAACCTGCTGGTGGAACTCTTCAAGGAACCCAAAGCCTATAGCCACTTAGTGGAAGGGATGCAGGCAAGAGTAATGAAGGTGTAACACCTGTAGCAGAATGAATTTCCTATGTATGTAAATACACTTTGAATTGACCATCAAATGATATAATTCTTCTACAACAGGGGCAAACCTGGTTAATAAAAGATTCAAACATGAAACCTTGTAACTAGGGGTGCACCGAAATGAAAATTCTGGTCCGAAACCGAAAATTCAGGATGCCCTTGACCGAAAACCGAAACTGCCTTTTTGCCCAAATACTTTTAAAATACTTTTTTTAAAATGATTTTATTAATAATTCTTTTTTCATGAATTTAATAAATATTTCCAAACCGCTGACATTGTAAAGTCACTGAAAGAGGACTATGCCTCAGCTATAGATTAAAAAAAAAGGAAAGTGAATTAAAATATAAAGTTAAACAGATACATAGATATTATACACACAATGCCACCCAAAGTGGTTATTTAAAAAAAAATGTCACTCTCCCCCCCCCCCTCCCTTGTCACTCTCCCCCTCCCTCCTTTGTCACTCTCTTCCCCCCCTCCCTCCCTTGTCACTCTCATTCCCCCCCCTCCCTTGTCACTCTTATTCTACCCCCCCCCTCCCTTGGCACTCTCATTCTACCCCCTCCCTTGTCACTCTCATTCTACCCCCCCTTGTCACTCTCATTCTACCCCCTCCCTTGTCACTCTCATTCTACACCCCCTTGTCACTCTCATTCTACACCCCCTTGTCACTCTCATTCTACACCCCCTTGTCACTCTCATTCTACCCCCCTCCCTTGTCACTCTCATTTTACACCCCCCCCCTTGTCACTCTCATTTTACACACCCCCTCCCCCTCCCTTGTCACCTCTAGTGTAGCCTGTGTAGCGTGGCCGAGCTCTGTTCGGTCCGCGGTACAGGAGCATTTGTTTCTTGTACCCGGCCGGACTGAAAGGAAGTGCACACTAAGTGAGCACTTCCTGTCAGTCCGGCCGGGTACAGGAAACAAAAGCTCCTGTACCGCGGAACGAACAGAGCTCGGCCACGCTACACTAACAACAGCAGTAGCACAGAGCAGACACAGCAGGCTGCGCAGCACTGAGCCGGAGATTCTTTAGAGCGGCAAGCGTTTAGGAGGCACAGCATGAGGGGCGCCGCCGGCCGGCCGCCCGAACGTATATAACCAACCATATTTTCTGCCGATATGTACCAATATCGGCCGAAATGGATTAGGCCCATTTTCGGCCGCCGGAATTTCGGTGCACCCCTACTTGTAACACTAACATGTCACATGACATTCGGGAGGGAAAATGGTTAATTGAGCACAATTTGGCCATTTTTTTTTTACTTAGGGGTGTACTCACTATTGTTGCCAGCGGTTTAGAGTTAATGGCTGTGTGTTGAGTTATTTCGAGGGCACACCAAATTTACACTGTAATACAAGCTGTTCACTGACTACATTGTATCAAAGTGTCAGATCTTCAGTGTTGTCCCATGAAGATATAATAAAATATTTACAAAAATGTGAGGGGTGTACTCACTTCTGGGAGATACTGTGTGTGTATATATATATATATATATTCTCCCCACTCCCTGTATGTTATTAGGCAATATGTATAATAACATATTTGTACCATCTCTCTCATGCTGGTAATAAGAAAATAAAAGTGTAGAAAATACTAAATAATTTTTGAGAACAGAACATGGCACACTCCCCTCTCCCCTCCTTACGTTGACTAGATGTCAGACTTTTGACAAGACTAGAAGAAACTAAGTCCTTTTAGAGCATGTTATTTTGACATCTTTTCTTCCTTCGTGTCGTGTCTCCCAGCTGAATGTCTGCCTTCTCGGTGCATTCAGTTCTTGCCTGAGGTACAGCAGAGAGACGATTTATGCAGACACCAGCTCCACAATCAAAACAGAGGAGGAAACACCCGGATATCAAACAAATTGATGCGTTTTGCCAGTAGGCTCATGTGCACAGTCGGGTAACAGCTGTCAGCCTTGCAAACAAACTTCCTGCTCTCAAGAGTACCTCACAGTCTTCGTCTACCTTCCTTCCCGTCTTCACCTCAAAAAGTTGCATCTCTTACGAGTGCATTCTAATATAGGTATGTGTGACTGAGTAGTAGACAGCCAATTAGGATCGACCTCAAATCACCCCCACAGTATATAAATAGGTGTCCCTAGACAGATTATTAAAACATACCCTCACTGACTACTGGAGCCTTCAAGTTATCTTTCCCAGAGACCAAAAGGTCATCTATTTGACGGGGAACGATTTGTAGAAACTAACCATATATTTCACTTTATGACACTGAATCTTCTGTCTAAGTCAGTTAAACTGAAAGGTGATGGACAGGCCTGTCAAGGGTTACAAAAACATTTTGCAAAGTATTAGGATATCTCGACATTTCGTGACTGATAGAACATGTTTCTTGTATTCTAATCAGAAGGAAGCTACAGGAGGATCTTTAGAGTAGAGTAACAGATGAGAAAATGACAGAAATAAAGCAGCGATGAAGCCTTCAAAGTTCATGTAAAAGATTTTAGGTGCCTAAAACTGGCGCCTCGACATCAAGGCAAATTCAGGGACATGACATTCTGCTCATCTGTCATAATGCTCAAAGAAGTGGTCGATAGATGGCCACAACTGGACCCAATCCAACGTGTGATTTGACGAGACAAAATTCAAACTTTTGTCAGGAGGCGTAAAGGCTAGGACGCCAACAATGCTCCTAAAAAAAAATGGTATACTTTTCTCATAGCTTTATGTCAAACATTTGCACTGATGTAGGTTCACCAGTAAAAATGTTGAACTTGTCGAGGGTCTGCCACCAATGTCAGATAGGTACAGGTCCCACTCCTATCTTCACAATGGGGCCCCTAAAGCGAAGGACAGCACACTGCGGATGTGCACCATGCTCTTCATTCACTTCTATACGAGTTCTGAAAATAGCCAAGCGAGCGTGTTCGGCCATAGTGGTGAATGGAAAGCAAACTGCATATGCACGGCTGCCTCTTTATCCATGTCTATGGGTCTGCCAGAAATAGCCGAGTCAACGGTCAGCTGTTTTCAGAATTTCTATAGAAGTGAATGGAGGGTGGCTGCACTTATGCTCACCTTCATTTTGGGTGGCCCGTTCTGGAGAGAGAAGCCGGTCTCAGAAGTGGTACCTGCACCTATCTGACATTGGCAACGCCACCAAAGTCTGAGATGACAGAACCCCTTTGAGGGAACCCTCCAGGCAAAATTAATACGCTGCCCAGTAAGGAGTGCATTTTCTTATAAAAAAAAAAAACTGTCATGCTCCTTCCCCTTCAGGCCCAACACTAGGTTCAACAAAGGATAGCTGTTTTACCCAGAGTGCTTTTAATACCCGACTCATATGAATGGAATAAATTTGGATTTCTTCTTTAACTTTTATTTATATCTAAGGAACGACACAAGCTTTTCTCTTATGTGCAAAACATAATATAAAGTTTGACTTCTCTAACCAATTCCTTTCAGATCTTGTCAATATCCTCCTCATTCAGACACCAGTGCTTCCTAAGGCAAATCAACCTGGTCATAAGTCAAACCTATTCAGCTTCATGGCAAAAATATTACATAAGTACAATTCTATGGTTGCTAGGAAGATCAAGAGAAATGAGGTGGCAACAAAGTTTGCCTGCCATACAACAATGGTGGACCCGAAGACTACAAGTTTTCCTTGAAGATGATGGGTCGACGAGAAAGAACATTCAGGTTATGGGCACAAGCTGTCTAGGGTTCCTATATTGATTTGCATGTTAAACTTTTTGGAATTTTCTTCTTCTAACACTGTTGACTTTTTAATAGCCAAGTCAATGCACAGCTTTGGGGCCACATACAGCCCTGTTACACATACTACCTTCTCAGATGGGTTGTCTAGTACATGGATTGCAGGATAAAACTTACTAGGAAAGGTTAAAGGACCTTAACATGTATAGCTTGGAAGAAAGACGAGACAGAGGGAATATGATAGAAACTTTTTAATACATAAAGGGAATGAACACGGTAAAAGAGGCGAGAGTATTTAAAAGAAAAACTGCTACAAGAGGACAGAGTTTTAAATTAGAGGGGAAAAGGTTTAAAAGTAATATCAGGAAGTATTACTTTACTGAGAGAGTAGTGGATGCATGGAATAGCCTTCCTGCAGAAGTGGTAGCTGCAAATACAGTGGAGGAGTTTAAGCATGCATGGGATAGGCATAAGGCCATCCTTAATATAAGATAGGGCCAGGGGCTATCCATAATTCAGTATATTGGGCAGACTAGATGGGCCAAATGGTTCTTATCTGTCGACACATTCTATGTTTCTATGTCTAGGTTTAGAAAAAAGGGGTTGTCTAATGTTACAATGGTTAACAGGTTGTGTGTGGTATTACTGCTCATCTCTTCACTTCAATGGAACCGAGCTGCAATACTAAACACAACCCATGAACAGATGTGGTGATGTTTTTGGAAGAGAGCTGCCATGCTTTTCTAACCCTGAACGACCCCTTTAAGTTAGTACCTAAACTACTAAGGGTTTGTGCAAAAAGATAAGAGGGGGTGGGAAGAGGGGGGGGGAGTTGTGGCAAACCCCCCCCCCCCAATTAACTTGACCTGCTACTGGCTCCTCCGGTCCTGGGATGCTTGACTGGGCTCACCCAATGTCAACATCCGGTATGACATAGCCACAGCCAATAATTGGTCGCGTTAGGAACCGAATCCTACTTACGTCATGACAAATGATGACATGTTGAAAGGGTATCGGTTCCCTGCCGTGACCAGTGATTGGATGGGGCAATGTCAAACTGGATGCTGACATCGATGGAGCCCAACGGAGCATTGCAGGCCTGGATGAGAAGAAGTGGGGATCTAGTGCCAGAAAGCAGTTAAGTATACTTTCCTTTACAGGTCCAAGTGGGAAGGCGGGGGGCATAGTGAGTTTGCCAAACACCCCCCCCCCCCCCTCTTGTTGCACAACACCTTTAATATTTCCTTCATTATATAAAAACGAATTAAAAAAAATCCACCATTGAATGCCAAGACGACAACAAGCACGGCCGTGGTAAGACTGGACTTATTAGCTGAGGGTCAATGGATCATCTCCTGTGGACGGCAGAGGAAGAAGCAGAGCCATTTATTTTCTTTCCCTTTTATTTCCATTCCAGGAACAGAATATTTATTTCCTTGTTTTGATCTTGCTGCCAGTTCTCGGTGCTGACATACTGCTGCCGATATTTTGTGCGCTAGACCCGGTGAGAATCAATACTTTTCTTGAGTCGATTATAATGATGGTTGTTTTCAAAGCTACACTGCTTGCAATTAAGCCCACTAAAAGCCAGTATCATGGAAATAGAGAAACCAGCAGAAAAAAAAATAATCTATTTTAGTGATGACCGAGTAGAGGGAAGATGTATAAATGAGAAAGGCTGGCATTCAGAGAAATAGGACATTAATATATTTTACACTAGGTCTACAAAGTGCAAAGGTTTCAGAAATCAGATGTCTAATTGGTTCTTTGATTACAAACTAAGCTTTCACAGTGGGTACGGAAACATATCAATCTTCCAGCCTCATAAATAAGACGACTTTGAGCAACATCACAAGGGCTTGAGCACATTGCTCCAAGAAGATGATCTTCTAAAAATACCAAGGCCGTGACTTAAAGTCCCAATCAGTATAAAGGCAGAGAAAAAGTATAAAGGAAAAAAATGGTGAAAGATGTACGGTAGTAATCCAAGTATTCTTCTGATTATATTTCTAAAATCTATAAGATTGTCGAGATTTTTCACAAAAATGTCTAGTGGATGACCTCCATTTGGCTGAATAAAATCTGTAGAACAAAAGCTATATGATTCCCAGAACTACATGCCCACAAAATAACTTTTTTTTTTTTTTTACTATTTCTGTGGGTTTTTGGTTTATATATTTTTTAATGTTTTTACTGTATTTTTATGAAAAAAAAACCACTAGCTTCAGATATCTGTGGGAAATATTAAAGGTTTTTAATTTAGTCGCATTTTCACTTGTGCTGCACTTTTTGGGTCAGAATGCTCTGGATGGGGTGTTTTTTGCCTCATTTTCTGGAATTTTGCTCCATAGACATATGTTTTTTTGGACTGTTTGGAAAAAAAAAAAAGCAAGTGGTGTGATTACTTTTTTTTTTTTTTTTTTTTTTAATACCAATCTACAGAAGAAGTGACTTCAAAAAGGACTGAACATTTTTCCTGTAGAAAAATGCATTTCTTGCATAAAAAAGCCATAAAAATGAATGGCCCTATTATAATTTTTTTTAAATGCCAGAAAAAAAGCAACAAAAATGCCACTAAAGATGGCAAAAGCAGCAGTACAAAGCAAGTGTTTTTGGATGCATTTTGTGAAGATAAAAAAAAAAAAATAACACAATCCAATCGCAACCCCCTGCCAATGATCTTCATCCCCTGGAGGACCCAACATGTCCATGAATACTACAGACAGCCCATTGATTTAATTGTGTAATGCTTTATTTCCCCTGCAGAGGCACTGCAGGTAAACAGAGCACTTCATGGCAGGTTCACCCACAGGCTCCATGACAAACTATGTTCTGAGAAAAAAAATTGAAAACCGACAACCAGTAATAGGCAGAAATTCCTTTTTCAAAAATGGTCACAACAGCAAAACAAAAAAAAATAAACTGGAAAAATGTTAATTATCTTGGTAATTAAAAAATAATCATATTTTGGCTACTGCACCAACTTGATTTTCTAAAATGTTTTGGGCAGATATCCTTTTTAAGAAGATGGTATACTTATTGTGCGGATGCTATGAAACTTGGCTCAGACGAACAACAGTTGAACTGAAAAAACAATGTTAAAATATGGTATTAATAAGAAATTATGAAATTTGGCGGATTTGTCTTCTAATAAGAGGGCTAGGTGTAATTGTATGTATGGTTTTGTTTTTGTCAAACTGCTGACTATACCTGAAATGAGAAAAGTTTAATTTTATGGACTTTTGTGAAATAAAGAAACGCAATTATACATTATTCAGCTCACTGAATCAAAATATTGCTGTTCCTTTCCAAAATTATTGCCCCCAGGAGTTAAAATGCAGAGATAAAATATTTCTATAACGTCAGTCTCCGCTCCTGAATATGACTTGGGTTTGAATTCAGCATATTCTACTGAGAAACAGAGCTGATATTTAGATGAGGCGTATAATAAAGACTCAGCACACCCTAGGAAATTCATAGTGACAGATCAGCTTTGAGCAGCAGATCGTACGTATGAATATTTTTCTGGCGCTTTATGGTGAAATAGCATTTGTTGATTTCTTTTGGCAACCAGTTGCGGAGGGTTGATAAACTTTTTGCCTTTTTTTTGTATGTCTATATAAGCACTCAAGATTTATATATAGTAGACTTGGCGTTTTGATGTCATGCAATGGCGCCATGCCACGGAAATGTGCCAGCTGACATCCGCTATACTACGCCAAGAGAGATGTGTAGCACATGCTTTATAAATAGGGGCGAGTCAAAAATTACCAGGATGGTAATATCTGAAGAAGAAAACTGTAGTAGGTGCACCTTTTTGAATAGCTAAGGTTATGGGCGTATCTCCAGGCACAGTAGCCATGGCAATTGCTAAGGAGCCCGGATGTTGCTCAAGATGGATCCAAAATATATTTTTCTGGAAAAACAGAGGGGGAGATTTATTATTAAAGGGGTTATTCAACCCCTATAATGCCCCCCCAACTGCCCGAGGTTGTACTTACCTTGCACCCCGGCACCTGTGTCTCTTCCTATGCCCGCACGACAGCCGCTGCATCTCCTCGTCTGGCGGATCAAAACAATCGGCAATGAGGGAGCATCCAATAGCAGGCCGCGACGGGGACAAGCCTTCCTAGCATCGCGGTCGATGCTAGGGAGGCTCATACCCATCGCGGCCTGCTATTGGCTTTCCCAATCAATCACCGCATGTTTTCCTCCGCGTGGCTAGGAGAGGCAGCGGCGGTCGTGCAGGAATCAGAAGTGTCGCAAGTTCTGGGGAGCAAGGTAAGTACAACCAGTGTGAGGGGCCCAGGCATTAGAGGGGGCATTATAGGGTTTGGATAACCCCTTTAATAAATGCCAATTTTCTGGTGCGTTTCCAACTTTTTCAACACCACTTGCACAAATATTTTGGGACAACTGGTGTTTCTACGTCTTTTCCGTTTTCCTGATATGGGGGCAGGGTCAGAGGTTTCGCCACATTATCAACTTTTACGCCAGTTTTCTGGCATAAAAGAACACTGCAATCTACGCCAGCCAGGGGGCGCATGGACTGTTGGATGCTGCGCCTAGTTTATGAGGAGGCGTAACGTGCTGGGTGACTTTATGGAAGATTAATAAAGTGGACATACGTGGGGTTCCCTTTCAGTGAGCAAAATGAAGGTCATGCACTTGATTTTCCATTTCTATTCTACTGAATTTTGGTTCAAGTACAATAGTGCCATACATAGTGCTTCTTCCAATAAAAAAATACGATTGAAAATGAAATGTCCCCTCTCCCTAGCAAATTCATTTTGAAGCGATCGTCCGTTTCAAGAAAATAACTTAAGTGGGGAACAAAGAAAACAATTACAAGATGCACTTACTTGGTCACCACTGTGCATCGGTAGTCCAAGACACTTTCTTCTTGTCAAGCTCGGCTTTTGGACTGGACAATCCAAGCGCAGCAGGAAGCATCAAGCAGTCTGACAAGTAGACTGGCCATCATGGAAGGCAAAAGAGGAGCCCTGGCAGATCTACAGCTAAAAATATGAAAAGGCGGATGACCTGAAAGTGTTCTATTCGCTCCCAAGTTAACGTGACTTTCCTTGAACCAGAGGGTCATTAAGTGATACACGCGGTTAAGAGACATTTTCTTGAATAATTTTGTGCAGAAAACTTCAACGACTAATGGCCATGCAGCCTTTCAATACATTGAGTCCATTTAACCCTTTTCCCAACCGCCAAACGTAAATTTACACTGTTCGCGAACGGCGATAATGCCGGTTGCTGACTTTTAACCCTTCAGATGCCGTGGTAAATGTGACCACGGCATGTGGATGCCATAAAACCCAGAAGCGTGCACTTCAGGGTGTGCTCCAGCTTCCCCTGGAGGGGATTGGGGGAGCCAGAGCATGTATGGGACAGCCCCTGTAATCCTGTGCGACAGGAGGCTGCTGCATATAATTTTCGATGGAGCATGGCTCCATAGGAACATAGTAAAATTAATGCTAATGCATTGGAGTCTATGAGACAAGAAGTCTGATGATTGCTTGTTATTGTTCCTTATGAAAACTATAAAAAAGTGTAAAAAAAGTTTAAAAAAAATTCATAATAATAATTTAAAATTAAAGTCACCCTCCTTTCCCCAAAATGTAAATACAAATGTGAAAAGAATAAAAATATACACATCATGGGCATCAACGCGTGAGAAAACGCCCATAATATTAAAATATTTTTCCCATACGTAAAACGGAAAAAGTCAAAATGTCCGATTTGCCATTTTTTGGGTTGCTTTACCTCCCACAAAAATTTACATATAAAGTGATCAAAATGAGGCCTCGCACAGCTCCATACACATAACTACAAAAAAGTTAGAGGGGTCAAAATATGGCGATGAATTTTTTTTCAGTATTAAAACGCAAGAAAAACTATACATATGTGGTAACACCATAATTGTACTGACTTGCAGAATAAAACTAACAGGTTTTACAGCATAGGAAATGGTGTAAGAACCCCCCCCCCCCCCCATAAAATTGTGGCGGAATGGTGTTTTAATAATTCCACCTCATTTGTCATTTTTTTCCCACTACCTACATTTTATGCAACTGTATATGGTGCTATTAGAAAGTTCATCTTCTCCCACAAAAAACAGGAACTCATACGGCTATGTGAATGAAAAAAATAAAGTTATGGCTTTGGGAGAGCTGGGATTAAAAAAAACTAAAATGAAAAAATGGAAAACTTCCCAGTCATTAAAGGGTTTAATACACAGCTAACAACAGAGTACCTTTAATTTTTTTTATTTGACGATCACTAGTATTGAGAAGAGTAACATTAGCATCTTCTTGGAGGCATCCCGGTGATTTCATTTCTTGGCTGTCAGAGAGATGCAACACGTTTGCAGGGTAGAACACAAGTATGTTTTCCTTTGCTAGTATCTACCTGTGAAGCTGAGCGGCCCCTTTGCCCGGGGTTTATTTTGTTCTGTAGAAATGAGACAAGATGAGACAGCTCCGAGACAGTGTTTTGTCAGCATGTGTCATCACTGCCTACCACTGATGGAAAACAGGGAAGCGACCACCTGAGGCTCCACACATCAGCCTCTCGAGACCTTGTGTTCCCATGAGAGCATCTGTCTGAAGGTGTGAAAATTCACGGCGTAATCACTTTGTAGACTACCCTTCAGCCTCTGCTCAGTGTAGCTGCTCTACATGGGGTCTACATCTGAGATTATATAAAAGAATGTGTCCTTTTTCCCAAGCTCAAGGACGTCAACTCAAAGCTTCCCAAAAAGAAGCAAAAACTACCATGTGTTGTTGGCTCGTTCCGATTGTCGGTAGCAGTCCGTATAACAAGATACAACCGCGGGAGTAAACGTCTATGGTCAACAAAAATAAAAAGTAAATTATGATTCTCATACAGAATCCTAAACCTGAAAAATGTAATGCCTAAGGCCAAACTGAATCTCTGGGCCAGAAAAAAAAAGCTTCATTTATTAAATTCAATTTTCTTGATGGTTCTCAGTCTAGTGGTGCTTAAAGGATGGTCAGGGGAGGCATGAAGGCAAGACTGACTAAAAGAATACACATTTACGATGCACAACTCTTGCTTCAAGGGATCTAGGTGAGAGGCTACACAGCTTGGGGAGCTTCATTCACAGTTCACTTAAGTTTAGAGAGCAAATATCTTGGGTGTTCTTCATCCATCATTTGCTACGCGCGTTTTAGTAACAGGTACAAACTATATGTGCTGCTTATATATGCAAACTGTGCATCGAGAGACCATGGTAAAAAAATAATAGTGGCTTCTTACTGTCTATTAGATCTCATCTCATCACGCTCGTCCCTTCTATGTCTCACAATTTCAAGTAGGATCTTCTGGTGAGCCAAGCATCAAATGGTCTATGGACAGCACCTCACTGTCATCAAATTTGCACCCATAGGACCTGCTACTACATATTGCTCTTGCACAGGGTGAGTGTGTGGGTCAACCTATGGGTGTAGACCCCAGGCAAAAACTGTCCAGAAATTTGGCCAAAGCTACATGATATTCTGACACTGTTAGAGAATGTCGCTTTTCCATCTGACTCCCCTCCATCTGCTGTAAATCACCAAGAATTGGGATGTCACACGTAGTCTATTCTCCAAAAGACACAAAAAAAGGCAGCGTGGGAGAAGACAACGTGTCGGGTGCTAGGCAGGAGATGCAGCTGCTCGCAGGACCGGGGCAAGGTAATATTCTTGCAGCAGTAAGTATGCAGCATGTATTGTCAAGGGTGCTGTGATTTTTAAGAGAATTTTCTAAAACAACTTCAGGATGAAGAATTGAGCTTCTTTTCATTCCCAACTTATATCCCAGCAAGTCAACTGGCCTTGAAATAAAAGATAATATATTCCAATGCACAGTGCAGATAGACTTTCACTAGGTGCTACTTGTAAGTAAACTTCATTTTTATTATATTCCGGCTGTGATGGGTGAAAAATGATTTGTTGATAAAGCCTTGCCTTACGGATCACAAATCTGCATTTATAGCTTAACAGGAAGCTTGCTTAGGCAAGTCGCTTACAACACCTTTATATTCCCCGACGACTGTAAATCCCGTCCGTATTCCACTACTGGCTGCTGGATCTCACAGAGTGACGCAATGAACAGCGGATGTGAAGCACACGGACCTGGACTTCAAACATGTCTAATGTGAAACTAAAGCTGCTTGCACACATGTGGTAAGGTATCTGCCGGAGTTGACCGTGTCTGGCATACCCAGATAGGGCTGTGCACTGATGGTCCCCTTTGACTATAATGGGATCTAGTGGAGATTAAGCTAGTTCTCGGCATGAGCACAGAGTCTCGGCCAGACAAAAACTGGTTCCTTCCCTTTTTTTGTTCTGTCAAAACTTGGCGCTCAAACCAGAAACCAGTTGAATCCCCGCTGGATCCCATTATAGCCAATGGACTTCGGCCGTGCACGGCCCTATAGTCAATGGGCTCTGGCAGTGAACGCAATTGTATCGGATGGATGGATACCTTAACACGTGTGAAACTAGCCTTACTCTTCAACAGCTTTAGGCCTCATGCACACGACCGTTGTGTGCATCCGTGGCCGTTGTGCCGTTTTCCGTTTTTTTTCACGGACCCATTGACTTTCAATGGGTCCGTGGAAAAATCGGAAAATGCACCGTTTGGCAGCCGCATCCGTGAGCCGTGTTTCCTGGCCGTGAAAAAAATATGACCTGTCCTATTTTTTTCACGGCCAACGGTTCACGGGCCCATTCAAGTCAATGGGTCCGTGAAAGAACACGGATGCACACAAGATTGGCATCCGTGTCCGTGATCCGTGGCCGTAGGTTTTAGTTTCATACAGACGGATCCGAAGATCCGTCTGCATAAAAGCTTTTTCAGAGCTGAGTTTTCACTTCGTGAAAACTCAGATCCGACAGTATATTCTAACACAGAGGCGTTCCCATGGTGATGGGACGCTTCTAGTTAGAATACAGTACAAACTGTGTACAAGACTGCCCCCTGCTGCCTGGCAGCACCCGATCTCTTACAGGGGGATATGATAGTACAATTAACCCCATCAGGTGCGGCACCTGAAGGGGTTAATTGTACTATCATATCCCCCTGTAAGAGATCAGGGCTGCCAGGCAGCAGGGGGCAGACCCCCCCCCCCTCCCCAGTTTGAATATCATTGTGCGGCCCCCCCCCTCCCCTGTTGTTAACTCGTTGGTGGCCAGTGTGCGCACCCCCCTCCCTCCCTCCCTCCCTCTATTGTTTTAATACATTGGGGCCAGTGTGCGCGCCCCCCCCCCCCAACCCCCCCTCCCTCCCTCTATTGTTTAAATACATGGGTGTCAAACATGCGGCCCGCGGGCCGCATGCGGCCCGCAATGAATATTTTTGCGGCCCGGCAAGTATTTCTGAACATGAGCGCGCTGCTATCGGCGCGCTCATGTTCTCTCAGCAGCACGGGGAGAAGGAAGCTGTCCTCCCTCCCCCTGTGCTGCTGCCGCTGCCACCAATGAGAAGAGAGGGGGGGGGAGGAGGGGCGGGCGCACTGCGCCACCAATGAGAATAGAGGGAGGGGGGGGCGCACTGCGCCACCAATGATTGGACTATTTCCACACAGAGCGGCGCCCAGCACTCACCATTAGTCCTGGGCGCCGCTCCGTTCGCCCGCAGTGCCCCATTACTGTCTCCTCTCCTGCTCCACATGCTGCTTACTATCGGAGCGATGGGAGGAGACATCAGCTTCACTAGTGGGCGTTCCTTCTCCCTGCGCTGCGATTGGACAGCGCTACAGCCAGGAAGAAGGACTGCCCACTAGTGAAGCTGATGTCTCCTCCCATCGCTCCGATAGTAATCAGCAGCATGTGGAGCAGGAGAGCAGACAGTAATGGGGCACTGCGGGCGAACGGAGCGGCGCCCAGGACTAATGGTGAGTGCTGAGACATCGCTGGGCGCCGCTCTGTGTGGCCTGATAGTGAAAGTAGTTTAACACAATACAGGAGGCGGGTGCCGGCAGCAGAATCGCATTGCCGGCACCCTGCCCCTGACAGGGAGCTGCGATCAGAGGCAGTTAACCCCTTAGGTGCCGCACCTGAGGGGTTAACTGCTGATCTGCCAGTACCCGCCTCCTGTATAAAGGGGTAATTTATCATTGGTGGTGCAGTGTGCCCCCCCCTCAACCCCCCCATCCCATTAAAATCATTGGTGGCACAGTGCGCCAGCCCCTCTCAACCCCCCCAGTATTGAAATCATTGGTGGCAGTGGCCACAGGGACCTCTCCCCTCCCCCTCATTGGTGGTGCAGTGGCAGCTTCTGATCGGAGCCCCAGCTGTGTAAGCCTGGGGCTCCGATCAGTTACCATGGCAGCCAGGACGCTACAGAAGCCCTGGTTGCCATGGTAACATCCCTGATGCTGTGTGCACAAGGCACAGAGCAGTAGGGACAGTGTGAAGTCCTATTCACCCTGATAGAGCTGAATAGGACAAGGGATGAAAGATCCCAGGTTCTCGCCCCTAAGGCTACTTTCACACTTGCGTTCAGAGCGGATCCGTCTGAGACGGATCCGCTCATATAATGCAGACGGTGGATCCGTTCAGAACGGATCCGTCTGCATTATATTGTAAAAAAAATTCTAACTGTGAAAGTAGCCTGAACGGATCCGTCCAGACTTTTACATTGAAAGTCAATGGGGGACGGATCCGTTTGAAGATTGAGCCATATTGTGTCATCTTCAAACGGATCCGTCCCCATTGACTTCCATTGTAAGTCTGGACGGATCCGCACGCCTCCGCACGGCCAGGCGTTTTTTTTTTATGCGGCCCACATAAACTTAAATTTTGTTTTTTTGGCCCATGTTAGCCTTTGAGTTTGACATGCTTGTTTTAATACATTGGGGCCAGTGTGCGCACCCCCCCAACCCCCCCCTCTATTGTAATAATAGCATTGGGGCC
Source organism: Bufo gargarizans (assembly GCF_014858855.1). Lineage (NCBI taxonomy): Eukaryota > Metazoa > Chordata > Amphibia > Anura > Bufonidae > Bufo > Bufo gargarizans. Next base: position 170,745,239 of record NC_058087.1, on the reverse strand, counting down.
AGTGTGCGCACACCCCCCCCCCCCCCCCCACGATCATCGGTGGCAGCGGAGTAGAAGATTTTCATACTTACCTGGCTGCTGCGATGTCTGCGTCCGGCCGGGAGCTCCTCCTACTGGTAAGTGACAGCAATGCGCCGCACAGACCTGTCACTTACCAGTAGGAGGAGCTCCCGGCCGGACACAGAGATCGCAGCAGCCAGCAGCCAGGTAAGTATGAATCTTCTACTCCGCTGCCACCGATGATCGGGGGGGGGGGGGGGGGGGGTTGGCGCACACTGGCCCCAATGCTATTATTACAATAGAGGGAGGGAGGGGGGGGGGGGGGTTGGCGCACACTGGCCCCAATGCTATTATTACAATAGAGGGAGGGAGGGGGGGGTTGGGGGGGCGCGCACACTGGCCCCAATGCTATTATTACAATAGAGGGAGGGAGGGGGGGGGGGGGGGGTTGGGGGGGCGCGCACACTGGCCCCAATGCTATTATTACAATAGAGGGAGGGAGGGAGGGGGGTGCGCACACTGGCCACCAACGAGTTAACAACAGGGGAGGGGGGGCCCACTGGCCACCAATGAGTTAAAAACAGGGGGGGGGGGGGGTGTCTGCCCCCTGCTGCCTGGCAGCACCTGCCAGGCAGCAGGGGACAGTCATGTACACAGTTTTTTTGTATATTCTAACCTGAAGCGTCTCCATCACCATGGGAACGCCTCTGTGTTAGAATATACTGTCGGAAATGAGTTTCACGATGTAGCTCATATCCGACAGTATATTCTAACATAGAGGCGTTCCCATGGTGATGGGGACGCTACAAGTTAAAATATACCATCGGATTGGAGAAAACTCCAATCCGATGGTATAACAGAACTCCAGACTTTACATTGAAAGTCAATGGGGACGGATCCGTTTGAAATGGCACCATATTGTGTCAACGTCAAACGATCCGTCCCCATTGACTTGCATTGTAATTCAGGACGGATCCGTTTGGCTCCGCACGGCCAGGCGGACACCAAAACGACTTTTTTTTCATGTCCGTGGATCCTCCAAAAATCAAGGAAGACCCACGGACGGAAAAACGGTCACGGATCACGGACCCACGGACCCCGTTTTTGCGGGCCGTGAAAAAAAACTGTCGTGTGCATGAGGCCTTACTCATAGCTTTGTAATAATAAGTAGGTAAGACGAAAAGGCTTAAAGGGGCTGTTTCACACGAGCGAGTCCATCAAGGGAATCGCACTCCATGTCTAGAATGTGATGCTCCGTTCTGGACTTGCAGGAGCGCACAGTATTAGGCCTCATGCACACGGCCGTCGTTTTGGTCTGCATCGGAGCCGCAGTTTTTGTGGCTCGGATGCGGACCCATTCACTTCAATGGGGCAGCAAAAGATGTGGACAGCACTCCGTGTGCTGTCCGCATCCGTTGCTCCGTTCCGTGGCCCCGCAAAAAAAAATATAACCTGTCCTATTTTAGTCCGTCTTGCGGACAAGAATAGGCAGTTATATCAATGGCTGTCCGTGCCGTTACGCAAATTGCTGCACGCACACGGACACCATCCGTGTTTTGCGGATCCAAAATTTGCATGTAGCCTTACACTGATTTATAATGCTGCGTGCCTCTGCATGACCTTACTTCTGCAGAATCATACTGACAGTTTTATGATACTATGATCCTGTAGAACAGGGCCGGCCAACCTGCAGCTGTTGTAAAACTACAATTCCCACCATGCTCAGCTGTAGGCTGTCTAGGCATGCTGGGAGTTGTAGTTTTGCAACAGCTGGAGGGCCGCAGGTTGGCCATCCCTGCTGTAGAAGTAAGGTCAAGCAGAAGCACACAGCATTATACAGTAAAGCAGTATCTGTGAGCTCCTGCAAGTCCAGAAGGGAGGATCACGCTCTAGACACGGAGTGCGATTCCTGTAATGGACTCGCTTGTGTGAAACAGCCCTAACAGACTCGCTCATACAATCAGGCAATGCGATGAACACCCAATGTGCCTAAACCAAGCACCCGATTCAGGCTTGAGCCAATGAGTGACTGTTACAGCACAGAGGAGCTGACCATTTCTATCAAAACCGTGACAAACATAGGGGCCATATAGCACAACCCAAATTCAGGTCAGTATATATACGTTTTTTATAATTTGATTTAGTATTTTCAGGTAGAAAGCTGTTTAACTGCTGCCAGGACTCATACACAATGTCTGGGAGTCCTGCTTCTCCCGTTCATGCACAGTGATTGGCCGGTCTTCCTGTAGAAGTCTGTATACAAAGACTGGGGTGTCAGCGGGGGAAGCAGGACTTTAGGAGTCCTGGCAGCAGTTTAATAGCTTTTACCATGAAAATACTGAATCACGATAGAAAATGCTATGTTCCCAAACTCAGAATCCCACCCTATATCCCTTGCTGCCTTTAGACAGTAGACCTGAGACATCCCCTTTAAACGGTCTCTCTTTATATTTTAGAATAGTAGCCATCAGGGGCAGACTGGGAACTTAAAATGTCCCCGTCCTGGGGAGAGCAATACAGATGAATGCAGGAGGGTATTTTCTTCTGCCAGCCATGTGTATACGGTAAGTACCAGATGCTCCTAGCAATAATTAATGCCGAGAGCATGACAATGGTGGCCTTGAGGAGGGCTTGGTTGGCCCCCTGGGTAACGGCCCACCAGGAAATTTCCCTGTAAGGGCTATGGCCAGTGCCGTAGCCACTTCAGAATGGGGTGTTGGTGTTTCAGTACAGATGTCGCCATGGATTAAGGTGGCTATAATGGTCGGATCTTGCTTCACTAAAGGGTAATATTCTAAAATAAATGCATAAACATTAAAAAAGTAATCAAAACTGGATGCTTCTTACTTTTCTTTAACAGGTTTTCAGAAAAAAAAATGAACTGCATGCAGTCTTCAAAAATGAAAAAAAAAACAAGAAAAAAAAAACCCCTTTTAAAAGTCCTACGACTGCAGCTCCCGACAACGCTGGTTCCTGCCCCCACCAGATCAGAAGTGATGACTTTCGGTGGCTACTCAAATGACTGCATCCAATCAGTGGCCTCAGAGGTGATGTGTGCACAAATAGCAGATAACCACAGGCTCAGTGGTCATATGCCATTAATACACATGTCAGTGCTGAGGCTAGTGATTGGCTGCAGCGGTCATATGAACAGGTACGGAAAGTTATCACTTTCGGTCACTTACTTTGAAGGGTCTATAAAAGGTTCAAAATGCTGTGAGAAAATGAAAGGTCCTACTCGGCTTACTGATCCCCCGGCACTTACGTTCTGAGGATCCCCGGGCCCGCTGCTGGTCTTTGCTTCCTGGTCCTTTAAGATGCAAAGGAAACCATTGATTGGCTGAGTGGGCCATTTCCTATTTCTTGAGAGGAACTAGAAAGCAAAGACTGGCAGAGGACCTAGGAATAGATGGAACGGGATCAGTGAAGGATTGGTAAGCTGAATCCTGAATTATTATTTTTTTGCACAGCATTAATTCAGAGTCTCTTCAAAAAGATTTGCAGAAATTCAGATAAAAATAACCATCATTGATGGCCCTAAACCATATCAAAATGAAACGGCAAGAATAGAGGATCAAGCCATTGAAAGAACCATTGTGGAAAGTTGGCACTTTGCAGTAAAGATGCAACAATCTCCGCTGAGCTCCGAGATGCTCGCATTAATCCAGTATAGCCGGAGGTGATTTCTAATGTCTGACAACAATGCATAAAGATACAGTTTAGCAGATAGATGCTGCGGGCTGTTCCAGAACAGAATGTTCTTGACCCTACATTAATAAAAGGATTAAATATGCCTCTTCGACAACACATCACCACTTACCGACACCTTCATCTCCACCGAGATCCTAGTGCTCAGCAGCGGACGGACGGATACAGACAACGCTCACTGCTACTATTAAACCCAACCTGTCTAAGGCCTCGTTCACACCTTAGTGTTTGGTCAGTGACTTGTGAACCAAAACCAGAAAGTGAAGCCTACTCAGAGATGAGCTTTAAGGGAAAGATCTGCACCTGTTCTGTAGTTTTGGCTCACAAATCACTGACCAAACACTGAAGTGTGAATGAGGCCTAGAGATCATTATCCCGAAAACCTGCTCAATTCGAAAAATATGAAGTCATAGTAAAATGTAGCATGCACTTAATGACAAATCTACCCCCCCCCCCCCATTTACCTTTGACCACACAGAGGAGCAATAAAAGCTCCTGGTACCCAATAATAAAGTGTTAACAACCCCCACCTATCATGTGGCATTTATAATACTAGTCTTACATGGCAATGGGGAATGTAGGTCCTCTCAAGCACCAGGGCCAGAGTGTGACTGCCACCTATACAGGGAGTGCAGAATTATTAGGCAAGTTGTATTTTTGAGAATAAATTTTATTATTGAACAACAACCATGTTCTCAATGAACCCAAAAAACTCATTAATATCAAAGCTGAATATTTTTGGAAGTAGTTTTTAGTTTGTTTTTAGTTTTAGCTATTTTAGGGGGATATCTGTGTGTGCAGGTGACTATTACTGTACATAATTATTAGGCAACTTAACAAAAAACAAATATATACCCATTTCAATTATTTATTTTTACCAGTGAAACCAATATAACATCTCAACATTCACAAATATACATTTCTGACATTCAAAAACAAAACAAAAACAAATCAGTGACCAATATAGCCACCTTTCTTTGCAAGGACACTCAAAAGCCTGCCATCCATGGATTCTGTCAGTGTTTTGATCTGTTCACCATCAACATTGCGTGCAGCAGCAACCACAGCCTCCCAGACACTGTTCAGAGAGGTGTACTGTTTTCCCTCCTTGTAAATCTCACATTTGATGATGGACCACAGATTCTCAATGGGGTTCAGATCAGGTGAACAAGGAGGCCATGTCATTAGATTTTCTTCTTTTATACCCTTTCTTGTCAGCCACGCTGTGGAGTACTTGGACGCGTGTGATGGAGCATTGTCCTGCATGAAAATCATGTTTTTCTTGAAGGATGCAGACTTCTTCCTGTACCACTGCTTGAAGAAGGTGTCTTCCAGAAACTGGCAGTAGGACTGGGAGTTGAGCTTGACTCAATCCCCAACCCAAAAAGGCCCCACAAGCTCATCTTTGATGATACCAGCCCAAACCAGTACTCCACCTCCACCTTGCTGGCGTCTGAGTTGGACTGGAGCTCTATGCCCTTTACCAATCCAGCCATCTGGCCCATCAAGACTCACTCTCATTTCATCAGTCCATAAAACCTTTGAAAAATCAGTCTTGAGATATTTCTTGGCCCAGTCTTGACGTTTCAGCTTGTGTGTCTTGTTCAGTGGTGGTCGTCTTTCAGCCTTTCTTACCTTGGCCATGTCTCTGAGTATTGCACACCTTGAGCTTTTGGGCACTCCAGTGATGTTGCAGCTCTGAAATATGGCCAAACTGGTGGCAAGTGGCATCTTGGCAGCTGCACGCTTGACTTTTCTCAGTTCATGGGCAGTTATTTTGCGCCTTGGTTTTTCCACACGCTTCTTGCGACCCTGTTGACTATTTTGAATGAAACGCTTGATTGTTCGATGATCACGCTTCAGAAGCTTTGCAATTTTAAGAGTGCTGCATCCCTCTGCAAGATATCTCACTATTTTTGACTTTTCTGAGCCTGTCAAGTCCTTCTTTTGACCCATTTTGCCAAAGGAAAGGAAGTTGCCTAATAATTATGCACACCTGATATAGGGTGTTGATGTCATTAGACCACACCCCTTCTCATTACAGAGATGCACATCACCTAATATGCTTAATTGGTAGTAGGCTTTCGAGCCTATACAGCTTGGAGTAAGACAACATGCATAAAGAGGATGATGTGGTCAAAATACTCATTTGCCTAATAATTCTGCACGTAGTGTAAACCTGTCCATACATGCTGATGAGAGAGTTCTTTATTCCAGTTTCCTCTCAAAATCCCAAAACACAACAAAAATCTAATAAAATATGACATTAAATGCATCATTCCATTCAAAGTGAGTACTGGGGATGTGCCGGTGTCACGTCATCAAAATGCTCCACCACTACTTCTGCACCAAAGGGACTATGCTGGGAACCACAAGACCATGGAGAGTCTTGTGGTCACCAGCTAACTCCATTTATTTTATTTTTGGGGTGGTTGCAGCACATACTTGAAAAATATTCTTTAGTAAGTCTAAAGGAAAAGTTTTCTTCTTGGCTGATTGGCTTCTTTCAAAACTGGTCTTAAAGACTATGTACACCTTTGGGGGCATTTTGTTATTATTGCATTTTATTCATTTTGGGCTAAAATTGGTCAGTATTCAATTGGTCTGTATTTCAGTTGGTCTGTATTCAAAATGTTTAGCCATTTCTGAGATACAAAGGTTAAATATCAATCTGTAACAGTGTTTTCTTTGAATCCTGTCATCTGACTGCTCATGTGTACCTCTTATTATAGCTCACTTCTTATCAGACTAATAAATTAGTTTTTATGAGGTTAGGAAATCAGAGAAAAAAGTTACACACGAGCCGTCAGATGAAGGGATTCAAAGAGAACAGACTGACAGCTTACAAACAAATCGATTTACAGGTCCTTCTAAAAAAATTAGCATATTGTGATAAAGTTCATTATTTTCTGTAATGTACTGATAAACATTAGACTTTCATATATTTTAGATTCATTACACACAACTGAAGTAGTTCAAGCCTTTTATTGTTTTAATATTGATGATTTTGGCATACAGCTCATGAAAACCCCAAATTCCTAATCTCAAAAAATTAGCATATTTCATCCGACCAATAAAAGAAAAGTGTTTTTAATACAAAAAAAGTCAACCTTCAAATAATGATGTTCAGTTCTGCACTCAATACTTGGTCGGGAATCCTTTTGCAGAAATGACTGCTTCAATGCGGCGTGGCATGGAGGCAATCGGCCCGTGGCACTGCTGAGGTGTTATGGAGGCCCAGGATGCTTTGATAGCGGCCTTAAGCTCATCCAGAGTGTTGGGTCTTGCGTCTCTCAACTTTCTCTTCCCAATATCCCACAGATTCTCTATGGGGTTCAGGTCAGGAGAGTTGGCAGGCCAATTGAGCACAGTAATACCATGGTCAGTAAACCATTTACCAGTGGTTTTGGCACTGTGAGCAGGTGCCAGGTCGTGCTGAAAAATTAAATCTTCATCTCCATAAAGCTTTTCAGCAGATGGAAGCATGAAGTGCTCCAAAATCTCCTGATAGCTAGCTGCATTGACCCTGCCCTTGATAAAACACAGTGGACCAACACCAGCAGCTGACATGGCACCCCAGACCATCACTGACTGTGGGAACTTGACACTGGACTTCAGGCATTTTGGCATTTCCCTCTCCCCAGTCTTCCTCCAGACTCTGGCACCTTGATTTCCGAATGACATGCAAAATTTGCCTTCATCCTAAAAAAAGTACTTCGGACCACTGAGCAACAGTCCAGTGCTGCTTCTCTGTAGCCCAGGTCAGGCGCTTCTGCCGCTGTTTCTGGGGAATGCGGCACCTGTAGCCCATTTCCTGCACACGCCTGTACACGGTAGCTCTGGATGTTTCTACTCCAGACTCCGCAGGTCCCCCAAGGTCTGGAATCGGTCCTTCTCCACAATCTTCCTCAGGCTCCGGTCACCTCTTCTCGTTGTGCAGCGTTTTCTGCCACACTTTTTCCTTCCCACAGACTTCCCACTGAGGTGCCTTGATACAGCACTCTGGGAACAGCCTATTCCTTCAGAAATTTCTTCCTGTGTCTTACCCTCTTGCTTGAGGGTGTCAATGATGGCCTTCTGGACAGCAGTCAGGTCGGCAGTCTTACCCATGATTGCGGTTTTGAGTAATGAACCAGGCTGGGAGTTTTTAAAAGCCTCAGGAATCTTTTGCAGGTGTTTAGAGTTAATTAGTTGATTCAGATGATTAGGTTAATAGCTCGTTTAGAGAACCTTTTCATGATATGCAAATTTTTTTAGATAGGAATTTGGGGTTTTCATGAGCTGTATGCCAAAATCATCAATATTAAAACAATAAAAGGCTTGAACTACTTCAGTTGTGTGTAATGAATCTAAAATATATGAAAGTCTAATGTTTATCAGTACATTACAGAAAATAATGAACTTTATCACAATATGCTAATTTTTTTAGAAGGACCTGTATAACCCTTGTATCGGAGAATCGACTGAACATTTTTAATAAACACCAATGAAAAAAAGATTTTTTTAGCTCAAAAAAGAGTAAAATGTAATCGTAAATGAAAACTGTCCTGAAGGTGCCCATAGCCTTTGATGTTTGTTCATAACTGCCCTGAAAACTCCATCATAAGACTCCATTGGAGGTTCTACCATGAACAATGTGGAGGAACCCAACAGACCCAATGTAATAAATGTGGTCTGTAGGGCGAGACTTCACACTCGCGTTTGGTGTGGATCAGTCTTGTATCTGCACAGACGGATCTGCACCGATAATGCAAACGCTTGTATCCGTTCATAACGGATCCGTTTGCATTATTCATAAAAAAAAAAAAAGTCAAAACGGATCCGTCTTGACTTACATTGAAAGTCAATGGGGGACGGATCAGTTTTCAATTGCACCATATTGTTTCAGTGAAAAGGGATCCATCCCTATTGACTTACATTGCAAGTCAGGACGGATCCGTTGTAAGTCTGCATCGTCAGGCAGACACCAAACCGCTGCAAGCTGCGTTTTGGTGTCCGTCTGAAAAGCGCAACAGAGACCAAACGCAGCCAAAGTGTTTCATTCTGAACGGATCCTTATCCATTCAGAATGCATTAGGGCTCAACTGATCCGTTTTAAGCTGCTTGTGAGAGCCCTGAAACGGATCTCACAAGCGGACCCATAAACGCCAGTGTGAAAGTAGCCTTAGCCTGTCTATTTTGTCTAAGGCTTTATGCACATGGCCGCTGTGCTGCTTTCCGTGCATTGGGGACCGCAATTTGCGGTCTTCAATGCACGGGCAACGTTTGTGCGGTGGCTGGGACGGATCGAGACCCATTCAACTTGAATGGGTCTGTGATCCGTCTGCAACACAAAAATATAGACCATGTTCTATCTTTTTGCGGTGCGGAGGCACGGACAGAAACACCACGGAACCCATTCAGACTACAATATATATAAGACTACACCCTGTACTATAATACATGTGAGCAGTCCTATACTACACCCTGTGCTATAATACATGTGAGCAGTCCTATACTACACCCTGTGCTATAATACATGTGAGCAGTCCTATACTACACCCTGTGCTATAATACATGTGAGCAGTCCTATACTACACCCTGTGCTATAATACATGTAAGCAGTCCTATACTACACCCTGTACTATAATACATGTGAGCAGTCCTATACTACACCCTGTGCTATAATACATGTGAGCAGTCCTATACTACACCCTGTGCTATAATACATGTAAGCAGTCCAATACTACACCCTGTACTATAATACATGTGAGCAGTCCTATACTACACCCTGTGCTATAATACATGTGAGCAGTCCTATACTACACCCTGTGCTATAATACATGTGAGCAGTCCTATACTACACCCTGTGCTATAATACATGTGAGCAGTCCTATACTACACCCTGTGCTATAATACATATGTGAGCAGTCCAATACTACACCCTGTGCTATAATACATATGTGAGCAGTCCTATACTACACCCTGTACTATAAATACATATGTGAGCAGTCCAATACTACACCCTGTACTATAATAAATATGTGAGCAGCCCTATACTACACCCTGTACTATAAATACATATGTGAGCAGTCCTATACTACACCCTGTACTATAAATACATATGTGAGCAGTCCTATACTACACCCTGTACTATAATACATGTGAGCAGTCCAATACTACACCCTGTACTATAATAAATATGTGAGCAGTCCTATACTACACCCTGTACTATAATAAATATGTGAGCAGTCCAATACTACACCCTGTACTATAAATACATATGTGAGCAGTCCAATACTACACCCTGTACTATAATACATATGTGAGCAGTCCTATACTACACCCTGTACTATAATACATGTGAGCAGTCCTATACTACACCCTGTACTATAATAAATATGTGAGCAGTCCTATACTACACCCTGTACTATAAATACATATGTGAGCAGTCCAATACTACACCCTGTACTATAAATACATATGTGAGCAGTCCAATACTACACCCTGTACTATAATAAATATGTGAGCAGTCCTATACTACACCCTGTACTATAATAAATATGTGAGCAGTCCTATACTACACCCTGTACTATAATAAATATGTGAGCAGTCCTATACTACACCCTGTACTATAAATACATATGTGAGCAGTCCAATACTACACCCTGTACTATAATACGTATGTGAGCAGTCCAATACTACACCCTGTACTATAATACGTATGTGAGCAGTCCAATACTACACCCTGTGCTATAAATACATATGTGAGCAGTCCAATACTACACCCTGTACTATAAATACATATGTGAGCAGTCCAATACTACACCCTGTACTATAAATACATATGTGAGCAGTCCAATACTACACCCTGTACTATAAATACATATGTGAGCAGTCCTATACTACACCCTGTACTATAAATACATATGTGAGCAGTCCAATACTACACCCTGTACTATAAATACATATGTGAGCAGTCCAATATTACACCCTGTACTATAGTACATATGTGAGCAGTCCTATACTACACCCTGTAGTATAATACATATGTGAGCAGTCCAATACTACACCCTGTACTATAATACATGTGAGCAGTCCAATATTACACCCTGTACTATAGTACATATGTGAGCAGTCCTATACTACACCCTGTAGTATAATACATATGTGAGCAGTCCTATACTACACCCTGTACTATAATACATATGTGAGCAGTCCAATACTACACCCTGTAGTATAATACTTATTTTCCAACTGTTGTAAATGAACACAGGACACTGCAAGCTGTTAATTATCTGGCATTTCAGACTATTTCATACAAATAGCTCGGAACAATCTTTTTGGAGGTTGACTGAACAGGAAAATAACTAATTGTGTAATGAATCCCGGCTACAATGGGCAACAGATCCTGGAGTCTGGTGTATTCATGCAAATCGAAGCAATTTCTCTATGATTAAAAAGGCAATTAAGAAAAAAGTACAGCAACTTATTTAATTTGCCCGGGTGTCATGGAGTCTGGCACACAGCAACAAGTTAAACTGATGTGCTGTCAATGAGGACTGGGAAGCTATAAGGCAATATTATGCAGTGATTATGTGCCACGGTACAGGGCAATGTGTATATCATGGTGCCAATCTTACAACGGTCATACGGATATGACGGATATGCTGGATATGCTCTGTCCTCAATAAATACAATAAATCTATACAATGACTTAAAGGGGTTACGCCATGATTGATGTAAAAATGAAAATCAGACATCATATGATATAGTACACGACAAACTATTTCTAACAAAGCTAGAACCAGCCCTGTACCTCACATGGATCCAGAGATCTCCTCATTCACTGCTCCAATTACTCTGCTAGTGCCTGGCAGCACTGGGGGCACATCTTTTCTGTTGCCACTCTCTCCCTGGAACTGCCACAGCTTCTAACAAAACATATGGAGGGTGGCAGCTGGAGATTTAAACTGAGCACGTGCGACCAGCTCAGTCAGATGGACAAAAAAAATGAAAATAAGTAACCAGCAGGTGGCGCTATACAGATATACCAAAAATTTTATTACATGCAAATAGAAAAGTGTTCCAGGTGCTTGTTTGAAAAATGTAGAATATGTTTCATGACACAACCCCTTTAACCAAAGCACTTAAAAGGGGCATTTCAAATGCGGCCATACTGCCAGGATGTGCTGTCAAGTACTTATCATGAGGGTGTGACGAAGGGAACTCCACTGGTTTAGAGAACGAAGGATCTACAGTGAATGGGAGGATTTGCCATAGCTGCTCAGTTCATGGCCCCTTCATTCTAGCATTCGGCTGAGATCATGATAGGAAATCCTGGGGAGATGTTATTTCCTCCAGCTGGAAATGCCCTTTAAGTTCCCCTCAAGTTCGCAGAACCTCGAGATCCTCTGTCATCTCCTAGAGAAGCCTTGGTGATGTAACACACTCAAGACATGAATCCACAGAACAAGGGGACCCTCTCAAGGTGCCCAAACAATTCCAATACCTTTCAGCCAAAGGCTTATTTGGGGAGCAAGCTATCCCTTCCGACTACCCCCTATGCGTACACGCTCAACCAAGCATGTATGTCAGACAACCTTCTCTCATCAGCCAGGATCATAAAAGGATTGGGCGTTGAAATACAAAGCATCTGATGCGGTATACCCCAGACCACATCATTCGGTGGAGAGTCTGGAGCCCCCTTACACGTTAGACTACTGGCTGGTCTGCTCAAAATGGCGGGTTTGCCCGAAAAGAGTATAATGCGTATATGGAGATGGCTTTACTTACCGCCATTTTGCTCTGGGAAAACCCCTCTGGGACATCCATATGCACATGGAAAGGGTTTTTATGATAAAAAAAAAGCCCCCTTTAAAGGGGTAAGAGGAAAGATGAATACTGGCCCGCATAAGAACAGGATGATGTCCTAGAGGACCAATTTGCACCTTTCACAGTCCTTATATGTCGCAGCCTTCATACGCAACCATGCACAGATTAAACTACTAAAAAAGTTCCTTATGGACACAGAAGCAGCCGTGAAAACTCCGGGGAAGATCTGAGATTTAAATAAGCCCCCTAACACCACCAAAAAAGTTGAGCATTCAGGTTGTTAAAATGCATAAATTGTTGCCACGAGCTGCAGATGGACATCTCAAGGTTATAAAGGGAGCAGTGGGGAATTTTAATGTAATAATTATGAGCAGATGATCTAATTGTAGTCAATTAAGCCCACCCCGCTGTCGCCCCCGGTCACAGGCACAGCTCCGAGGGGGCACTATATGCAGCGTAATTGTTTCGGGGGTCAGGCTGCTCTCATACTTTACCTATTGATTCGCCGCATAGACCTGCAGAAAGTTCCCGCTGCAAGTTTCATGCCAGACAACAGCAGCCATTCACCGCAAGGGCACATCAGTGTCAATTCATCTGTGGCAAGTCACTCAGAAAGGGGATTTAGTTCCTTGCAAATTATGCACGGAAGTCAAGATCAGTGAAAACAGACAGATGTTCAACAATTCTTTAAAGGACGTCAGTAGGTTTGGAGTAAATCAGATTCATCACAATGAATCATCGCTTCTCTGACATTGTGGAGAGGGGCAGGAAAACGACGGCGAGGAAAGGAAAACGCAATTTCATTTATTAACTATTGCAGAAGGCAAATCCCCAGGCAATCGCTCCAGTGCGTCTACAATAACGAAGCACTTCCTACCGTTTTGTGCATCCAGCCTCTACGCAGACCATTGTGTCTCTAGAGTTAAAGATAAAGCCAGTGTGTAGTCTGATCCTGCAGTCTTGTGGCACCTTCAGCCACGTTCACAGCTCTGTTAGGCTGTTCCAGCATAGAGAAGGGTCCCCTACTTCACCGCCAGATCCCCATTGACTGCAATGAAGTCTGGCGGTGATCTGGCCGGACGAAAACTGTTGCAGGCAATGGTTTTTATCTGACCGAAACCCGGCCTTTATGCTGGTATTCAGACAGATCACCGCCAGGCCTCATTGCAGTCAATGAGTATCTGGGGATGATGAAGGTGATCCTGCAGGCTGCTCTGTGCCGGAACGGAGATGTGAACGAAGCCTTGACTCCCTCTGTGCCTTTTCTTACTAAAAGACAATCGAAGAGGGGAGAAGTTGGAACGAAGAAATCATGAATGCAAGATCTGACTACATTCAGTAGTCTGTGACCATGGAAACACAGGTCTGCATAAGAGCAATTGTCCATGTAAATAAGGAAGAACTGCAGCACCAGCCTATGGACAACAGCGGAGCTGGTTCTTAACCTTTGACAACCACTTAGACTTTTTGCAAAGTTGCTGTTCTCGATAGAGTTCTCGGTCTGACTGGTGGGGAGGTGCATAGTTGTTTGGCCAATATGGAAACGTGGCCTGTGGTTTCTGATCCTTGGATTGTCAATGCTAATTTGGACTTGCTATGCTATTCCTGGATTGATCTTGGGACTGTTACTGACTAAGCTTCTGGCTTATCCTCGTCACTGCCTCCTGACTCATTTCTGGCCACGAGCCTTGGTTCTGGTTTCAGCTACGCTTCTTCATCACCTGCTTTACTGTTAGTCGGTAACTATTCTGGAGACAGAACCTGGGGAACCTTCAGAAGAAAGGTCCAGATCCTTGTATAGGGGTCAGGAGCAGTTTTAGGCTACTTTCACACTTGCGTTGTTGTTTTCCGCTATTGAGATCCGTCAAAGTCTTTAAGATCCCCTATAGCATTTTGGCGGTACAGTGCACTAACCAGTAGTCCACATAGGTTTGACCTACTGACTAGAAATAGAGGGAGAGGCTGGATCTATAGTATATGCTCTTATGAAGGACATGGTATATTGATACGGTGTCACCAGAGGTTTTCCAGGCTGTAAAAATAAAGGGGGTTCTGATCGGTGGACATGTTCGATGGATCCCTTAGACATTAAGAAGGTCACAGTGTTCCCCTGCTGGGTCCACCAAGAACCAGCCGATATTTGTGTGAAAACCTAGCAGTAAGTGTTCACTTTTCCTGCAGCGCCACCACAGGGTACATTAAGCATTACACGTTTGCCATTTTTTATGGGATCTGCTTTCTAAAATTGAATGTCCGTGGCAGGTTCGGGGACTTTTTTGGTACTTGTTTTTTTACTTTCTCTCCGGGGTCTTCAAGTACAATGTCCATAAGGATGCTGCATGAGTGCAAATTAATTCCAGTGACATCCAGCAATAATATAGCTGCATATAATTGGATACAAATATGTAAATGAGACTAAAGTGAATAGAATCACTGCCACTATAATTAAAATTAATCTGACATGTCAAACATTTGTGGCGTCAGACGAGCTAAATAAACAGCAGCCTTCCTCAGTCATCAGCATAATAACAATGTCAGGCTGCAATCAATGCGATAGTAACATATGGGGGAGATTTATCAAACTGGTGTAAAGTAGAACCGGTTAAGTTACCCATAGCTACCAAGAAGATTTCACCTTTCATATTTCACAGCTCCTTTGGAAAATGAAAGGTGGAATCTGATTGGCTGCTATGGGTAACTAAGCCGGTTCTACTTTACACCAGTTTGATAAATCTCCCCCATTGTTTGCATTATAATAATTCATGTACACACATCATAGCAAAGTTGCACTAAAAAGTAATTAAATGCAAACTAAGAGAACCTGTCTACATACACGCCCATCCGTATTTACATCTCAGGATCCTGTAGGTACTTAAGGTAGATTTAGACAGGCAGATTATTGGGAACCATTGTTCCTGGGAATGCTTGTTCCCAATAATCTGCCTGTTTAGAGGTGCTGCCACTCGAACAAGCGAAACACTCATTGGGTGATCCTGTCGGTCATGCAGGCCCCTAAATTATTGTTTCTGTGCAGCAGAACGTGTGATCTAAATTATCCTGCTCCTGCAGGATCTAGCCTAAGCCGGTTTATAATGGCTTCTGTCCTCTCTTTTAGAGGCTACATGTAGTGAACAGAGGTAGTGACAATGCCGCTGCCTCTACTGGACCCAGAGTTCAGGTCAGGTTCCATTCACAATAGAGGGTGTTTTCCCCCCTGTAACTGGGGCGCCTATATTAAAAAAAAAAAAAAAAAAAAAAAAAAAGCAACAATTGATGTCTCCCGAGGTCTTTTATGATTCGTGGGTGACCTATTATGTAACAAAAATATGACAAATGTAAAAAACAAAAATTTAATTAAATCTTTTATAAAAATCTTAAAATACTGCCCCTCGAAAAAATATACAAAAAAAACACTCAGTAGAAAGTAAATTTTCTTGTGCAACCATCTTGCTCAGTGACATGAATATGACTTATGGTTGAAACACTTCAGCCCAGACCATAATGTGCGTCTTTTAAAGTGAACAGTTGTCAATAAAGAAGATATGATTTTACTTGCTGGATCCACCTACTTTTCTTCCAAGTGTCTCCAGGATGTGGACACCCCTTAGGATCAGGTCCATCAGGATGGGGGAAGAATTAAAAAAACAAGTCAATCCTGGGAAAGCCCTTTGAGGTCCTTTCAGACTTTTTTTTATTAAAGGGTTATAGTCTTAAAAAATTGAAACTCTTCAATAAAATGTATACCATACAAGAAAAGCAAGATTTAAAAAAATAAATAAACCTTATTAATACAGTCCTAGAAGATGCCTTCAAAGCGTCCAAGGCCTCGCATACAGAGCACCCAAGCGAGGTTTATGAACGATGCTAATACAGATATGTGTCACTAATCAAGAGAAGGAAACAGATTGTCAAATCCTGAGCACATGCCCCATTGGTCACTGTACGAAGCCCGCTGTCTTCTTGTCGCCTCATGTAAAACATGTGCAAATGTGCTGGCACGCCATTAGAAAACATGAGCCTGTTGTTATAACAGGAGCGACAATCCTGGGGAATATTGGGTACAGCTAAACATATGTATAATTCAAAAGATAAATGCCTGCCAGATCCCTCTTCAAAAGCACCATATTCATTGCAAAAGGGAACGAAAAAGCGTAAACAGATGGGGTGACAAGCGAATTCGGCATTTACGAAGAACGATGAAATGGAGGAAACAGAGGGAGATAAGCTATTTCACTGTAAAATGCAGACTAATTTCACAGATAATGCAGGGACTGAGTATCACACGGCACCGCACATAATCTCCCGGCTCTTTGGATGAATCATATTGCAGGAAGCAACTTCCAGTTAATCTACTGCCACTAGACCTCGAATGTAAACTCCACAGACACAAGCAACGATGCATAAACCTTCACAACTCCTCGGGCATGTTGCAGGCTTTCAATGGGCCAAGCAAGTGTTAGTCTTTCTGGAAGTGTTGGCGGCTGACTTAATCTTTGCTGGTAACCAGTTATAAGTCAATGGCAGCGCACTCACTTCCTCTCTACTGACTATGAGCATAGCTGCCAACTGTCTCCGATATCTCCGGACAGTCTGAGTGGGGAGAGAACCTATGCAAACAATCAGTTTATTAGCTGCAGTCACCCTGTGGTCGGTTTACTAGGATGATCAACATAATAGTGACCACTGACCTATCCAGCCTTTGGTAATCGACACACAAGATACACCTAAAAGATGGCTATGCCCACCAAAGCACACGGTAAACCCCGCATGAGAAGGATAAGGGTTATCTGCTTGGTAGCAGGGCTCTGTATATTACTCCAACACAGGAATGGGCCCCATCTCACCTGTTTGAGCGCCATGACCTCCTCATAGCTTACCAAGAACACTGTTGTACAGTACATCGACTGCGCTTGCTATCAAAGCTCAGCCTCATTCATTTGAAAGGGACTGAGCTATGCCTAGGCCATGCTCATGGGAGCACAGTGGCCTCCTCAAAAAGCTGATCAACAGGGTACTTGGTTTCAGATCCTCACCGATCAGATATACTGGTGACCTATGCAGAGGATAGGTCATCAGTATAAAAAAAAAAGTCAGAAAACTCCTTTAAGAATTAAGTTATTGTTGTTCATACATGAAACCTAAGCTCAAATTTTGCAGGATCTGTCCAACACCTGGCTAATGTGACCCAACTCCAGCTTTAAAGTCAACCCATTATGCCCTAAAAAATGGTACAATCCTAGCCAACGAGCAACAGAGAAGGAAAATCACTTACCTTCACCCTTATTTTAAGCTGCCATAAATTCATAGGTGAGACGTCAACAAGTGGCTCCTCACAACTACTTGATTCAAATTTGAAAGGTGGTTATCTATCTGAAGTGGTTAGTGACTATCCATTCTTGACGGACATCAACAGACACCTGCCTCAACTGGAAAATTACCTGCTCTCTCAGAAACCCATGAGGTCTTCTCATACTTCAGGAGTATCTTTACATTCTGGCACAGTCAATAGAAAAACATCCTTGTTGCCTACAACCACCAACCAAAAGCCATGTTCAGTTTTTCCAAAGGAGTTAAAAGGGTGGTACAGGCTCACAAAAACACCTGAACATGGGTTGTGTCTGGCAATGGAGCTCAGCCCCACCAATCAGGAGAACAGAGGTTTCCTATACCCCCACTTGTTGATGGAAAGCAATCGTAAACTGCATCACCTGAACAGGTGGGTGCCCTTACAATGAAGACATATGCAACATGCCTTTCTAACCCAAAAGTAAAACCTGCTGGGCGCAAGTTAATGGTGTTTTCTAAGCATTAAAATGATTGCGCAGTGTAGAAAATAATGACCGCCCAGCTCTGCTCTATCCATCTTCCAACCCATTTAGAATTTCCAACGTTTATGCCATTGTTATTGACGGTGACAGATTTTATAACCGTTTACACAACTGAAGGGAATGATAGGGCCACATGAGATCTCTATGTAGAGAACCAGTCAACAAAGCATTCCCTCAGACTTCCAGTGAAAACGTAGGGGCTCGAGAGGGGAATTAAAAGTGGCAAGCCAAACTCTTACTTATTATGCGTCAGGCAGTGGAGTTATGTGGATCTGGAAACCAATAAATGACTTAAAAGTTAATTAAATCAAATGGTATAAAGTCTATCAGCCCCAGGTGTTTATTACACAAGAGTATGCTGCGTACAGCACTTGGCAAAGAAAGACCAAGGATTTGAATGGTAAGAACAGAAATCCCTGTCAAGTGATATTTTATGAGCTAATCCTACTGCTAAATCAGTTCAATTCTAGCACCCGTGTTCTGTTAATCTGCTAGATTCACTAGAGCCGACTCATTTACATCATATGGTTTTCATTAAATTACAAGAAACTGGATATTTTTATGAGAAGGAACTCTGTGGACTCTAGCACAAAGAAGATTCAAAAAATAAAAATAGAAACACCAGAGATCTAGTTGCACCACTACCAGTTCTGCCTTGGGTCAAGAAGTTGTGAAATAGCAATTTAGTATTGGTAGATGTTGGACCTTAAAGGGATTCTGTCACCTCCCCTAAGGCAAAAAACGATTTAAAACCAGCCATGCAGCACAGCTTACCTGGATTAGGCTGTGCTGTTCAATCTTGAAATCCGTCCAGCAGTTAGTTCAAAAAACGAGTTTGATCAATGAGGAAATGCGTCCTGAAGGTGCCCAGAGGGGCGTTTTTTTCTTCTGAGAGAGCCCAGTCCCGCCCCTTTTTCAGTGCCCAGCCCGCCTTCCTTTTACTTCCTAACTGCCGCCTCCAGCCTGCCACAGCCTCCCCTTCCTCTCCTCCCCCTCCCTCTTGCCGAACGAAGTCTCGCACAGGCGCAGTACCCACTGAGGGCTGCGCCTGTGCGATCATCAGGAGACTGAGGGCGGCAGCTTCATCTTCGTCACTGGGCATGCGCCGAGCCCAGTGACGTCCGATGCTCGCTCTTCCCTGCTGACTGAGGGAAGAGCGAGCATCGGACGTCACTGGGCTCGGCGCATGCCCAGTGACGAAGATGAAGCTGCCGCCCTCAGTCTCCTGATGATCGCACAGGCGCAGCCCTCAGTGGGTACTGCGCCTGTGCGAGACTTCGTTCGGCAAGAGGGAGGGGGAGGAGAGGAAGGGGAGGCTGTGGCAGGCTGGAGGCGGCAGTTAGGAAGTAAAAGGAAGGCGGGCTGGGCACTGAAAAAGGGGCGGGACTGGGCTCTCTCAGAAGAAAAAAACGCCCCTCTGGGCACCTTCAGGACGCATTTCCTCATTGATCAAACTCGTTTTTTGAACTAACTGCTGGACGGATTTCAAGATTGAACAGCACAGCCTAATCCAGGTAAGCTGTGCTGCATGGCTGGTTTTAAATCGTTTTTTGCCTTAGGGGAGGTGACAGAATCCCTTTAAGGGGGTTGATTTCTCATAAGTAGCTTCTAAAAGCTAATTGCCTTGGGTCCAACTCCCAGCACCCAAGCCAGCAGCTGATATTGCAGGGGAAATGTAGTATCATATGTTGGCCATTCAGATGAATGGTTGCCCATGTAACGCGAGGACAACCTAAGTCTATCAGTATTTCTCCTCGCTCTGGGGAAAGGAAGGGGAAAGATGTCGAGCAGTAGGACTCATCTCCATCATAATCATTTACCCTAATAGGATATATGGACAGTGGTTGCCTTCATGAGACCACCTCTTTAAAGAGCCTCTATCAGGATGATTAACCCTATTAAACTGGGCATATTGTTTAGTAGGGTTGATTATGTTGATTAAAACAATACCTAATTTATCTTTGTATGTTGCAGCGTTCCTGTGATAAGGATTATTCTCTTTATGAAAATCAAGTGGTTGGAGAACCAAGGTTCCAACCACCTAAAGCCTGGTAGAGTGAATGGAGCGACAGTGCTGGATTGGGGGTTCGACAAGATGGATTTTAAAAAGTATTCCCGTCTCACACATTGATGGCATATCGCTAGAATATGCCATCAATGTCGGATAGGATCAGGTCTCCAAAGAAGGAGAGCACACCACGCATGCGCGACATGATCTTCATTCACTGGTATGAGAGTTCTGAAAATAGGCTATTTTCAGATGTCCCATACCGGTTAATGGAAAGTGCACCACGCATGCTTGGCCACCTCTCCATTCACCGCTATCGGATGGCCGGAAACAGCTACCGGCTCTCAGCTATTTTCAGAACTCCCAAAGAGGTGCACGTCTATTCTCCCTTCACTTCAGGGGGCCTGTTCTGGAGATAGGTGGGGGTCCTAGAAGTGTGACCTGCACCTAGCCGACATCGATAGCATATCCTAGCGATATGCCATCAATGTCTGAGATGGGAATACCCCTTTAAAGAGGTTTTCCGTGATTTTCATATTGATGGCCTATCCTTAGGATACGTCTAACCAGGACCCCCACCGATCAGCTGTATGAAGAGGCTGTTGTGATCCGTGAACACTTAGGCCTCTTCCATCAGTCACATGGCGTAGGCACAGCTCAGTCATTTTCAAGTCAATGGGACTGTGCTTCATAAGCTGTGAGGAGGCCACGGCGCTCACCAGATCTCCGGTCAGCGCCACAGCTTCCTCAAACAGCTTATTGACAGGGGTGCCAGGAGACGGATCTCTGCCGATCTAATATTGATGACCTATCCTCAGGATAGGCCATCAACATAAAAATCCCTTTAAGGTTTTAATTATTGTACCAATCTCCCTGCAACCCATTTAATCTGGTAAAAATAAAAACATTTTTATTTTCAGCCCTTGGAGTTCTGATCACCATGCGGCCTAATGATAATTTATGTACACTCCATTTTTAATTAGTGCTCAATAAGCATGGCGGCTACATCAAATCATACTAGAAAACAGCTTTGCACCTGAAAATGAAGGAGGAAGAGACTGGTTTTAATATTCATTTGTTTAGAGTGACCCTGTACAACATGCTCATCCATTCCGTTTTTACAATGCAATCCATCATGCACCCAGAATACCTGGCATTGAGGAGGAAAGCTCGGGAGTAATAAATTGAATGCAATTAGCATCTAAAATGAAGCTCCTTGAAGACAGAGAAGACAATTATACTATTTAACAGTCGAGAAGCATGAAAGATCTATGCAGCCAGCTCATGTGTTGTGCATTGGAGTGAAATCCGCAGGAAAATTACTGATAGGTACTGGGTGTGTGTACTTGCTGGATTATTGTGACATAAATCAGGGACTGCTTAAATGCCCAAGAAAATATTGTACTAAATTACCATAAAATCACAATTAATTTTAATGTGTTACACATTACAACCTTTCATTCACGCCATTTTCTCCGAGCAATGTCATTGTAATTACTATAATCTGTGCACTCATGTCATGAACGAGAAAGTGATATGCTACGTGTGCAAAGTGACATAATATCTAGGCTATATACATAAGATCTGAGGGCAAAAAAAAACCACACAAAGTTCCGTATACACAGGGGTTTTGACTTCTGATCTTTCTTACAACAGCTCCACTCTTGGATTTCTCCTTTTCTTAAACTCAGAGCCAAATTCATGGGAGGATTGGTTCCTAAAAGCAAGTGCGAATAGAGCCAAATTGATGGGAGGTTCGGTTGTCACAACTTCCATGTTTTACAGGATCCATAACTTAAAAGACAAATCCATTATGAACCAACTGATAAGACCTCCAGCTATGTGTCATTAATTATACTGGTGCCTTTGGCTTCCCCTTAGGCACCAGGGCTGAGGTCCCACTCTGACTTCTGCACACCTTCTAGTTACACCTCTGAAATAAGGGTTCCTTCCAGTAGGGCTGCACGATATGGGAATTTTGTGCGATTGCGATTAGGGCCCTAAAGATTGGGATAACGATATGCGATGCGATGCAATATTTTAAAGGAATTGTGCTAAAGGTCTATTTGCTTGGATTTTCCTATATGAGCCGCTGACGCGGCTGGGTATGACATAGTTATGGGGGATTTGTGGATGACGCTGTTATATGGGGGATCTGTGGAGGGTGCTGTTATATAGGGGATCTGTGGAGGGTGCTGTTATATGGGGGATCTGTGGAGGACGCTGTTATATGGGGGATCTGTGGAGGACGCTGTTATATGGGGGATCTGTGGAGGACGCTGTTATATGGGGGATCTGTGGAGGACGCTGTTATATGGGGGATCTGTGGAGGGCGCTGTTATATGGGGGATCAGTGGAGGACGCGGTTATATGGGGGATCTGTGGAGGACGGTGTTATATGGGGGATCTGTGGAGGACGCTGTTATATGGGGGATCTGTGGAGGACGCTGTTATATAGGGGATCTGTGGAGGACGCTGTTATATGGGGGATCAGTGGAGGACGCTGTTATATGGGGGATCAGTGGAGGACGCTGTTATATGGGGGATCAGTGGAGGACGCTGTTATATGGGGGATCAGTGGAGGACGCTGTTATATGGGGGATCAGTGGAGGACGCTGTTATATGGGGGATCAGTGGAGGACGCCGTTATATGGGGGATCAGTGGAGGACGCCGTTACATGGGGGATCTGTGGAGGACGCCGTTACATGGGGGATCTGTGGAGGACGCCGTTATATGGGGGATCAGTGGAGGACGCCGTTATATGGGGGATCAGTGGAGGACGCTGTTATATGGGGGATCAGTGGAGGACGCTGTTATATGGGGGATCAGTGGAGGACGCTGTTATATGGGGGATCAGTGGAGGACGCTGTTATATGGGGGATCAGTGGAGGACGCTGTTATATGGGGGATCAGTGGAGGACGCTGTTATATGGGGGGATCTGTGGAGGGCGCTGTTATATGGGGGATCTGTGGAGGGCGCTGTTATATGGGGGATCTGTGGAGGGCGCTGTTATATGGGGGTCAGTGGAGGGCGCTGTTATATGGGGGATCTGTGGAGGGCGCTGTTATATGGGGGATCTGTGGAGGGCGCTGTTATATGGGGGATCTGTGGAGGACGCTGTTATGGGGGACCTGTGGAGGACGCTGTTATGGGGGACCTGTGGAGGACGCTGTTATGGGGGACCTGTGGATGGCACTGTTATAGGGGATGTGTGGAGGACACATAGGGCCATGAGGGGGGCCAGCTTAAGACATATAGCATCTTATGCTGGTCCCCCTCATGTGTCCTAAACTGCGCACATAACTGCCTTTTGCGTGTAAAGTGTTTTACTAGTGTGTGTGTGTGTGAAACAATCTCTCTCCTAACAGGTCCGGCCTCTGTACTCACTATGAATGCAATGCACTGCAGCGAGCGGGAGCGAGCTGGCCGGCCGGCGCGTGACTGACGTCACTTAGTAACGCTCCTGCTTCCTGAAGTGGGAGGAGCGTTACTAAGTGAAGTCAGTCACGCGCCGGCCGGCCAGCTCGTTGCCGCTTGCTGCAGTGCATTGCATTCATAGTGAGTACAGAGGCCGGACCTGTTAGGAGAGAGATTGTTTCACCCACACACACACTACTAAAACACTTTACACGCAAAAGGCAGTTATGTGCGCAGGGCCCCTTTATATATATAATCGCAGCATTTTCGGGTTGGCCAAATTGCCATATCGCATTTGCCGATTATCGCGATTCGATTGTTTTTTCGATTTATCGTGCAGCCCTACCTTCCAGCAATCAATTTTGCCCCGGGGAGAAGAATGCTGTGGCATGAAATGCAGCTCTGTCAAAAATAAAAAATAATAAAGACTAGACAGAAATTACAATATAAATAGAGACTAAAACTCAAATCAAAAAGCAAGACAAACGAATCAAGGAGATAACTTTGAAGCCACCACAATCTTCAACCTTCTCTCACTATCAAGTACTATTCCTAATCCAACACACATAGTGAGGACCATTTTCATCTGACCCATCATGGTGCAAAGACGTATCCCAGTATACTCTCAAAGTATAATACGCAAAATAAAAAATCCTGAAGTTATAAAGTTGTACTATTGTGGGAAGTTTTTTAGTATCTAATTTAGCTTTTTATGAGTAACCCTGACATTATGAGGAACACATATCTGGTGAACCAGTATTGGCTGCCATGACCGTTGTCTCACATCCCACTCCTATTACTTCATTTGTGGACATCTTTACTGTGGTTTTTCAATCTATTCATGATGCAAGATCTCAAGATAAATAGTGCAATAGTGGCCTATGAAAGAATTGAGAATAAGCACCAAATGGGAATCCCAACTATTGTAGTGTACACAACGAATTCTCATTGGTCACATCTGAGTACCCACAGTCCTTATACTCCAGTATGAGTACTGTTCATGATACATCTAGCAAGAAAATAGCTTACAGTATTAAAATGCCCCATCATTTATGAACACAATGGACATGTTTTTTTTTTTTTGCGGTCATCTAAATTTTGTAATTTTGTACCATTTGAGAAGACACCTAAGCATTATTAAAATAGCAGTCTTTGCTAGGCAGGGTATATCCTTTAAATATGAATGGGTTAATTAAATGAAGACCTTCAGAAGCTTCAGTATTGTAGGGATGCCTCCCCTCACTATTAATAAGGCTCATTGTGAGAAGTAATTACAGTCTCTATCAAGCGGCGTCAGGCACTTTTATCCACGCAGAACATTCGCTGATTTCAAACTCTATCATTCAACATGCTGCCAACTATGTATGGGTCACTCAAAAGTTTTCTTATGCAAATAAGTAATACACTATGGAGATTGTCCTAAAGAACTAGGTCATCACTTAAAGAAGGCATACTATACAGCTATCCGAATTATGCCCTTGCCGGAATCGATGAATGGTCTTATAAACCCATGTGAATTCAGGAAACTGTGTTAATTTGCAAAAAGCCAAAGAATTACTCATATTGTTCCTTTTAAGAAGCTGCCCCAATCACGTATTACAGAAGTAAAGCTGATTGTAGGTTAAAGCTCTGTAATCTTTTCAGATCAAGAAACAGCCACCAAAAAGGTTGGCTACTTGGGATGTACCTATGTTTTTGAAAACAAACAACAGATAATGTACCGTATTTTTTGCCCCATAAGACGCACTCCCCCACCCCAAAAAAAGTGGGGGGGGGGGGGGGAAATTGCAGTGCGTCTTAAGGCTGCGATGTATCAGCGGGGAGGGAGAGGCCCTGGAGGCAACTTATAAACTGTAGGCAATTGATATGGTAACTGTAGGCAAACTATATTTAAACTACAAGGTAGTGCAATCCGTGTACCTTAGTACTCACTATTGAACGCCTGTACTTGCAGGCAGGCTGGCCAGTCACTCACTTCCTCACGGCGCATTCTCCGCCCACTTTATTAATGAAACAAGCGGAGCATGCGCTGTGAGAAAGTGTGTGACCGGCCAGCCTGCCTGCAAGTACGGGCATTCAATAGTGAGTACTAAGGTACACGGATTGCGCTACCTTGTAGTTTAAATATGGTTTGCCTACAGTTAACATATCTATTGCCTACAGTTTACATCTGAATACTGGTGTGTGCAGGGCCAGGTGTATTAGAGTACAGTGACTGCACAGGGCCCCACAGCGATTTTAACACCAGTTGCCGGCCCCCACTTGTATTAGGGTCACTATTTACTGTACACAGGGACACTGTTATGGGGGATATCTGTGGATGACACATATATAGCATAACATGCTATATATGTGTCATCCACAGATGCCCCCATAGCAATGCCATCCACAGATCCCCCTCATAGCAATGCCATCCACAGATCCCCCTCATAGCAATGCCATCCACAGATCCCCCTCATAGCAATGCCATCCACAGATCCCCCTCATAGCAATGCCATCCACAGATCCCCCTCATAGCAATGCCATCCACAGATCCCCCTCATAGCAATGCCATCCACAGATTCCCCCCATAACAATACCATCCACAGATCCATAACAGTGCGTCATCCACAGACCACCATTAGTTCAAAACCCACCAAAAGCACACCTTTTGGTTCAAAATATTTTTTTCTTATTTTCCTCCTCAAAAACCTAGGTGCGTCTTATGGGCAGGTGCGTCTTATAGGGAAAAATACGGTAGATATTGTCATGACTTTAGAATAAGAGGTGATGAAAAACTCATGTGGTTCCTACTAAGCTCCTAGGTTGCCACCGATAGCCCCAATGTCAAAGACCAGAAGAATATAATACACAATGCAGAACCGCCACCTTCCAGTTTATGTATATTTTGGCATCATGCGGGTGGTTCTCCAGCACTGCTGCTTTTGCCCATGCACTGAATGAATGGATCTCCTACAGATGCACATATTAACAAGTCTATCCAAGGCAGAAACTATACAGGTTCATGGTGGTAGGTTAAAAACCTAAAGAAAAATACTTGTGTTTCCAAAATTTATTGAATATACATTCATTTCATGATACATTGTACATGTAACTACTACATGAAACCACAGTAGTGGCTTATTAGAAGCCTGGACCAAAAATGAAGAAGGCAACAAAGTTGAAACACAAGTTGATGGAAGATAAGAAAACTCAGGAATCTTTTACATTCTTTACTTTTGTATGTAATGTCCACAAAAGACAAATTTGAACTTATTTGTATGCTTTATTACTTCTGTAGGCTGAAGGTTGTACTACTATTAAAAAGACAGCTGGAAATGGAGCTACAAAAACTCAGAGGGTTATATGAAATTAGAGGAAAACATCTTCATGTTTCCAGTGCTCTCGTCAGTGGTCTGTGTTTGGTATTGTAAATTCTGATTTTCAACACTACACAACACTAATGGACAAAAGGGTGCTGTATCTGGAGAACAAAAGCAGGCCTTTTTTCTAATGTATAATGTAAGTAAGCCATATATAGCCCAATAATTCAAATGTTCTTGACCGAACAGTGGAAGCATAGGAACAAAATAGGTTATGAGGGTGTCATATAGACATAATTGGTAGTAGGACATGGGGCCAACTGAAGTAGCTAACTTTCCCCACATTTGCTGGTTTCCAAGTGACTATAATGATAACTGGCTAATTTAACGGGAAAAAACAACAATAGAGCCATTGTTCTTCACGACTATGGCTGGCACCGTATGGAAATTTCCAAAAGCAGCAATGACGCTCTTCGTCTGGCATGGAGT
Source organism: Bufo gargarizans (assembly GCF_014858855.1). Taxonomy (NCBI): domain Eukaryota; kingdom Metazoa; phylum Chordata; class Amphibia; order Anura; family Bufonidae; genus Bufo; species Bufo gargarizans. Next base: position 170,717,671 of record NC_058087.1, on the reverse strand, counting down.
AGATGTCTACTGATGGAAATGTCTATCAAATCCTTAGTGATTATTTTTCAAACCACAGATGGCTCATTTTGTATTTCATTTATAGCATCATCCTATATTGCCATCATTCTCAACTAATTTTCCTATCTCCTGCACGCACATACTGGATCCAAATTCATAGGAACCAGAGAATGTTTTTGTAGAACTACGGAGAACCCAGCAAACACAGGGAGAACATACAAACTCCAAGTAGATGTTGCCCTTGGTCAAATACGAGTTCAGGACCTTGGTGCTAACCCATTCAACACTGAGCAGACATTGTGGAGTGTAAACCGTGTTATATGGCTGACAGACACACAAAAAAAACTAAAAACTGCTAGACTGCATAAAATATTAGCCATGGCAACAGTTTCCCATACCCTGCATGCATGATAATAATAAAACAATATGGAATCAGTGCTCTGAATTGCATTAAGCAACATGGAAGCAATTAAATTAATGGAGATTTGCATGCCTTTAAGAATTTCTTAGTGTTTCATACTTTACAGCCCTTTGTAAATCGCCTTGCTCGCTGCCGGGCGGTTACTTGGCTTTCGGTAGAATGGAAAGGCACATAACTGGCTCTTTTATCTGCTCTACGATTAAATGAATCCTTTCACTGTAGATACTGAATAATTACACACACTTTATCGCCGCATATTAGAGAGCGATATAAAACATGCAAATAGCATTCATCGCTCAAGTCCAGCTTTGCTAAGCATAGTAATATCCTCGAACCCCCAAGTGACTCATATCTCCTTCTGCCGTGCCACAGACAGAGCCCCATAACTCATAACTGTTTGCACTAAACCATCCAGCAGACAGCTCTGAAGTCTGACGACGTGCCCTGCGTTTCCACGGGACTTCCTGCGGGAAATATACGGAGCCGCCGACGAAATGGCATATGATGGACGTCTTCTTAAAATATATCGAAAGATTTGTTTTGGATCCATCTGTTGGGACTAATTTGTTAATTATTAAGCAAATCATTTATCATCTCTGCCTGCTTGGTCTGGTTTATTACTTTGCCGTCGGCGAATACGGGGATGATTGGAGAAGGAAGGCAGGATTCATTAAAGGAGGGGGAGTCCAGAACCAGAGCTGTTCAGCACAGATTAAGGAACACGGCACAGCATGAACGGGGCTCGGACACCAGTTGAGGGTTGTTATCTACACAAATGTTAATGCAGAGTGGTCTGTGAAGTCTTTGAGAGGACAACTGTTGGAGCGTAGCTGATAAATTGGCATAATAAAAGGACATCAACGAGAAATGAGGAATGGCGCTAAGCTATTAAAGGTGGTTTTCACAGAAATTAGTTTTATGATGTGTCAATCAGAAATGTTGCAAGAGTTTAACTTTTCATTTTGAAGAAACGGAGCACCACTTGTCCGCAGTTCTTAGTTCTGGCACTGGAGCTACTGCAGAACAGCTGTGGGTGTCATGAGTTGGACCCCCACTGATCTGATACTGATGACCTATACTTAGGATAGCCCATTAATATAAATGTCACAGTGCGCTTCTCTGTACCTGAGTTGCCATGTAGGCTGGCTGCATGCACCCTTGCGTACTGGCTGCAGGCCGAAATCCTGTGCATAACATGCTAGGGGCTGCGTGCTGGCAGTGTTGAACCGCCTGTGTATGTTTTCCCTCCCTGATTGTGTCTGCGGTTTCATGGGTTGGTTGTGCTCTGGCGTACTGGCTACGGGTGTCTCTGTGTAGGCCGGTTGCCAGGGGCAACGGCCTGTGCTGCAGTCTCTCCGTTATGGTCTCTGGTTCTGTTGGGGTTAACTCCCCTGTTCTGTGGCTGGGAGGGGGGCTTCTCAGGTGCCTCGTTATGCAGCTTTAAGTTCCTGTGAGCCGTGGGGCTTGGGGTCAGTTCGTCCTGTTTAGTTCTAGGTGTAGCTCCTTGCTGCTGACCCAAGGGGTCTTACCATCTGCCCGTTGGTTTGGTTCCACCTAGGTTTACATTGTTGTATTCTGTATGTTGTTTATGCCATGTCCTGTTCTGTCTGTACCTTCCCTGTATTTTGTTATGTTATGTTCCTGCTCTGTTCCCTGTTCGCCTAGCAATGCGTAACTGTGTCTGAGAGCCTGGCAGTGCTTAACTGCTTCTGATTTATCTTGTTCCATGTCTGTCCTGTTGTGTCTCTGAGTTCTATCCCTGTTCTGTTTATGTCCGTGTGCAGCTCTGCCTGGGGCCACTTAGCTTCTATCGCTTGCGGCGCAGGTAACTGCTTCCGCCTTTGCTATGCCTTGCCGGTCTGTGGTATCTGATCTGAATTGTTTCTGTATTGGTATCTTCCGGTCTGCTGGTACCATTGTTGGCATCTTCCGGTCTGCTGGTATCTTCCGGTCTGCTGGTATCTTCCGGTCTGCTGGTACCATTGTTGGTATCTTCCGGTCTGCTGGTACCATTGTTGGTATCTTCCGGTCTGCTGGTACCATTGTTGGTATCTTCCGGTCTGCTGGTACCATTGTTGGTATCTTCCGGTCTGCTGGTACCATTGTTGGTATCTTCCGGTCTGCTGGACCAGCTGCCACTGACTCTGTTTACGCTCTCGAGTCGCCCCTGGCAACTACTGTGGCTCAAGTCTATCCTCACCACTTAAGGCGCTAGTGAAGACCTAGTGTTGCTTAGTTATGTCCCTCCAGAGTATTGCCAGTCAGTGGCACAGTGGGTACAATAAATACCCCCTTTAAACCACCCTTGCAAACTTTTTTCTAAAACTAGACAATAACTGCAGCTGAGACCTTCACCAATCCTGGAATAGAGCTAGCTCCTCTCACCATTTTCTGTGTAGAATTGGCCATATATGCACATGTAGGTTTTGACAGATCAACACCAATTACAAGAACAAAGATTGGGGTCCCCTTTGGATTATTTCCTACATGGGAACGATGTTGGTCCTTCAGTCTTAAAGTGAGTTCAGTCTCAGTGGTTTGATCCCCACCTAGAACCAAGTATTGTTATAACAAAATAGTCATCTTCAACAGCTTGTGCAAGAATGGGGGTGGTGGCAAACCCTCCACTTTACCCGACCTGTGAAGGGAAGCTTACATAGCTGCTTCCCAGTGCTGGCTCCCCACTCTCTTTTCTCCCGGCCTGCGATGCACCCTTGATGTGAACATCTGGTTTGATGCTGCTGCAGCCAAAGGCTGTCCAGTGAGATACCAGCATGAATTTTCCCACTAGCTCTATCATACTGAATTATGTCCACCAGTGATTCAAGTGCTTCTTCAGTGGTGACCACACCTGGTCTGCAGTTTAAACCTACAGAATTTCTGGTTGGCTCAAAGCCAAAAAGCAAAAGACAGCTTAAAACTAATGGAAGATGTAAGTAATTTGCCTAAAAGCTTATGTAAAAGACCAGGCCAGGCGTCAAGAACAGTAAGGAGCGGCCAAACTCAACAGTTCACTAATACAGATGCGGACTAGTGTTTGAATGAGTCCTCAGTGCTACTTCACCTCCTATATTTAGTCTTTCTTTAAAATCCCTGAAGTGGTTAATGAGAAAGTAATAAAACTTTAAATTCTGTAAAGGCAGCACATCCGCATTAAGCCTTGGCACTTAGGGGAAAGTTAAAATAAAAAACCCGCCAGCACCCTGGACAGACAACAGACTGCACGCTGAATAAATTAATTATGACAAATTAAACAAAACCTTTTTAAAAATGCATGTTTGTGATTGCTTTTTTAATGGGTTAGTTTAACATTTAAAATTTGATTCAATTTGAACTTGATTTTCTTCACCGGGGGTCAGTCCCGACAGCAAATGTAATACAGTGAAGGAGAATCTCCAAGGACTTTTACCTCGAGGGACTCAAGTTTTATTTAATACGGGTTCCGCAAGGCTGGGAGCGAGGTCGGCCACAACAACTTTAAGAGGCTTTAGAAGTCATGTTGACAAGCACAGGTCTGCTTTCAGTGCTCGTCCTAAGAAACAATAGCCAGGAAGTTATTTTCTGCCTCACGCATAGCAAAAATCCTTAGGCTGTTTGTGAAGGGTTACAGAGAACTTCCCAAGGGGGTATTAAAAAAACTAAAAATAAATAATGATATATACATATGCAAGAAAAAGTATGTGAACCCTTTGGAATGATATGGATTTCCGCACAAATTGGTCATAAAATGTGATCTGATCTTCATCTAAGTCACAACAATAGACAATCACAGTCTGCTTAAACTAATAACACACAAAGAATTAAATGTTACCATGTCTTTATTGAACACACCATGTAAACATTAACAGTGCAGGTGGAAAAAGTATGTGAACCCTTGGATTTAATAACTGGTTGAACCTCTTTTGGCAGCAATAACTTCAACCAAACGTTTCCTGTAGTTGCAGATCAGACGCGCACAACGGTCAGGAGTAATTCTTGACCATTCCTCTTTACAGAACTGTTTCAGTTCAGCAATATTCTTGGAATGTCTGGTGTGAATCGCTTTCTTGAGGTCATGCCGCAGCATCTCAATCGGGTTGAGGTCAGGACTCTGACTGGGCCACTCCAGAAGGCGTATTTTCTTCTGTTTAAGCCATTCTGTTGTTGATTTACTTCTATGCTTTGGGTCGCTGTCCTGTTGCAACACCCATCTTCTGTTGAGCTTCAGCTGGTGGACAGATGGCCTTAAGTTCTCCTGCAAAATGTCTTGATAAACTTGGGAATTCATTTTTCCTTCGATGATAGCAATCCGTCCAGGCCGGGACGCAGCAAAGCAGCCCCAAACCATGATGCCCCCACCACCATACTTCACAGTTGGGATGAGGTTTTGATGTTGGTGTGCTGTGCCTCTTTTTCTCCACACATAGTGTTGTGCGTTTCTTCCAAACAACTCAACTTTGGTTTCATCTGTCCACAGAATATTTTGCCAGTACTGCTGTGGAACATCCAGGTGCTCTTGTGCAAACTGTAAACACAGCAATGTTTTTTTTGGACAGCAGTGGCTTCCTCTGTAGTATCCTCCTATGAAATCCATTCTTGTTTAGTGTTTTACGTATTGTAGATTCGCTAACAGGGATGTTAGCATATGCCAGAGACTTTTGTAAGTCTTTAGCTGACACTCTAGGATTCTTCTTCACCTCATTGAGCAGTCTGCGCTGTGCTCTTGCAGTCATCTTTACAGGACGGCCACTCCTAGGGAGAGTAGCATATCCAAAGTGGTACGTGGCACAATAAAGCCTCATTCACACGTCCGTGTTTAAATGCGTCAAAAGGCGGTCAGTGATGCTTCCATGAAGATGCCGTGAAGGATCCGTGTGTCCATTTTTTGCTGTCTGTGTATCATCCGTGTTTCACAGACACTGTGCAGCTGAAAAATTTTCAAAGCATACCCTTCCTAATGATCTGTGAAACCCTGATGGCTGATCCGTGGTTTTCACAGACCCATAGACTGTAATGGGCGTGACGGACAAAACAGAGCATGCTTCCGTGCTAAAAACGCAGATGCACTATTTCCTGCTGCTTCGAGAATAGGAAGTGGAGTGCAGAGGGGCCCCGCCCATCGTTGGAACTGCAGCGGTGGGGGATCAGTGAGAAGAGTAGAAGTTCCTTTATTTGTATTCTTTTTCAACCATTTGCAGGCCATGCCCAGACTTCTTCACTGTGCCGGAATAATAGCTCTAAAGATTAAAGGGGTTCTGCACTTTGTTTTAACTGATGATCTATCCTCTGGATAGATCATCAGCTTCTGATTGGCGGGGGTTTGACACCCGGGACCTTCGCCGATCAGCTGTTTGAGAAGGCAGCGGCGCTCCAGTAGCGCTGCGGCCTTCTCACTGTTTACCGCCAGCCCACTGACGTCAGGACTAGTATCAACTAGCGTGGGCGGGGCTAAGCTCCATTCAAGTGAACAGAGCTTAGCCCGCCCACGAACCTAGTCACATTTTTAGGCAGGAGCCCATTGCTGCTCCTTCCCTTGCACACAGAGGTTTACTAAATCCTGGCATAGCACATTGGTACCCTGTAACCACGTGCTATGCCAGGATTAGATGAGCGGAGCGGCTCCTGCATCTGCCTGCTTCGCTAAGGTAAGAGTCCTGCATGTCAGCTTAGCGGAGCAGGCACAGGCAGGAGCCGCTCATCTAATCCTGGCATAGCACGTGGTTACAGGGTTCTGATGTGCTATGCCAGGATTTAGTAAACCTCTGGGGGCACAGACAGGAGCAGCAATGTGCCCTCCGGCCCGTACCCTGTTCTCTGCGGCCCCATTCATAAACTGTAAACTCCGTACACTGCTGAGAAGTCAGCGGTGTACAGAGAAGTGAATTTTAGGTGCACTGGGAAAGATGCGCTTTAGGCCTCATGCACACGGACGTAGTTTGGTTCCGCATCCGAGCCGCAGTATTTGCGGCTCGGATGCGGACCCATTCACTTTGTGTGCTTTCTGCATCCGTTGCTCCGTTCCGTGGTCCGCAAAAAAAATAGGCCTGAGGAGGGGGGGGGGGGGGGGGGATCTCTATTAAAAATACTAAACGCCTTAATAAAGTATATTACAAAAAGTATTATGGCATTAGGGACATTTTACAAAAAATATTATCAAAAGTTTAGTTACTCTTTAAAAACCAAAGCACTCGCGGGCTGTCAAAATGTTGTCAGTCTCAAACAGCAGATAAAGGGGTGTGAACAATCCAGGAGATATCTGAAAAGCGATTTGGCAAGGCAGCTATTATTTTCAACCTTGAGCAGAAGGACTAACGTGGCGCTTTAATATACAGTATATAAACAGGGATTTTTTTTAAATATTTTTTTTTATATTCCAGATTCTTCTCTTTCAGACGCCTTAGAGAATATGTGCCTTGCCTACTGAAGCAGCCAGTCCCTCAGTCTAGATTCATTTACCATTAATCATCTCTCTTCACTTCATGAACAGAGTGCAATTGCTGGCATATTTTGATTCGCTCTAAATTGACTAGTAATAGTGGGTCCAGACATCAAAAATGATTGTAATTACGTTTGTGTCATCTTGGTATACTTGTGTGCCGGGTATGACAGCGAGAAAGTGTCCCGGGGAAGGCAATACTGGATGAAAAGAGCAAAAAAATAAAAGCCCCAGATATGAGAGAGATATAAAGCCTATAAATTCATCTGGCTTCTTCAATTAGAATATCAAGTGTCTGGACGAGCGAAGAGGAGATCCACACAATGGCAAAATACATTGGAAAATCATCTGTCATTACAGGCCCGATTTACAGCTAATAACATTCATTTGAGAGAAAATACAAATGTGTATTAAGATGTTTACCACAGAGAAGACGGTCTCCGGAAATAGATCTACTGACTTAGGCTACTTTCACACTGGCGTTTTGGCTTTCCGTTTGCGAGATCCGTTCAGGGCTCTCACAAGTGGTCCAAAAGGGATCAGTTTTGCCCTAATGCATTCTGAATTGAGAAGGATCCGCTCAGAATGCATCAGTTTGGCTTCGTTCTGTCTCCATTACGCTTTGGTGTCCGTCTGACGAAACTGAGCCAAATGGATCCGTTCTGACACAAAATGTAAATCAATGGGGGCCGATCCATTTACAGTACAGACCAAAAGTTTGGACACACCTTCTCATTCAAAGAGTTTTCTTTATTTTCATGACTATGAAAATTGTAGATTCACACTGAAGGCATCAAAACTATGAATTAACACAGGTGGAATTATATACATAACAAAAAAGTGGGAAACAACAAAATATGTCATATTCTAGGTTCTTCAAAGTAGCCACCTTTTGCTTTGATTACTGCTTTGCACACTCTTGGCATTCTCTTGTTGAGCTTCAAGAGGTAGTCACCTGAAATGGTTTTCACTTCACAGGTGTGCCCTGTCAGGTTTAATAAGTGGAATTTCTTGCCTTATAAATGGGGTTGGGACCATCAGTTGCGTTGTGGAGAAGTCAGGTGGATACACAGCTGATAGTCCTACTGAATAGACTGTTAGAATTTGTATTATGGCAAGAAAAAAGCAGCCTAAGTAAAGAAAAACGAGTGGTCATCATTACTTTAAGAAATTAAGGTCAGTCAGTCTGAAAAATTGGGAAAACTTTGAAAGTGTCCCCAAGTGCAGTCACAAAAACCATCAAGCGCTACAAAGAAACTGGCTCACATGCGGACAGCCCCAGGAAAGGAAGACTAAGAGTCACCTCTGCTGCGGAGGATAAGTTCATCCGAGTCACCAGCCTCAGAAATCGCAGGTTAACAGCAGCTCAGATTAGAGACCAGGTCAATGCCACACAGAGTTCTAGCAGCAGACCATCTCTAGAACAACTGTTAAGAGGAGACTGTGTGAATCAGGTCCTTCATGGTAGAATATCTGCTAGGAAACCACTGCTAAGGACAGGCAACAAGCAGAAGAGACTTGTTTGGGCTAAAGAAAACAAGGAATGGATATTAGACCAGTGGAAATCTGTGCTTTGGTCTACTGAGTCCAAATTTGAGATCTTTGGTTCCAACCACCGTGTCTTTGTGCGATGCAGAAAAGGTGAACGGATGGACTCTACATGCCTGGTTCCCACCGTGAAGCATGGAGGAGGAGGTGTGATGGTGTGGGGGTGCTTTGCTGGTGACACTGTTGGGGCTTTATTCAAAATTGAAGGCATACTGAACCAGCATGGCTACCACAGCATCTTGCAGCGGCATGCTATTCCATCAGATTTGCGTTTAGTTGGACCATCATTTATTTTTCAACAGGACAATGACCCCAAACACACCTCCAGGCTGTGTAAGGGCTATTTGACCATGAAGGAGAGTGATGGGGTGCTGCGCCAGATGACCTGGCCTCCACAATCACCGGACCTGAACCCAATCGAGATGGTTTGGGGTGAGCTGGACTGCAGAGTGAAGGCAAAAGGGCCAACAAGTGCTAAGCATCTCTGGGAACTCCTTCAAGACTGTTGGAAAACCATTTCAGGTGACTACCTCTTGAAGCTCATCAAGAGAATGCCAAGAGTGTGCAAAGCAGTAATCAAAGCAAAAGGTGGCTACTTTGAAGAACCTAGAATATGACATATTTTCAGTTGTTTCACACTTTTTTGTTATGCATATAATTCCACATGTGTTAATTCATAGTTTTATGCCTTCAGTGTGAATCTACAATTTTCATAGTCATGAAAATAAAGAAAACTCTTTGAATGAGAAGGTGTGTCCAAACTTTTGGTCTGTACTGTACATTGACACAATCTGGCACAATAGAAAACTGATCCGTCCTCCATTGACTTTCTTTGGCGTTAAAGACAGATCCGTTATGGCTATGTTAAAGATAGTACAAACTGTTCCGTTCTGAGCGGATGCATGCGGTTGTATTATCTGAACAGATGCGTTTGTGCAGATCCATGACGGATACGCACCAAACGCGAGTGTGAAAGTAGCCTTAGAAAGAACATGTTGTTGGCCTTGCTGGTCATTGAATCAAACGGTTTGGAAGTAGATCCTATAACACGTGGCAACAGAAACTGACTTTACAGGAAACGTGATCTTGAACGTGTGATAGTTGTGTGGTACGGCTGGTTTTGTGCAGGAGTATTTAACAATTCAGAAAGGCATGGAGAAGAAAAAACACGATGGAGATACTCAATACACAAGGCAATACAGGACTAGTAAGGCTACTTTCACACTCGCGTTTGGTGCGGATCCATCATGGATTGCACAGACAGATCCGTTCAGATAGGATCAGTTTGTATTATCTTTAACACAGCCAAAATGGATCAGTCTTGAAAACTGTTGAAAGTCAATGGGGGACAGATCAGTTTTTTCTATTGTGCCAGAGAAAACGGATCAGTCCCCATTGACTTACATTGTGTGTCAGAACGGATCCGTTTGGCTCTGTTTCGTTACGAAAATGGAGACTGATCTGAGGCAAACTGATGCATTTTGAGCGGATCCTTCTCCATTCAGAATGCATTAGCGCAAAACTGATCCATTTTGGACCACGTGTGAGAGCCCTGAACAGATCTCAGAAACGGAAAGCCGTTTTGGCCATACATTTTCATGCCAACAGGTTTCCATTAGCGTTGGAATCAAGTTTCTTGAGGAAATTATTCTGATGGCCCATCCTCCATCTTATTCATGTTCATTTTAATTGGCAAGCAATCGTTGTACACTTGAGACATATCAGATAGGATCTAATAGGTTATTTGTGAATTGTCCCATCAGAAATAGATCCTAGTGACAAGTGATTTACAAGATGCCTTCAAATGCAGTGGTCTTGTGCTGGATTTTTGTGGCACATTACACTCAGTCAGGGCATGACTCAACGAAGGATCTTACAGAATATTAAAATAGACTTATCCATTAATAGTTTCCTTTCAGGATTCTGTAGACTACTGGGCAATTTAGCCTTTAAGTTCTAGATCAGGCATCCTCAAGCTGCGGCCCTCCAGCTGTTGCAAAACTACAACTCCCAGCATGCCTTAACAGCCTACAGGTATCAGCCTACAGCAGGGCATTGTGGGAGTTGTAGTTTTACAACAGCTGCAGGGCCGCAGTTTGAGGATGCCTGTTCTAGATGATCAGATTCCACAACAGACCATAACCGTCTCATCTCGACATTCCCTTTTCATAATGAAGCATGCCTGGGGAAACCAGCGGATTGACATGTCCCCAGGTTCTGACATACCATTGTCAACCTGTTATAATTAGACAACGCTTTTGAGGGGGGAAAATTAGTACTAAATGGTGACCATTCAATGTCAGATATATGACACCCCTATCTCCAAAAAGGCCCCCTAAACTGAAGGAGAGTGCACTGCGCAAGTGCGGCCGCCCAACCCCCCCAGTATTAAAACATTGGTGACAGTGGCCACAGGGTCCCCTCTTCATTGGTGGCAGTGGCAGCTTGTGATCAGAGCCCCAGCAGTGTAATCCTGGGGCTCGGATCTGTTACCATGGCAGCCAGGACGCTACTGAAGCCCTGGCTGCCATGGTAAGCTCCCTGCTGCTGTGTGTACTATGCACAGAGCAGCAGGGAGAGTGTGAAGTCCTATTCACGCTAATAGAGCTCTATTAGGGTGAATAGGACAAGGGATTAAAGAGCAAAAAAAAGAGAACAAGGGATAAAAAGTAAAAAAACTAAAATATTAAGTGTAAATCGCCCCCTTTCACAATTTTACATATAAAATATATAAACAATAAATAAATAAATAAACATATCACATATTGCCACGTCTGAAAAGTCCAACCTCTTAAAATCTAAAATATCTCCTATGTGGTGCACGCAGTAACAATTTTTTTTTTTATCAAAACTGCGCGATTCGCCATTTTTTGGGGTCACCTTGTCCCCCCAAAAAATAGGATATGACTGTTCGATTATGGGCCAGACGTCACATAAAATAAGGAACGCACGCAGCTTTTTTGGTTGTTTTATTTTTTTCGCATGGTATCGTGTATCGCAATACCTTTTTATGGTATCAAAACCGAATAAAAATTTTGGTATCAAAACTCTAATAGCCACTGAGTTATTCAATAAAATCTATCTGTATAGCGCCATCTGTTTGTTCTTTTTCTTATTTCTTTGTCCTGCTCACTGAGATGGCCGCACATGCTCCGTTTCATCCTTCACCTGCCTCCTGAGCTGTGATGCAGCAGAAAAGAGCTGTCAACTTGATATAAATCTAGCAGGGCAATGAGGGAGATCTCTGGTTCTAGCTTTGTTAGAAAGTCATGGGATAACCCCTTTAACTGACGGATCTTCCACATGAGCTGCATTGTATAACTACATTGTTGACTAGATAATGCCTAAAAAAAAGTCACAGTGCCTTGAATAAGTATTCATACCCATTGAAGTTTTCAAAAAATTTATGACGTGAAAAGATAAAGATACATGGTTTTCAAACTTTTTAAGATAGTAAAATCTGGAAAGAGTAGCGTGCCTTGGTATTCAGCCTCCCCGTAGGACCACCTTTCGCTGTAATTACAGATGCAAGTCTTTTGGGGTATGTCTCTACCAGCTTTACATATCTAGAGGCTTACATTTTTGCCTATTCTGCTTTGCAAAATGGCTCAAGCGCCTTCAGATTGGATGAAGAGCATCTGTGAACATCAATTTTCAAGTCATGCCACAGATCCCCAATGGGATTTAGGTCTGAACTTTGACTGGGCTATTCTAACACATGCTTTACTGTAAGCCATTCCATTGTAGCTCTGGCTGTATGTTTAGGGTTGTTGTCCTGCTGGAACGTGAACCTCTCTCCCAGTCAAGTCTTTTTAACAGGTCCTCTAACCTCTAACAGGTTTTCCTCCAAGATTTCCCTGTATTTAGCTCCATCCTTCTTCTCATCAACTCTGACCAGCTTCCCTGTCCTTGCTGAAGAAAGGAAAAGCATGATGCTGCCACCATGTTTTACGGTGGGGATAGTGTGTTCAGGGTGATGTGCAGTGCTCGTTTTCTGCCACACATAGCGTTTTGCATTTAGGCCAAAAAGTTAAACTTTGGTCTCATCTGACTAGACCACCTTCTTCCACATGTTTGCTGTGTCCCCTACATGGCTTGTGGCAAACTGTAAACATGACTTCTTATGGCTTGCTTTCAAAAATGGCTTTCTTCTTGTCACTTTTCCATAAAAGGCCAGATTTGTGAAGTACATGACTAATAGTTGTCTTGTGGATAGAGTCTCCCACCTAAGATGTGGATCTCTGCAGCTTCTCCAGAGTGACAATGGGCCCCTTGGCTGCTTCTCTGATTAGTACTCTCTTTGCCTGGGCTGTCAGTGTAGGTGGACGACTATGTCTTGGTAGGTTTGCAGTTGTGCCATACTCCTTCCATTTTCAGATGATGCATTGACGAGTGCTTCGTGAGATGTACAGAGCTAGGGATATATTTTTTTATAATCTAACCCTGCTTTACACTTCTCCACAACTTTATTCCTGACCTGTCTGGTGTGTTCCTTGGTTTCCATGATAATGTTTGATCACTAATGTTACCAACAAACCTCAGAGGCCTTCACAGAACAGCTGTAGTTACTACTGAGAATAAATTACACACAGATAGACTCAATTTACTAATGTGGTGACTTCTGAAGGCAATGGGTCACACTGGATTTTATTTAGGAGGATCAGAGTACAGGGGGCTAAATACAAATGCATGCCATACTTTCAGATTTTTATTTATTAAAAATGTTGAAAACCATGTATGATTTTCTTTTCACTTCCCACATACTTGCTACTTTGTGTTGGTCTATCACATAAAATCCCACTAAACTACATTTAAGTTTGTGGGTGTAATGTGAAAAAATGTGGAACAGTTCATGGGGTATGAATACGTTTTCAAGGCACTGTACCAAAATCAATAATAACAAACCAGCATGAAACGTGCTGCTAATCAACATTAAGGCATCTTTTTATCTCTCCTTACATCCATGTGAAGGCGGCTAGCTTAACCATCATACTGTACCACTCACAGCCATGAAGATTGCCCATCACCTCAGCACCGCCTGTTCAGAGTATAATGCAATGGCCCACGGCCAGCAGCACAAAAATGACACAGCTGATTAACTCAAGAGCACTGGGGTCTGCAAGCTTTACAAAGCACCTCAGAGCAAAGCAGGCATGATAGGGTTACGCCGCTCACCTGGAACACTGCTCACTCTTCTAGAAAGGAAGAACAGCAGCAATGACCTTTTTAACGACTCAGTGTGGGTTGTGTATTCTAGCCTGGAGAGTATACAATTTCCTAAATTATGCATAATTACCTGTCATTACTATTGAAGTATTTTTTTTTTTAATCAACTCATTATTTAATTATGTCTTATTCATTCAAAGTTTTTTTCAGGACACGCCGTGATTTAATAACGGGAGCAGACGCTTGGATAGGCAGGAACGGCTCCGATAAACCACACAGATTTCTGGCTCTAACACTTAAGAAGAAAATAAGTCAATAAAAAAGACAAGTTTATCAACCCCATCTGAGCCCTGAGGATACGGGTAAAGTCGGTGGCGTTTGCCCGGTGACTAGACGGTGGTTAATGAGCTGATGACCCCTAGTCTATGATTTTAGACACCTGTTGGGTTCCTGAACAAGGAGTGGTGCAAACAATAGCTCTTGACAGTACCATTTGACTTGGGACCAGAAAATCTATGCAAGTCCAGGAGATGTTCCTTGGTGGAATGAGATCTGGGAATAAAATGACCCATGAGTTGCTTAGAATATTCTGTAGACTACAGGGCTACTTTTAATAAAAACTATAGAGATTACAGATGATCAGGTTCAAGAATAGACTGTAATCATAACGCACAGTAGCGCGCGATACTCTAAAGATTAGGCTTCTGATTTCCGGCGTTCATTAATATGGTTGTGCTCTGCATCCTTCCCTTGCACAGTACAGCTACATTTCACCATCTATTAGCCTTAGATGCTTCGACCTAAATAAAGTGACAACTAAAAGAAAAACTATTCTCGCTCGTCCTTCCCACCCATCATCACTGGGGAGATGTGCGATAACCGCATTACTTCAACTATCTGCCACCTTCTCCCAGTGGAACACTTAACATTGTAGCCCTAACAAGACAACTACTCAAGTGCACCGAAAGAGGAGCCTGAGCAGCACAGCAGATGGGGTGGAACAAAGATGAAGGAGGAAGGATGGATCAGGGATGTCAGACACTTTCTACTTGATCATGGATTGTCATATATTTTTTTTTTTATATTTGCAGATTTTACAAGTGAAGCATGTATTTAGAGCCATGAATATATTGCTGTAAGGCTTTAAGAAACATTACATTGAACACAATGGTGAACTACGGACCTGAAAACTCTTTACATTGATAACATATTTTTTAAGGTAATAGTTATTGCTTATATCATCTTTAAAGGTACGAGAGACAACTTGGACTGAATAACCAGCTTCAAGAAAAAATGAAAAAAATAGTCTTACAAGATTCTAAAATATGAGAAAGAAAACAAATCCATAAAAAAATCTGAAACATTTAGAAATATAAAATAACAAAAAGTGTTTAAGGTCAGTAATTCATTCACATGTGGCAATATAACAGATGCATACATGGACTTAATGATAAAAAAAAAAAACACTACATACATAATACTAAAGTGATGACAGAACTGTGGGCGACGCTCCAGCTGTGTGTATAGACACTATTCATATCACCCTCAGAAAACAAAATTATAATCTCAGAACGGTTATAAAAAAAATATATATTAATAAATAACCCATCATTATCACTGAGTTAATGGAAGCTGACGTCCCCACCTGCCTCTCCCAGCGCGGAGATGTAAAGTAGAAAAAATAAAAATAAAATCAGCCCCGTATTCGTCTAATAAAGGTCAATCCATTAGTTGTCACCTATTTGCAAACTGAAGAGCCGATGTCGCTCGCTAGAAATTGCCGCTTTAGATTTTGGAATTACTGTAATTAAAGGCACGTTGCGCTTGGATTGGTGCCAATCACTGTGAAGCCTTAAGCACAGCCCACCATGTTTGGCGACGGGCAAAACCGCTCAATTAACTCCTGGGGAAATTAGCCGTCATTAACAAGGAGATGCCCGCTCTTTCGTGTTGTCAAACTGCAATCATCTCAGGGTCGCAGGTGAAGAGTAAATACCTTCACTACAAGCCCAATTACACTATTTACATTTCATTACTCAACCTGCCTCCTTTAATGGTGGGCCCTCGAATGTTCTTCTGTGCATATTTTTTTATTTTTTTACGTGTGAACAGAAGCGGAAGGAGTTAAAGTCTGGAAGGTGGAAGATGAAAGGAAAAACATTTCTGCAGCAGTTAAAATGAAAACCACCTACATACATATCAGCAATCTGCTGCCCGCTGTATCTGACTCATGGAAATACTAATTTAGTTTCTTTTCATTTATAAAATACTAGTCTAACTTCTATATTTTTAAGACCAGGATTAAAAAAGTGAAATCTGGGGGTCGGCAATTCATTTTTCTAAACTTCCCGTAACACAGATAGATCTTAGAGGGGCAAAACCTTCCTGCACTGTATGCTGAAAAGCAGCCTGGGTACTATTCTTTGGTACCAAGATGAAGGACTATTAGGGAAGATGACCAATCCAGACTGGTAGGTGCATACCCATTGTAGGGCATACTCCTGGCAAAAATTTTCAACAAGTTTGACTAGACCAATTAGGCACTACTGGCTTCCTCTAGTTTCACAAACCCAAACACTGGTCTGTCCTCTAATCGGCCAGAGCTGGTCATGGTAATGGAGAAGATCCATTATAAACCACTAGGGAGTCAATATAAATATACCACGGCAACCTGCTTTATGAGCAACGTGATCATACCACTGACCACATACTGTGTATATATAGTGTAAAGTCACCAATGCAGTCAAAAACAGCAGTCAAAAACATCCCCACATCTGTTCATGGATTGTGTCTGGTATGAGAGTTCAGTAAACAGGACTAGGTTGGACAGTGTGGCACTGTTTTGGGAAATATGCAGTCATGTTTTTCATAATCTGTACAATCCCAGCCTCTCCTGTGATATACCCAAGCTCTTGGTTTCCAAAAAGAAGAGTAACTTGAAGCTCCTGGCCCAATGTAAAATCAGTTATAAAAAAATGGTCTTAGGACCATAAATTATGCCCTTACTTTTCATATATACCCCTTAGAGGAATGTACTCACCAATGTGCTGGTGTCTTATCAATCAAGTCTACTTTCTTAAGTTGCAAGGAAAACTAAGTGCACCTCCTACCAAGCCGTATATAAATATGTATAGATGCTAACACATACACGGTATAAACAACATAACACAGGCAAAACAAATCTCGGCACAATAGCAATCTCCTGATTTAATATGCCTTTTGCATAAAATATTCATTTGCCATTTCACTGTGCAAAAATGAAAAATCTCACGTATCGGTGACAAATACAAATCACCTCTCTTATTTCATAAAATCAGATAAAGAAGTCAATCTTTAGACTGTTCCTGCAAACATCCAACTGGGAAAAAAACCTGAAATGCAAATTTGGATTGTATTTGTCAAGAAGCTGAAAAGTCTAAAATTAACCGTGTAGCCCCAGTAAAAGTGACCAGCAGTGTAACTTCAGTGACGTACTAACCATTAGATACCGGTAACTATTACACATGCCATGTAACTCAGGTCAGAGTGACGTCACCAGGGTTTCTTTTTAGATTTGGGAATGTAAGCCTCACCCCCAGGGCCGCCCACACAATGGTTGGACTATTCAATAAAACCCACCCCAATTTGTGGTCCTCCTTGCAGTACTTTCCCCGCAAAACCAGGTTGGCAAGTTTCCGTATGTAACAGAGACAGACCATGCAGATGCTATGGGGTCCTTGGGGAAACAGGATAGTCCCATCGATCGTAGAACCTATCAAGCCCTCACTCTCTAGAAGAACTGAATTGTTAGGAAGCATGGGGGTTGGTGGACTGGACCTTTGGTTATGGGGGAGGGGGAAACAAACACCTGGCCCTTTTGTCCTGTGTGGCAATATCTGACACCATAATAGGTGATCTACTGAGGTCTCTTCTCTGGGATCATCTCTGTTCTATGTATACCGCTTTCTATATTCATATGTTATGGAAATTTTCAGAACTCTCTCCTTTATTCTGATGAAAACCCTGGTACAAGGTTGAAACGTGTAGCATCTTGCAAAGAAGAATCTAGTTCTTCAGAGCTCTTGTAGTCCAAATCCACATTTCTTGGGTCTAAATAGGGCAGTGCCCCAAGTAAGACTTTTTTCTGTTGGTTTTGTTACACATTATTTGGATATCAGGATAAACCTCCAGGTCAATGCTTGCTGTCCACTTTGAGAACTTGCAGCTGGGGTCACCTGAAGAGTAACTGTCCACAATCTAAGGGCTCTTTCACACGAGCGGTTGCCGTGCGTGACATCCGCTGCGTGAAAGATTGCAAAACCCTACTGCGGACAGCATAGACCCGGAGCATTAACATGATTGATAATGTTCCGTGCCTCTCTATGATCTTTTTACTAAAAAATCACGGTGACAACTTTATCTCACTGTGATTTTGTAGTAAAAAGATCTGAGAGAGGCATGGAGCATTATCAATCATGTTAATGCTCTGTGTCTCTGCTGTCCGGAGCGGGGTTTGGCATCCGCTCCTGTGAAAGAGCCCTAAATGTTAGGACAACAGGTGATCACTGCTTTAGCTGTCTACGATCCAGGTAACACCATCAGTCCTGACGATACTATCCTAGAGGTGAGCTGTCCTCTCTCTTTTTCTTGTTTTAGTGTAAGCATCTCTATGTTTTATCTAAGTAGGCCTTTAGCCTTCATAAAGTATAGCGTGAATATGGTGTTAGGCCTCTTAGGACCTTGCTATTTTACTTTTTTCCGTTCACATAACTGGGATTATTTTTTTGCTGGGCAAGTTGTACTTTCTAAAGGCACCATTTAATATCGGTAGTGGGAAGCTGGAATTTTTTTTAAATAGGGTGGAATTAGAAAAAAAAATTCCAAAGTTTTAAAGACTTTTGGGGTAATTTATGGTGTAAAGTAGAACTGACTTAATTGTCCATAGCTACCAATCAGATTCCACCTTTCATTTTTTGACAGCTCCTTTGGAAAATAAAAGGTGGAATCTGATTGGTTGCTATAGGCAACTATAACAGTTCTACTTTACACCAGTTTGATAAATGAACCCATTTGTTTTTACAGCGTTCTCTATGCGGTAAAACTGACTTGCACCCTTCATTCTCTGGGTCAGTACAATTACAGAGATACCACATTTGTATAGTTTTTCTTGTGTTTTAATATTTTAAAAAATTAAAAACTTTGTAAAAAGTTTTTTTTTTGTTACCATATTACCACCACCATATATATATATATATATATATATATATATATATAATTATTCTTTTCATTTTTGCATCCACAGTCAGGGCAGTAGCTAAAGGCTCATGGGTCCTGGTGCAAAAGTTCAGCTTGGGCCCCCTTCTCTCAGTGCTTTGTGGCCAGTGGCCACGATTGAAATGGCACCCCTGCCCAACCATGCCAAATTCTTTACTTAACCCCTTCCCTCCAGCCAGAGGTGTAACTTAACCAGCATGCACTTTCTATAATACTGCTGTCTTCTCATGTGGCACAAGGGTCTTTGGGCCCCCTCAGGCTCCTGGGCCCGGTAGCGACTGCTACCTCTGCACCCCCTATAGCTACGCCCCTGTCTGCAGAGTTGTAGGCGTGCTCATTTTTATTGTGACAATTTTATTTTAAAAAATGTATTTAATTTTTTCCCACGTTTTTAGCCACCCTAGATTGGCATTAGTATTCTGCAGTCTAATTTTATACATTACAGAATACAATATTCAGTATACTCCAATGCAGTGCTGTCACCTGCAGGCCTGTATTGGTATATATCTGCATCAGAGCCTCCAGCAGGCTCCAGTCTATCATTGCCAAGTAACAGCTTCCCCGGTCTCAGTGAGGGGAAGCTGTTACCAGCGCCGGAGTGTGCGGCTCCTGGACTTTCACCACTCAGTTGACATGTCACAATTTACCACTGCATCTGAGAGGTTAATTATGTGCAAAGGACATTTTTGCCGATCGCACACATTAGCCCCTGGATCTCTGCTGTTTAAAACAGCAGAAACCCAGCGGCTATGGCGCCAGTGGCGCTTGTGTGAGGGCGCCATTTTAAAATATCATATACATGTATGGCGGAGGTCCAGAAAGGGTTAAACAGATGCATGAAAACACTCAACATTACCATAATATGTCAATATTGTTATTAGCTCAAATTTGAAGATGAGGGAATTGATCAACTCGGTCATCAATGACTTATCAGTGGAGGTCTGACCCCCAGCGTGATGATTCATTTTTTTTAAAGAGGTCACTTCACTACGGTGAATGCTGTGGCCTCTTCCTAAGCCAGTGACGTTACGTTCAATGGTCACATGGCCTTCACGTGAATAGGCCTGAGCTGCAGTACCAAGCACAGCCAATACACAATGTATGGTAAGCTGTAAGGAGGCCAGAACGCCACAGCTGGTTCAAACAGCTGACCGGTGGGGTTGCCAGGAGCCCGACCCCCAATGATCAGCTATAGATGACCTATTATGTGGATAGGCATTCAATATCAAAATCTCATGACAACCCCTTTAAGCAGCTCCCTAGCATAGAGTACTTGCACAACTCCATTTGCAAGGTAAAAGACTCACATGCAACCCAGGATTTTCCATACATTATATCTGGCTTTGTCTACCATGGAACAAAGACCAAAGTACTATCCCTCAAGGTACCCAAAAGGGGAAACTTCCTTTCCAAAACATGGAGAACAAAGCAAGACAATCAAGCAAAGTATCAAGTAAAAGTTGCCAGAGGGCGTCTATAAGGCAATAAAGCTCCATAATCTACAGAGTTCAGTAACTAAACTGTCCATAAAACCTGGCACAACATACGACTTGTGCCGCAGGACGACGTTGGCTATAAATACACATACATCAACAATAGGACCACTCTCCAGGAGATGATTGATGGCATGAGTGTGACCAGGACGGATGTTGTGCCCCAGGCTCTGCTTCCCTGCCGTGCTGCACCAAAGAGACAGACCATGCTGGGCTTGTGCATTTGTATCATATTTTTTGTGACAGCTTGCATCGGGCACCTGAGCTTGAGATTTCCTTCTTGCTAATAAATGGTGAATGTTGGAAGGCCACGTATCCTGCAGGTCTACGTTTAAGTCATGCATACATCCAGCTAGGTAGCCTGATTGCACATGACTTCTCCATGCACCGGACACCAAGCCTACCTTCTTTCTCCTAGAATGCCATACAGTCACCTGCCAACAAGCATTTAGACCTCGCTACTTTATTGTATTTTGCTTTACATCATCGGAGATGTTCTACGGACCACAGAATGTAATATTTGTAGAAGCTGCTCTTTACAAGTTCTGAATCCACCGGCTATCATGTGGAACTGTGCAGACAATCCATAGAGGAAAGCTTCCAGAAACTTTGGTGAAAGCTAATTAAGTGTGCATAGTTAATAGGATCCGGGTGTCTAAAAGAGCTTACAGAAAACATCACAGTCATGATGAAGGCACAGATAGCTT
Source organism: Bufo gargarizans (assembly GCF_014858855.1). Classification (NCBI taxonomy): domain Eukaryota; kingdom Metazoa; phylum Chordata; class Amphibia; order Anura; family Bufonidae; genus Bufo; species Bufo gargarizans. Next base: position 170,696,668 of record NC_058087.1, on the reverse strand, counting down.
TTGAATTTCAGGCTTCTACATCTGTTGCTTTTCTCTATTCGATTCCCATCACAACCATTCTGCACTTTCCTCAATGGCCCCTACAGCATGGACCAGCAGTTCATTAAAGGGGTTCTCCTGGGAATTAAAATTAAAATAATTACTTTATTATAAATATTTTTCACAAATACCTTTCATTAGCTATAATGGTTCATTTTATCTGGGAGCAATCATCAAGGGAAATAAAATGGCCGCTGTCCTATTAGCACACACAAAGCCTGTCCTAATCACCCAGGAGGACAAGTTACTTCACAACACTGAGGTAAAGAGCTGCCTCAGCCTCCTCTCTGCTCTGCTTGTATGGGATTATGATCCTGAACACAGATGATAAGATCTTTAGCTGAATCTCTGTTGGAATTGAGTTCATGAGCGGATGTGGCTAATAAGCAGCAGCTCTTGTATGCAGTCTCCATTACCACAGCCCCAAATCCCCACAGCCTGTTCTGTCCTGTCCTCTCTGTACTTCATGTCTCCTCATGAACTCCATTCCCACAAACATTAAGCTAAATATCATATTAAACTGTATTCAGGATCATAATCCCTGACGAGCAGAGCAGAGAGGAGGATGAGGCAGCTCTTTAGCTCTGTGCTGCGAAAGTAACTTGTCCTGCTGTGTGATTAGGACAGGTTCTGTGTGTACTAATGGGACAGCGGCCATTTTATTTTTCCTAATGATCGCTCCCGGCACAAAACGATCCAAAACTAATGGAAGGTACTTGGGAATATATTTATAATAAAAGTAATATTTACGAATTTTCTTAATTCCCGGAGAATCCCTTTAATGAGAATGACAGAAGCCATCTCCAGATGGCTGACTAACGTCACGCTTCAAGGTCAAGAATCATGAGAAGGAACAAAAACTTTACTGTCAACAATGAAACATAAAGCCTATATGATCAAATACAAAAGAGGGGTTCTTAGGAGATGTAGGAATAGATTGGAGTACCTGAGCCTTTCTGATGAAATTCCTTACAGATCCTGGAGAGGACCAAGAGTTGCCCACTCTAGAAAACCTATTTGCGAACACACTGTAAGAGTATCATGAGGGGCAGTTATTGTCTCAGAGTAAGGGCTGTTTCATACGTGTGCAGTGCAGTGTGTAAGCATGATCCTCCGTGCTGGATAGCGGATATAGAGTCAGGAAAAAGTGTCTGTCCCTGCACCACATTCATCATCCAGCCTGAGCACCTGTGATAAATCAGGTGCAGGTCTAGACAGCACATATCATTAGAGTGTCACAATGCTCAGTAACTGGACCAGTGACATCATGGAACCAGTCCTTGATAATGATACTATATACAGTACCAATAATTAGCTGGCATTAAGCCTGGGGAACGAAGTGGTACGCAGTTGAAGCGTGTAACTATTTTAATTGTATAATTTGAATGTTTTTTTATTTTAATTTTTTTTTACCAGTGCAGCGCCCAAGTTTCCCATTTTTTATACTTACCTCTTCTGATTCTGTTCCAGATCCTGACGGATCGTTCCAGCAGGAAGGTGCAGCAGCATGGTCTCTCAATTTGAAGGAGTGCTTTTGCCATTATCTGGGGAAGTGCTCAGAGCACAAATTACTCCGGTAAGGAGCTTTGTGTACTGGGTACTGATATTTTACTGTTGAAGGAGTTACACTAGGGGAGCGCTCAAACTTTTCTTTATCAGTTTACTATGGACCAGTGACATCACAGGACCAGCCTTGATAATGATACCAATCACTTTACTGCAGACCAGTGACATCACAGGACCAGCCTTGATAATGATACCAATCACTTTACTGCAGACCAGTGACATCACAGGACCAGCCTTGATAATGATACCAATCAGTTTACTGCAGACCAGTGACATCTCAAGACCAGCCTCGATAACGATACTACTTAGTTTACTATGGCCTAGTGACATCACAGGACCAGCCTCAATAATGATACCAATCAGTTTACTACGGACCAGTGACATCACAGGACCAGCCTCGATAACAATACCACTTAGTTTACTATGGCCTAGTGACATCAGAGGACTAGCCTCGATAACGATACCACTTAGTTTACTATGGCCTAGTGACATCACAGGACCAGCCTCAATAATGATAACAATTAGTTTACTACGGACCAGTGACATCACAGGACCAGCCTCGATAATGATACCAGTTTACTATGAACCAGTAACTTCAGAAGACCAGCCTTAATGATAATGACAAACAGTTAACTGAGGACCATTGACATCAGAGGTTCAGTCTTAGTAATGATGCCAACCAGTTTTCCAAGACCCACTCGGTGGTATATATGGAAACTTATTTTCAGGCAAAGCTCCATGGGAGAAATATGCAAATTAGCTCATAACAGTCGAGCCAGAGACCCTTCTACAAATGGAACTTCAAAACAATGTGTCTACTGATGGGTATCTTATGTACAAAGCTCTACCATGGCTGGAAGCCTTCACTTGTGTTCCTCATGGTCCTTCACTACCTTTCCATACATACGCTTTCCTACCACTGTGATGACGTAGTAATGAAATTACTTTATGAAGGACTACAACCCCCACTGGAGATGGTGCAATCCATAAGGCTTTCAACCGTTACCATCAGTCCTGAATTCTCCTTTAGAGAGGCGACAGTGAGGCTTAAGACTTAGCGGGAATGCTGCTCCTTATCATATCTCATTCCAGCACACAGGGATTCATTAAGCATTAAGTCATTCAAACGAGAGCAGGAATAAGCTTTTCAGATTTCACCGAGAAAAAAGATCCCGCTATTTTCCGTTATCTGGAACAACAGTCCATACAATTCACTTAGGATCCTCACCTCCTGGGCTGACGCATAGTCAAGTATGTTTTTTATTTATAGGTTAATGCATTAATGTAGAATAAAGGGCTGTAATAATGTCCGCTCTGCAGGCCGCTTCATGGGTGAGATGTTCTGCCTCAGATAATACAAGCTGTTTTTCCTTCTTATCATAGTAACCGCCGGGTAACCAATTCACGTCAGACGTACAGAATATAAAACCGCTGAGCCAGCAGTATACAACTGAATAAACATGCAACGACTTGTCGGGCTGTATACGGGACAGCATATACTGTATTACACGAGATTACTGGGACGTGAACAAATACAATTGGTGCAGCCACAACGCCAAATCTGTTTATAATTGGATTTACTTTTACTGGTTCAGGACGAGACTGTTGGCTACTGTTCTCAGATATCAGCAGTTTTCAGCTCTGGCTAGCGGAGGGGTTATAACATCCGTCTGTATCCCGTATTAAAGACCTGACTGACCATTGGGATGCTAAACATACACATATAACTATGTATATAGAAAAATAACCAGAAACAGTGCCACCCTTGCCAATGTTGCTGTGCCTGGTATTGCAGCCCTGCCGCAGTGTGTATAAATAAAGCTACTGAAAAATAAAATTATAGCGCAATGGATCAGTGTAATTACTGGTTAGCTAACCCATCTTGACATCATGACAGTAGGGGGGGGAAGGGGTCATGCCTGAATTGCAGCCTGCAAACAGCGGGTCCCGGCCATGTGCACCCCGTATCATGATGAGGACCCATTCACTAGAATGAAATGGCAATCTGCAAGATATTGAGCGGTGTGGGGCGGAAGCACTACGGAGCACTTCTGTGGGATTTCGGTCCGCAAAAAAATAGAACCTTTTCCCTTTTTTTGTGTGGTGCAGAACTTATCTTGCGGATTGCAGAGCCCTAAAGCAGACCAATGATATAGCAGCCTGTATTCTGTATATGGATGGCTAGAATGTACCATGCACAGAACAGGCCTCTGCAAACTGTGCTGGCAGTCTGATAAAGGCACCTACTTGATATCTGATATATTCTATAAGCAATGGTCTGCTGCAACATGCAACACTTTGCAGCAGTTTAGTGACAGGTGTACTTTACTGCCACAACGGTACCTGTAGAACTGGAATCTCACTTTATGGCTGCCATCATGCGCAGCACTTTGCAGCAGTTTAATAACAGGTGTACTTTACCACCATTTATGAATTTCCAATAATAAGCTCGGTGGTTCTAGAGCAGTGGTCTCCAACCTGTGATTCGCCAATTGTTGGAAAACTACAACCCCCAGCGTGCCTTGGACATGACTAATAGCAGAATCATATCGGCTTGACGTGCAGAGAGCAAAACCATCTTTAATCCCTACGGCATCACAATATTAGACGATTCCTAAATCTGCATAATTCTCCTTGGGTGAAAAATCAAGTCTGCCTTGTGTTTCTGAATTTCTAATTAACAGATTGCAATTAAAGTAAGCCAAATGTATATAAGGCCTGGGGCGCTAGAGACTGCAGTAATATACATACCGTTGGGGGATATCGCCAGGCACGGAGGCATCGCAACCCGCAGGGCTCACGTGTGTTTCCTGTATCCACCCAAAGTGCAAAACCATGCAGGTAGGTTAATTACCTTCCCAAGTAAGTGACTCCAGGGGCAAAGGAATTACATTATAGTCTCTGCTAGGACATGGGTCTATAAATATAGGAGAACTCCTCCTAAACAGGAAAAAAATAGTCTTCTTTCATATTGTTACAGGGCATCTGTCAGCAGTTTTGTACCTATGACACTGGCTGACCTGTTGCATGTGCGCTTGGCAGCTGAAGGCATCTGTGTTGGTCCCATGTTCATATGGGTCACCAAAATAAAGCCTGTTTAGGTTAATAACCTCACTTGTTCCAGATATTAAAACTTTACTTTTACTACCATTAGCATAAAACCTTTCTAGTTATAAGTAGATGTGAGCAAAAAGAATAAGATTACAACTCTCTCATGCCCTGTCAGTTCCTAAGCATGTTTGCTGCATCTACAATGTCAGTCGGGGGTGCACTCCCCATGCTTGGACTTAGTTTTAGCAAACCAGCGCAACACCGTCCTATATACACTCACCTAAAGAATTCTTAGGAACACCATAGTAATACGGTGTTGGACCCCCTTTTGCCTTCAGAACTGCTCAGGTAGCCTGTGGCATTTAAACGATGGCCAATTGGCACTAAGGGGCCTAAAGTGTGCCCAGAAAACATCCCCCACACCATTACACCACCACCACCAGCCTGCACAGTGGTAACAAGGCATGATGGATACATGTTCTCATTCTGTTTACACCATTTGAATGTCTCAACAGAAATCGAGACTCATCAGACCAGGCAACATTTTTCCAGTCTTCAACAGTCCAGTTTTGGTGAGCTCGTGCAAATTGTTGCCTCTTTTTCCTATTTGTAGTGGAGATGAGTGGTACCCGGTGGGGTCTTCTGCTGTTGTAGCCCATCCGCCTCAAGGTTGTGCGTGTTGTGGCTTCACAGATGCTTTGCTGCAGACCTCGGTTGTAACGAGTGGTTTATTTCAGTCAACGTTGCTCTTCTATCAGCTTGAATCAGTCGGCCCATTCTCCTCTGACCTCTAGCATCAACAAGGCATTTTCGCCCACTAGGACTGCCGCATACTGGATGTTTTTTCCTTTTCACACCATTCTTTGTAAACCCTAGAAATGGTTGTGCGTGAAAATCCCAGTAACTGAGCAGATTGTGAAATACTCAGACCGGTCCGTCTGGCACCAACAACCATGCCACGCTCAAAATTGCTTAAATCACCTTTCTTTCCCATTCTGACATTCAGTTTGGAGTTCAAGAGATTGTCTTGACCAGGACCACAACCCTACATGCATTGAAGCAACTGCCATGTGATTGGTTGACTAGATAATCGCATTAATGAGAAATAGAACAGGTGTTCCTAATAATTCTTTAGGTGAGTGTATGTTTGATTAAGGCCTCTTTCACACTACCGTTTTTTTTTTTCCGTTTTGCGGTCCGTTTTTTGCGTTCCATTGAAAGATAGAACATGTCCTATATTTGGCCGCAAATCACGGTCCGTGGCTCTATTCAAGTCAATGGGTCCGCAAAAAAAACGGAACACATACGGAAATGCATCCGTATGTCTTCCGTATCCGTTCCGTTTTTTCTGAACCATCTATTGAAAATGTTATGCCCAGCCCAATTTTTTCTATGTAATTACTGTATACGCCATACGGAAAAACGGAACGGAAAAACGGAACGGAACAACGGAACGGAAACGAAACCACAACGGAACCAAAAAAACGGAACAACGGATCCGTTAAAAACGGAACGCAAAACACTGAATTCAACATACTGTAGTGTGAAAGAGGCCTAAGGATGATGCTATGCGGCAAACAGCGTTTACTTCAGGATAACTGTGATACTTTGCTGCACTAGTTGCCAGAACTAACACAGACATAAGAGTCTAAAAACACTGATTACTGTCGCCCCGTTCATATGTGCTCGCATTGCTGCGAAAAATTATGTTTTATTATATGCAAATGAGCCTCTAGGATCTAGGAGCAATGGGGGCGTTGCCCTTACACCTAGAGGCTCTGCTCTCTCTGCAGCTGCTGCGCCCTCTGCACTTTGATTGACAGGACCATGAAGGCATGATGACGTTTACACTGCCTGGCCCTGTCGATCAAATAGAGAGAGCGTGTGAGTTGCAGAGAGAGCAGAGCCTCTAGGTGTAACAGTAACGCCCCCGTTGCTCCTAGAGGTTCATTTGCATGTATTAAAACCTCATGTTTCTCAGCAATGAGGACACACATAACATGGGACCAACACAGATGCCTTCAGCTGCCGAGCGCACATGTAACATGTCAGCCAGTGTCATAGGTACAAAACTGCTGACAGATGCCCTTTAAACTCTGGACTCCTTTTTGTCTGTGCATGTAACCATTACAATTTTTGGACTCCAAATTTTTTGAACTCCCCCTTGAACACTGAATGAATCCACCAAGGGATACATCGGAATCCTTTTCCTGGGAATTCAAATAGATCCCCCTGGCAGAATGCTTAGCGGAGAGCCAAAATGTAATGTGAATGACCCTTTTCACAAGTGTCCCTATTAGTCAGCTACATAAAAAAAAAAACTGAGGCCGGCCGGGCCTAGTGTGTGAATAAAAACTAAAACCCACTCTCCCACTTTGCTCATCCCAGTTCCTGTGGTGGATCTGCATTCCTTCCGCTGGGCGGAAATATGACGTGCCGACTCCCAACACGTCATCGCTGCCAGCCAATCAGTGGTCCTAGTGAGCAGATGCCCGTCTCAGACTCAACTTTTTTCAGGGACCGAATAACCCCTTTAAGTTCTCGAAAAATACAAGAAGTCCCGGATTACTAAAGCCCATGAGTGGGGGGACAGACTTCCAATACGAGATGACTAATAAATACGAAGGACGAATCCAGGACCATCTTAAGAGACTAAATTGTCACTGTTCACACCTGCAAGATGTGCGCCGCTTCACTCCTCTCATTAAACAAAACCTCTTTATTACGCCTCGGCTCTCGTTATGGTGCATTCACCAACATAAAGCATCACCTCTCCCGTAACTTTACAATTATTCCGCCGGTACAGAATCCTAATTTCTGCCATTAAATGAAAGTATGTAAAGGTTGTCAGTGAGTGAGAAGACGCATTTCCATATCTGAGTGGAGTTGCAAGAGCAGAGGAAAAAATGTAATGATGGGGAAACTGAAGATCTGGTGTCATGAGGAGATGAAAGATCAGAGGACACCGCTGGGAAGGAGAAGAATATCTGGCGTAGAGCAGAGATAATCAGCTACATCTAGCGTGTTCGTGTTCAGGTGGGTTAACCCCTTTAGATCCCTCACCGAAGACCAGATAATGATTAAAAAAAAAATTAAGTACGAGATCTATGCCCAAAAAATCAGGCACTACACTTAATTAGTTGAGGACCAGACGGAACATGACCTCTATCCATTTCTTTATTATTCTTGACGCTCTTGGAAGCCATAGGCTGACGATCTACATACTGCAGCCATGAAACATTCAGTGACTTGGAAGGCTGCACCCTAAGGGGAGCCGTAATCCAGCCTCCTCGCGTCATAACCAACGGCCATTAAACCTTGGAACAGTCACAAATCGATGGTCCATGGAGTGATTTATTTACGGCTGCACCAAAGCAAAAGGGTCAGTGCTAGGAATTTATGGCCAGAGAACCGCGGAGGTGACGTGTAGAGCAGGCACCATCTCCTGTTCGAATGGGCCATCTTTTAGAAGGATGGATAGGACGAGTTTTGGCCGCCAGTTTTAGGGCTCATTGATACTGACGATGTGGAATACAAGTAAAAGTCAGCGGCAGAAATGCTAAAGGTTGTTTCTTTATACCTAAAACTGCATTGAAATGAAGATCCATCAGTGCCTGTGATGTCAATGAAGATACCAAGGGCACAGTTTAGTTTGTGGCTCCTAAGGGAGTTTTTTCCACGAAAATTATTCTGCAGTATTCAAACCAGCACCTGGATCTGAGTACTTTTGTAACTGCCTTAGTAAAAATGTAGTATTGCCACTGAGTTATTCAATATCATACATCTGTATAGCGCCACCTGCTGTTTGTTTTGTTCTAATTTCTCTGTCCACCTCCATAAAGTGGCCGCGCATGCTCAGTTCCATCCTCCTGACCTGCGACAGGGAGAGTATGGACACGTCTCCTGAGCTGTTATAGGGGGAGAGGTACAGCAGAAGGGACACCCCCCTCCCGAGAAAGGACACACATAAATCTAGCAGAGTACTTGTAGCAATGAATGGTGAGATCTCTAAAGCAGATTCTAGCTTTGTTAGAAAGCGATTTTTAAACAAGACAAGTTGCATGGAAGATCAAGTCGGGGATGCCTGTGGGCAGATGTGAACAATCCTTAAAGGAGTTTTCCAGGCTTCTTCTATTGATGACCTATCCTCAGGATAGGCCATTAATATGATCGGTGAGAGTCCGCCTCCCTACACCCCCTCGCAGCCTCTGGCGATGTACATAGCACTTTGAATGGAACAGGATGCACACCTCTGTTCAAAGTGTAGTGGCCGTACCTGGTTACTGCAGTTCGGCTGCCATTCACATGGGAGATGAGCTGCAGTAACCCAGCTCGGCCACTACACTTTGATGGTGCTAGTTCCACCGCCAGAGTCTGCGGGGGACAGCTGATCGGTGGGGGTGTGGGGAGGCGGACTCTCACCAATCATATATTAACGAGCTATCCTGAAGATAGGTCATAAATATCAGGAGCCTGGAAATCCCCTTTAAGTTTTTAGCAGAGCTTCATCTGCAGTTCTGTTATTAGCAGACACACATTTGGGGTCATATAGGGGAAGGATAGACTTCTTCCCATGTAAGTTTCCATACACCGCTATGTTTCTTCAATGAAAATCAGTACCCTTCTCCGGTTATCCCTTTCAATGCTCTAGATCAGGCGTGCTCAACCTGCGGCCCTCCAGCTGTTGTAAAACTACAACTCCCACAATGCCCTGCTGTGGGATGATAGCTGTAGGCTGTATGGGTATGCTGGGAGTTATAGTTTTGCAACAGCTGGAGGGACGCAGGTTGAGCATCGCTGCTCTAGATCACCCGGGATGTAAACATTAACCCCCTCACTGCTCCACAACAGCAAAGGTTCATTCACTGCCCTAGACCAGTAGGAATGTTAAGAGTACCCCTAAATCACATAGGCCCGCCAGGGATTTAACCCTTAACCCCTGCAATGCCCTAAACCACCAGAGATACTAATATTTCTCCATCACTTTTCTCAACACCCGATATTATCAAATTATCCCCTTAGGCTACTTTCACACTTGCGTTGGTAATTCTGGTATTGAGATCCGGCAGAGGATCTCAATACCGGTATTAAATGGATCTGTTTTGATTTTTGCACATCAGGATGCATCTGTTCCGTTAGGTTGCGGTTGTGTGAAATCAAAACGGAAAAAAACGGATCCGTCCTTAAATACATTGAAAGTCATTAGTTGACGGATCATTTTTTTTAGGCTCCATAAAAAACGGATCCGTCACCATTGACTTACATTGTTTTCAGTGCCGGATCTGTTTTTTTTTTTTTCAGTTTTCAGCTTGCAGCGGTTTTGTGTCCGCTCACAAAACAGAACACTGACGGAACGGAAGACGTCCGGATTCATCCTGAACAGATCTCTTTCCATTCAGAAAGCATGAGGACTAAACAGATTAATATTTTTTTTCCGGTATTGAGATAGTCTGCCGGATCTCAATACTGGAAAACAACAACGCAAGTGTGAGAGTAGCCTTCACTGCACTAGACCACTAGGGATGTGAACATTAACCCCTTCCAATCTCTAGCCCACCGGCAATGAGACTATTAACCTCTTTTCATTAGTCTAACGTAGTAAATATAAATCCATCTCCTACTGAAACCCTGATCCCATTTATTCATGCTTTTTTTGCTCAGGGGCCCATTTTATCTTTAACACCAGCTCAGCATCAAGATATTTTCCGGTAATTATTTTTGATTTCAGAGGGAATTGTCCTAAGATGACCCTTAAATCTAGATATAGCGCGCCACATTTACACCGGAGCAGGTCGCCCATTGATCTCCATAATCCATATAAATTGCTTAACAAGTAACTTCAATGAGCCTGTCTCTTTAGGAATGGCACAAAGCAGATCACAGCGGGGCTGCCCTCGTGTTCTTAATGTTATGCACCTGTTAGTGTTACAGGGCGCATTGAAACAAGCATTTCCACATGGCTTTTAATTGATCTTTAACAGACGCGTCCAACTGGGCGCTGCTAGGGGAAATCCTGTTTCTCATGCAAGTCATCATTATTACAAAGGACCCACTACTTGTCAATACGAGACCAGATTCATTATTATTAGTGTATGCCCTCTGGCTCCGGCATAGTATATTAATGAACATTTATCTGAATGAGATGTATACTTCTCCGCTTATACAGATACAGGCCAATCATTAGAAAGCGGCTACGAGCATGACAGTATATACAGTACAGTGCCGAGACAACGCATATACCGTAACCTCACCAGCACACAAGAGAGTTAAAATCAGAACATAATACAGCCACATTTAGGCCTCATGCACACGACTGTGGTTTGGGTCTGCATCCGAGCCGCATTTCTTGCGGGTCGGATGCGGACCATTCACTTCAATGGGGCTGCAAAGGAAGCGGACAGCTTTCCTTGTTTGCACGTCCGTTCCGCGGCCCTGTAAATACATGTCTTAATTTTGTCCGTATCCCAGACAAGGATAAGACTGCCCTATTAGGGGCCGGACGTTACGTTCTGCAAAATGCTTTCCAGATAAACACTGAGGACCCCCACGGCAAATTATCAGGGTGACGCCTAGTAACAAGATCATGGCTCTCCCAAGAAGCGTCAAAAGTAAATTCACAGCATAAACCCCTTTGAACAGAGCAGTCGCATTGAAGGGCCTCGTCAAGTTTCATGAGGTTAGACGACGACTTTAAATTTTGTGAGGTTAGAGGACTTCTTTAAAGGGGTTATCCAGGATTTTGATGGCCTATCCTCAGAATAGGTCATCAACATCAGATCAGCAGGGGCCTGACTCCCTGAATCCTCACTGATCAGCTGTTAGAAGAGGCCTTGGCTGTCCATGAGCACTTAGTGCCACAGCTAAGACAGTAACCCATCAGAGGATCAATATACTAAAGTGGTATAAATCCAGACTATTCACAGAATACCAGCCTAATCTAAAACGTAGCCTTCATTACAAATACAAAAATTACCCAACAAAAGAAAACAAACAAAATGATAATCAGTATTCCACAATACGGGATAGAGTGATACTGTAGGCAGGGTAGCGGTGATCGAATGGGGACCTTGACCCTATACTGTATAGCCCTGCCTATAGAACGGAATAGCCGCCCTGATAAAGGGCGATCCCGTATTCAGGAACCTCCTAAAAGCCCTTGGATGGCCCTGAAAATGGATTATAGAGGTAAACCAAGATAAGGTGCCCTGGAACGGGTCTATTCAATGACCTACTATAAATACAGAAAGTAATGAACGCTAAGTACATCAAAATAATAAATAAATGCTGAGTAGATCAAAACAGATAATTGCAGCATACATAATATATAGATGCTCAGTGCAATTTCTGCAGTATCGGATTATATCCTTATTTGCCAAATGACACCTTCACCTTCCAAAGAGGCGTATAAACTGCGATCTGCTGCGCAGGAACAATCATTTTCTATGGAGACAACTCAGACAAACCATCACTGAATCATTCAGCGCATGGAATGTAATAACGCAAATGCAGTAGTCACCTCCACCGAAGATCTGAGAGGGATAGGGAAGGTGTAGAAGGATCCTTATACATGGCATATCTCAGAAGGAGAAGTCAGCAGGCCGGACTTCTCTGCCTCCACACTGAAATGAATTACTCCAGGCAATGGGAATCCCTCCGGACAAGGTAAAGCACTGAAATATCTGTGATCTTTACAATGGGATTTCAGGTGCACGACAAATGTAAAACAGTAAATCGATATCCGCTGTACATTAGGAGTGCGACGAGGGCGCCTCATGGGGGAAATCCACACATTCTCAGATGGTCAGAGCCATAAATCGAACGTTGCTCAAGCAGAAAGCAGCACTGGGCATACCACAGACCGAAACGCAGTACGTGGCAGCCGCTACTGCAAGCAGGCCTTATTTAGTTGGAGAAAGCTGAAGCCTAGAAGGGTTTAAAGGGAGTTCTCCGGGATTTGGATATTGATGGTCTGTCCTCAGGATAGGTCATCAATATATGATTGGCGGGGGTCCGACACCCACGCCAATTCGCCATTCGAACGAGCGTGAGAGCTTAGGTCTCTTTGAAGTCCATGTGACTTCTCGTTCATCGGTCACGTGGCCTAGACGCATCTCAATCTAATTCAAGCGAACGGGCCTGAGCTGCAATACCGAGCACAACCGCTATTGAATGGGCGGCACTTTGCTTGGTACAGTAAGCAGCGAGGAGGACACAGCTGATCGGCAGCAGTTTGAAAAACATGGAGAGCCATTGCAAATAGTCTTAGTGAAAAATGCCGTACAGTTTGGGTATGCAGCTCTCATGCAGACGTGTGCGTTTTCATGGTTACAGACTACGAAAAACCTTGTGTAGTCTGATCCCCATTAATGAAAAACACGGGCATAAAGATTAAATGAAGATTGGCCAAGCCGGCCAATATCAGCGGGGCCAGCCAACCATCTGATGTGTACAGCGGTGTCGGGGCACATGTCGCCGGGGAAAGAAGGCTCAGGCCCAATCCTTTTCTTCTCAAGGAAGATCATTTGCCACCAGAGGTGTCAGTGGCTTATTCCGCTCTCCCTATTGAGTACTCATGCACGCTGAACCAAGTGCACATGTACGGTGTTGTTGGGAGAGTATCTGAAGTGTACGACTGGCTTCACTCCGCTCCTTCTGAACTAGGGGTGGACAGGCCATAGACCCTACAGGTAAAGTTTCTGGTGGGCCGATGCTCAGAGGGGCCGCCTCAGCCCTTCTAATGGTTGCCGGCCAGGTAGATGATCTAATCTTTAATTCATTAATGCTAGGAGTATCAGGTAATATGCAGCTGGCCAGCGGTCCCTCCTGATATTCTACTGTATGGCGGTCCTCAGGGCAGTGACACGGTTTAATACTGTAGCAGGAGCGGCAGTACTTTGTGCTGCACTGTGGTATTTAGTTCCGCTGGGGCAGTACTTTGTGCTGCACTGTGGTATTTAGTTCTGCTGGGGCAGTACTTTGTGCTGCACTGTGGTATTTAGTTCTGCTGGGGCAGTACTTTGTGCTGCACTGTGGTATTTAGTTCTGCTGGGGCAGTACTTTGAGCTGCACTAAGAAAAACAATGCAGCAAAATCCAGAAATCTCCACATTTACTGCTAGATTATCCTCAGCCCGGCAGCTCATGGGTCGTGTCCTTTCTGCTGCAGCTCTTTCCCTGAAACTGCCACAGCTTCTAACAGAACATATGACTGATGGCAGTGGAAGATTTAAACAGAGCACGTGCGACCAGCTCAGTGAGACGGGCATAAAAAATTGGTTTAAGAACAAACAGCAAGTGGCGCTATACACATGCATTTTATTGGCTATACTAGATATTAATTACATGCAATTACAAAAATGTTCAGATCCAGGGGCTGGCTTGAAAAATGTAGAATATGCTTTGTGATATAACCCCTTTAAGGTGCCCCAATGCACAATCATTGCAGCCTCTGAGTTTTGCGGTAGGATGACTTGCAGTCCCATGTAAAACCACAGATAAGACACTGCTATATCAAGATGAACTATAGCAGGTAATACATTCAGCTCTGCTACATCTGCACATTATTTAATGTATAGAAAATAACTTGACAACTTCTGGTGAGTTGAGAACACAGGTGGCGGTGGGCTCAGGACGTTCAATAATACCGCACTGAAGGAACAAACAGATTAGTGGGCTTAATCCTCGGAGGGGTCTGTGCAGGAGGAAGGCTTAGCAAATCAGTATCTGTGAAAATGTCTCTTCAGGGTGCCAAGGACAAGTGAGTTACGAGTTAATCTGGAGCCCAGGGTGGCCCAGGAGACCTATAAAGCAGCGGGACAGCGTCACTGGGAGGAGAGTTGGCACAAGGGCACCGCCGCCAAATGAATGCGGTTTTAATTCCACACATCCCAGCAGCCCTTTCTAACGTGGCGCCTGCTCTCGCGTGCTATCAATTTGCAGGGCCCGACACCTGTGTGCCAACCTGCAGATGAAGAGAGGATTTGTGGATTAACAGAAACATCAAACATGTTCCACATGCTCAGTCCTGGATGTATCCTTCTACCGCACCAAAAGGACGACAAAATCAACTAAAAGTAGAGTTATCTACTCTGAGTTAATCCCTTTTCTTTCCACCGCAGAAAAATATGGACAGGAAAACAAGTGGCGCTTCGTACATGGTGCCACTAACTCCCTGGACCGCACACAAACTGGCTATTGTTTAAGAGGGATGTTATAGGGCCACATAGATGGCCGCCCTCAGTGCCCCTTATCAATGCATATTAAAGGGGAATCCCATGATACATTATGTAATCAACTGCTGATCGTACCCTCTGATCCCCAGAAAGAAGGGGCCACCACTGCACTTTCTTGGCCACCCAGTGTACACACATGGAAAATTACTGTAAAAGTTGCAGGTTAAAAAAATGTGCCCGGGTATCTCGCAAACACAATGTACTTACCTCGCTCCCCGGCACCCGCTTCACTTCTGAAGCCCGCACGTTCGCCGCTGCATCTCCTCATTTCCCATAGGGGTGGGGTGTTTGGGTGTTGCAGCCAATGGCAGGCGGTGACTGGTATGAGCCTCCCTAGCCTCACCCGAGATGCTGGAGAGGCTTGTCCCCGTCACCGCCTGCTATTGGTAGAATATAATGAGTAGAAAACGTATATGTCTTGCTGCACGGAGGGGCTGGAGAGAACCGGTTGGTGGAAGTCCCTAAGCCTAGGAGGACCAGCATTGGCTATAACGCACCCATAGCTGATCACAATTCTGGTCAGGGAGCGCGATGTTTGCAGACACAGATGGCATACATTTGTGTGCACATTATGAATACAATATCCTTCTGTTGAAGCAGATCAGTATTAGCCCTTGGAAAATATTGCATATACTGCAAACTAAATGCTGTCTTCTGCTCTCTGAACATCTAACTTGTGTGTCCATATGGTGATCCGCTAATGAAACCATTCATATTTCCTCTCTTGATACTCATGTACTGTCCTCTCCTGGGGAGCAACACAGACATCTACATGAGATGAGCATCAGTTCTCTAACCTCCGTGGTGTGCTGGAGGACATGTCCTCCTCTGGCCACCCCATGACAGGGACATGCTACTTCACTAGAAGCCAAGTACGATGGCAAAAGTGGATTACCTTCAGTCTTGAACTCTAAAGTAATGTAACCTGTAGCACTAGAGCACTTAGGTACACCACACAAACTCCATGCAGATGTCGTCCTTGGTTGGATTTAAACCTAGGACCCCAGCGCTGCAAGGCACCAGTGCTAACCACAGAGCCACCATGGTGCCCAACGTGAAGAACCTAAGGCTAGTTCAAGATGGCAATCTAAGCTGGTTGTGTGTTCTAGTCATATTAAAATGGGGTCACTGTCTGAACAGGCCTTTCATTGGTCCACCTACTGTATGATGCAGCTTCAAAAATAGCTCTGTTACATCTGTGCATACTTACACAGCGAATAAAAGAGCTCTTTGAATTCTTTCTCCTCATTTTGTAGAGAACAAAGCTCTGACATAAGAAATTACTGATAATTAGCTGTTTCCAGGGGTGAGCTCAGGTGACAAGATGAGCTGGAAGTTCTTGGCCGTTCCCAGGCAGTTCGTGGGTTGCGTGCTCATTATTTGGCAATTCAGAGATGGGTAATAGAGTAGCTGCGAGTAATCTGCTGTCAGAATGAAGGTTGTGACCCTCCCTGATTGGCTTCCTTCTATAACAGGCCTCTGCTAAGCAATAAAAGGTACCTGGATGTGATGATCACTCACCTTAAAAGAGTATTCTGGTTCCATGATATTAATGACCTGTCCTCAGGACAGGTCATCAATATCAGACGGGTTGAGTTCCGACTCTCGGCATCTCCCAGCTGATCAGCTGTTTGAAGGGGCTTCAGCTCTAGTGCAAAATCTGCATCTTCTTCACTGGGACTCTGCACTCTGCTCTGCTCCCTCACAGTGGGCAAAGATGCCATTTTGGGAACTTGTACCCACCTCAATTTAATACAAACCCCCAGAATTTGGTCTACTACTAGGAATCCTGGATTGTTCTAGAAACATAGTGGCATGTAAAGTGCTTACATACCTACAGTGACACCAAGTGCTGCCAGAAGCTATGCTGAGTACATAGACCCTAAAACAACACTGTTCTTCCTGCTACATCAGCACTGGAGAAGATGTGCACTGGCTACCGGTTTAAAGGCTATGTACACCTTTGGGGGCAATTTATTTTGTTTATTATTGCATTGCACTCATTTTGAGCTGAACATACTTTTTTTAATTGGTCCAATTAATATATGGAGTCCTTTTTTCTGTACAGAGCTGAGATGCTCTAGTAGCACACTTTGGATTTTCTATCTTTTCCGTCAGACCAGGAGCAGATGGACTCCTTATCTCTGCTCTCTGACCTCCTAAACACTCATTATAGCTTAGTTCTCATCTTACTGATATAAATGCAGCTTAAATGAGTGTTTATGACCTGTCAGTAGTTTAGAGATAAGGTTTATTAGATGACCGGCACAAAGTGCAACTACCATTCATACAGCTAGAAAAACTGTTAACCCTTTGTGACAAAACAGCTCAATAATTTTAATAAAGGCCAATTGAAAAGATGATTTTTAGCCAAAAAGTAGTAACATTCCTGCCATCTTAGCATACCTATACACTGCAATTTTGGAGGCACTTTCCAGTTCCGTACTTGCCTTGGATTGCATGACTGTTTGCAAAAGTTCATGACCTGGTGTGATTTGTGAATGGCACGTTTGCTGTGAAATGGAAGCGTTGCACACTAACTGGAAGAAAGTTGCAGATTGAGCCAGAATGTACAGAAAAGCAATAGTAACAAGAGCTGCTGGCCGCAAAAATCATTAAAATCCTGTCAAACCCCTTACAGGAGATTTATTTTAACGGATATTGACTTCTGGAGCTGAAGAAGTCACCCGTCCTACAGGAGCCATTCCAGTGCCATAATCTGCACTGTTAAAGGGATAGGGGATAACTATTACATCGGTGGAAGTACTACCAGTGGGACCCCGAGGAACCCCTTGAAATGAATGGAGGGGCCAGTCGGGCATGCACTCAGCTGCTCCATTTCTATGGGACTCGACTGTCTCCAGAACCCACACAGAAGTGAATAGAGTGGCAGGGCACATGCCCAACCAGCTGCTCCTTTTATTTCCGCTCTACTTTATATGTGCTTGTGTCAGTCTTTACTGAAGCTCTGGCATTCCCAAGAACCATGAGGCTCATGATGGACAAAGTTACAGATTTCAACCTGAAGGGAAAGCAAGGGTAAATGCACACTATCAGGAGAATCCGCACTGAAATCTGCAGGTGTTTGCAGGGAAATTTGTGTGGACAATCCGCATCAATTGGTGCAGATTTACATATGGATTTTCAATGTGGATACATCCGCATTGTGCGAGTGCGTCATGCAGATTTTACTCTCCCCATTTAAGTAAATGGAGAAAAGTCTCATAAAATCCGGTCAGGAAATATAAAATAAATTCACATGCTGCGGATCTTAAAATCCACACCGCAGGTCAAAATCGGCATCGTGAACATGAGAATTTCCCATTCTATGCACAATACAATGTAAATTACCTACTGTAATTTACCTGATCGTGTGCATTTAGCCTTAAAGAGCATCTGTCAGCAGTTTTGCACTTATGACACTGGCTGACCTGTTCCATGTGCACTTGGCAGCTGAAGACATCTGTGTTGGTCTCATGTTCACATGTGCCCGCATTGCTGAGAAAAATGATGTTTACTTATATGCAAGTGAGTCTCTAAGAGCAACAGGGGCGTGTCCATTGCACCTAGAGGCTCTGCTCTCTCTGCTACTGCCAAGCCCTCAAGCGCACATGTAACAGATCAGCCAGTTTCTGTTTGTTTAGAGTTTTAAAAGTGACCAGCGGGGAAAGTGTTCAAAAAACAAAATAATGCCTATTCACCGGTTCAAACCCCTCTGCTCCAGCACCACCCCTCCGGTCCTCCCTACCATGTGCCCATGTCCTGCATGTGACCACTACAGCCAATCACTGGCCTCAGCTATCTCATGACATTTACCTCCGGCTGCAGTGGTCACGTACAGTAACTGGGCACATCACGGCTACAGCGACGAACAGAGCAGCGGCACTGGAGCAAGAGGGCGTTTGAACTGGTGATTATAACTTATTTTAACACCTTCCCTGGCTTTTGACTTTTTTTTTATTACATTTTTTTACAAACCCTTTAAATTTGTAATAAGGAGTCATATGCACTACTTGTGCTTCAAATACCTTAAAGGGGGTTTCTGAGATTTTAATATTGATGACCTATCCTCCGGAAAGGTCATCGGTATCTGCTCGGTGGGAGTCCAACACGTGTTTGCGAAGACCGGGGTGCTTGCAGTAGCGGCGTGGCCTTCTCTCAGCTTAGCCTCGGCCATGTGGCGTCACGTTCATTGGCCTCATGGCCTAGGCGCAGCTCAGCCACATAGAAGTGAATGGGGCTGAGCGCCATACTAAGCACAGCCGCTATACAACGTATGGCGACGAGTAGGATAGGTCATTAGTATTAAAATCTCAGCAAATCACTGCTAAGTTGAAGGCGGGGGTCCTATATACACCTATAGGCGGGGTTTTGTGATATAAAAAAAGTTCTCTCCTCGAGTTTTTTGGGGGCTCTGTCTATTTTTAGTAGTTAATCAGAATGGAAAGCCGCACAAAGCTTTCGCTGTGATCTCAGAAAGTTCTTCTTCCAAGGAGCAATTAAGGAAGGGTGAGCGGCCTCGCAGCGGAGCATCATGTTCGTGCAGGGTGAGCGTCTTGGGCACGTAGCAGACTTTTGTGCGGAGTCCTCAGTGAGGGACTGTGTTTACCAACAGGATAAATGCGGACACGTCGAAGGCTTAGTCCGGCTTACAGCTGCGCTTTCTATTAAGAGGTTTGTAGTATCCTCAGGTCTTCAATTTTATTAGTCTTATCTTCATGGTACATTCCTCCAGCAATCAAACTGTAGCAATGCGTAGTCAGAATCATTCCGCTATTCAGCGGCGGCGTGTACAGTATTAAAGGGAGACGGGGAGGGGGGGAAAAAAACACGGGTGAGAAACAGCTTGTGGATAGAAGCGGGGAACACATGGAAATTAAATTGACCCAGAATAACAAATCAAGGTGAGAGGACGGCCGTGCACAAAATTACATTATACAGCAGTCTTAAAAAGAAGAGGACCCGGCAGATTTTAGGAAGAGGCGATGAAATTGTTCACCGCATGCATGTATATTATCACTTTATATCTAAAGATGTAGCAGAGCTGAAGTAGTCATTACAGTCCCTGTCGCTGCATGAAGTAGGACTAAGCACAGTCGTATGGAAGACCTCACCAAATGAACTAAAGCGCTATGAATTCTGCACATTATTTGAGCTCAGCAGGGTTATCTGAAGTCCTATGTAAAAGAACAGAAAACACTAGAGAAAGAGTTGTGACAAATGGCAAACACAGTGCTGCTGCGTCTGGGAAGCACATTCCTGCTGCATCGTTATGCTAGGGAAAAAAAACAGATACAGATTTTTGGCAGGGATTGTGCTGGGAAGGATGATTAGGCCAAGTCTGCAGCATATCTGGGGGAAAGTGTGTGGTTAAAAGGGGTTGTCCCCATCTTCACCCCTCCAGACCCCCTGATATGAGCATCGGAGCATGAAATGCTCCGATGCTCTCCCTAGCCCTGCGTTGTATCGAGCAGGGCAAGGGCTATTTGTTTCGATTCTCGCACTGCTAGACGGGCTCTCCATAGGTAAAGCTAGGAGGCGGCTTCCGTCTAGCGGTGTTCCTGGTGACCTCACCGGCTCTGAAGGGCGAGCTTTAGCGCTGCCCTAGCCCATTAGTGCCGGTGACATCACTGGCTCTGATGGGCAAGCTTTAGCGCTGCCCTAGCCGTTTTGCAGGCTAGGGCAGCGCTAAAGCCCGCCCATTAGTGCCGGTGACATCACTGGGAACACTGCTAGGCGGAAGCCTCCTCCTAGCTTTCCCTATGGAGAGCCCCGGTACATCAGCGGATCTGCTAAAAATGCACAGGGCAAAGCAGAACATCGGAGCATGAAATGTTCATATAAAGGGCCGGAGAAGAACCTGGACAACTCCTTTAAAGGGAATGTCACATTACAAAGCCATATCCTCTATTGCAGTCTGACTTGCTAGGGCCACAACAATGGAAGGAATGTGGACCACCATTGAAACTGAATGGTGGTCACGCATCCGAATCGTTAAAGAGCAGTGATTCACTTTATACTGCCGCCTACGTCAGTAACTGATGTGCAGCCAGTTAGCGATGGGGTAAAGTAAGTTGATTTAGAGGAGTGTCAGTAAGGACCTGTAATTGTACGGCAGGGAACTAAACCAGGGCCTGCAAGCCTTTAGCTACTCTTCTACTTAGAACACAAGGATCATTGTTATCTACAGTATATAGCTCATAAGGCGGCGTTAAAAGGCTACAACCATTTTCTGTGGAAGCATGAGAAATAAATTGATCACAGGGTTACCTGCTGCTAAAACCACCGGCGATCATCTGCGATCTCCTAAAGAACCTGTCAGTAAGTGTTCAATTTCTCCACAGTGCCACCACAGGACATATCTGTAAAGAATAAATCAAGGCAACTGGACGTACTGTAGATTTCTTGAAAATGTTTCACTCGTTCTTTCAACGAGCTCTCTCAATTCTGAGTGATTGTACAAAAAATTCTGGGAATAAATATGTAACTGAATCCACATCTGGTAATTAGACCCAGCATTGGGTCAAAGGTGTTGATTCCATTATCCTAATTGGAGTCAGTAGGTGATAAAGACTTCCCAAAAAAAAGGTGTCAAGACAGCATTATACGTGGCAGACAATAGATGTCTACCCCCCCCACCTCTATTCAAGCTTGGCTTCTCCATTTTTACGTAGATGGCCTCCTTCACACCTCATTTGTACCAATCGGCCTCCTTATCCAAAACACGTACTTGACTGTCTTCAAAGGTGTGACCTGTTCCTTTTAGATGTAAGTACACGGCTGAATCTTGACCAGAGGTTTTGGCTCTTCTATGCTGAGCCATATACGCTGATTTAGTTGTTGTTTTGTTTCGCTGATATACAGTTCTGAGCATTCCTCATTGCACTGGACTGCGTACACAATGTTGTCCATCTTGTGTTTAGGCGTTGGGTCTTTGGGGTGAACCAGTTGTTGCCTCAGTGTGTTGCTGGGTTTAAAGCAAACAGGAATGTGATGTTTATTAAAAATCCTTTTGAGTTTCTCAGACACCCCAACTACATATGGGATAACCATATTCTTGCGTCTGTCATGCTTCTTGCCCTTACTGGTAGTCTTGGTGGTCTTTCTTCTCCTTCCTTCTGTTTTGACAAAGGCCCAAACTGGATATCCACAAGTTTTAAGTGCCCCTCTGAGGTGTTTGAGTTCCTTCGCCATGGCCTCTGTGCTAGTGGGGATTTTCTCTGCCCGATGGTGTAGAGTCTGGATGACTCCCAGTTTGTGGTCTAGAGGATGGTGGGAATCAAACAGCAGGTACTGGTCTGTGTGTGTTGGTTTTCGATAGACCTCTATTCCCAGCTTCCTTCCCTCTTCCACTGTTATAAGACAGTCCAGAAACGCCAGTTTGTTGTTCTGCATATCTTCCCGCGTGAAATTGATGTTATGATCCACTGAGTTAATGTGGTCAATGAAAGCCTGTAATTCTTGTTTAAGAATTTTAACCCAAGTGTCATCCACATATCTGACCCAATGACTCGGTGTAATTCCCTTGAAAGTGGTCAGGGCTTTCCTTTCTACTTCCTCCATATACAGGTTCGCTACAATAGGCGAGACTGGCGATCCCATAGCACAGCCATGTTTTTGCTTGTAGAACTTGTCCTTATACTTGAAGTAGGTGGTACTCAGACAAAGGTCCAGTAAGGCACACACTTGGTCTGGGCTAAGTTCTGTTCTACAGCCTAAGGTGTTGTCTAGTAGCAACTGTTTCCTGACTGTTTCAATTGCCTCTGTAGTGGGTATGCAGGTGAAGAGGGATGTAACATCATAGGAGACCATTGTCTCCTATCTATTGTCTGCCACGTATAATGCTGTCTTGACACCTTTTTCTGGGAAGTCTTTATCACCTACTGACTCCAATTAGGATAATGGCATCAACACCTTTGACCCAATGCTGGGTCTAATTACCAGATGTGGATTCAGTTACATATTTTTTCCCAGAATTTTTTGTACAATCACTCAGAATTGAGAAAGCTCGTTGGAAGAACGAGTGAAACGTTTTCAAGAAATCTACAGTACGTCCAGTTGCCTTGATTTATTCTTTACAGATATTTACCATGATCTGGATAAATGAGAACCTTCACAGACACACCAGGCACTACATGCTGCCCACTGAAATCAATGGGCAGTCTGTGGTTGTGCTGGGTCCTCCAGAGAAAAACACACGAGGGGCAGACTGGCCATGAACCCTACAGGGAAAATTCCTGGTGGAATAATGCCCAGGGGGCTGCCCTAGTGCTCCTCATGGTTGCTTGCCAGATACATAATGATCTGATACTCTCAACATTAATCTAGGAGGTTCTTCTGCACCTGACTGGTGGCACTGTGTTATTTGGTGCTGCTGGGGCTGTATTTTGTGCCGCACTGTGGTATTTGGTTCTGCTGAGGCAGTATTTTGTGCCGCACTGTGGTATTTGGTTCGGCTGAGGCAGTATTTTGTGCCGCACTGTGATATTTGGTGCTGCTGAGGCAGTATTTTGTGCCGCACTGTGATATTTGGTGCTGCTGAGGCAGTATTTTGTGCCGCACTGTGATATTTGGTGCTGCTGGGGCAGTATTTTGTGCCGCACTGTGATATTTGGTGCTGCTGGGGCAGTATTTTGTGCCGCACTGTGATATTTGGTGCTGCTGGGGCAGTATTTTGTGCTGCACTGTGATATTTGGTGCTGCTGGGGCAGTATTGTGTGCCGCACTGTGATATTTGGTGCTGCTGAGGCAGTATTTTCTGCCGCACTGTGATATTTGGTGCTGCCGAGGCAGTATTTTGTGCCGCACCGTGATATTTGGTGCTGCTGGGGCAGTATTTTGTGCCGCACTGTGATATTTGGTGCTGCACTGTTGTATTTGGTTCTGCTGAGGCGGTATTTTGTGCTGCACTGTGGTATTTGGTACTGGTAGGGCAGTATTTTGTGCTGCACTGTGGTATTTGGTACTGGTAGGGCGGTATTTTGTGCTGCACTGTGGTATTGTACTTCCCATCTACTTCTGTTGGCCTGTGTTCAGTCAAATTGGACCTCCCTACAACATGGGGCCACTTTTAGGTTTTTCCAGGGCTGCTTTAAGTTTCAAGTCCGTACTGATGGACACTCTGTAGCTACCGAATGGATAAGGAGATCACCTCATTTACTAACCCGGAATATCCTAATAAAGTGTATATTTTTTTATTTATTTCGTACAGGTGAATACTGAGTGGTATACTGACCACGGCTGAGTGCATTATGGTGGCAGCACCTCCCCGGTGTATTACTCACCACTTCCATATTTTTTTTTAAGTGCTGAAATATTTAAGTTTTACTTAACGCTAAAACTCCCCTTCCCCAGTTTGGACGTTCGTCGCTGTACCACCTAAATTATTTATCTGGTACCATCCGCCTAACACCATTTCTATAAAATGTGAAATATTTAATTTTACGCGGAGTGACAACATTTCTCAATCTTTTTAAAAGTGTGTCCAAAAAAACCATTCGCTAACCTTCCCCTTCTTCCTGTAAAGTTATTATTCACGGCATCCATTATTGATGCCAGTTGGCAGGAAAAAAAAATCTACTCTGGTTCCTGTAAAATTAATTCAATGATTAAAATTTAAGTCCCTTGGAGACAGAGGGAGCTCCGACAATCTGTGGATGTCCTTATGGTTTGGGGGACTCTGGCACGCTGCCAAGTTGCTCTCTGTAAGGTAACTCCCATTTAGGTACTATCGGAAGTGGTTCCAGAAGTCAGCAGACGGCGTGAAGGTTCTGTGCCCATGCCAGGAGGGGATCCCAGAGCGGACAGCTAAGAGTGTGAGCGACTTCATGTGTATTAATGTCCCCTTATATCTACATGTGTAGCAGAGGCGAAGCGGTCACTGAAATCCCTGGAAATGCATGAATCAGAGATATCTGAAGTCCTATGGCAGACTGTGACAGACACAGATGTAGGCCTGAGAAAGTGAGCTCTGCTACATTTATATTCTACCAGACTATAGCTTATTCAAAAAGATATAATAGGACTGTTGTGCTCTATGTATTACTTGTTGCTAATAAATATGATCACAGCTGAGTAAGATATTCAAGAAGATTTTTCAAGATCTCTACGCACCAGGAGCAAAGCTACAGGGGGGTCAGAAGTTTACCTGGGATCTAGAACTACTCAGCTATGTGTTTATATTATCCCTGTACTGTGACATCACTGTGTTTATTATCTCTGTACTGTGACATCACTGTGTTTATTATCTCTGTACTGTGACATCACTGTGTTTATTATCTCTGTACTGTGACATCACTGTGTTTATTATCTCTGTACTGTGACATCACTGTGCTTATTATCCCTGTACTGTGACATCACTGTGCTTATTATCCCTGTACTGTGACATCACTGTGCTTATTATCTCTGTACTGTGACATCACTGTGTTTATTATCTCTGTACTGTGACATCACTGTGTTTATTAT
The DNA here is from genome assembly GCF_014858855.1 of Bufo gargarizans. Taxonomy (NCBI): domain Eukaryota; kingdom Metazoa; phylum Chordata; class Amphibia; order Anura; family Bufonidae; genus Bufo; species Bufo gargarizans. The sequence continues at coordinate 170,671,317 of NC_058087.1, read as the reverse complement.
CCCTGTACTGTGACATCACTGTGTTTATATTATCCCTGTACTGTGACATCACTGTGCTTATTATCTCTGTACTGTGACATCACTGTGTTTATTATCCCTGTACTGTGACATCACTGTGTTTATATTATCCCTGTACTGTGACATCACTGTGTTTATATTATCCCTGTACTGTGACATCACTGTGTTTATTATCCCTGTACTGTGACATCACTGTGTTTATTATCCCTGTACTGTGACATCACTGTGTTTATTATCCCTGTACTGTGACATCACTGTGTTTATTATCCCTGTACTGTGACATCACTGTGTTTATTATCTCTGTACTGTGACAGCACTGTGTTTATTATCCCTGTACTGTGACATCACTGTGTTTATTATCCCTGTACTGTGACATCACTGTGCTTATTATCCCTGTACTGTGACATCACTGTTTATTATCTCTGTACTGTGACATCACTGTTTATTATCTCTGTACTGTGACATCACTGTGTTTATTATCTCTGTACTGTTACATCACTGTGTTTATTATTCCTGTACTGTTACATCACTGTGTTTATTACCCCTGTACTGTGACATCACTGTGTTTATTATCCCTGTACTGTGACATCACTGTGTTTATTATCCCTGTACTGTGACATCACTGTGTTTATTATCTCTGTACTGTGACATCACTGTGTTTATTATCCCTGTACTGTGACATCACTGTGTTTATTATCTCTGGACGATGACACCTCATTGTGGCCGTCATATTGTTACTTAAAGGGGTTGTCTATGATTATAATAATAGAGTTAAAATATGTTCCGTCACACTAATATGTATTCTTCCAGTTACAAATCCCAAAGACAGCAGACACAGCAAACTGATTTTGCAGAGATGACTTAAAACCTTTAAGTCTTAGGCTACATTCACACAACCGTTTGTGTTTTGCGGTCTGCAAAAAAAAAACGGATGACGTTCCGTATGGCATCCTTTTTTTGTGTGGATCCATTGTATCAATGCCTATCCCTGTCAGCAAAACGGACAAGAATAGGACATGCTCTATCTTTTTTGCAGGACTACGGAACGGACATACGGATGCAAATACATTCGTGTGAATGTAGCCTTACCAGGAGATTTAGTAATAAACTGAAGTTCCCCTTTAAGAAGAAACTATCTACAGTTAGTTCATATATCCAGCTTATGGAAATCTACTTGGAAGACTTTCATTATTAGTAAATGAGCAATTATGTAACCACTAACAATGTCCACTGAGTATTGTACTATATAAAGCCCCAACTGGGAATCTCTGCAATCTGTTCTTCTAAAGAAACTTGGAAAAAAAAATAAAAGTGTATAAATAAGTTTCCATACACCACCCGTGCGTCTACGTATGTCAAGTGCTGCCATGTCTGTGGATGACAGTACTATAGTACTGCCGAGTGTTAACCCTCTGGAGTTGTACTGTATATAGAGGCAGATATAACCACAGTACTCTCATATTGTCATCCTTGTATTCAAACCTTTACTTGTACGAATCCAAAAAAGACCCCAGGGGCCCACACCAGTAGAAACTACGGAGATCCTTCCATTGTTTAGTGGTTGGAGCTGGTTACTGCAGCTCTATACCAACTGAAGTGAATGGGGGCAGCGCTGCAGTAACCAGCTCCGACCACTACATGGTGGATGGCGCTATGTAGTCCTGGCGCTGGAGGTACTCCCAAACAGCTGATCAGTAGCAGTGTGTAGTGTTGGACCCCCACCAATCCGATAGATAGATCAATTGTTAAATCCTAGAGAAATCCTTTAGGCCTCATGCAAATGACCGTATTTTTCATCCGTGTGTTGGGGTGCATTCATACGGTTGTGTCCGTTTTAGCTTATTACAGGGGTCTTTTTTGGATTCGTACAAGTGTGCTTCAGAGTCTGTACGGCAGCACTGAAAATTAGGACATGTCTACCTTTGGTGGCAACAGGTGGATCACTGGCCCATTGAAGTCAATGGGTCTGCACATGGCCAGTGTCCATGTTTTGTGGATGACCTATTCATGTCTATGGCGCAATGTACACATCTGTATTTTTTGTGGATTCATGTGAACATTCTGCAAATTATAGAACATGTCCTATTCCTGTCCACAGTGCAGAAGGGAATACTCATTTCTATAGATGGGAGCGAGAGAAACGTGCATTGTACATCTGTATTTGCAGACCCATGGTTTGTGGACTGAAATATGGACACAGGCGTGGTTATGAGGCCTGAAAGGAGTTTTGCCACTTCAGCAAATAACATTTATTATGCAGAGGAAGTTTCCATGGTTACGACCACCCTGTAATCGAGCAGCGGTGGTCCTGCTTGCACATTATAGAAAAAAGTACCAGCTCATGTGAGCTCCCACAGTCCTGGCCACCAGAGGCTGGCATTTTTTCTTATATAGTGTGCAAGCACGACCACCACCGTTGGATTACAGGGTGGTTGTAACCATGGAAACAAGCAGTGTATAATGTAATGGAAAAATGAATCCAGCCAGCAAAGGAAGGAATATGGACAATAACAATACATTTGTAAGTGCCTTGTAGTAACTTTCTCTACATATAAATGGATGCAGACAGCACACATATAACATTCGTGTGCTGTCCACATTTTTTTGCAGCCACATAGAAATGAATGGGTCCGCATTTGATCCGTAAAAAATGCAAACCGAAAATACGTTCAAGTGCATGAGGCATAAGTGTGTATACATACAGGTGAAACTCGAAACATTTAATATTGTGCAAAGTTCATTTATTTCAGTAATGCAACTTAAAAGGTGAAACTAACACATGAGACTCATTACAGGCAAAGCGAGATATTCCAAGCCTTTATTTGTTATAATTTGGAGGATTATGGCTTACAGCTTATGAAACCCCAAAGTCACAATTTTGAGGTCCCCTTTGCTCAGGGGGTATGGATTAATCTGACTAGAGGGTGACACTTTGAGCCTAGAATATTGAACCTTTTCACACAATTCTAATTTTAAGCTTCATTAATGCAATTCCTTTTCATTTGCATTACTGAAATAAATGAACTTTTGCACAATATTCAAATTTTTCAAGTTTCACCTGTATGTACATAGCTCTCAGTCACGGATAGTTGGCCAGGGGAGGTCTTAAAGGGCTTTCTCACTTTGGAAACTGGCATTTATTACGTAGAGAAAGTTAAAGGGGTTCTGCACTTTCATTTAACTGATGATCTATCCTCTGGATAGCTCATCAGCTTCTGATCGGCGGGGGTCCGACACCCGGGACCCCCGCCGATCAGCTGTTTGAGAAGGCAGCAGCGCTAACACGACCTCACCATCATAGAAGTGTCTGCCCCTGTGTGTGTGTCTGCCCCTGTGTGTGTGTTTAGTGTGTCTGCCCCTGTGTGTGTGTTTAGTGTGTCTGCCCCTGTGTGTGTGTTTAGTGTGTCTGCCCCTGTGTGTGTGTTTAGTGTGTCTGCCCCTGTGTGTGTGTTTAGTGTGTCTGCCCCTGTGTGTGTGTTTAGTGTGTCTGCCCCTGTGTGTGTGTTTAGTGTGTCTGCCCCTGTGTGTGTGTTTAGTGTGTCTGCCCCTGTGTGTGTGTTTAGTGTGTCTGCCCCTGTGTGTGTGTTTAGTGTGTCTGCCCCTGTGTGTGTGTTTAGTGTGTCTGCCCCTGTGTGTGTGTTTAGTGTGTCTGCCCCTGTGTGTGTGTTTAGTGTGTCTGCCCCTGTGTGTGTGTTTAGTGTGTCTGCCCCTGTGTGTGTGTCTAGTGTGTCTGCCCCTGTGTGTGTGTTTAGTGTGTCTGCCCCTGTGTGTGTGTTTAGTGTGTCTGCCCCTGTGTGTGTGTCTGCCCGTGTGTGTGTGTCTGCCCGTGTGTGTGTGTCTGCCCCTGTGTGTGTGAGTCTGCCCCTGTGTGTGTGTCTGCCCCTGTGTGTGTGTCTGCCCGTGTGTGTGTGTCTGCCCGTGTGTGTGTGTCTGCCCCTGTGTGTGTGTCTGCCCCTGTGTGTGTGTCTGCCCCTGTGTGTGTGTCTGCCCTGTGTGTGTGTGTCTGCCCCTGTGTGTGTGTGTCTGCCCCTGTGTGTGTGTCTGCCCCTGTGTGTGTGTGTCTGCCCCTGTGTGTGTGTCTGCCCCTGTGTGTGAGTCTGCCCCTGTGTGTGTGTCTGCCCCTGTGTGTGAGTCGGCCCCTGTGTGTGTGTTGTGTGTGTCTGCCCCTGTGTGTGAGTCTGCCCCTGTGTGTGTGTTGTGTGTGTCTGCCCCTGTGTGTGTGTTGTGTGTGTCTGCCCCGTGTGTGTGTGTCTGCCCGTGTGTGTGTGTCTGCCCCTGTGTGTGTGTCTGCCCCTGTGTGTGAGTCTGCCCCTGTGTGTGTGAGTCTGCCCCTGTGTGTGTGTGTCTGCCCCTGTGTGTGTGTCTGCCCCTGTGTGTGTGTCTGCCCGTGTGTGTGTGTCTGCCCCTGTGTGTGTGTCTGCCCCTGTGTGTGTGTGTCTGCCCCTGTGTGTGTGTCTGCCCCTGTGTGTGTGTGTCTGCCCCTGTGTGTGTGTCTGCCCCTGTGTGTGAGTCTGCCCCTGTGTGTGTGTCTGCCCCTGTGTGTGAGTCTGCCCCTGTGTGTGTGTTGTGTGTGTCTGCCCCTGTGTGTGTGTTGTGTGTGTCTGCCCCTGTGTGTGTGTTGTGTGTGTCTGCCCCTGTGTGTGAGTCTGCCCCTGTGTGGTGTGTGTCCTGTGTGTGTCTGCCCCTGTGTGTGTGTCTGCCCCTGTGTGTGTGTCTGCCCCTGTGTGTGTGTCTGCCCCTGTGTGTGTGTCTGCCCCTGTGTGTGTGTCTGCCCCTGTGTGTGTGTCTGGCCCTGTGTGTGTGTCTGCCCCTGTGTGTGTGTCTGCCCCTGTGTGTGTGTCTGCCCCTGTGTGTGTGTCTGCCCCTGTGTGTCTGCCCCTGTGTGTGTGTCTGCCCCTGTGTGTGTGTCTGTGTTTGTGTCACCATCACCATGCCCACAGTGTTCCTATGTCTTGACGCAGCTGCATCAGGACATTCTGTGCGGGACAAGAAGAAGAAGGAGGAAGAAGAGGCAGCGCCGCCAGCATGAAGACCCGTGGGAGTGGCAAAGGGAGGCACATTATGGACGTAGGTAACACTACTCCAGGATCTACACTAGTGTTATCTGTGGTTTTACATAGGACTGCAGGTAATACTACCACATTTTTAGCACTAGTGTTATCTGTGTTTTTTACATAGGACTGCAGGTAACACTACCACATTATCAGCACTAGTGTTATCTGTGGTTTTACATAGGACTGCAAGTAACACTACATTTTCTGTACTCAGATAGTCATCACTGTTATCTGTGGTTTTACATAGGACTGCAGGTGATATCTACTACATTATGTGTACTCAGCGTTATCATTATGTAAGGTGGCCACTATGAGGAAAGAGTTGAATGGCACACCCCTGGTGAAGGTGGTGCTCAGTGGTACATAAAGTTCATGCAATTGAAGAGAAAACAACGGCACTCTAGTTGCCGTTTCGTTAAATGCTTATTTATTGGAAAGCTTTTTTGTTTTTTACTTTTTTATCCATCCAGAGAATAGAATTTAGCCACTGGTCAACAATAGACCTTGATCACGGCCTTAGTCAGTTTGGCTTGTAGTTAGTCACGCCATCCAGGCAAACTACGAGCACCATGACTAAGGCCGTGATCAAGGTTTATTGTTGACCAGTGGCTAAATACTATTCTCTGGATGGATAAAAAAGTTGAAAAAATTCAATTAAGTAAGGGGTGCCCACTGAGACTTTATCACCCAAGGGCCCATATGAACCTGGAGCCGGTCCTGTTCAGAGAGACTCTCCATTGTGGCTCAGAGCTAGGCTGTGGGTGAAGGAGAACCTACTGTTTTTCTTATCGGAAGCACCGTGAGGCACATTATGGAATTGTATGTGAATACAGTAGGTGTTAATTGACACCATTCATAAACGTACATGCTGATCTGCAGAATATAGATGTCTATTCTCATCTAAATCTGAAGTGCTTCCTGGGCAATGTAATATATTTGCCTCTGGTTACTGAGCCTGTATTTTAACCCTTGATTAGGATATGAGAACGCGTTCCTGGGAGTTCGCCGCCGCAAAAACGCATGAGTGCTGTTCTGAATTCAACAGATTAAATGTCTTCCAGAAATATATCACATTTTTCCCTCAGAGAGTAAACTTTCCGCCCCCACGTTGCGAGCAGACTTTACTATTTAGCTGTCATCGTCGGTGGGAAAAACAAAGACATTCCATGTGGATGTGGCGTATTAGATTCAAAATGACAGCTGTTTACATGTGCTGTACCTTACACTGCTCAAAGCGGCCCCCATAATTTGCCGCTCGTCTTTTCACATCACTGAGCAGCGGCACACTGCTGACTTTTAACATTTTAAAGGTTTAGTAGTAGTAAAAAAATAAATAAAAGATTTAGGACACACGTCGTATAGAAAGCTTTTCATCCAAGTCACGAGAAGCCAAGGAAAAAAGCTCACCTTCCACCTGAGGAATCTGAAAGTCCTAAGGGGACAACATCTTCTCCTACACTAATGACCTCTAATGTAAAATTGATCCAGAAGGAAAAAGCCACATGGTACAAGACACTATCAAGACATTATCGGGTCCGAGAAAAAGACTCGCCGATTCAAAAGCCTCAACAGTATGGAAGATGATTTCTTTCAAAGTGACCGAGGTCCATGCCCTTGGCTGGTCATACACAATAATACAGTTGGCCTGAATGTGGGCGATCGAATACAGCGGATCAATATGCGAGGCCAAGCTGGCTGATCAGAACAAAAACACCCAAAATAAAAATCACTGATCACATGCTTTGGTAGATAGTGGGCGAACTGGTCAAAACCAGCCATTTCAGATGACGCTTATCTTACGTACAAAAGGCTTTTGCAAGTTGTTGGAAATTTTCTTCCGAGGAAAATGATTAAAAAAATATATATATACTACCCAGTTAAATCCTTTACCGTTCCACCAATGCTGTTCTGGTCTGCACCTCCAGTCTGGCTGCAGCGGTGACGTAGACCTACACCCACATGAATCCTGCACCAAATTACAGTGGTTAATGGAACAGGAACCACTGAAGCCATGTGAAGCATATGGCATAAACACGGACCAAAGTGTCACAGGGGATTTATCCAGTGGGTAGACGTTTTATAACATCTCTCCTCTTGGACACATTTTTCATTAACTCTTCGAGGTTGTGACCTTAGACTGGTAACGGAAAGGCAGGCACACAGTGTACATCTGCTGTGTAGGATTTTTTTTCCTGTTCCTAAAGGGTGTAGTCACTGGCAATGAATATGGCTATGGGAAACCATGGAATTAAGGCGGGTTTAGACTGGGCAATGAGCTGGCCGATTGTCGTGAAGGAAGTGTTTCTTCCCGACAGTCGGCTGCTCGTTCGTTTAAGGAGACCGGCGCATTTACATGCAGCGATCTCCTTCATTGTATGAGGTCGAGGAATCGCTAGTGCAATCGCTTGTCCCCATACAGAATCATTGTTTCTGGGCAGTAGATCGCTGTTTAGACCTCATGACCTGATGTCCAGAAAGGTTTGATTGGTGGTGCCTGCATGAACGACAGGATCACCCGAAGAATGAGAGTGTTCGGTCCAGATAATCTGCATGCACCTTTACCCCATTTGTGCATGCTTCAGTCAGTATAATCAACAAAAGGTCAAGGACCTTATGGAGGTGAGATGTTCATTGCAATTTGAGAAACTGAAGTTATCAGGTGTGAGCAGATTGCCTTAGGAAAAGTGTTAGAACAGCATTGTAAGTGGCAGACAGTAGATATTACACCCTCCAACTCTATTTAAGTTTGGGGTCTCCAATTTGTCATACATAGCTTATTTCACATACCTTTAGGACCAGTCCTCCTCAGGATCTGGATAAATGAGAACCTTCACAAAAAAGAAAACAACTTATAATCAGCTTCTTGATAGTGATCCTTCTACAAAAACAAGGATATTACAAAGCGGACCATCTTTTTGTAATGATCAGTGGATGTGGAACCACTGTGTCAACCAACTGGTTTGACTGAGCTAAACCTAAGGGCGTTACCCTGGCAGTCCCCCCTTATTCACCCTTTAACCCCTATATGGGGATCTGGACTTCGATGTAGGGGAGTCAACAGGCCTTTACATCCTGGAGTAATCCAGGTGTGGTTGACAGCTGTTCCTCAGGAGTCAGAAACACCAGTGTAAGGCACCGAGGGATCAGACAAAACTTTTAGTAATTAAAAGGCCAAGGACAGGGCAGATAGAGTTCGTGCAAATCCGATAAACAGGTGTGAGGTCAGGGCAGGCAGCGGGACTAGCAAGCTGGTTAAAAGGCAGAACTGGATGGACAGATGTCTTTTTTCAGCCTTATAAATTATTTTACTATGTTACTAACATGTTGCTCAGGCTCTTTAAAAGGAGTTGTCTCACTTCAGTAAATGACATTTAACATGTAGAGATAGTTAATACAAGGCACATACTAATGTATTGTGATTATCCATATTGCTTCCTTTGCTGGCTGGCTTTCTTTTTCCAAGACACTATATACTGCTCATTTCCATGGCTATGACCACCCTGCAATCCAGCAGCGGTGGTCATGCTTGCACACTATTGAAAATATTAAAAGCACTGGACTATGAGCACTCCCACGGTCCCGGCCACCAGAGAGGCCAGCACTTTTTCCTATATTGTGCAAGTGTGACCACCGCCGCTGGATTTTAGGGTGGTTGTAACCATGGAAATAGGCAGTGTATGATGTGATGGAAAAATGAACGTAGCCAGCAACGGAAGCTATATGGACAATCACAATACATTAGTAAGTGGCTTGTATTAACTTAATCTTCATGATAAATGTAATTTGCTTAAGTGAGACAACCCCTTTAAGTACCCCAGGATGGCTAGCTATTGGCTGGTGAAGATTAAGATGCATGCACTAGCTCTTTAAGAGCTGGGGAGTGTGGACCCTACGGGCAGGCAGGAGGAGAGGGGCTGGAAAATGCATACTGCGGCCTGCATGAGGAAGAGGCACAAGGAATTCCAGCAGCAGGCATGCTGAAAGTGGGCAGAGCATGGCAAGCTGGTCCAGACTGCTGGAACAAGAGAAGAACCAGCTGGGTGAGTAACGCGGCACCTGTGCCCCCCTGGAAAAGCAGGACAGCGTTCAGGTATGGGCCACTAGCATAACACTTCTTAAGATGCAGGGCTTGTGCATCAGCATACAACTACTATTACCCGCTAGGTAGGAATTGGATGTTTCATCGCTACTGAAGGCGTGCGAGCCAGCCTTAGGCAATCTGTGCACCACTAGAAAAGGACAAGATGGCAATCATGACGGTCACTGATTGAGGTGCTTCAACACTGGATGGGTCCTACAAGGTTTCCAAGAAATAAGGGAAAAAAAGTTCCTTGGATTGAGATTTTTCAAAACCAAACATCTCCATTAGAGATGAGCAAATTTCTGGTTATGAAATTCGTTTGCGCTTCGTTTACTGGTAAAAGGTGAATTGTGTTATGGATTCGGTTATCACGGACCATAACACAATTCTATGACGGAATGCCTTTAGAGGCATTCCATCATAATATAGGTCTGTGGGCTGCAGAAGAAATCTGTCCTGTTTCTGTTATGCAGGAGAGGACTCCCCTGCATAACGGAAACGGGACTGATCCGTTATGCATTCCGTCATAGAATTGCGTTATGATCCGTAGTAACGGAATCCATAACGCAATTCACCTTTTACCATCCATGAGAATCCTCAATCTCCTCTATACTGTACATTCAATACATCTGTGAGATGAGGGTGGGTATGGATTGTAGATGGAACACTAGAGATTCTTATAGTAGCATTGACCCTCTGCCTCTTACAATTTCCTAGAAAGCGACAATAGACATACTGTACATGTAGGATGCATTACTCGAGGACATGGAGTCGGACGTTATAAGGAATGAGAATAATTCTTACACATTCGGGGAAAACATTATGTGGAATAAAAAGGAACTAACCTTCACAAACCATTTATCAGTTTTACCACTTAGTATGTATCAGTCATAACTCTCGGAAAACAGCCAATAAAGTCTGGGGATGTGACAAGCCAGTATTTCACACCACGTGGAAGGCCCCGATGCCGTTCCGGGGAATGTTATCGATCATGCAGTCTGTTTAATGGCTCCTTTCCTTGGCTTTTCAGAATGTAAACCTTGTCATAAAGGGGTACAGATTCCAATTTCATAGGTTATTAAAATGATCTGGACTTCTAATGGGTTGCAAAAGTTAAAGATGCTATAAGAGGGGAGATATATAGGATAAGCACCAAACTAGCACCGATCTTTAAAGCATTTGTCTAGTTTTTAGTTCCCCAGGATATGCTCATAATTTTCCATAGCTCTAAATTGGGAACTTAAAGGGGCCCTGGAAAAAATTATAAAAGTGGTCCATTGTTGTTGGGTTTCCAAACTGACAGAAGGTGGGCAAACACAAGTAGGCAGGGTCAGCAATACCATAACGCAAAGTACCATACTATCAGAACAATATACCACAATATATTGCCCCAAAAGCTGCCTCTCTGTGTGGGCCACCAATAAATGCAATTTTTTGTCCTTCTCCTCCTCCAATTGGCTCTCATTAATATATGGAGCAGGAGGAGAGGAGATGTGGGCCACAGCAGTTGAATTCATAAGGGCTTAGGCGGCCACCTGGGCATCGGCCCATCAGGAAATTTCCCTGTAAGGTCTATGGCCAATCTGTGACTACTTGTTAGCTACAGTGCCCACAAGGAGTTCAAGTAAAAAATCCAACTCCTTTCCTGAAGCTCTGCCTCTTCAGATAGGCTGCCCACTACAAGGTCACCAGCAGACAGGTCACAAAGGAAAGACTAAAAGAAACTAAATTTAAAGGGAACCACTCATGCTGAACATGGTGTGTGATCTACAAGTAGCACATTATAGAGCAGGAAGAGCTGAGCAGATTGATATAAAGTGTTATAGGAAGACATTCTATGTAATACCTATTTTATTCATATACATCCACTATCTTATAAAGTTTAGGAGTCCAGTGGGCAGTCCTACTGAGTGATTGACCGCCTTCTTCTGTATGACTGCTGATATAGAGAGAGCTATCACTCAGTAGGACTAATCAATGGACTCCTAAGCATAGAAAAAGCAGGGATTGAATGAAACACTACTTCTACTAAATCTTTTCCCACAAAACTATCAGTCTGCTCAGCTCCTCCTGCTCTATAAGATGCAGCCTGCAGATCGGACAACATGTATGACAGGTTCCGTTTAATAATAAAGGTTTCCTGAAGGCAGGACAGCTTAGTCTTTAGCCATTGGGCATGACCATGCAACTGATAACTGGCACAGGAAAACAGCAAAGAATTTCTCCTCCAGTGGCCTCATGTAGGGTGTAGCCCCACAGGGAATTTAAAGGTGTTGTCCCATAATTAATGCAAAAAAATGAAAATCAGACATCATATAGTACATGACAATCTCTTTCTATCAAAGCTAGAACCAGCCCTGTACCTCACATGGATCCAGGGATCTCCCCATCCATTGCTCTGCTAGATTTATGTCAAGCTGACAGCTCAAGGGGAGTGTCTTTTCTGCTGCAGCTCAGGGGGCGTGTCCATGATCTCCCTATCACAGCTAAAGAGGAGTGTCTTTTCTGCTGGAGCTCAGGGGGCGTGTCTATGATCTCCCTATCACAGCTCAGGAGGCAGTTGAAGGATGAAACTGAGCATGTGCGGCCTTCTCAGTGAGCAGGTCAAAGAAATGAGAAAAATAACTAAACTGCAGGTGGCTCTATACAGATAGATTTTATTGAATAACGGAGTGGCTATGCTAAATTTCTAATTACATGCAATTACAAAAGTATTCAGATCCAGGTGCTGGTTTGAAAACTATACAATATTTTTTTGTGGGACAACCGCTTTAAGGCTTTTAAAAGGGTTTTCCAGGAATTTTTTATTGATGACCTATCCTCTGTATACGATCGGTTAGGGGGTCTAACACCCGGGGACCCAGCTGTTTGAGAAGGCACTGGTGCGTGCAATAGCGCAGCAGCCTTCTCAGAGTTTGCCTAGGCCATGTGAGGTCATGGTGTCTGCTGCTGCAATGATGGGTTATTCTCTATGTCTGGAGGAAAGAAGGTTTCTACACAAACATAGAAGAGGATTCTTTACGGTAAGAGCAGTGAGACTATGGAGCTCTCTGCCTGAGGAGGTGGTGATGGCGAGTTTACTAACAGAGTTCGAGAGGGGCCTGGATGTATTTCTGGAGTGTAATAATATTACAGGCTATAGCTACTAGAGAAGGGTCGTTGATCCAGGAAATTATTCTGATTGCCTGATTGGAGTCGGGAATTTTTTTTCTTCTAAAATAAGGAAAATTGGCTTCTACCTCATGGAGTCTTTGAAGTGTTTTTGCCTTCCTCGGGATCAACTTTGATTTTCCGCCTGCGCTTTATATACTATGAGTGAACATGACCAATAATCTTAAAGGGATAGAATGGTATTAGAAAAAACATAGCTTCTTTTTTCAAACACAGCATCAAACGTGTCCCCAGAGTGTGCAGCTAATGGATCTGAGATACCATATAATAGACAACCTGAGGAAAGCAGCCATATTTTTCTGATCCTGGACAGCCCCTTTAAGCAAAGACTAAAGCATAAAAAAAATTAAAACATTACAAAATGGTAACATATACTGATAATGATCCTATTTGCAATTTCCAATCATAGTATAGGGTAGGCTGTCCACTCTCCACCTTGGCGCAGATATCAGCGATGTTTCGCTGCCGTCCTCCTCGTACTCTACAGACTGATGATTTCCTGTATAATGCGGGTGGCGATGGATGGGCCGATTGTCTCCTATGCGCTGCTTTAATAAGGGAAGAAAATGGATTTACAATAAGATGTTAACAAATGAATATGAGAGCGGCAGCAGCGGGATAGACTTGTCTCATTGCACATGATTGCACCGAGAGTCGAGGAGGAGAGCGTTCATGTGACCCTTGGCTATTACAGCTGCAATTTCAGACATTTATTCTTTGGTATCTATTGATTTTCCAAGAAGCTGGGGATAAGAAGAAGGGGGCGAGGAGGGGACAGAACACCTGCCACACGAAGACATTGGGTAAATTTAAACCAGCGATGCAGGTAGTATCTCTGAAGCCTTGTGGTAGCTGCCATTGTACTTAAGGACCCGCTTTCAGGTCTCATATTGTCTCATAATTGCATTTAATGGAAAATCTCAGCAACTACCATTCAGCAATACGCTTTTCTTAGTATAACCAACTAAAAAGCAGCTCTAACGCCATGCATAATACTGTCAAGATTCAGTTTCGGAACATACGAAATACGCGGCATGACTGGGTCAATGGGCATTTTTGTGTAGAAAGGCTTGGTTCACACAAGTGTCATGGCTTCTGTTCTGAACAAAGCCAAGATGGATTAGTCTTCAAAGAGATCCACTTTGGCATTTTTGCCATTGAGAACAGCACTTCAGACTAAGGTATTGTTTCCCCCAAAAAACTTCTAGAAACCCAAAGGAAAGGGAAAAAACATTTCCTGGCATGCCTGTTTTAATAAATACTTATCTTCCAGTCTTTTATTAGCACGTTGTAATGTACTATGCCTCTGTTATTTCTCCAGGAAATGTAAGAGTAAATTGACAACTGGGTGTGACCACTCTCTTTGTCAACAGGGTGTGTCCCTACACAGTCTGGCAGTTACTAGGCTTGAGTGAGCCCAAGTCGATTCTCTTAAAAACTTTGTAATGCTGTTTACATACAACACAAAAATGTAAGGGCTCCATTTGGGAAAACTTTGTCTCGGCCAAAGTTGCGCGAGACATCGGTGAATGACCTCGGAATTCCTATCAACGTATTTAAAAACATTTTAAAATAGGAATCCGAAGTCGGCTTCGGTACTGGCTGGTACCTCGGTACCGAACCAGACTTCAGATGCCTATTTGAAAATGTTTTTAAAAGGGTTGTCCAGGTTCAGATTTGAGCCTGGACATACCCATAATTTCACCCAGGCAGCCCCCCCCCCCCCCTTCCCCTCTGACATGAGCATCGGAGCTCTTTTATTTACTATAACACACTGCCGGACGGAAGCTTCTGCCCAGAAGTGTGTTTGGTGACGTCACCGGCTCTGATGGGCCTGTGAGGTCACTTGGCTGACTGCTGGGCTGAAGCCTCCACTTGGCAGCCTGAAGGAGAGCCCGGTACATCACCGGAACTCCACAAAATACCTATGCCCTGCGGGATTCAGCACAGGGCAAAGGAGAGCATCGGAGCATGAATTGCTCAGATGCTCTTGTCAAGGGGGCTGCCTGGGTGAAATTCTGAGTATGTCCAGGTTCAGGTTTGAAACCGGACAACCCCTTTAAATGCGCAGATAGGAATACCAAATGCATTCACAGAAGTCTTGCCAGATTCGCTCAAGCCTAGATGTTACCACCCCTCTTGGTAATATAGTGTCTCTTTACAAACATTTCCAGGAGTAACGACTGTGCATGTACCTCTGCAACTAAAGGTAGCGGCGCATGAATAGTTGCTGCACCGCTTACGGAAGCAGAGCCTCTGTGCTTGTGCTGCTACTTGGAGCAACGGCGTAGGAGTGAGAATATCAGGGCCAGCTGAGATGTCCAACCCGGTTAATCAAGAGACAGGAGGATCATCCTCGGCTTCAGGTACATCCCACTGAAGAACTCTGCTTGATGAGTCAGATCTATTCTTACAAATTAATTTTCTAATCTCTATCAGGGACCGTTGTGATTGTTGGGGGTACCAGTAAATGGCCAAACCCTTCAAGTAGAGAGAGAACTTCTCGATTGCCAGGCTCTCATGGTGGCCTTTTAATAGTTTAGGTCACGTGGAAAAAAAAATCCAACCTCTCTGACCTAGTTTACAGTAACATTGGCTAAAGGAATGGTGGCGCCCTAGACATTATACCAGAAGAGAGATCTACAAAAATAACAAAAACTTATTGGGTAACTTTGCAGAGTTCCTGGTTTACTTTGCTTTCTTGTATTATGGATGGTGTGGTAGCATCTGAAGTTACGCTATCTCTCCTTCATAAGGAGAACATGATCGGTTCCTCGAAATATCAGAATGGGAGCAGCGATTCAAACTCATGGATGGAGTCAGAGACAGGCAGTAGAAGAGTTAAATCACGCTTTCTCTCCTCACCGCTTGAGACTATAGGGAAAGGATGATGAGAAATAAAACAAGAAGGAACGATACATGTGAATGTGTTTTAACAAAAGGTAGCTCTCTTCATCCTTCTAAGGGATGTAATTGCTTCAGTCAACATGCAGAGCACAATCAAATACATCTGTACCTGTCTGAGAGCCAGTCCTCACATCGCCATAGTTGGAATTACAGACAAGTCTCGTCTTACAAGAACTGAAAAAAAAAAGAAGCCAAGCAATGGTGGTCAGCTATTTTTTTTTTTCCTTTCACGACGTACCAATTATAGTCTTAGAAGTGCCAAGTCTGTCACAAAAGATCACACAAGCCATGGGCACTCTGCCAGGGAACGAGCTTTCTGTTTTATCCATCTCCTCAAAGATTTGAGCCGTGCAATTAGCGGGAGGGTGTACAGGCTGAGATCAAGAGCCATGTTTTCTGAAGTGCTCTACAGACCTGACACAAATGTCCTGTACGAATCGCCAGCAATGCAAGTGTAAACTGATCTACTCCTAAACGAGGACTTAAAACCTTCTCATTTGTCAGCCCGTGGCCCATGATGAAGGCTACAGTAACTCACATAATGGAGGGAACTCTAAGAATATATGCACAAGATGGTATTGTGGGTCCATACAAGTGCTGAGCAGTACGGGGCCATATAGTGGTGGCAACATTTTCCTATGATGGCTTCTGTACCTTCATGTGTTATTCTGTGCTTGTATTTATATGAAATCAGTGTGCCACCACAATTTTTTTTTTTGCCATGCTCCATCAGATGTCATATGGTGGCATTACGGTAAAATCACATCCATAAAATACAGGGCTCCATACATGTACTGGTATTCTCCCCTAAACTTCAGGCAAGGTTGACTGGTTCTTGAAGACAAACATACTTCAGAACTCATATAATACTTGTATGAAACACCATATAAGCTCATACGGAAGTACAAATAACCTGTATGTACGGTGTCCACACCAAACATCATATGGCAACTTCAAGTGAACTTGCTAAAAGCAGGATATGATAGAGGGAGAGAAGCCGAGCTCTGCGATATATAGTTTATATGACTTAGGGTTTGTAAGTAAAAAGCTGAGTAAATCCTGAGAGGACTCCTAGGAGAAACCACAAGAGTCCTGCTTACCCCGCCTACACACAGTGATTGACAGCTCTCACTGTATCAGTGTGTCTATAAAGAAGGCTGCCAATCATCCTGTGTGGGTGGAGTAATCAGGACTCTCACTGTCTATCCTAGGAGTCCTGTCAGGATATATACTCTGAAAACATAGTCTAAACCTATATATCAGAGCTTCACTTCTCTCCCTCCATCATATACTGTTCTGAGATAGGGCACCAAAAACCACATGACAAGTACACTTTAAAAGGTGTCTGTCACCTCCAAAATCCAGTACAGAGTAGGCATTCTGTCATGTAGGGTAGATGCCTGCCCCGAAACAAAACCATACCCTTCTTGTGAAAAAAAAAGTCCTATAATCCTGAGAAACACTTATTTTTATGCAAGAAAAAAGTCTTTGGTGCAAAATGGACGGGGCAGCTCTGCTCAGTGCACTTGGCTTCCCCTGCATCATCACTTACCAGATCTGAAATTTTAGACACTGTCAATCAAACAAGATGGGAGGCGCTACTGTAGGAGCAATGGTGCACCAACAGAAGCAGCCCTGCCCCCGGTGCACCGAAAACCTCATAGTTAGATAGTTAATACGGTTGAAAAAAGACATTAGTCCATCAGGTTCAACCAAGGTATAGGTGGGGACGTCAATGCTAATAAAATTTCAAGAAAAATAAAAAAGAATCTCTCAGTATTAGAGAACAGGATTTCACAAGAAAGGTTGTTCTGGGGAACCTACCCTACGTGGCAGACTCTCTCTAAGGTCAAATGTAAGGTACTATATGGAGCTTCAGAAGGGCAGTCTTCCAATTCATACAGAGTATGTACAGTATGAAGCATGAGCGAGAAGATTGCCGGCTGAGTGTTACCAAACTAGAAATTTAATGATAGATATCTAGAAGGAATAACAGAGGATTTCTCTAAAATTCTATATGCTCAACACATTTCTCAAGATACTGTACATCCTATACACATTTACCATGCACTTCTTTTTGTCTAGCTTCCCGTCTATTTTCTGAAAATTAAAACAAGCACAAATAGATGAGATCCGAAAATATAGAGATTAGGTTTATTTTTTTTAATGAAAATAGTGTATCGTCTTCTTAAAGGGATTGGCTTATCTGGGGCACTGATGGTATATACTTTCTATAGCTAGGACGTGTCATCAATATCAGATGGTAGCAGGTCACATGTCCAGCTCCTGTCTGCAGAACGGGAATCGCACATGCACGCACCGTTATGAGAGTTGCACAGGTAGCAGAGCGCAGGCTCGGTGCGTTCTCCATTCAGCACTATAGGACTTTGGAAAACAGCCCGCAGCGCTTGCTCAGCTATTTTCAGAACTTCCATGGTGATAAATGGAGAGCAAACAGCACATGTACAGCGTGCTCTCCTTTAATTTAGGGGACCTGTTCACTAGATAGGAGCAGGTCAGAGAAGTGGGACCAATACCTGTCTGACACTGATGGCCTACCCTAGTGATATACCAATGCCTCAGATGGGACACCCTCTTTAAATGTATTTTCACATGGGTCCTAGCTCTGTTTTCTCCATACACACTGCACAGAGTGAAATTATAACATTTTGGCTGCCTGTCGCCACCACTAGAGGGAGCTTACAACGCACTGGTTACGCATTGAACCTCATTATAACAAACACAGTATAAAGTACGCTCCCCTAGTAGTGGCATTTTCTTTATGCAGCAGATTTTGAGATCTGTATCAGAAAATATGGAGATATATTATGATATTAATCAGCGCAGAATTTTGGATTTAAAAAGGACTTGGTGTTAAAACAACAGAACGGGATGAAAATGTGAAATGAGCCAACGTCTAATACAAACATAGTGCACTAATCAATCTTGTCTCAGCAACATTTTACTAAGCATCCAGTTTTCAAGAGCCTACAAATGTATTAATAAGATATTAGAAGTTAATTTAAATAAGGGAGGGGGAGCAATACACACAAACACATTTAAGAAATCAGAAAAAAAATATACAAAAAACAAAGAGATTTAGCTCGTATTACTTTGCAATGTGTTGGCTGGCTGGACACCGGTATAGTTTGATTATTGCTAAAAGGCGGGCTGCCAAAACACCGCCAATGGATCGTCTGATGATGGATGCTTTGCTGCTTCATCTTTTATTTTCTGGCCAAATTCCTGGGAAGGCGGATAAATGCAACACACTGCAGCATTTACACAGGGGGAACGAAAATAAAAAGAAATTCCCCTCAGTTATCTAAACCACAATAAAAGAGGAGGCTGTGAAAGTATGAGCGAGAAAGATTATAGGGGTTCTTAGGGAAAAATTGGAGGTCGCTGTGGTACCATGTATTATCGGACAGCAATTCTCGAATGCCTGGACATAGCAATTAATCATGGGCCTACAGAAAACATTTAAATTGGATGTCCATCATTGAAGACCACTTTTTTTTTTATTTAAAATTCATACACTGAGCTCCAAATTCCCTATGTAGACAAAGTAAGAAGATACGTGACATCCTGCGGTCACCACTAGAGGGAGCTTAAGAGCCTGGAGGTGTTGGGTGTCGGCTCTCCATCGATCTTATACTAATGACCTTTCCTGAGGATGGGTGTGAATATATCAGATAAGATTTACCATGTCAAAAAACGTGCAAAAAATGTGTCTAAAACAGTGGCGTAAATTAGAGCATCTAGGGTTGTTGCACTTTTTTTTCCCCCCAACATGCCCAAAGAGGGGTGGAACTTAGTGGAAAAGAAGTGGGGCTTCATGGAAAGGGAGTGACCTAAGATGCCCCAATCTGTGCCAAAATTGCACCACAATTCTGGCATAAAAACCTCTCTCAAACTAAGCCAACCAAAAAGTTGGTATAGAGTCGGAGAAAAAGTTTATCTACCTGCATCACATGTATCATCCAGCCAGAGCTCATGTGATAAATCTGGTGCCGGTCTAGGACGCCGGTCTAAGCTTACACCAATTTTAGGATTGGTAAATATGGGTCATTGACCACTGAACAATATTCACATCCAGGTGCGGTCCAGGTAAAGAACAGACAACACTGGGACTGAACACTGACGCAATAAAATCAAATGGTCAATTGGCCTGTACGAATTTCCGCATGTGGACCATCGGTCCATGGCCTAAACCATCCAGCTCTCAATTAAATTGGTCTGTGAGGAAAATGGACAGCGCAAGAGTGCAGCCTTTGGGTCTGTGTATAAAGACAATTTCTTTAAAAAAAAAGACCTTCACTTTGGCACATCTTTAGGACATTTTGGTCCAAATTGGAACAGGTTCCTTATTTCCATCTCTGAATATGAAGATCTCCACAGTTATAAGGCCAAGAGGGTGAGAAACTTCCATTATGCACTCCCTGGTAAACAAGTCTCTGTGCACAGCTCCTCTGGGCTTTACAGAAAGAAGGGATGATTTAAGTACTAATTGAACCTGCCTTACCGAGGAGCTGAACTGCTCTCACGAGTACAGTTAACGTCAGGTTCTTTTCTCGCGGCTAGAGTCTGGGGCGTTATTGCTCAGCAATTCCAGGCAGCATCTGGGACATTAGCCATGGCCTGCATTAATCCATACATTTTTAATGAAATAATTTTCTACTGTGGAGCAGAGAGGGAACACAGGAAATGTTAGGACCCGCCAAGCCTTAATGCTGAGCGTAGGGACATGGATGGGCTTGCCTATATGTCATCGGGGAACACGAGGCCCCTGGGACGAGCAGCAATCACAAGTAAACACAGAGTAAGAAAGGGAGCTCAATACCATAGAACAGCATTTTAAGAAGCCCTTCTTAATAGAAAGGAATATTTCATGAGTATACATTTCAACCCCCCCCCCCCCAGTACAAAATTAGTATTTCCCACTCGGCCAGTGGACTGAACCATTAAAGTGGTGGAAAACACACACAAGAGACGTATGAGTTTATTAAAAATATTCTGGTTCGTATAAAAATAAAGTTACAGAAAAAGCACATAAAAATAAATGATATAACAAAGAATAAGCAGTATATGCAGCTTCCAAAATCCCATTCTCCAATATGTATACTGTGAGCAGCCTCCCTGTTACAAATACGTAAAGATTTACTCCTCATTTGGACACATAAGAAGGTCCTAGTGGCAAAGACATCCTGTCGCATACGATTGACAAGTATTTAAAAATGTAATATCATATAATATTGGCTACCTAAAACCTAAATGTGTTGCTAAAGGGGTCTCCACTCCTTATCAAAAGGGTCCCTTGAAAATCAGCTGATCACACAGCATCTCCTTCCTGGGACCTTCAGTGATCAGCTGTAATCAGTGGATAGAAACCTTGTAGTAAGGGGTTAGTTTCCCTACAGCGCCACCACAGGAAAAATTAAGCATTACACAGTGCCTAATCAATTAATAAGTTGCCTGTGTAATGCCGGAAAGGACAAGTCCTTTATAGAGAGATGTTCTTGGCAATACATGAAAATGGGGTTTTTAAACTGGATTTTCCAGGAACAATAATTCCTATTTACCTGTTCCAGTACCTCTGCTCTTTCTCTGTTGTGTCCTTGCTCCAGTCCCCAGGATGTTTAAATTCAGCGCAGCATGGGTATTACTGGTTTCAGGGGTAATGTGCTGCTTGTGGCCACGTCATCGCTGAAGCAGTCATTGTCTGCAGAGGAGCATGTGATCAAGCCCATGCTGCACCGAACATAACCACCCCGGGGACCAGAACATGGACACAGCAGAGGACGAGAAGGTAAGCATGAATCTTCTGTTTATAGAGGCAGGCTGCAGGCAAAGATAAAAAGTAAGTATTCCCAGAAAACCCCTAAAAGGACATTACGGCAGGAGAATTAAGAAAGGGGACAGGAGAAGTATTGAAACTATCCAACATTTTTGTAAAATCTGTACAAATACTAAGGGGAGGAAGCAAAGTAAAGAAATGGATCTAAGTTGAGCATGAACTTCCTTTGCATCTTATTTTGCACCAATTATGACAAACTTAATAGCATGAAGATTACCAGACAAAATCAAAGAAATCATGTATACTGCTTATATAAACATACACCTGACAAAAAAGAGGCAGAACCTTCTAGACATGAATAAGATGGTCATCCAGACCCAAAACCAACTTAAGGGCACCCACATTAGAACCATCAAGAAATCAGCAACCAGCAGCTCAGAGACTGTTCATCAACATTTTGACCATGAAACTATGTAAATGGCGCTTTCATGGTGTCCTTTCATGGATACCTCTCCAGTATCTTCTCAGAACCCAAAAACGTGAGAGAGATCTGTAGACTTTTTAGACCAGTTATTTTTATAACCTACAGTCCCATCCATTCTTGCTTAATTCCACATTGCCTGTCTTCAAGGATGGGATGCGTGTCATCGGAATGTGCGTACTCAAAGCTAAGGGCCTTCTCCCTAGCAGGTCTCCATGTTTTGATGTGGTCTCCAGCTGCTGTTCCAGATCTCCACAGTAAGCCTAGTAAGGATACTCACAAACTCATGCATAATACAGGGTTTTATCTGGATAACATCAGAGATGAATGCGCCAGCTTTCTATTTCAGGTGATTTAAGACTACATAAGCAATGTAAGAAAGCAGCAGGACCAGTCAGCAGGAGACATAGTTGAAAAGGAAGAGATTATGGAACCAGGATGGGAGGTAATATTACCACTTTGTAGATCGTGGCAGCAAGAACTTCACAGCAATTTCTCAAGTTCTCATAAACCGAATGACAAAATTACAAAGTTTGACTAAACGAGAGATGAGCAATTAAAACAGTTACCAAATTGCATCTAAATCTGTATTATACATATAATTCATACCTAGTGTATATACCATTCATTGTTAAAGAGGGAAGGCAGCCTTGTAGGACACTGCAATGGCCACTATCAGTGACCGTCACCTGGTTTCCCATGAATGAACTGTGCTTCCAGACCAACGACCACACTTGTCCATGGGCTGTGTCTGGTGCTCAGCTCAGCAACATTCATTCAACAGGGAAATATGCTGCAATCCCAGTCACAACCTATGAAACAGGAGAGGCGCTGTGGAACCAAGAGTACTGAAAAGAGTAAAAAGAATGACAGATATTTCATATTTTCAAGCAATGCCTACATCCCTTATTTGATTCTGGAAGGAAGGCGTCAGTCACTCGGCTGGTTGTTTCTAAACCAAGTAATCTCCTTTGAGGAGGGAGAGAGATTTATTCTTCAAAGTTTGTACATTTCCATTGTAAATGCGGTGTTATTGAGGGCACATCAAGTAGTTGCAGCGAGGAGTCTGTGATGGTTTATTAGACAAATTCTGCCTGCGCCTGTAAAGGGCATCTTTTGCTGATTTTTACGACGCTTATTCATTCCTTCCCCACTGTGCGTGGTTCAAAAGCAAACTCATAAAAGCTGGATTTTGAATTTTGACAACATTCCCACTGAATAAAACCTCACCTGTTCAGACGGAAAGTTATTTGGAAGGAGCACAGAGAAGCATCACATATAACGGAATACAATGAGCTACAGAGCAATGGCCGCCACCGCCAGTGTAATGCAAAGAATGACTTTGTAGATATAGATTCGCCATAGCAGCCAAAGACACAGAAGAGCACAGATTCCATATATAACGGGCTACGTCTGCTTCTTTGTCAAACTTTATTATAGGAAAATATTGGCAAAGCATGCATAGCCGTGGTTGTGCGGTATAGCGGGACACAATAATTTCTCCGGTACTATAGACCAGTGTTTCCCAACCAGTGTGCCTCCAGCTGTTGCAAAACTACAACTCCCAGCATTACTGGACAGCCTTTGGCTGTGCGGGCATGCTGGGAGTTGTAGTTTTGCAACATCTGGAGGCACACTGGTTGGGAAACACTGCTATAGACAACCTATGGCGCCGACCAACCTAAAATTCAGATTCCACCACTAGACAGGACACAGTGATATCCAGATAAGTTCTTCTAGTCTGATCTGATGGAATAGATGATGATTAATTAAAGCGGTTCTCCGAGACTTTTATACTGATGACAATATACACTGCAACAGATTTTGGATCCTTGCTTAAACAGGTTGTGCCAAAAAAACGTATCACCTATTCACAAGATAGGCCATAATAGTCTGATCGGTGGGGGTCTAATCACTGGGACCCCCCACAGATCAAAAGAACAGGGGTCCTGAGTACCTGTACGAATCACTCCGTTGGGTAAGCATGTACTTCCACCTCATTCATTCTCTATGGAGATAGCGGAGTACAGTGCTCGACTGTCTCCAGCAGTCTCATTGAGAATGAATTGAGTGACAGCTGACGAGTGTGACTTACCGATCCATTCATGCGGGGCACAGGACCTCCTTTGTCATGACCAGTGGATTTCCAGTAGATGGATCACACTGATCAAAAGCATTTTGTATCTTGGCACAACCTCTTTAAAGAGCATTACCACCTTAAAACTTAAAACCCAATTATATAGATGAGAGATGTAAATGTTTTTCTTACATAAATATTCATATTTTCCTATTCCGATGCCACGGCCATTTAGCAAAAGTGACAACAGGAAGTACAGCCATATTGGCTGTCTCCCATGAATAAGCTTCTCGGCAATTGATGCTAAATTGTTAGAATGTTCAATCAATACCAAAGTGACAGCTTCACCGTCAGCTTCAGAAGATAACAAAGACAGAAAGGAGAACAGGGAGTGTTCTCATCAAACCCACCATACGTGGGTGTGACAGGTCCTCATGCATGTCCGGCTTATTTCTCATCCTAATGTGCTTATTACAATGCATAGCCTCAATCCTCCTTATCAGCCATGGATCTACAGACCCTATTAGAGTCAAGTATCTGACAGACATTCAGGGGGGTAAGGGACCGTAAACCATTTCTGTGTTGCTGGGGGCTTCACTGAATAAACATTTTGTAGACTGGAGACAGACCACCTTGGAATGTGGGGGTGGGGGGAGTGTTCCCTCCTCTACCTACCAATGGGTATGGGGGAGTG
This sequence comes from Bufo gargarizans, assembly GCF_014858855.1. Lineage (NCBI taxonomy): Eukaryota > Metazoa > Chordata > Amphibia > Anura > Bufonidae > Bufo > Bufo gargarizans. The sequence goes on along the minus strand of NC_058087.1, from coordinate 170,647,037 downwards.
ATGAGAAGACAACGTAAATAAGTTGGGTGTGGTAGTATTTTGTTGCTGATTTGTACTGGAAGGGTAAGGATCTGAGTTGAGGCCAGGTCCTGGGACAGTGTGTGAGGAGACGTGTTGAGGCCATCTCCGGAGATATTTTGATGGATTGGATTACAAATAAAAGAGTTGAGCTCTATCTGGATCGTCTGACCGCGGTATGAAGGAACCTCGAAACGACTCCCCGTGACAGTGGGATTTTAGTGGTGAGAAGGCAAGTAAATCATGAGCTTCACTTACTGGATGTCAGAGTCCTGTGGAGAAGAACATTTTACCCTTGTATGTTTTTAAGAATTCATGGTTTTAAAGGTGAAAGGAACATTAAGCATCTCCAGTGTTACACACCGGTAGGTCAACGAACAAGCTGTGTAAGAGTGAAAGAGCACACCTGCAGTTAAGTCCCATTTCCTCTTGTCGAGCTGCTATCATGCTGCGTCCTACACTAGACTGAATCGTACGTAACCGATGTGAATAAAACACATATCTTCTAGAATCAGTTTGAGTTAAACCCTGTGTTTCCTTTAAGGTCCTTATTTATTCCATTAAGATCCTTCAATCAGCGGTGAGAGCTTCTGGTTCTACAGCCTGGGTCGTAATTTGTCGAGGGGGGTAAATGGTAGTGTGTCGGAAAAATATATATGTGTTTGGCCGAGCGTGTTCGATGGAAATTCTTGGAAATCAAGGCAAGCAGAGCTGCAGTCTTCTCGGGTTCTGACCCTGCCACGCATTGCTTGGGACTGGAATTATGCTTGCTGACTAGATTACAAATTAGTGACCTGCGCTTGACATTGTTTTCTCTCTCCTTTCCTCTACTTCATGAGCTATTTTCCAACACTTCACTACGTCTTTAGCCGCAAATAAAAAAATTAAATAAAATCTGTGTAATGTCTTATCATTGAATACCATACAGAACTGTACTTGCTACAGCTCTGCATTACACAAGCAGGAAAAAAAATATGGAGCGCGAAAAATGAATTAAAATGAAATAATTTCCCAGCTGGCCACTGTCTAATGTTAAAAATCATCAGTCTTGATAGATTAATCTAAAGGCGCACGGCACCGTTGGGCTGTTGCAATAAGATAAGCCCCTTATAGGGCATATGGATGTCACAGAGAGGGGACCCTGCTTAGGACCCCTTTCTATAAGGGTGCTTTCACGTGACAGTATTCTCAGTCTGCGAACCCATTCTTTTGTATGGGGCTGCAAAAAATTAGGACAGCATCCAAGCCGCAAATTATAGAACATGTCCTATACTATATAAATAATAATCTTTTTTTTTTTTATGGATGCACATGGACCGAATTCGCGATTTGCATATCGCAAAATGGATACGGTCGTATGAACGCCCCTTTAGCCAGAGCAGAGAAGGGCTAACAAAGAGTGGCACTGGTTCCAGCGGATCATGACCCGCCCATGTATTATATGGTCAGCCATGGTTTTGAACATCCAGCATGTAATACTACATTTCTCCACTAGTGGCCTCTGCAGGGGAAATTTATGGCCACTCATCACCTCCCCATGAATTTTTTTCGAGACGGCATGACATTTATAAAAAAGTTTGGTAGTCCCTCTTGGCCAAATTTGAGTGGTGTGCTTGCTTTTGCAGCTCCCAATCCCCCATGTGTGTTTGGTGGGTATGCCAAGGGCCGCTGTTGCACCCTCTCATAAAATGTATAACATATGCCACATGTTTTACAGGCACTAAAAGCAGCCTTCTCGCAGCTTAGCCTTGGCCATGTGGCATCACATTCACCGGTCACATGGCCTAGGCGAGGCTCCATTTAAGTGAATGGGTCTGAGCTGCGATACCAATAACAGCCACAATACAACGTACAGCGCTGTGCTTGGTCAGCTGAGTGAAGGGCACGGTGCTGATGTTAGTGCCGGTGCCTTCTCAAACAGCTGATTAGCAGGGGTCCCACCAATCAAACACAGATGACCTAAAAACGATAGGTCATCAGTTAAAAATCTCGGAAACCCCTTTATTAATAATAAATTATATGTATGATTAGAGCATACCTGTTTTTAAAGGAAATTTACAGAACAAGCTGTCATGTGTACATGATGAATAACGTTAAATTTACGCCTGCATTTTTAGCATTTTCCCCTTCTGCAGGCTCCAGCTCTAATTGCTGGTTTTCCCTAAGCTCAGCACCAGAGTGGGGAGAGACTAGCTGCTGTGATGTCTCCCATAGACTGTACACAGAGATGTGGAGATCACGTTCCCCGTCTATATCCATCATACACTTAGGGCTCATGCACACAAACATGTGCTGGCCGGGCCCGTTTAGCGGCCCACAAACAGCGGGTCCGCATCAATACAGGTCCCGGACATTTTTGCACCGCATCAATCTGGAAGGAGCGGAACGGAGGCACGGAATGCCACAGAAGCACTACGGAGTGCTTATGTGGGTTTCTGTCCGTGCCTCTGCACCGAAAAAAATTGAACATGTTCTATTTTTTGCGGTGCAGAAGGATCACGGATCTATTCAAGTTGAATGTGTCTGCATCCGTCTGCGGAAACTGCACGGATGTCGCCCGTGCATTGGGGACTGCAAATTATGGTTCCCAATGCACGGAAAGGGTGGGAAACGGGCGTGTGCATGAGCCCTTACAAGCAGCAGCAAGGACACCATTATATAGCAGTACTGAGCTGTGTTGCAGTGAGTCCAGCACCAGCAGCTGCTCACTCCTCTAGCTCTGGGGACTTTTCTGAGTAGTTGTTTAACCCGATCTCGCTGCGTAAAGACTCCACAGTACAGATCAGTAAATTGAAAGTGGCAGGGGAAGAGGATAAGTGGACAAAGAGGCATTTATCTGCCCAAAAATATATTACAAAGTTTATTATTAGTTTTTCCCACTAGTACAGGATTTCAAATGACACTTACCTTGAAAAGCAAATTATCGTCCTTATGTTCGGCGTACATTGAGGTAAGTCGGTACTGGTTCTCTGTAGTAATGTCAATGCGGTATCCAGTCAGCATGTAGCACACACTGCGGAACTCGTGGATTTTGGTTTGAAACACTTCTCGGAGTCGCTGGTTCTTCAGTTCTGCACTCTCCACCTGTTTCTTTAAATCTGTGACAAAAAGATGTCAAAATTATGACATTTTATGACACTAACTTTTAAAGGAAATTTTAACAGCTATGGTTATGGAGTCTACGCTACAGCCTAGATTACAAAGACATCTGCAGCTACCTGGAGATTGAAAACATGCAGCTTAAGTGCTATTGATGGATCTTATGCTGGTTTATGATTCTTATGCTGGCTTTACCAGCAGCTTATTGATCTTTTACAACCGAAAATACAAACCCTATTTCTAAAAAGCTTGTGATGCTGTGTAAAATGCAAATAAAAAAACACAGAATGCAATGATTCACAAATCTAAGGGTCCATTCACACGTCGGCAACAGACACCGGCAATATGCATTACGCAATTTGCGGACCGCACATCGCCGGCACTATAATAGAAAATGCCTAATCTTGTCCGTAATTGCGGACAAGAATAAGACATGTTCTATTTTTTGGCGGAAACGGAAGCACGGATGTGGAAGTGCGGATCCGCAAACACGGATGCGGAAAGCACATTCCGGCCCCATTGAAAATGAATGGGTCTGCACCCGTTACGCAAAATTGCGGAACGGTTGCGGACCCATTTTGCGGACGTGTGAATGGACCCTAATAGATCCGTATTTTATTCACAATAGATCATGGAATACATAAGATGTTAAAAGTTAGACATTTTACCATTTCATGAAAACATCTCCTTTAGAACTTGATGGCAGCAACACATCTCAAAAAAAGTTGACACAATAAAAAAATAAGTGGTACCTAAAAAAAATAAAAAAATTAAATAAAAAGAACTGCTGGAGGAGGGATTTGCAGACACATTACTGGGTATAAAAAGATGTTAGAGAGGCAGATTCTCTCAGAAGCAAAATGAGCAAAGGTTGCTAAATTGCAAAGACTTTGTATATCCCATCATCTACAGACCATATCAATAAAAAAATTCAGGAATGATTCTGTACTGGAAATCACTGCATGGGCTCAGGAACACGTTCACTGTGCAATCCACAAATGCACATGAAAGCCACACGTCAAAACGATCCAGAAACGCAGCCATCTTCTCTGGGCTTAAGCTTATTTAATATGGACTATTAAATACTGTTGTTTGGTCAGACTCAGAATCAGATGGCAATCACAGATGCTTTGTTCTGAGGACTCAGGAGGAGAGGGACCATCCAGATTGTTATCAGAGCACAGTTCAAAAGTCTGCATCTCTGACAAGGATGCATTAGTGCCCATGGCGTGGGCTCTGAAAAGGCACCATCAACGCTGAACGTTATATAGAGGTTTTAGAACAACATATGCTCCCATCCAGACAACATTTCTTTCAAGGAAGGTCTTGCATATTTAAGCAAGACAATGCTAAACCACGTACTGCATCCACCACAACAGCATGGCTTTACAGAAGAGTCCGGGTGCTGAACTGGCCGTCTGCAGTCCAGATCTTTCGCCAATAAAAAACATTTGGGTCTTGATGAAACCAGAAATCCTGCAAAGATGACCCAGGACAGCTTCAATCCTACATCAAACAAAAATAGGACAAAATTCTTCTCTAAAAAAAACAGCAATTGGTCACCTCACTTCCCATACATTCAGCCTACCAAGGTGCAAGGTGCAGATCCGCAAAACATGTATACCAGCTGTGTGTGTTCTGCATTTTGTGGAACAGAACGGCCAGCCCTATGATAGAAATGCCTATTCTTGTCCGGACAAAAATAAGAAATGCTCTATCTTCTTCGCAGGGCCACTGAAGAGGAGTATGGCTGTGGACAGCACACTGTGTGTCATATTGAAATGAATGGGTCCTCATCCCTTCCACAATATCGTGCGAATGGGCCCTTAAAATAAGAAGGGATGCTACATAATAGTAGACATTGCCCTGTCCCAACTTTATTGAGATGCGTTGCTGCCATCAAGTTTTAAATGAGGTAATATTTTTCATGAAATCGTAAAATGTCTCACTGTGAATAAAATATGGATCTACGAGATTTGCTAATTATTGCATTCTGTTTTTCTATACATCTATTTACATTTACACAGCGCCCCAACTTTTTGGAATTGGAACTAAAAAAAAAGTGTTAAACAACAAACATTATCAGAATTAAATTAAACTGATTTCTCGTATTATCAAAAAAACAATAGTAATTCCAGCGAAGCAGAGGTAATGGTGGGTATTTTGTACAGCTCTTTGTGGATTCATGATGTATAAGATACTACATGCTATAACTGTGTGTTAATGACATTACTTGGAAATATCTAGCTTTCATTATTAGGTGACAGAATTGCCACCATGTTTAAAATAAGGCGAAAAAACCCCCATAAAACTCAGAATTTGACAATCTGCAAATCACTTTCCTGGCAGGAGTTTTCAGTGACATCAAGCAAGCAGAACAGCAGTGCCAGATAATGATATCTCGTGACTTTTACACCTCATAGTTATGAGACCGAATACCTGCAAGCTCCTTCCGAACAGCGCTATTCACTTCACGTCCCTCTGCCATCATTACACGCAGATCTACAAATGGATACTGAGTAATTACAATGGGACTAATAAAAGAGTCCTTGTAGCAATTAAACATCTGCTTCGTTCACCATTACGATGCAAGAAAGGACTCTACGCTTGCCACAGTTGACATCATTTGGCGTCACATCGCGAGCTGGAAATCAAATGGTTGGTGATTCACACACAAGAGGTGAGGAGCAACCAAATATCTGGTGCCTCAGAGCTAAGGAGGATCAGCAAAAATGGCAAAGTAGAGGAGAAGTGACCCCAAGTGTAAGGGCTCGGCTACATTTGTCTCACTACAGCAAGACGTAGAAAATCCACGCAACATAAAATTGTGCGACTTGTCAGCAATTTGCCGTTGCATGACTATTTTAGAACTGTGTTTTTGCTGCGAAAACATAGCCAAGTCGCAGGTGAGCCACATGTCATGTGTGCCTTACATTAGTCAATCGAGTAAAAGTTGCACCCGACCTGTGACCCAAAATCAGACATCCGGATTTTTTTTTAGCATACTGCGTCTCAATATACTGCCACCATTGACCAATATTACATGAAATGTCACGCAACACATGTATGTAGCAGAACCCTTAATCTAGCACCCCCTTTACCCATGTACACAGGTTTAAGGGCAGGATGGCCCAAAGCTAGTCCCCTCCATGCCTTGTAGGGGAGAAGGATAGAAGTGCCAACTCAAGTAGAATCCCCCTCTTCATGTTATATTGCAAGTCTTTGGAATTTGGTATTCAATAACCTCTTTAAAAAGAAAAAAAAAAAAAAAGAGTTGGCCAGATGCGAAAACGGACAGACAGTAAAACCAGTGGAAGGTTAGAAGGAAAGAACCTACCACCTCCCTTTCCTTACAAGTGTCATTGTTTGAGAAACCTTAATAGGGTTGTCCCACGAAAAACATTCTACAGTTTTCAAACCAGCGCATTGATTTGATTACTTTTGTAATTGCATGTAATTAAAAAATTTGTACAGCCACTAAGCTATTCAATAAAATCTATCTGTATAGCGCCACCTGCTGTTTGTTGTTTTTTATTTCTTTGTCCGGCTCACTGAGAAGGCCGCACATGCTCAGTTTCATTCTTCAACTGCCTCCTGAGCTGTGATAGGAGGAGCATGGACACGCCCCCTGAGCTGCTGCAGAAAAGACACTCCCCTTGAGCTGCCAGCTTTAAATAAATCTAGCGGAACAATGACTGTGGAGATCTCTGGATCCATGTGAGGTACAGGGCTGGTTCTAGCTTTGTTCGAAAGATGTTGCCCCATTTTACATTAATCATGGGGCAACCTTTTTAATGTCAAAGGTTATTTTTCATTAGAGAAATCAAACACATGGTGAACCTACTCTATAACCTTAGGATTACCTTCCAGGGCATGGTAAGTTGTGGAAAAAAGCATGGCTGAGTTGGTTTAGAATATACATAAATGAGTAAACTATTACAATGAATGTTGTGTGAGGTTTTAGGTGTTTTAGAGGCATACTTTGCAAACTAGTAGACACTTCAGAAATCTCCATGCTGCATGAATCTTCCACATATCCCAAAGTCAGTCCAGTTATCTCCTGGACATGATGCTTTTGTCCTATCAGAGGTGCACAGGATGCTTCATCTAGAAAGTATGAGAAAGGTAAAAAATCATGTAAGTGCTTTGCTTACTGGGAAACAGTGACTGATGCCTGAGCATTGTGGTTGGTACCAGATGACTATGCAATGGGGGATTTGTAACTAGCACTGTGGTTGACACTTTTAGAGGGGCATAGTAGGTCCTATAGAATTTGCTGCTGCACACTTTACTTTTGGCATGGAGGTCAATGGTCAGTGAGGTCCAGGAATCACCATGGTTTGGCTGGGGAGCCTTCAGAAGTTGAGTCAAATTATTATAACCACCAGCTAATATCTAGAGTAGCCACCATGTGCAGCACGAACAGCAGCTAGACGGGCTGGGGGTGACATAATAAGGTGCTGGTAGGTTGTCACAGGTATCTAGAGCACTGTTGACTGCAGTGCGTCCTATAGTGTCTGGAGGGTACATGGGGAGGATCCAAAGAGCGAACAGGACGATGGAGGTGGTGTCACAGAGGCTCAAATGTGTTCAAGTCCAGGGAATTAGGTGGTCAGAGTAGGCCTTAATAAAAAATTTTTAGCCACCTGACATATCGCTTTGTCTTGCTGGAAGATTCCATCAGCTCCAGAGAAGACCATCAGCATGTAAAGTTGTTTGTGATCTGCAAGGATGGATTCAAACCCAAAATGTTTGAGTGTGCCTTCCACATGGATAAGTTGGTTCATAGAAAGCCATGAAAATATTTCCCAGACCATAACGCTGCCACCACCAGCTTGTGTTCTTCCAGCAGTGGTTGCAGGGTGTTTGTTCTCTGATGTTTCTCACCTGACACGTCAACATTCATCCATTCAATGAAGTAAGAAAACGTGACTTATCAGAGAAGGCAAACCTCTGCCGATCAGCGGAGGACCAATTCCAAAACTCTAGTGAAAATTGAAGACTTTTCTGCCAATGCAAATTTGTTAGGAGGGGTGCAATGACCATCCCCTCTGCTTCACTGCCCCATACACAGTACAATTTGGTTAGCTCTTATTTTAAGAACGTCTGGAAGCCTCCTGGTTCATTTTGGCGATGAGTCCGCCCTCGTGCATCTTTGTAGCCGATGTTCACTTCTAGCCCATAGTGTGCCGCAGTTCCCATGTTGCTCATTTGCAATGGTGCCATTTATCCACTCACTATAAACTTTAACCACAACAGCACGTGAATAGTTCACTAAAAGCACAATTTCAAAAATATTGCTGCCTGAAAGCCAATAATCATCCATTTTTGCAGCTCTGATAAATAGCCCCTTCGACCCTTGACTGCAACGAGGGATGTGTGTGCAGATAGCCTATCACACACCTTGTAGACCAACAGCTACACACTGCTGATGTCAAAAGTAGGAAGTGGTCATATTAATATGACTCATCCAAGTATATTTTCTATTTGCTAACCAATTCAGAATGCAACATCACGATAATTAGGAATCTTTACAGAGATGGAAATTAATTGTTCATTAGACAGATGTGTGTGTCAGTTACTTGCCAGCAGGAATCCTGGAAATCAATCTCACTGTACAATGGGCAGAAAATCATTGACATTTAAGAGATATTTATTAGCTTTTGAGTAACTGGAACCTGGTCTCATTGAGATGCTTTAACAGGTGTGTGAACATGTAATGCCACCTCCCTGCTAGAAACTAGATGGGGGTGGCACGGCACAAGATGCTGAAGATTACCCAGACAATGGGCACCTGATTGCAGTAAAGAAAATTCCTCGCTTTTGTCACAAATGCAGAAGAACTGAGCAAATGCCCTAAATTGTATAGAAGATGTAGATTTAGTTGCCGCTTTCACTGCCATACCTAAAATTACCGTAACTATACCTATCAAATGGTGGTGATAAACTTCGTAAGGAAATGTTATGATTATTAAGCAACATATTCACGATTCATCTAACCAGCCATGTGTTCCTGCGGTAAACAGCTCAATGATATGCACGTGGTTAAAGCTAAAGACCAAGAACTTATTTTTTCTGTAGGTTCACTTTAAACACCTAAACATTAGAATATCTTGGATACTTCAAGCCCATAAATATTTTTCAGGAGTTGTTCCGCTCACGCACAGGGCTACATTGAAGTGTTGGTGTTATAGCCACAACATTTGCTGAACCCTACAGTGATCTTGCTGCAAATCAGTAGAATGTCTTGTGGTCTTGCAACTGTACGAGGGGGTGTTCAATAAGTTATCTACCCCAGCATGTTCTGTCAGGCTACATGCACATGACCGTTGTTCTGGTCCACATTCGAGCCGCAGTTTTTGCGGCTTGGACGCGGACCCATTCACTTCAATGGGGCCGCAAAAGATGCGGACAGCACTCCATGTGCTGTCCGCATCCATTGCTCCATTCCGTGGTCCTCAAAAAAAAATATAACCTGTCCTATTCTTGTCCGTTTTGCGGACAAGAATAGGCAGTTATATTAATGACTGTTCGTGCCAATCCGCAAATTGCGGAACGCACACGGATGCCATCCGTGTTTTGCGGACCGCAACACACACAACGGTCGTGTGCATATAGCCTCAGTGTTAGAGAGCTGAGCTTGTCTGTGCAGGTTGAGACATGTCTGGACATGCAACACACACAGTAGCAGTTCAGTCTGATGAAAGCACTGGAAGTGGCAGGATGGCAAGTGCAGTACAATGTGGGTTTTGGGCCAAGCCGTTCAAATAGGGTAGGGAATCAATTTAACATGACCCCCGTTCCAAGCGACCTCTCGAAGGATCTTCAAAGGAAATGTGCCGTAAAGTGAAGGCCATGATTTTGGAAGTTCATTGGGTCAGTGTTCTAGCTCATGAATTGGGTATTTCAGGTGACACAGTTTTCAGTATCGTTCATAATGTTTTCATTAGGTCAAAATGTCAGTTCCTAGTGGGTGCCACGAATGTTGACACTTGTGCAAAAAACTTGTTGCTAGAAATTTAGCCAAGAGAATTTAAAAATGATTAGAGAAAATCCAGGATACTTCTATTCTTAAATTATTACAGATGATAAAACATGGGTCCACCACCATGATCATGAGAACCAACTAATAGACCATGTAATGGAAGCACAAGGGGTAACCAACTACAAAGACAACTACAGTGTGCAAAAGTCAGCTAGAAAGATCGTGGTAACAGTTTTTGTGGGATACAGAAGGCGTTTTATTACTAGAATTCATGACACACAACAACAATTACTGAGGACACCTATACTTCAACAATGAAGGCATTATGTGAGGCAATCAAAGAGACGCCGTGGGAAGTTGTCGGCAGGTCCGTTGCTGCTTCAGGACAACGCGGCAGCTCACAAGTCTCACAAATCACAAGCTGATATCAGGGAATGTGGCTTCATGGAGCTTAACCATCCACCCTACAGTCTTGGCTCCCAATAATTCATTTCTCTTTCAGAACCTAAAGAAATTTCTGGGTGGGCAACGATTTCCTGATGATAATGCAGTCAGTTGGTGGTAACAGAGTTCCTGCAGCAGCAAGATGTCTCTTTCTGTTCTGAGGGCATCTGATCACTGAAGTCGAAATATGTGTGTTGAAGTCAAGGAGGAATACCGTACATTGAAAGGTAGTAAGTTAAATTTTCTACCATCACCTGTCTTTGTATGATATAGGAGTTAGCCAGATGTCATGTTGGGAACTGGTCAATTGTGAGCTCACTCATTAGTTCACAGTTTTGGTGACTGTTACTGACTTTATATGTTGTATATCTTATCATAGTCTAGTAAACTTTTTCAAAACCAAAAGTAGTGTTAAGTTTATATTTTCCTGAATCTCAGAATTCACTGTAATAGAATTTTCTATAGGGTCTTTGTGACATTTCAGAAGCCATTTTAGAGCAGGCTTCATCTTTAATTGCTGTTGAAAGATGTATTAAATTGCAATCTTTGCAAAAGACCACTCCCTTATCCTGACCATGTGACAGACATCCATTCCACCATGTAATATGGAAAGTTGCCATCTTCTTTGAGAAGACCATGCCATATCCAAAGCAAGTTTCGTTTTCTTCCCAAAGAGGTTTCCATTCTAGGTCTACAAACTGAGCCACATCGCCAAAGAAAATTCACTTTCATTTGGTGAGGCTGCATGATTTCCAATACAACTGAACAAACTCCTATTTCTGAACAAACGCCGAGCTAATCAATACAGTTATACGCTTTACTAACTTCCTGGGGACTTTTTACTGACCACGCTAAAGCTGTGTAATCTTAAAACAAAGAAAGGGAATTAAAAGCAAGAAGTGCCGTAAAACACGACGGCCACATTGGAAAAGTAAGCAATATTTCACAGCTGTCATCGACTGGTCCAGATTTAATAGATCTCAAACAGCTGACTGAATAAAAATTACATTTTTTTTAAAGGTAATGTAACCGGGTAGAAGTAAATAGTTTCTTTTGAGTAACTGCAGCCCAAAAACCAGTTTAACTGGACATAAAAGGGAGATCTTCCCATCAGGAAACCCTATATCCTAATGCACTATTAGGGTTAGTTCACACGGCTGATTTAAAAAATATGTGGGTAAAAAAATCTGCCGTGAATCTAAGCAAATTTTTACACATCAAAATTAGGAGGGTTTTTTAATGTGGTTTTTGTAAAGTGTTTTTCAAGCAGGTCTTTAACTTTATTAATTTTATTTTATAGTACCTTTCCCACAAGCATTTTTTTGTGTGTGTTTTTGGCACGTTTCCGCGTGAAAAAAATGTGCATATCTGAAATGGTGCGTTTTTTTTTTCTGCTTCCCATTATTTTGAATGGTAAAATAAACGTTGGTTCTGCCCCAAGAAAAGGCATGCTGCTTCTTTTTTTTACACACTACTCTTTTTTTTACACGTGTAGAAAAGAAACAAGTGCTGCCTCCCATTGAAATGAATGGGAGGCTCTTTTGAGGAGTTTCTGTAAAAAAAAAAAAAACTCCATGTAAACTGAAAGCTTATGTAAAGAAAGGTGCCTACCTTAGTCGATGCACAACCGCCAATCAATATAGTTGATCTCTATGGGTGAGAGAGAGTACAGACCCAAGGCAATCAGCTTGTAAATGACCAAGAAAATAGTTAGACGCATGTCCAATCAGTAGTCCAACTGATTTCAGATTACGGCCAACTATTGGCTTAGAGCAATGGTGGGGGACCTCAGGCCCGCTGGCCGCGATCAATTCATGGCCCATTGTGAAAATTCTAATGGTCGCTTACATTATGAGAGGGGATCTGATCTGAGGCCAGGAAGGGTCTGATGGGTGTCTGATCTGAGGTTGGGAGGTCTGATGGGGGTGTGATCTGAGGCTGGGGAGGGTCTGAAGTGAGGCTGGATGTAGGCTGGGGGTCTGATAGGAGACTGATTTGAAGTTGATGTAGGCTGTGGGGTCAGATCGGAGGCTAATTTGATGCTGATGGAGGTGGGGGGCAGATCTGAGGCTAAGAAAGGGACAAAGGCAGTAAAAATTGCGAAGAAAGAGGCAGGGCCAGTGGCACGGAGAGTGAAAGCTGGGTAAACCCCTCTCTGGACCCCTCTGGGTTTAGCTTGGCTTCCAATAACACCAAATAAAGAACTAAATATATAACATTCTAAACGTAAAAATTAGACTGCTATATGCGGTCAAAATGGCGCCTGTACTATTTTTAATATATAGAGCAGGAGCCATTTTGTGCTGAAAAAATACAGCTCTCTAGAATTTTTTAATTTAAGCGCAATTTATGTAACTTACCCCTCACTTATATGTTTGACTAAACATAGCCGTGAAATTTTTAAGTTGAGAATTTTGTATGGCCCCCGAACGATGTTACAAATATACAAATGGCCCTCGACAGCAAAAAGGTCCCCCACCCCTGGCTTAGAGAGTGCCAAAATAACTGATGAAAACATAATTAAATTGTCCATTGGTCATTAGTCATGTGTACAAAACATTGGCAATGGCTGGCTGATTATTAGAAGCTGGAGAAATTATACTTTTTGGCCAACATCTTATTCCTATGGTTAATTTAAAGGGGTTTTCTAGGAATAAACAATGTTGGCCTATCCTTAGAACCTACCCTTAGGGTAGGGCAACAATGAGTACTCTTAAGATTGAACAGTGGGAATCACTGTTGAACATGGAGATTAACTGAGGAATACCAGATATACCAACAATATTCACAAGGGGTGAACGTCTAAACTCTATAATTTACCGAGACATTGCTCACAATGCTGCGTCGGGAGAGTTTTCAGACATGAAAAGATGGTTTTATTTCTTCCACTTGAAAACAAGTGTAAGGAGCGCTGATTATCTTTTCATTTGTATGTTACCTCGCTGGTAACAGAATTGATTGTTACTAGTTATCAATATAATGACTTCTTTATATGACTGCTCGGAGAACAAAGTCGTCCTCATTAAACCGCTTGCTTAATTTCAAGCTATTGGCATTATTAATGCATGTCGGTGTGTCTGATCTTGCGTGGGGCATCACCTCCCAAATGAAAACGTGTCAAATGTGTAAAAGGCATAATTGAACATTTAAAAAAAGAGACGGGAAGTAGAGAAACATGATGATTATTCGATATCTGAAGTGGAGTAGTGGATTAGATGGTTTTTAAATAGAACACATAAAGATGGGTCATGGTATGAAGGTCTACCACCAAACTGTAAACAATCCAGACATGTAAGGAGGTTCTATACAGGTTCCATCTTCTCGTAATATGGAACACACCTTTAAGTCATTAGCTGTGTACTGAAACAATTTAATGTCTTTTATGTATCTACATTTCTATTTGAGATCTACTAATAGAATTGTCTGTCTACGCACAATTTTAGAAAATGTGTTACAGAGGTTTATTAGCTTTATATGTTTCAAATGGAAGCCGCATCTTCATGCACGTTGAGCTAACGTTTGATGGCTTTTTCCTTTTAAAGTGGTTACCCAGGAAATAATATTGATGACCTAACCACATAATAAGTCATCAATAACATATCAGTGGGGGTCCTGGTACCCCCGCCAATCGGATGTTTCGAGAAGCTCTCATGAACCTCTGGCGAGTGTGGCGGCCTGCCAGGTGCCTACCAAGTACAGAGCTGTACATCATATAGCAGCTATGCTTGGTTTGCGTCTCAGCCCCATTGACTTAAATGGGGCTGAGCTCCAACTAGGCCATGTGAAAGATATACAGTACGCTCATGGAGCACAAGGCTTCTTCTAACAGCTGATTGGTGGGGATCTCAGATGTAGGACCCCTGCCACCCCTTAAATGCTTCACCATTTATCATTTCCCTTGTGTTAGATCCTGATGGAGCTAGTCCAGATCCAACCACAAATACAAATGTTAAAGAGCTTGACCAATGTGTTTGTAAAATGTCTATACACTATGGCACTTACTAATATAGCCTTTGTTGAAATTATGTGCCATTTTATATATTTCATAAGGCATGCCCCCTTGTTTGACAAGTCTGTCGCTGACATCAGCATTTCTGTGACTAATTTATGCTGCCCTCTGTGAGGTCAGCATAAAGTTGATGACAGGTTCTATTTAAGGCTTAAGTGATTCGTGCCAGACAGGATCCTTTTTTGGGGTTGATCAACATCAAAGCATTTTCACCAGTTTCTGGAGCAAAGATATGAGCACCACGACAGTTGGACTCTCCATCTAAACCGCTACCAAGCGCTGTGCCTTTTATACAACATAAAAAGGTGAAGGCATTAGCACTAGGTCTCTACCCGGCTACTGATGGTCCAACGAATCGCTCTTTTCTTTATGCATATATTGTGCCAGGCTTTGATGGTAGACAAACCAACTGGGTCACAACACCTGCAAATGTTCCAACAGCTTTGCTTTTGCGGAAGTAAACTAAAGGGCTAGTCCCATCAGGACAATCCCTCTCTATGTGGCCTAATTAGGTCATATGGACATCATGAGATGACCCCTCAATAGGCCAGAGAGGAGAGTCGCAGCATATTTCGACTTCGCATAGAAAAATCCGCTGTCAAGGTTCTAAAAAGTTGGACCCATAACAGAAAATTCCTATTTAGGTTTTGTACTGCAAAGATTTGCAAAAAAACTGAAGAAAGTGTTACGCAGCGCAATAGCATGCTGACCCAGAGAACTGTCTGATCGTATCCGCAGGGCACAGTCACCTTTTTTTTTTTTTTGGCCCAAATATAAATGATGTTTAAAACAATTTCCCATTACTGAACAAAACTTTTTCTTTTTTCTTTTTTTTTGAGGATGAGCTTGACGGTCACCTTTAGTATCAGGCACAACAATTAGATAAGAAACTTGCTTATTTTTTTCTTACAAAGGGCAAAAATAGAAAGTCATTCACAGAGAGAAGATGGTCATTGTGTTCCGACACCAGTGAAGACCCATAATTGGTGACCCCTTGCAGCCTGTAGACGCGGGTTTTCATCTGCTGCTCTCTCGCCGTGTCAGGGTCACTCAGCCCTCGCCCAAGCCCACCAATCCTTTCTTCTGCAAGTAATGTCGCAGAAAACAGTTTGGTCTGCAGCTCCGGCTTCTTGGATACAACACAGAAATTAGAAACTGAATGCATCCATTTTTTTCCCCTTTTATCTGCTTTAAAATAGGTTTCTCAGATCTGGTGCCTGGTATAAAAAACAAAACAAACAAAAAAACTGGCGGATGAGAAGTAATCGAAATGTGCGCCCAGAAAACACGACGAGCAGATTAAATTTGACATTTTATTTTTGGTTTTCCTTTTATTGAAGAAATGTGAAACAACATGAGTTGTAACCAGTCAGCATCAGTGTGTTATTCGTAGATTTACAGACAGAGGCAGCAGGGCTAGAGTTTGCAAATTCAAGGGACTTTCCACTTTTATGTAATTTTATCATTGCATTATTTTTTTTCTTTCTCTAATAATTATGGTGACTCACTATTTTCAAGACCATTGCTTTCTTTCAGTGCAGAAAAGATTCTAGTTATAGCCTGAAGCTGAAATCCATCCTGACCATGTTCACCTCACAGCTGGGAGTTTGTTACAAAAGTCTGGGTAGCTTTCTACAAGTACCAGGCAGAGGAGTACTACACCGATACATTGCAGCAAAGACTTCGTAATGTCGATCTATGTGGGGTATATGTTTGCCTTCAGTTTTTGGTTGTGGAATTGTCTTAAAGGGGTTATCCAGGAACTAATATTGATGACCTATCCACAAGATAGGTCATCAATATCACATCTGTGGGTGTCCAAGGCCCGGCATCCCTGCCGATCAGTTGTTTCAGGAAGAGATCTAGTGAGTGTGGCGGCCTTCCAGGCGCTTACCAAGCACAGCGCTGTAAATCGTATAGCAGCTGTGTTTGTTATTGCAGCTTAGCCTTGACTTGAATGGGGCTGAGCTGCAACTGGTCTAGGAAGAGGTTGCGGCGGTCATGGAGCTCCAGTCCTCTTCTGGGCAAGACCAAAAAAAAAAAAAGATCAGCAACGCCACTGAAACGGTGGGGCATGGATTTGACACACCGAAATCTGCATGTACTGTACTTTCCACTGCGTGGACATACCGTTAGCTAACAGAGGATTACCTGGGCTAGACACACTTGCAGCAAACTCTCAGCAGTCAAGTAGGACGTTTTCAGTCTCTAAATGTAAATAAGATCATTCACTCACAGCAAGCACAGATCGGTTAAGAGTTGTAAAAACAAAACATATTAGAGAGTTGCAGAACTTTCAAGTTTTTTTAATTAACGTCGATTCCAGGGCACATGTGGGGAAAGTTGCTGGGGGTAGTAGTTTCACAACAGCTAGGGTTGGAAACCGCATATTTACAAGATGTCATCCATAACCTATAGCTAACCCCTCATACTGTGAAATACAATGGAGGTCAGCTGCAGCTGCAAGATCTGTGACCTGTATATAAACAGTAACACCCCCCCCCGGGGGGGGGACAGGGCTCGGGAATATGGAGAGCCGCTGCTGTATTATGCATATATATCCTATTATTCTTTTATTGCTAGACATTGCCTCTATAATTCAATGCTCATGTTTGTCGTTGTGTTTCTTGCCTCATTTGATATTCTAGAACACTACCCACACTTCTGTGCAACCTTAGGTTATATTTTGCGCTGCCAGATGTTTAATTACATGTTGGAACCTAGTGTTTTTAGAAAACGAGAGTCTTGCGTTTTGAGATCCACATAACAAACACACAAATAACAGAATATGGTTATACAAGAGAAAAAAAAAATCCAATGGACCAGAAGCGCAACAACCACAAAAATATTTGGAGAATATGTGGACAAAAACAACACTTGTTTCGAAATGGCGGATGGCAAAATGGATCTTTGTAATAGAGCATTTCCACTAAAAATTAAAAGGCAGCTAGTAAATATGGGTCCTGGAATGGCTCACAACTGCCACCTCATTAAGATAAAGCCACTATCACTGATCACTATTTCACCTATCGACTGCTCACTGAGGAGCTTTGGCAAATGGGACTGATAGATTGGAAATTCCCTATTTTATCTCAACCTTAGGTACAACATTTTTGTGCCGATTCATTTTGTAATACTGTATACTTGAATAGTGATTGGAGCTCTGTTTTCTTATAAAAAGCTCCAGATCCCCTGCATACATACCTCAAGACGGTCATATAGTTCTAGTGACCACTAGGGCACTGTACTAATTTTGCGCAAAATTAAAAACTAAAAAAATTGTCAGTCCCTTTTTCTGTACAGTGTTGGGATTCTCTAATAGTTTACACTGCGCTCTGTCAGGGTACTCAGCTCATGTGAAACCTTATCTCAGATTCCTGACAGCTCATAAACACTCATTATAGCACAGGTCTGATCAAACGGATACACATAATGCTTAAATAGGTGTTTATGAGCTGTCAGTAGTTCAGAGATGAGGACTATACATAGCCTTCAGATGGCAGCTCAAAGTAAGAAGTGAAAATAGGATGCTCACTGTTAAGCTGTGTGTAAATCTTAACCCTTTATGACAAACCGCTATAAATTTTTCATAAAGACCAAGAGAAAAAAATATTTTTAGCCCCAAAAGAATAAAATGTAATCATCAAAAATTGTCCTTGAAGGTGTTCATAGCCTTTAAAGGCTATAGAAATGTATTTTGGGTTAAACATATTTTCAACTGTTTGTCTTTTGCAGCCTGCATTTTCTACACAAATTGCAGACTGCTCATAAATACTCATTTTAGCTGAATTATTAACAAGCTGATAAGAAATCTACTTAAAGGGGTTGTCCAGGTTCAGAGCTGAACCCGGACATATCCCCATTTTCACCCAGGCAGCCCCTCTGAGATGAGCATCGGAGCAGTTCATGCTCCAATGCTCTCCCCTGCCCGCACTGTATTATGCAAGGCAACTAGGCAAGGGCTTTTTTGTTGACATTTTTACACTACTAGGTGGAGGCTTCCGCCTAGCAGTGTTGTCGGTGACATCACCAGCACTAAAGGGAGGAATTTAGCGCTGCCCTAGCCGTTTTACAGGCTAGGGCAGCGCTAAAACCCGCCCATTAGTGCTGGTGATGTCTCCGGGAAAATCCTAGGCAAAAGCCTCCACCTAGCAGAGGCCCGGTACGTCACCGGATCTGCAGAAAAAGCACTTTCCCAGAGTGATTCAGTGCAGGGCAAGGGAGAGCATCGGAGCATGAAATTCTCCACTCAGAGGGCCTGCCTTGGTGAAGAAGAGAATATGTCCGGCTTCAGAGCAAACCCCTTTACATTTTTTACATTGATTAAAGCTCTCAGTAATGCATAGATAAGGGTTAGAGACTGAGCCATCGGAAACCTCCACTGACGGACTGCATTGAGAAGGGGACAGAGCATTCTGCAGCACATGCAAAAACACTGCAAAGGACAAAAACAGCTGAAAATCCCTAATAAAGACAATGGAATTTTTAAGCCTAAAATAAGTACAAAGCAATAATAAAAAAATAAAAAACATACAAAAGGCTGCTCTATGAAACCAAACATTAGATTTTCCAAGAGAGGCTAAGAACAGCAAGGAATTTCCCCATTTGTTGCTCCAGGTAAAATCTAGTATTACATGGTGGCCACTAAATGAATCTCTTTTCCGACTCCCCCCTATAATGCCAGGGGCAGGACTAGACTTCATGAGACAAACCCTTTAAAGGGGTTATCCAATCCTATAAACTGCCTCCCCATATGCCGGGCCCCCTACACTAAATACATTCACCTGGATCCCCGCTCCCTGTGACGCTCCTGGTCCGTGCACTGCCGCTGCTGCTTCTCCCTGTGCGCAGATGAAAACATCCGGTGTTGGGGGGGGGGGGTTGGTGATGTTTTCATCCATGCACGGGGAGAAGCAGCAGCGGCAGTGCACGGACCAGGAGCGTCACAGGGAGCGGGGACCTAGGTAAGTATATTCAGTGTGGGGGGCACGGCATATGGGAGGGGGGCTTTTTATAAGATTGGATAACCCCTTTTAGGGCTTGCTGCACATGAACCTATCATTTGGTTCAATAGGTGCTGCATGAATCCACAAGAAGTGTGCTCTCCTGGAGGTACATTACAGGACCAGAAATCTGACCAGACAACCAGAAAAAAAAGAAAGAAAATATTTATATAATAGTTTTCACACGTGTACAGTAGGAGAATGAGTTCTTCAACTGTTGTGGTCTGGCAATTCCATCACCCACCTTTAGTAGACACCTGATTGATATACCTAATCATACAGTGATATATTCTGTTACCCACTTATCACTCCCTAAATCGGAAGACATCTGAGAAATCTGAGACGGTGACAACCTGTAAGGAAACTGTAATAGTGTCTATAAACCAATAAACAACTGAACAGAATTTTTAACAACTTGTCAGAGTAGAACACTTAAAGGACTGGAGTTAGTGGCGATTTTATAGATTTTAGGCGGAAATGCTCTTTAAAGAGTAAACGCTTCTGAATGAGGCGGGAGGATGACATGAAACTATCTATTTGTCTACCCTAGGTTAACTAAAAAGCACTTATGAGCGGTGGAGTGCAATAGAAACCTAAGGAATACTTACTGTCAGTCACCAGTTATTGCTTATGGTTGACTTGAAGAAATTCCATTTTTCGTATCCTACATAAAACCCCTTATTTGCTGTAAAGGAAGCCATAAAGTGATAAACTAGTACTTCATACTGACTGACATCAGTTTTCAAGACACAGGAGGAGATTTATTAAGACTGGCGTGCCCATAGCCCAGTCCTCATCTCCTTGGGCTGGGGTAAGATGTGTCTAATTTATTAAGAGGCAAAGGCAGGGGGCTGGTGTAGACTTAAAGGGGTTATCCATGAGTATAAGTGTCCCCCCCCATGTGCCAGGCCCCTCACATGGAATATATTTACCCCACTCCCCTGCACCGCCGCTGCTGCTTCTCCCCATGCATGGATAAAAACATCTGGTGTCGGGGGGAGCAGCCAATGGCAGGTGGGGACGAGCTTCCCTAGCGTCACCCACGATGCTAGGGAGGCTCGTCTCAGCCCCCACCTGCCATTGCCTGCTCCCCCCCGAACCAGATGTTTTCATCCGTGTACGGGAAGCAGCAGCGGCAGTGCGGGGACCAGGAGGGACGCAGGGAGCGGGGTAAGTATATTCCATGTGGGGGGCCCGGCACATGGGGGGGGGACACTTTATACTCTTGGATAACCCCTTTAACCTATGACTTACACCAGTTTCTGGTGCAAGACATAGTAAATCTGGCGGGCAACGCTAAGCTAAAAGTTTTGAGAAGCTTAAAAAATTGCAAAATGTGGTGCAAATGTGGCATTTACACCTCTTGGCACATTCCTATTAATATGCTGGACGAATGTATCAGGAGACATAACACAAAGCTAAATAGCCTCAGGCCGAAGAGTCCGAGTCTGTAGCATCTAATGCCGTGTAAATCAGAAATAGTAGCGGCCAGATATTCAGAGATCATCTACAAACTCGGTGAGAAGGTCCATACTTGCTTACCAGAGACAGCTCTGTTACTTTTGATAGTGGAGGTGCTTGGTATAACAGCTCAGGCCCATTCATTGGAAAGGGTTTGAACTGGTCTAAGCTATAATAGCAGGAACAGCTGCTACCGAAAGAATGGAGCTGTGCCTGGTAAATAATGATGGGGATGTTACGCTCTCTAGGAGTGGCATCAATATTGTCATAAACCCCTTTATTAGGAGGGAACACAATGGCCATTGTATTGCTCATTTCAAGAAGTTGAACTTTAAGACCGATAAAAAAAAAAATATGTAAGAAACTGTATAGGAAGCTATTTTAGTGATCCCTTTCCCCTTTTAATCCTTGTAATGCTGGTTAGTGGTACACAGTGGTACCTGTGTTCCTGAAGTAGAAGTAACTATACATGCGTACTGCACACCAAAGACCTTTAGGGGCCAGGAGGCTAGAAAAGATCTAGCTATGTAACAAAGAACTTCACTCCATTGAGGACATTATAAGAGTAAGATGTGTATTGCTACCACTACCTATCTTTGTATCATATAGGTGTCTGCCAGGTGCCATGTTGGGAACTGGTCGATGGGGAGCTCGCTCATTGGTTCACGGCTTCGGTGCCTGTTCCTTACATTACTCTGTATGTTATATTTTGTATACATGTCTTTTATCATAGTTTATTAAACTATTTACGCACCTAAGTTGTGTTAAGCCTATTTTTCCAGAACCTTAGATCTCCCGAATATACGGAAAAAAATTGTATCTTAAAAAAGAAATGCGCTAGCGGGAACGTAGGGATGAGGAAGATTTTCTATTTTAGGTGCAGATTGAAGTCAAGTGAAAGCATTTCTGTTTCATTTTATTTAGTGCCAAGCACTTTCCGCAAACCAGACAATAACAGGAAAATGATAAATACTTTAATAAAACTCTTACTTTAGGAGCAAATATGGAAAACAAACGGAAATCTAAAAAGCTGAAAGGGGAAAGGAAAAAAAACATAAAAAATAATCTGCAACTACTGCTTCAGAGCATCAAAGGGATAAATGATATACTCAAAATTCAGCTTCCAGGAACAAAGTTTCAAGCTGGAACATGAGCTGAAAAATGGCTATGTCAAAAATCAATATCTCCGCAATATGGTGGTTCTAAAAGGAAAATCCAGGCGCTTCTTCCCCACCAGCTTGTAATTTGAAACACTTACTGTACATTAACGGCAATGAATAATTCACACAATTTTATATAAATAAAATATAGAACAAGCTCCGTTTCCGGGTGAATAATGTCCCAGTGTTTTCTCCTGCTGCGTGTAAGCTCCTTCTGTTTATAGTAAGAAGAAAAGAGATTTATCTTGACTGTCCATGTCGCCTCAGCTTATTCCACAAAGCTACGGATCTCAATCATGTTCACGTACGGAAGGAGGTTTTCAGTCGTAAAGAGATATTGATTGCTTACGATGTAAGGAGGGGAGAAGTGCAGAGTTCACGGCCAGCCAGATGACTGTCGGTCACTTCCATTGTTTGGTTATGAAGTGGGTAAAAATTCAAAGTAGGTCGTGCTCTGCTCATGTGTGCAATGGACAGGGCACCATGGCTTAGTGGTCAGCACAGCTGTTTTTCAGAACCAGGGTCCTATGTAGGAATCTGGGAATCTGATCAGGGGCAACATGGACATGAAGCTTGTAACTTTTTTCTTGTGTTCAAGTTGGTTCCATGCCAAGGCTCCAAAAATAGTCTTGTGGGTTGAAAGGTAGGACATGACAAGAATATCTGACTATTCTGACCTTCTCCGATCGGGAAACTGCCTTGCACATTGTCCGTTATAGTTGACAGGGTGACCAGGAAGAGAAAACGGCATAATGGTTGCCTCGTTTCTAGGATTGGCTGAAGTCACTATCCTAGCAGTTTTGGACCAATGTCTATCCAAACACTCACGGTCTTCATTGAGAACATGGACTGAAATGAGTGAACAAACATTGTCTCATCTGGACATTTATAGCATATCGATGGGAAATGTCATAAATGTCTGAAGGACTGCAAAAAAAAAAGAAAAGGGGGGGTCAGTCAGCACACCCCAATGCACAGGAGAAAGCACCATGGCTAGAAACACGAAGAAAAAAAAAACTATGCAAATGTCTGAATGGTGAGGGTCCCACTTTTGGAACCTGCTCCTGTCTCATGAACAGGGCCCCATTGCAAATTGAGAGCATGTCACGTCAAGCAAAAAGGTATGGAGTTTCCCAGTCAGATTTCCAGGTCGCTGTCAATAGAGAAGTCACCATTTTGAAATGGGTACACTCCTGGAGATGTCTGGAGCAGAAGCAGAGTCAAGGTCACTAGGAGAACAGTTGGGATACGAAATAAGAAATAGATGCAATCTGATGATGAGCAAGGGGCCAAAAGGAGAAGATTGGACTACAAGTACCAGGCAACAAAGCAAGATGAAGGTAGAATCCACAGTTAAAGCCATGGGATGGAACAATTGTAGTTACACTCCGTCCCATGAAAGTGAATGGGATGGAGCGGCTGTAATCACACTGCACTGCAAAGGTGATGGATAGGAAGTAAGCAGTAACAAGAACACAGAGAGTGCCACGGTCTCTTCAAATAGCTGATCAGCAGGGCTACGAGGAGACTGAGTCAGACCCAAACTGATCTGATATTGGATTGGATATAGGATAGGTCATCAATATGGGAAAACCGGACAAACCTGTTAAGGGGGTGCTCTCATCTGGACATTTACGGCAAACAGATATCATATGCCGTAAATGTGGGTCCCACTGCTAGAACCTACTCCCATCCAAAGAAGAGGGTCCCACCATGAAAGGAGAGCAAGCTGTACATTTGTGACTTTCTACATTCACTGATATGAGAGTTCAAAAATAGTAGAGTGTGCTTGCTTGGCTATTTTCAGAGGTCCAATAGTAGAGAATGGAAAGAATGCAATGCATCCACACCATGCTCTTCATTCACAAAGGGGCCCATTCTTGAGACTGGCATAGATCTCTGAGGACCCTCACCTACTAGACATTCATGGCATATGCTAACGATATTGTGGAGGGCTGAGTACCAATGCTATGGACACTCATGGATGCCTAAAGTGGTTGTCACCTCTGGAGGACAACAGAGAATACAGATAAGTATTGACCATCAGGGCACGTTACACCAGAGGAGGAGTAAAGTTTGTGTACCTGTGAAATAAAAAAGAAAACAGAGACCCCAGATTTTGTCTTCTCTTTTACCAGGAATGAAGGACAGATTTGAAATCCCACAGTTTAGCCTGTCAAAGATAAATGGCGAACAGGAGGCGACCTGTGAAACAGAAAGGCCTTCACTGCTGCGGATCATAAGGAAACTGAGCTGTCAAGCACAGTTCTGCCTCATAACCCCCTGCTCTCTGATCCGGGACACTGACTGACAGCTCTTCCCCAGGCATTTCTGTGGCAGCTGTGCTTTTGGTCTCTCTCGTGGACCAGTGGCTGGTAATGGTGACATTCTTATCACCTTCACCTTGGCACTGGTGGAGCTGTACAAATATTGCTTGCCAGGGCAAAGTCATAGGAGGAACGTATGAGGCATTAAAAATTCACCTCAATACCATCAGTGGTCCATGAAATGGTAAATCAGCTGTAAACATCTGTGATTGAACAGGCATTAAATGTAGAAGACATGTCCTTGTCGGCGTTATCTGCATAAAGCAAAAAGGCTTGTCCTTCAGAGAATAGTTAATGCCGTAAGAGAAATGCCCTGGCCTCCTAAACAGATGTTTCCTTACTGCTTCCAAAAATAATGATTACAGGTTTGCATCCTAAATTGTTCATCTATAAAAGTAGGCAAAAGTGCAATTAAAATATCAAGTTTACACCGAAATACTTTATAATACACATATCATCTTATCTAGATCTCTCTATCAACCTACCTACTAGTCTATCTATCCAACCAAATACTGACCCATACGGTATATCCATCCAACCATATATCTAATGTCTATCTATAATTAATCTTTCTATTGTCTACAGTATCTATACTTATTTCATCTATTATCTAATCTATCTATACTTATTTCAGATTTATCTATCTTCAATCCTTAAAGGGGTTCTCCAGGAATAACGAGTTTTTACAAAGTGCCCACAGACTGCCTCTCTGAACAGAAGATTCATACTTACCTGCTCCCCACCGATCCGGTCTTCCATGCTGCCTCCGCCAAGTCCATGTTCTGGTCCCTGCAGTTTTGCCATCCAGCACAGCATAGTCATGGTCACATGCTCCACTGCAACCAATGATTGTCTTCAGTGGTGACATGCTCCTTGCGGCCAACTTTAAAACTCAAGAATGTGCCCAATAACATATGTGCTATTGAGCCGGGACCAATAAGTATTTTTAGACATCCCCAGCTTGCATTATCTCAGAGAAAAAGAAAACTACAAACCCAAAAGGAGGGGAGCACAGATGAGAGGCAGTCTGTGGGCACTTGGTAAAAAATCGTTATTCCTGGAGAACCCCTTTAAGGATTGAAGATCGATAGATCTGAAATAAGTATAGATAGATTAGATAATAGATGAAATAAGTATAGATACTGTAGACAATAGAAAGATAAATGATAGATAGACATTAGATATATGGGTGGATGGATATACCATATGGGTCAGCATTTGGTTGGTTGGATAGATAGACTAGTAGGTAGGTTGATAGAGAGATCTAGATAAGATGATATGTATATTATAAAATATTTTGGTGTAAACTTGATATTTTAATTGCCCTTTTGGCTACTTTTATAGATGAACAATTTAGGATGCAAATCTGTAATCATTATTTTTGGAAGCAGTAAGGAAACATCTGTTTACGAGGCCAGGGCACTTCTCTTACGGCATTAACTATTCTCTGAAGGACAAGCCTTTTTGCTTTATGCAGATAATGCCGTCAAGGACATGTCTTCTACATTTAATGCCTGTTCAATCACAGATGTTTACATTTACCATTTCTAGATGCATCCTGAACGGATTTCTCTCCATTCAGAATGCATGGGGATATGCCGGATCAGTTCTTTTCCGGTATAGAGCACCTAGGACGGAACTCTATGCCGGAAAAAACAAACGCAAGCGTGAAAGTACCCCAACTCATATTATTACCAAAACATAAACCACCACCAACACAAAATCCGTCAACATAAATCAGCCATATAACAAATAACAGTACAGGGTTAATGGTACCATAAAAGAGGATATGTGCCCCCAAATCCAATCACTGGAGGTGGCCACATCAGGGATAGGTTCCGGGTAGAGTCACCCTTGTCAGGATGGGTGCTCTGTATAGGTGGGGTACAACACGGTCCTTTCCACCTCTTTGTAGGGCTCACTTAGGACATTGCCATTAGTACATATCACCTACAACTACACAACGATAGATTCCGGGACGAGGTCAGGAGCAAACTCCGATACTATGGAAGCCGGGAAAAACCGTTAGGGATACCAGGAACATTCGATAACCTATGGCCCTATTTCTTCTGCGGGTCCATCGGCTATGCATTGGTTGAATTTGGGGAACACATCCTTTCTTGTGGTATTATTAACCCTGTATCTTTGTTACTCGTGTGACTTACAGTTGTGATTTAGTGATGGTTTGGCTTTGTTATTTCGGGTGCCTGCTGGCTTAGGCTACTTTCACACTTGCGGCAGAGTGATCTGGCAAAACGTATGCCAACTAATGGCATTTGTAAGACTGAGCAGTCTTAAAAAAAAAATGCATTGAAATGCCGGATCCGTCTTTCCGGTGTCATCCGGCAAAACAAATCCGGCATTTATTTTTTTTCACCTTTTTTTGCACAAACCGGAAGGACGGATCTGGCATTCTGGTAATTTGAATGCCGGATCCAGCACTACTACATTCCTATGGAAAAAAATGCCGGATCCGCATGCTGCGGTTTTAGCTTTTGCCTGATCAGTCAACATGACTGATCTGAAGACATCCTGATGCATCCTGAACGGATTGCTCTCCATTCAGAATGCATGGGGATATACCTGATCAGTTCTTTTCCGGCATTGAGCCCCTTTTGACGAAAGTCAGTGCCGGAAAAGAAAAACGCTAGTATGAAAGTAACCTTAGACCATATTTTAATGATAAAAATTAACGTTTCAGTTACCTCCATTTGAGTTAAAGATAGATTGCGTGGAGATGAATTTTTGCGCGATTTCATCATACGTGTTCTGCGAATCTAAAGCTACAGCATATAGTGTAAGACCAGTGAAACCGGATAACGCGTCCTACAGGGCGATCAGATCTCATGATAATGAATATCAGATGAAACGTGATGGCTATCCGGGAGAAAGCTGCACTTTTAATTAAGTAAAAATCTATCCCTGGCACTCGATGGTTGTGGCAACGTAGTTGACATTTGCTTTGCACTCAGTACTAGAACTAATGGCGTCACCCCCATGGAGAGCACAGAGGGGCTGTGAAATGAAAGGACAAGCGCTCCTGCCTGTGTGTGCAAACAGCGGCAGCACAGTGGGGACCCGCTTTTCTTTTCCGACTTCTGACGCCTACATGTCTCATCAATAGCTGCTGCAGCTCGTGGAGAGGAGGCCTGCTGCTGGAGCCGGACTGAAGTGCAAACGGAAAGCACAAGTGGATTTAGAGCCTGTGCTCCTCTGAACCTCTCCTTGGCGAGGCTGCTCTTTGCTCCCATTAGGGGAGCTGCACATTACTACACAAAGAGCTTCACAGTTTGCTCCTAGGTCACAGTATCCTACCTGCTTCTGAGAGCTTTACCCGCATTGTCAGTCACCGCTTTGCATGGTGCATGCAACTTTGTCAGATGAAGAAGCCAACACGGCCCACACAAGCGTGGCGCTACGATCTTCCCCACCAATAATGAGCAGCATTGTGGCAGCGAGGGTTCGTTTCTCCTCCTTTGTATTTAAGAAGTTTTACTTTGACGGTAAGTTTTTCAACTTTGATGGAGGACCCTCTGGTTAGTGACAACTCTACACGTATGTGATTAAAACATAAAATAAAAATAACAAAATATGCATTGAATTATTTATTTGATTTAATACTTCGTTCTGGTTATTAAATTGTTTTAGGACTTTGTGATTGGGTCAGTTTAGGGGGCAGCCAAAATTCTACAAAAATGTTCTGCTTTGCAGAGTTCTGACTTGGATTGGAGGTTTACAACCAAATGTAAGGTCCCAATGTATAACGTACCACTGTGTAAGCGTACAAGCACAACATTAGGGAGAGGTCACTAGGGACACAATCCCTTCTTTAAAACTTAAGATAAGTAGTAAAAAAAAAAAAAAAAAAGAGCCAAATTAACCATTAGGATTTGCCGTTTTTGAGGCATGAAAAAGTCACAAACTATAAGTCCCATTTATCATCTTCTACACCAGTTTTCTTGCATAGAAGAACCCTGAAATCTACACCAGCCAGCTTAGTTCAGGTGCACAGACTGCCGGATGCCATGCCTGATTTATGACGAGGCGTACCCCTCCACATATATTAGGCACAGCATCTGGCAGCATGCCTAGTTATCATAGCCCTGCTGAGCTATGATAAATCTGGCCCAATGGCCCAGGTACCGCTCTAATTCACAGTATAGAATCCAAATGGATCAGCACCGCCTATAAACTTATGCAGGGCTGCATATATACAGTGACCCCAATGCAATTCCAGAAAGATATTCAACAAATAAACAGCTTGGTCCCTAATGGATAGCCACAATAGGGAGTAACCGTTCCGAAATGTGGGCAAACACCAGTAACAACTGGAACCTCAGTCCTAGTCTGACTAAGGCTCCTTGCAGACGAGCGTGAGCGCAATAGGTCCGGATGCATTCAGCGAAAAATGTTCAATTTCGCAAGCAAGTTCATTCAGCTTTGCCTGCGATCGCGTTCAGTTTTTATCGCGCGGCTGCAATCCGATTTAATGCGTTTTGCACGCGAGTGATAAAAAAACTGAAGGTATACAAACAACATCTCTTAACAACCATCCGTGAAAAACGCATCACATACGGAATTGCTTGTGGATGCGATGCAATGCGATTTTCACGCAGCCCCATTCACTTCTATGGGGCCAGCGTTACGTGAAAAACGCTGAATATAGAACATGCTGCGATTTTCAAGTAACGCACAAGTGATGCGTGAAAACCAACGCTCATGTACACAGACTTGTTGAAATGAATGGAACCGGATTCAGTGCAGGTGCAGGTGCAGTGCGTTCACATCACGCATTGCACCCGCGCGGAAAACTCGCTCGTGTGAAAGGGGCCTTAACTGTAACTGCAAATACATTATCCACCGTGGCCCTCTGTACAGGAAAGCACATTCTGCGGCTGACAAAATAAGGTATGTGACCCATACAGGCCTGACGTAAACCAAATGGACACTCTTTTGGCCTCCGTCAGGTAAACAGAGCCATAATAATACATAGCGGGAGCTTTTCCCAGCATTTACATTAAATGTGGAGCACAGATGCAATGTGCACTGGGCCTAATACTGGATGAACGCCAAAGAGGTGTTGATAGGAGCACAAAACCGCCCCTTTAACGTAAAGCTATATTACAGGATTACCTTATCTGTCATTTTCCAATACTGGGGTCCAGTAATAGAAATCATGGAGAAGAAAGTGCTAAAGGTGTGTGACACTAGGAAACAACAAAGCTCCTTCAGACTGACTGATGACTATGCCAGTCTTCCTATGAACAAGGAGATCCCGGGTAGTCATCGGTTGCCAGCTAACAATAATAAAAATTTTAAACAATGTCTAGCCAAAACAATACAGTCCCCCCCAAATCCTGACTTGGCTTCTCACCCAGTTAAGTCAGTGCTCTCTGTTCTTTACCGATGAGGGTCAATCACCCTGGAACAGCTGTCTGCAGATGAGGTGCTGGCTTATTTAATATCAGAGTCATGTCTTAAAGAGGACCTTTCATCAATATAATTTTATTTAAATGACCCCCCTACCTAATAGTCCGGCATCCACTGATGTTCCCCCTTTTTTTTTTTTTTCAAATCGACCCCCGAATCTTGAAATAACAGCCTTTTTCTTCTGCTGCAGCGTCTGTCAATCAGACGCTTTTTTGTAGGGGGCGTTGCTCAAGTCTTTTCTTTGCTATTCTCCTTGGCTGAGAGCGCAGCCAATCGCAGCGCTCTCTCTCAGCCAGGGAGAAGGAGCTCAAGTTCTCGCGAGAATCGCGAGAACTTGAGCTTCCTAACATCCGGTTCCAGCGCCATCTTGGATTCCCCTGACGAGGATCGCGGCGGGTGAGGAAGCAGCGCAACGAGCGGCAGGGTAAGTATTAGAATATACCCCTTTTGCTCGATGTCTAGGGGTATATTCTAATACTTACCCTGCCGCTCGTTGCGCTGCTTCCTCACCCGCCGCGATCCTCGTCAGGGGAATCCAAGATGGCGCTGGAACCGGATGTTAGGAAGCTCAAGTTCTCGCGATTCTCGCGAGAACTTGAGCTCCTTCTCCCTGGCTGAGAGAGGAGCGCTGCGATTGGCTGCGCTCTCAGCCAAGGAGAATAGCAAAGAAAAGACTTGAGCAACGCCCCCTACAAAAAAGCGTCTGATTGACAGACGCTGCAGCAGAAGAAAAAGGCTGTTATTTCAAGATTCGGGGGTCGATTTAAAAAAAAAAAAAAAGGGGGAACATCAGTGGATGCCGGACTATTAGGTAGGGGGGTCATTTAAATAAAATTATATTGATGAAAGGTCCTCTTTAAGGCCTATTTAAAGGGTCGAACATTGACTTATAGGATAGCTGCCTTACATATGGTGGCAGAGCTTGTTAAGAGCTAATTTGCATACCCTTTTCCCAGAAATCCAGAGGAGCATGTATGGCCTATAAGTCTCCTCACGCCGCCTAAGGCGCCCTCTCACCAAGGAGAGATAGTACCCTCCAATAGCCAAAACAAGGCACCAATATATAAGCAGGTGTGAACGACTCCCTAATGAGTAAGCATACCTCTTTTTTTTAACTAGTCTCGGTTAAAGCTTAAATGAATACACTTAAAAATTAAGCAGATAACTATGAAAACCAAAGCTGCATCTGATAAGCCATTGTTATACTGCCAAACCATGGCCTAGAAGGCAACTAGCCTCTGTAGAAGAGCTGAAACATATTCCACAATGATAAATTATTCACACTGTGCTAATTACCAAACTATTTCAGTTTTGTAAGGATACATTATTAATATTTTACATTAAATATGAATGCAATTTTATTAGAAATTTTGGAAGCTGGGCAGTATTGTTTAATTGTTAAGGTTTATCATGGGAAACTAATTAGGATTTAAGCCCTGATCCGTGCTCATTTAGTTAAAAAGCCAAACCATAACTGACACGAGACCAGAAAATGTCTAACTGGAGAGCACTTGTGCCATCCTTACATTGTGCACATGGTCTCAGAGCAATGTTATTTCAAAGAAAAGCCATCTGAGATACAATGGTTATCATGTCTACTTGCTATATTTCAAGAATGCAGTGTTATGTATGTCCAACATGGTCAATAGGGGAACATTAGGCGTATGTGGGTCTTTATAATTGACATATCTACATCAAGCACAAACTTCTGACTAAGTCATACTGCTAGCAGCTAACTCAATCTTTTCAGGCAGAACATCAAGTCAGATCTGCTCTCGCTTTTACCAAAAACATGGTAACATTTAATTATTTGTGTGTTATTAGTTTAAAGAGGACCTTTCACTAGTTTAAAAACTAAAAACTAACTATATCAGTGGGCAGAGCGGCGCCCAGGGGTCCCCCTGCACTTACTAGTATGTCTGGGAGCCGCTCCGTTCGCCCGGTATTATGTATAGAACTACAAGTCCTAGCTGTACAATGACACTGCTAATACACACAGGATCTTCCCCCTACCTGAACTTCTCTTTCAGCTCCTGTGCCCAGAATTTGTCTCCTTACTGCCTGCAGCTACACAGTAAAACACTTCAGCCCCGAGTCTGTGCATCTGAAGGAGTTAAGAATCCTGGGAGAGAGCAATAAGCAGCAGCGGCAGTGAAAGTGGGCGTGGCCAGCACAGTGACGTCTTGTGTACAGATCTCTCAGGCTTGTGCACGAACATTATCAGAGCAGGAAGAGAAGCGGACATCACAGGTCATGTGACCCTCAGTGAAATCTGAGAAACCAGCCACTGGAGAAATAGTTAATTGGAAAGCTGTTACATTTGCCTAGTTAGAAACATAGAAAGAATTAAAAAATAACTGACAACCCCTTTAAAGCTTTACTGTACCTAGATGTCAACCCATCTGTTAAGAATGAGCATTAGATTACCAAACCTAGGCAACGTCAATTTGGATACTCAACTATATGAGGCACCATCTAAGGCTGAGTTCATACTTCACTAATTTGGTCAGTTATTTCCTTCAGTTTTTGTGAGCCAAAGCCAGGTGTGGGTCAGAAGCACAGAATAGATGCAAATCAATAATTACACCTCATTTCTGAGTAGGCTTCACTACTGGTCTTGGCCCACAATAACTGGTGGAAATAACTGACCAAATAACTTAAGTGTGAACTCAGCCTAAGAGCTGCTATCATCTCCCACTGCATATGGTTTCTGCTGCATTATGAAGCCAGTGGCGGACTAAAGGTGCCCATAGACATTAGTCTTAAGTTCACCAAAACTGACTATTTCAACCAAATCGAATGTTCGTCGGGTGAAATTTAACAACAAATAAACATTTTAGCTGAATGATGGTAGACGATTACAGGTGAAACTCGAAAAATTTGAATATCGTGCAAAAGTTCATTTACTTCCGTAATGAAACTTAAAATTAGAATATTGTGAAAAGGTTCAATATTCTAGGATCAAAGTGTCACACTATAGTCAGCTATTTAATCCATACCCCCTGAGCAAAGGGGACCTGAGATTGTGACTTTGGGGTTTCATAAGCTGTAATCCATAATCTTCCAAATCATAACAAATAAAAGGTATGAAATATCTCGCTCTGCATGTAATGAGTATTCACCTGTGTCATTTGAAAATAAGTTAGCAGTGTTCAATATTTTCGCCCGATTGTCGGACAAAAGATTCTTAGTTCAAAGAAAGATCGTTCGTGAGTTAAAGATTTTTTTTTGAGAGAATGTTGTCAGAAAGGCCTTTCGTCCATCGCCCAAATTTCACTTAACAAATATGGGCAGTTTGACCAACTGTAATGGCTATTACGGAGTAAAATGAGTATTACCATATCTATGAAATGAACGTTCACCAGATGTTTGTTCAACTGATGGTCAACCATCAAGCAACTTTATCTAATGTATATGGCCGCCTTTAAGAGGGTGGTAGCCAGAGAAACTGCTGCAGCAGGAGGTTCTTCACTATCAATAAGGTCAATCCTTCTGACCCTTTTTATTGAGCAAGACACCCCAGTAAAGGCCCTTCTCTTCAACTGTTCACTCATCCCTCTCTACATGGAATCAAGTATATGCTGGGAGTTGTAGTATACAAATTATGGGACAGTAGTGGATATGGTAGGAAATTTGTTTAGCCATTGTTCCTGAGCCCGAACTGAGAATCTCACTGCAGGTCTTAAAAAAATAGGTGCACAGGGAAGCCATTCATTTTTCAAATATCTATTCTTTGTAGACCGAAAACCAGATACAGCCACATGCATGAGGCCTAATAGCAATAATTCAGAAATATACCCATTGGGCATAAATTAAATTAAAGAATTTGGTGACATTCCAAATAGATTACTTCACATGTACAGTATAGTTCTCTCTCTACCCAAGCCTTCTGCTTCTGTTGTCATGTCAAGGTGACCTTTTCCTGAAATGCCAATCACATGGTGCTAAACTAATATTTCGCTCTGATTCATGCTATGTGAACAGAGCTATTACCTTTGTTTTGGGGAAAGGGCAACATCTGACAATCACTCATTAGGCTATAATTGGAAGTCTTGTGCTTATCAAAAGTTAATTGTCACAAAAACAACAGACAAAAAGTGTTCTTCATAAAAACAGAGTATTTATTTTGGGCCTTGAATATGGAGAGCTTGTTGGTTCTCACTGCATACTTCCTTACAACCTATGTTCCTGCATGGAGTGGGAACCACCATGTCCACTGTAAATACCCCCCACCGTAGTTGACGTAAAGGGGTGGTGTCATTTGAACACTCACTTTTTTTCTAGAAAGGCTCTCTAAAAAAAAGGTGATCACAGGACGTCTCATTTCTGCAATCTCCCTTCCCCAAAGATCAGCTATAATTCATTGGAGAATCTAGCAGTAACTATTGATTTATCCTGCAGTGCCCCCAAAGGTGTACTAAAGAATTGCTCGATGCTCATTTAAATCAATAGGGCTGTCTATGTAACCGGGTTCTCCAGGGTGAGAGATGCTTTTTGTAGCTGCTCATTATTCTGGCTCGTTTATGGAGGTGATGAGTGGGGTGCCAATGTCCTAAGTAATGTACTCAACCAAAGCTTAAAGGGGTTTTCCCATCTCAGACAATGGGGGCATATCTCTAGTATTTGCTTCCATTGTCTGATAGGTGTGGGTCCCACCACTGGGACACGCACCTACAACGAGTACGAAGCCAGGAAAGTTGTTGAGGGCACACTGCGCATGAGCAGGCTATCTCCGTTCATTTCCATGGGGCTACTGAAAACAGCTGTGCGCTTGCTCGGCTATTTCCGTTGGTCTAACAGAAATGAATGGGAGCGGAGGCTGCGCAAGCGCCATGTGCTCCCATTCACTACTATGGGGAGAGCGCTTGGTGGTCCTCCAGCCACCACCTTCCCTGCTCCGTTCTGCTCTGGGACCCGCACCCATCAGACAATGGGAACATATCCTAGCGATATGCCCCCATTGTCTCAGAAGGGTAAACCCCTTTAAAAATATATAGTACATGAAAGCCTTTTTCTAACAAACTTTGAAGCAGCCCTGCACTTCACATGGATGCACAGCTTCTGCCATTCATTGCTTCAATTGCTCTGCTAGATGCATATGAAACTGGCAGCTCAGAGGGTGTGTGTCCTTTCTAAGGGGGTGTGTAATTTCTGCTGCAGCTGGTGGTAGTTGAATGACGAAACTGAGCACGTGCTTCCATCTTAGTGAGCTGGACAAAGAATTTAAAAAAAGATCAAACAGCAGGTGGCGCTATACAGATAGATCTCAGTGAATAATGCAGTGGTACCATTTTTAATGAATTACTTGCAATTACAAAAGTATTCAGATCCAGATGCTGGTTTAAGAAATGTAGAATATTTTTCATTGTGCAACCCCTTTAAAATTAGACGACCTGACCAACCATAAATGTAGTCAAGACATCCCCAATCCAAAACAATGTCTGGGTGGGATCATGGCGGTAAGGCTACCGATACTGTGCAGAGGTCAAAGTCTATGACTTCTAGCATCATCTCTGTCTGTCTTATTTGAGCTATATCCCCCCACTGTTCTGAAAATTGCAGGGTTTAGTCAAAAGATGACAACACAGGCCTAGAATTACATGGAAATGAGCAGATCACCCCCCCCCCCTTTTACATCTCAGTATGAAAAAACTGACTTCTCAATAAAGTGGGAAGCTTCTATAGCATCTTTCAAACAGAAGGCGTCACCAGATAATTATTGCTTCATTCTGACAAACAGGTTGCCATTTTATTTTATTTTTTTACAAAAATGATATTAAAAGACACCAGCAATTATGTCCCAGCAGATAATTAGTTAGAGTCGTCGCTGGCATGAACGCCAAGAGCTCAAGAGACGTTACATTCCTCACAGGAAGCCATTTTCCGAGTCTAACACAAGTATAAAAATTATATTTTACACAAAGCCAAATTTACGTAGAAGAGCCGGGTGCTATTATTTTTGGATGTTGGAAGTTAAAGAAAATAAATAAAAATAATTAATATCAAGGGATTAAAGCAAACAGAAGGATGCACTGCAGCATCTGCAACGGAGTTCCCTTCTCGGAGTACACTTGTGAAACCAAGGAAGCAAAGGAAACCAAGCGTGTGAATTGTGATTTACGGACTAAATGTCAAGTTATTTATATGCCGGGCCGATGCCTGACTGTCGAAAGGGGTTTACCGCTTGTATGCAAATACAGAGGTCTACATACTGTCAACTAATGTATATGTACTGTAAGTATATATGAATACACGGTACTTACTAAGGCTTTGTTAATGTTCTGCGCC
Organism: Bufo gargarizans; assembly: GCF_014858855.1. Classification (NCBI taxonomy): domain Eukaryota; kingdom Metazoa; phylum Chordata; class Amphibia; order Anura; family Bufonidae; genus Bufo; species Bufo gargarizans. The sequence continues at coordinate 170,610,813 of NC_058087.1, read as the reverse complement.
ATTTTCTGGATTTTATATTCCACGACAAGACTTATGTGGTCTTGGACACACCACCTCATTCAAAGAGTTTTATTTATTTTCATGACTATGAAAATTGTAGATTCACACTGAAGGCATCAAAACTATGAATTAACACATGTGGAATTATATACATAACAAAAAAGTGTGAAACAACTGAAAATATGTCATATTCTAGGTTCTTCAGAGTAGCCAGAGTAGCCATCTTTTGCTTTGATTACTGCTTTGCACACTCTTGGCATTCTCTTGATGAGCTTCATGAGGTAGTCACCTGAAATGGTCTTCCAACAGTCTTGAAGGAGTTCCCAGAGATGCTTAGCACTTGTTGGCCCTTTTGCCTTCACTCTGCGGTCCAGCTCAGCCCAAACCATCTCGATTCGGTTCAGGTCCGGTGACTGTGGAGGCCAGGTCATCTGGCGCAGCACCCCATCACTCTCCTTCACACTCCCCGGCACCCGCGTCGCTTCTGATGCCATCACAGCACGCATCTCTGAGTCATGCGGGTTAAAACATCCGGCAAGAGAAGGGGGAGTGGCTGGGGGTAGGGGCAGCCAATAGCACGCCATGACGTGAACGAGCATCCCTAGCATCGCGGGTGATGCTAGGGAGGCTCAGTAACATGTCTGGTCACACCCCCTTCCATCACCAGCCATCTACTAGACAGGACCATGCAGTGGACAGCACAAAAGACTTATTAAACAAGGGAGTATGGCCTATGAAATATGAAAAACGTCCACAGACCAGCAACAAAGACACTATTAGTCCATTATTTTCTCTCCCATGCCTCTCAATAGGTGGAGTGACTTTTGGCACCCGATAGACTAATTAATGAATAAACTGGCAATTGGGCTAATGTTAGAGGGGTCTAAACCAGAGCAGCTCTCACACTGTCCAAACAGGTTCAGACCCCTTTGACACTGGAAAGTGGAGACCGCCCAGTCATCAATTCATCATTTAGTCAGCATATTGTGGGGAACAGTGAGATGCCAATAGAAAAAAAAAAAATGAACGCAATTAATAAAGGTTTTTTTTTTTTGGGGGGGGGAGGGGGGCATGGTAGGTCTTCTTTAAGTGTTTTAGAGCTGTCTAACAGTATTACTCACCAACAGCAATTAGACATCCTGGTCCCCGAAAATATTGGGTTGCCAAAGTTTTCATCATGCAATGAACAAGTTAATCTACCCCAAATCGGAAAACCTCTTAAAAGGTTCATCCAAAGTGTCACTATTCCTGGGTCTAACAAACATATTTGCATCAACATGACTATTTTGTTAGAAGCAGATCACTGGTTGTCCTACTGTTAGGATCCTCCGCAATCATCGGAAATCGGGCAGTAAGTTTCATTTTTCTGCAGCGCCCCCACGGGAGAAAATGAAGCATTACACAGCTTTAAATGAAAACAATGAGTGCATGGATATGCCCTGTCCTCCAGAGTGAGGGACATACTTTGTTGCCATCCTACACTCTGAATAGGTGACCCCCATCTACAAAGCTTTCTAAACCAGACAACCCCTTTAAAGTACGTCACCAGCCCAAGTAATCTTGTTTATTTTGCTCCAAAACGAAAGAACTCAGAAACTTTATGCTGAAAACATGACTACCGTATATGCACTGCACTCTCTCCTAGCAATCTTTGTTGATATCATTGCACATGCATGATATACCATCAATAATGGGTTAAAAGATCTAATAAGGGAGACCCTAGTGGCAAGTGTTTGGCTACAAATTCAGAACCAAATGAGGATGTCTTCTACTGGTGTTATGGGACTCCTTACTGTTTGAGAGACTGGTGCCATGGAGGATCCCTTCAGTACTCTGGTTCTCCAGTGCAAACCTGCTTGAAACCAAGGCAGATGTCAGAGTTGATCTTGATAACAGTATATGCAGCCTGCATATGATCTTATATAAATATCAAGGCAACCACAGCTTCTTCTTTTTTTTAAAAAAAAGGCCTAATTTTGGTAGATTTGGTACCCCTAGGCTAAAGCTCCATGCTCTCTATTGTGATTATCTATGGAGGAACAAGTCATGAACAATTTGCGAAAATCTTGCAACGTTTTCCCCTATAGAAAAACATTGAGATTCGCAACAGATGAGAAGAACCATAAGGTGTTTGCATAAACTATTGGAGCTACTACTGGATAAAAACTCCTCAGCAAACAGCCTGAAAGTTGAGTCACATTTAAAAAGTCAAACTCACGTTTGTGTAAGGTTATGGAGAGGCGAATCAATTTTACATGTTGCATGCATTATTAATGTCCGACATTGGTAGCACAGAAGCCCTACTCCCAGGACACAAGCTTGGCTTGACAGTAGGGGAACCTTTTCTACGCTTTATTGACTCCATTTCTGACTCAAATCTGTCGTTTCCAAGACAAATCTCTCTGCCGCTTCCACAGCCACAGTTTTATTTTGGAGTGGTAGCAGCCTATTAAAACTGCTAATCTATGCAGCAAGCATGCCCGTTCCAACCATAATGAATTCTTCTAATGGAAGCACATTAGTCGAGAGGAGAGAAATGCAAGTTCTAGAAGATGTAATAATCGAGAGAAACTTTTTCTTTTTGTCCCCCCCCCCTCCCCCTCCCAGAAACACAGCTCTTTGACTTACAGGATATTGTTATGTTGAGGGAATATGGTACTTAATGTGAAATTTAATATAATATAATTTATTGATTTGGCAGTCAACAAGAAAAGCGGGTTTTGATTTTTAGAAATCTATTGCTCTATGAGTTGTGTACGGCACAGGTGAACAGCATCTCCTGGACCTTAAAGGGGTCCTCCAGTTTCATATTATTATTATTTTTTTTTTATATTTGTTCCAGTACCCCAAACACTGCAAATTTTTGCCCAATAAACCTGTTTTTCATGTCAGCATTCTCCATCCCCCTCACCATCTCTGCATCCTGACAGGAAGTTTACATGCAGAATGTCCTGTTGCTGTCAGCTTCCTGCTGGGTTTTCGATTCAAACCACCATGCTTTCTTCTCTAATTGTTAAGTCTGCGTTTCGTGACCGCCTGAGGAAGATGGGCAGTGGCATGCACCGGAACCGCTGCCCCTCCTCTCCTCTACACAAGGGGCCCGGGCGCCAGTGTCCTATGTGCCTATTGGGGAAAATGTATTTTTATTTTCTTCATTGAACCTCATTCTGGAGTGCTGCAAGGGTTAAACAAACCTTTGGTTCTTTGGGCAGATGCTAGGCTGTTTTTAATGTGCTAATCAGCTTCTGATGCCATGTTGTTTGTCTCATTCTTTGCCTGAGCACTAGGTTCACTAGCCTGCTAGTTCCAGCTACGGTGTACTGTAAATGTCTGCGTGATTTCTGGACTGACCTGTTTACTATACTGACCCTTTGCTGCCTGCCTTGACCTCAGACCCGTTTTTCGGATTTGCACGTACTCTGGCGTCAGCCTGTTACTAACTACTAGTTTGCCTGTCCATTTGGTGTTACGTACTGGTGTCTCTTGACCCTCGTGAATCAGCAGCTAACCACACAGATACTACTCCAAGTGGTAGTGTGCTGGTGCATTATCTGGGGAAAAGACCAGATTCCTGGATAGGGGTTAAAGGATGAAAACTAGGGAGCAACCATGATAATGCCCTTAGGTTCAGACCAAAGCATAATCTGTTGATTGGCACAGTGGTTCCACAGCCACTATCTGTATTAACAGTAATGTTTCAAAGGGCTTGTTCGATCTAGCCATCATGGAGAGAGTAGGTGTAGGGAACGTGTATACTGCAGAGAGGACAGTGCAGCTGGAAAGCCACCCCTGTGAAACATTACCAGGCAAACCTAGAAACACAGAATGTGTCGGCAGATAAGAACCATTTGGCCCATCTAGTCTGCCCTATATACTGAATACTATTAATAGCCCATGTCCCTATCATAGAAACATAGAATGTGTCGGCAGCAAAGCATGCTGGATTAAGTTAGAAAACATATCAGTACACTGATGAAAACAGGAAGTTGGTCATGTAAACGTGCAAATTCTGACATGAAAAACAGGTATATGGGGAAAAAATATGCATTGTGAAACCAGAAAACCCCAGTAAAGTAGACCTTCAACTGTTAAGTCAACATAATCTAATGGATGTCAATACATATATACTTTGAAGGCCAATCACGGTCTTACCAAGTATATAAAAAAAAAACAAAAAAAAACATCAGAAGCCTTTTGAAGACAAGAAAAATGTATGAATAAGATGGACATGTCAGACATGTCTTCTATATGGGGAAATTTGTAGAGTCATGGGGGGAATTTATCACAATTTTTGCTACTTTTTTCCTGCCACTTGAACAGAAATTTTCTGCCTTCGCCACTTTCTCGAAAAGGGGACATAGTAGGTGCCTAGCCCGGCACATAATCTTCTCTTCTGCCAGTTTTCCGGCATAGAAGACGACTGGCTGAAATCTGGCTGATGTAGGTTTCAGTTTAGGCACAAGGACTGCTTTAAGACAAGCCATTAGGCACAGCCTCTGGCAGCATGCAGGTCTATTATAAATCAGGGCCATGGATCTGAAGATCATTGTACTATTAAATATGCCTGCCAGCTTGGAGCACACATAGTGGTTTCTCGAGTTACAATATTTTAAACACTCAATGGCTTGTCCTGGGCCACTGTAATACTTATATACATAAGAGTATTATCAGCTGAATGAAATAAACATTAATAAGAAAGGTGCAACTACTATGGATGCAAACAACCTAATCTGACTAAACCCTCAAACTGGTGTTAAAATTTAGAATTTAGCCAATATATCCTTATATTAAAAGGACATATCCGCCAAGGTATCTCAAGTAGCTCGGGACCTAACGCTAACCTACCTGTGCCATATGGGCAATACCAGGAGCCAGTGGGCTAATTTTAGGAGCGTAAAGTCCGACTCACAGCAAACTCCCAGTTACCTCCAGCATGCAGCCATGCTTGCAATGGGAGGAGGGAGGAAGCTGCGAGTCCCACCCAAGACTGATAAGGCCCAGGCCTCACAAATTTGGAGTTTATATACCTCCAAACATATCTACATACACACTACAAAAAATGGCGTGGTATTAAAAGTGCTCAACCCCAAGGTCCGCTGCGGGCATTCTCCACTGTATGCATTTTTGCTGGGGATCGCCATTAGTAACAGGCCACAAGTGCAGGATCTGCTCCCTTGGGTATAGATGCACAACTGCATATAGGGTTGAGCACTTCCTCCCTTTTAACACTACACCATTTTTTGTAGTTTGTATATAGATATGTCTTTAATATAAGGATATATTGGCTAAATTCTCAATTTTAACACCAGTTTGAGGGTTTAGTTAGATTTGGGTGTTTGCATCCACCGTAGTGCACCTTTCTTACTAATGTTTATTTCATATATATTTACATCCACACATTTTTCTATCTTGTGTAGGATGTCTTTTTGTGGTAGTTGTGGTCCGCTGCAGGCATTCTCCACTGTATGCATTTTTGCTGGGGATCGCCATTAGAAACAGGCCACAAGTGCAGGATCTGCTCCCTTGGGTATAGATGCACAACTGCATATGGGGTTGTGCACTTTCTGCCTTTTAACACCACGCCATTTTTTTGTAGTTTATTATCTGCTGAACCCACTGTTTTTAGAAGGGCTGGCCAACAATCAAATGTGAATGGGGAGCTCCTGACTATCCTCCGAGAAGAATCGGGCACGTTGAATTTGAACACCCAATCCTTTCGAGAGATAATTCACTGCCAGAAGGTTCATTGAAAACATACATGCTTGGCTGAGCCATGTGGGGGATTCAGGAGAGATAGTCTATTTGTCAACCAAATGAGCATTTGGCCAACAGCTTTTGAAGGTTTATGGTCACCTTAGCTTGAAACCACTTTCCACATACAATGCCAGAGAAAATGTCAGTCAGCATGGGCATTTTACAGGTATAACGCCTGTATTACTAAAGTGCACGCACCTACTGTCTGTCTAGGATCACCTCTCTACAGAGTGGTACTACATGTTCTTTAACTATGGAAATGACTGGCTCTTTGGGAAAGCAGGTGAGGGTGGCTGCATTTTATTTTTCTGGTACAGTGTGTACTCAACAGGACCCTCAACACAAATTGATTTCCATCTGCCATCAACTATCTGACTTTTACTGTATATGTAATTCGGGAAAGTGATTGGTTCCTGGTCATGCACTCTTCTCATCCGTCCAAGGCAGCATAAAGCTGAATTCTTCCTGCCCTGAGTACATCTTCAAGGCCTCTGCCCAAGGCATGGGAGTCTGTTTAATATAAGGCTTCATCTGAAAAGGTTGCCTTGTTGAGGAAGATGGGCTCACAAAATCCTCTAAAAAAGTGAATACTTCTGTAGGATACTCCACGGACGAAGGTCCAAAGTAAACCTTCTGCATCTTTAATGAAGAAGTGACTACTGCAGAGCTGATGTCAAAGAGTATTAACAAGTCCTATGTTCTGATCATCAAATTAATTAACGGAAAGGAACAGACACACTAATCATCATCACTTAAGATTTGTGTCAGATGGTGCTTAAGCCATTTCTACACACTACTGAAATTTGATTAGATTTCATTAACATTTTAGTCCTGATATTCTGCCCTCATTTGAGATTGTTCTTTTGGAACAAGTGTCAGGCAGATGCTTGTAACCTCTCTAATTTCTCTGGTGTTTGAAGGTGAAATTAATATCTTGAGACTGTCATGGTCCTGTCCGGGTGAGTCCCCCTCTCGGCTTCATTACATACACTAGAACCATATCAGACTACAAGATCGATGCGCTGACCTGTGATGAAATGAATAACTTAATCATGGACTACATAGATACTGTTCACCCACCAGGTATTAATCAGTCCTATGAATAAATAAAGGAAAACATGTGAGACTGTCTTACATAACCAGGAAAAAAAAACTAAAGAAAAGGAAGGTTTTGCAGCAATGCACTTCCAGCAATGTTTACCAAGATACATGAATTTGAGATGTAGCAGAGCTATTAGGAACGGATTCCCCTGCAGAGATCCCGTTTGTAGAGAGTCTTTAGGGCAATGCCCCCTGGGACAAAGTATAAGCAGCATTTCTCCAGAGGTCTCTGTAAGAGACTACCCTGAAAGAGGATCTCCAACTTGTTAAAGAGCCTTGACTTTAGGCCAAACCACAGACAACCAACTGTAGAAAGCCCCCTTTAGGATTGTGTTCTGGTTGGCCAAGTTATATGACGGCTATAGCCTGGCACTAGACATTCAAAAGAATCAGTACCATCTAAGAGCTAAGAGAGTGCCTGCCAACCCAACCTCTACGGAGTCCTGAGTTTCACAATGAGTAGGGCTGTAGCTATAGGAGGCAAAAATAGCAGTTGCATGTGGGCTTTAGCGCCTTGGTGGGGCCAAAGACTAAACTAGTAATATAAGTAGCACATTATAATTGGGAGTCCTGTCACAGATTCTGCGTAGGTGACCAGAAGATTCAGGTTGTGCTTCTGGGCATGAGCCCTCATGGTGCCATTACCTAAACTGGCACCATGCAAGGAGGAGCATTTGCTAATTCTATAGTCTCTCCTGAATTCCTGTTCCTTGTGTGCCACTTCTCAATCATTTGGCTGAGAGCCATCTCCCACAATCATCCCATACATATGCACCTTTGGATAAGCACGCATATGAAGTGAATGGGTAGAAAGCCGCTGCCAGAGAGGCTTATTTGCTCAAGAAATCCAAGATTGTAAAACACAATAGACTTTACAGATTAATTGCTCAAGTAATCCAATGCCCAATACTTCAGCCAGAGCCAGAGGCCACCATAAACATTCAATAGTCTGCCCATCCTGCCAAAATAGTAGGGTTCTTCTGATGCACATCTAATGTGTACAGCCAAGCTTTAGAATCCATTAAGAGATTTAGCAAAATCTCCAAAATTCCAGAAACTAAAACACAAGAGACTTTACAGATTATTTGCTCAAGAAATCCAATACCCAATACTTCAGCTGAGTCAATAGAGAGCTAGAGGCCACCATAAACATGCAATAGTCAGTCTATCCTGCCAGAAATCTTGAGGTTCTTCTGAGGCACATCTAAGGCCAAGTTCACACTTCAGTTATCTGGTCAGTTATTTTCATCAGTTATTGTGAGACAAAACCAGCTGCGGGTCAAAAACACAGAACAGGTGCAGATCTTTCTATTATACCTCATCTCTGAGTAGGTTTGACTACTGGTTTTGGCTCAACTGAAAATCTCCAAAATTCCAGAAAATAAAACACAATAGACTTTACGGATTATTAGACTTACTTCTGGGAAACAAACAAGGTCAAACCAACAACTAATACGGTTTATTCTCAAAATGCACAGAGACTGTCGCACCACTCGACAGATGCCACACGAGTGACAATTTTGGCTATCAATTCCCGTAAAATCTAATGGTGCATCAAACAAACACTACAACATCAAGCTGGGGACATCCTTATTTCCCAGGCCTTATTCCTAAAGCCACAGTAACGGCATCAAAAGAGATTATCACAAATGCATCACTCTGACTAATTCCAATCCTAACCGCCAGCATCTATTTACATAGACGCGGCAGCCGGACCGGTGACGGTAAACATGTTCACTGTGATTGAAAAAGAGAAAAACACTGATGCAGACAGACGGGAATACTCTATGGAAAAAGTCAAGTTTATTTCTCCTCCGAGCGGTGATCTACCTCAGAGCAGAGCCCTCTCCTCAGCCATGGGTCAAGGGTTCATTTTTATTTTTACTTAACTTTTATTTTTCGTCTTCAATAACTCGCCTTCATCTAAGGCGAAACCACAAGTCTCGTATCGTATATGAGAAAGGTATAGAAAAACAATCTTCTAAAAATGTCATTTGAAAGAGGGTGAATATTGAATTCAAATATTCTGTCTGCCAGGATGCACAAGACACAGAGGGTCACCAAGAAGAAATTGAGATGCGGGGCTCATTGTTCTGCGTAATTTTTGGGTTGGCATGTTTTGGCATCCTTGTGCAAAACGCTACGGTACAAAATTTTAACTATGTGCCATGTGTCTAATTTCATAGACACATGGGAACGGTAGAAATGTATGACTTATTTAATAATAATTTCTGATTTATTCATGCATGGCATAGCGTGAAAATTGACCGAGCAGCGATGCAACCTATTGTAGGTGTACAACCTATCACATTATGACCTATGGTTCATCATGCCACGTTATTGCATTAACAAACAGTAGCTTAGTATTACTGCTGTTTAAACTTGCAAAACTCATGTCAGTGCCAGGTGGGTACAGCTTTGACCATTTAACCACTAGGTAGGGGCTAGGGAGAGCAGGACAAACCTATCTTTTGTGGGAGGTTTTATTCTGCCAGGTTCTGCTCCTGCAAGTTCACTGGAGGCGGGACTTCACAGTCCCTCCGCTCTGCTCTGCATGACAGCTGTAGCTGTCTCCTGGTTGGATGCCACAGCTGTCATTCAGTTCAGAGGGGAGGGGCTGTGATAATGTGCAATGCACAGTGAAGTTGCGCCACCTGGGCACTTGCAGGAGCAGAACCTGGCAGAATAAAACTTTCCTTTCTCATTACTACGGATTATTATTTTATTTTTTTAAGTATTTTTTGTCTCATTCTCTCCATTCCCTACCTAGTGCTGTTGTCAGTTTAAAGGGAACCTGTCACCAGTTTTATGGTGTCCTAACTAAGGGCAACATAAATAAGTCACTGATTCTCTTTCACTTTCTTTAATTGACCCAGTCAATCTGCCAACATCTTGTATTGAAAAGCTCCAGCTGATAATGATGAGTGAATATTCATGAGCTCCTGACTCTCCCCGCCCACCTGCTGCTGAATGACAGTTTTTTTCCATATGAATCAGCAGCAGGTGGGCAGGGGAGTGGCTATAGCTGATAATTAAATATACGCTGGACTCAATGACATCACGCTGGACTCAAATCAGCTCATTAGCATGCGGCATCTTTGTGTGTATATTATGAGGTAACCATCTGTCACACCAGTAAGTGAATACATCTAAGGCCTCTTTCACACTTGCGTTGTCCGGATCCGTCGTGTACTCCACTTGCCGGAATTACACACCGGATCCGGAAAAACTTAAGTGAACTGAAAGCATTTGAAGACGGATCAGTCTTCAAAATGCTTTCAGTGTTACTATGGCATCCAGGACGCTATTAAAGTCCTGGTTGCCATAGTAGTAGTGGGGAGCGGTATACTTACAGTCCGTGCGGCTCCCGGGGTGCTCCAGAATGACGTCAGAGCGCCCCATGCGCATGGATCACGTGCCATGCGATCACGTGATCCATGCGCGTGGGGCGCCCTGACGTCACTCTGGAGTGCCCCGGGAGCCGCACGGGCGGTAAGTATGCTGCTCCCCCGCTCCCCACTACACTTTAACATGGCTGCCAGGACTTTAGCGTCCCGGCAGCCATGGTAACCATTCAGAAAAAGCTAAACGTCGGATCCGGCAATGCGCCGAAACGAGGTTTAGCTTAAGGCCGGATCCGTATCAATGCCTTTCAATGGGCATTCATTCCGGATCCGGCCTTGCGGCAAGTCTTCAGGATTTTTGGCCGGAGCAAAAAGCGCAGCATGCTGCGGTATTTTCTCCGGCCAAAAAACGTTCCGGTCCGGAACTGAAGACATCCTGATGCATCCTGAACGGATTTCTCTCCATTCAGAATGCATTAGGATAAAACTGATCAGGATTCTTCCGGCATAGAGCCCCGACGACGGAACTCTATGCCGGAAGAAAAGAACGCAGGTGTGAAAGAGCCCTAAGGCACTTTTTAGTAGTTAATGATTGTATAGAATTAGTTAGATTATAATCAAATATCCACATGACAGGTTCCCTTTAACATGGTCAAAACTGCTGATAGACTGTCTTTCAGAGTGCAGCAAAAAATTTATGAAAATAAAAAATAATGAGCAAAATAATTAGAATAATAGTAGAACCAACATTGATACGCGAGTCTGAGCTTCTAGGCCCAAGTCAAAGATTATAGCAAGGTCCCATACATACCAAGTGCCATTTCCAATACTAGAGTCTACAAATGTGGTCCTTAGGCACCAGAACCAAGGTGCTACTACTACTCTGGTGCTTAGATGAAGGATCAGGGCTTAATCATTTTGTCCTCCTGCAGACAGGGCAAAGGTGGGAGGATCTGCTTCAGACAGTTGTCTTGCAATCATATGATAGTGTGGAGTTTTGGATGTGCTACTGGGACAGATAAAGATTTTTAATATAGTTCTGAGCTTGAACTGTAATAAAGAACAGGAGGATATTAATGGAGATGGTGTTGGGATAAGTTTTTATAGCGTTTCTTAAACGGCCATGTACACCTTTAAAGGCAATTTGTTTATCATTGCATTGTCGCTATTTTGAACTAAAATAATTTTTTCAATTGGTCTTTATTAAAATAATGGAATTTTTTTCTTGTGTACAGAGCTGAGATGCTGTAGTAGCAGTCTGTGGATTTTCTGTCAGACCAGGAGCTGATGGGCTCTCTGCTCTCTGACATTACAGCTCAGTTCTTATCTTACTGATAAGAATGTGACTTAAATAAGTGTTTATGACCTCTCAGTAGTTTAGAGATGAGGTGAAAAGTACCAGTCACACGATTAGAATAAAAGTTCACCCTTTGTGACAGAACAGCTCAATATTTTTAATAAAGGCCAACTGAATATGACTTTTTGCCAAAAATGAGCAAAATGCAATCATAAGCAAAAATTGCCTGAGAAGGTGTACATAGCCTTTAAGTGCTGGCTATTTACCTTTTCAATAGAAATCCAAGCTACTTGCAGAACCTCCCATGGATTCGAGGTGGATTTGGTGGGTATAAAATAAATTGACATGCTGCGGATCTTCGAAACCGCACCGTAGGTCAAAATCCGCATAGTGTGCATGAAAATTTCAAATTCTCATAGATTACAATGTACATGACCTTCGGTGCAGAAAATCCGCACTTAATCCTGATCATGTGCATTTACTCTTGTACCGACAACTCGCAGCCGTCCCTTTTTGTTTTCAGGCCACAAGACGTTTTTAGAAAATATCATTTCTGCAACAGGTCAGTTGGCTTCAAGATTCAGAGTGGAAGATAGATTTTATTCAATTGACAGCGCACACAGTCTCGGTCCTATAAAAGCCTGTTTTATCAGCTGGGAAAATAGATTGAATGTTCCTGGTAGGAGTTAGTGAATTATTTGCGCAGGAAAACCAGAAAGAGAGATGAGACTGTTGTGCAAAGCCGAGACAGAAGACTGGAAATAACTGATCCGGACTGTTTCCCGTTACAAGTCGGGCTGATAAAAGCTATGGAGTAGATGTTCGCTTTTGTTGTAGAAAACCCAGCTTTCTGCTTCTACAGCATTAATTCAAAAACAGCGACACTGTCTGCAGGTTGTGTGGTATTGCAGCTCAGCCCCGATTACTTTAAACTGCAATGTCACAGACTGCCAATGAACAGAGATTTCTGGACAAATGGAGCTATGCTTTTCAAATCCTAGACAACCTCTTTAAGACTCCATTAAAGGCCCAGTGACCCTATGGTAACATTGAGTGGCCAGGACACAAAAAAAGGAAGAGTTGTCGTAAGGACCAAGAAGCTTTTCTACTGGGAGGCCTGTAACTCTACAGAGAAATATAATTTTTAAGGGGTTTCATTCAAAAACAGCACCACCTCTGTCCATGGGTTGTGTTTACCTCCACTGCAGTCAATTGGGCAGAGCCTGTGGACAGCCATGACGCTATTTTAGGAAGAACGCAGCCATGTTTTTTCCTAATACTGGAAAACCCCTTTAAATGTGTATTCCCATTACAGGCATTTATGGTACACGGTATATGCTTGTCTAATGGAGGCAGCTCAGCCTGGAGATAGGAGCAGGCAGCTAAGATGAGACCCACACCTATCAAGCAAATTCAAAATCAGCTCACCATCCCTTGGCACACCCCTGGTAGTAACAGCACAATGCTCCAGTTGGCACTCCGGGAAATGTAGCTTCCCGAAAACCAAAAACCCACAGCTGTCAGGACTTTTACGGCATATTTGTGGCTATACCAAAAATGTCCATGATGGGAATATGCCTTTGAACAGAGTTTTAGAAATGTCAAAAATTAGACATTCAAGGGCATGTCATCTTTGCAAAATTTAAAAATAAAAATGTTACAAAAAAGTCTTAATATCATGATTTTGTGTATACAGCTCCGATGTAAGCCTACATGTCTCCTCTGGATAGGTCATCAGGATGTGATCGGTGGAGGTCCGATCAGCTGATTAAGAAGGCACCGATGCTCCTGTGAGCGCTGTGGCCTTCTTCGTGCTCACCAAGCACAGGCGCCGTACATAGTATAGTGGCTGTGCATAGTATCGCGCTCAGCCCTATTCACTTCTGTGACTGAAGAATGTGACATCACATGGCCTAAGAAAAGCTGTGAGAAGGCCGGGGTGCTCATGCAAGCGCCTCTGCCTTCACAAACAGCTGATTGGCAGGGGTCCTGGGTGTCCGAACCCCACCGATCAGATACTGATCACCTATACAGAGGATAGGTCATCAAAATTTAAAAGGGTTGTCCACGTTATTTATTTTTTTGTTCTTTGTATGTTTCTAGCTAATCAAACATAAGGGGTTTACAACTCATTTACTTAATCTGCAGTGGGGCTTCCTTTCTCATATTTCACTGCGTGTCACATGACCTGTGATGTCAGCTTCAATCCCTGCTCTGATGTTTTGTGCACAAGCCTGGGAAGCAGGTCTGTCTGTGCACGGCCACGCACCCCCTGCATCGCCATCTGCTGCTGCCTGCTCTGTGTCTCCCCTCCCACTGGATTCTTTAGCAAAGTTTAACCCCTTCTACCATCAGCAGCACAGACTCAGGGTTGGAAGCTTTGCTGAGCAGCTGCAGGACTTCCTCTTCCACAGACAGTGAAGAGACAAATGCTGGGCACAGGATCTTACCGCCTTACCCTGCAAACACAGAGCTGACAGACTGGAGGAGTTCTGCAGAGCATTGTACAAGAACAGGTAGGGGAAAGATCCTGTGCGTATCAGCAATGTCATTGTACTGTACAACTGGGACTTCTAGTCCTACACATCAGGGCAGCACTATTATTCACTCACATTGCAGAGCAGGGGGAGGGGCAGTCTTTGTTGACGTCAATAAACATTCATGAGGAAAACCTCAGAGATTGTTGATACTGCATGTAAACAAAGGGCCAGAACAGAACTAGGGAAAAGAGGAAATATTTTTATTTTTTTCCCTAAAACTTGCTTAACTTATGTATAGATTGCTGACCATCAGATTTACAGTGCTGTATTTTATTTTTTTTTTTTACATAATTCAGACAACCCCTTTAAGTCTTGGAAAACCCCTTTAATGGGTTTTAAATCACAGAAATAGACCTAGTGGCAAGTGATTGTCTCAAAAGGCATTCAAATGTTTTTTGTTTTTTTTCCTGGATCTTTGGGGCCCATTTTGATATCAGAGCCTGGGCCTACCGGAGAATCCTTTGGTGGTCCTGTCCGACACTGCATGCAGGGTTGGACTACACACGATTTAAATGTGCGTAACCATGGAATGCAAATGTCTGCGTGGGAGCATCATGCACAAAACAGCATTTGCTTTTATTTACATCAAGATGACTAACAAATAAATTTCATTTTTTATTTTTTTTAGGTGCATTTTTAGATAACTTTTAAAATGACAAGCCCATGGATTTAGTCTCTCTGAAGACATGTGGTCACAACTGGGATAAATTTGTCGTGATTTCCATCTCATCTCCGGTATATTATTATGTACGGTATGCAGACAGCAGGATCTGCCAGTCCATCTAAATGCCAGATCTCAATCTCTATAAATCACCCAGTCTTTCCATAGCATTTAGGCAGAGGTTTCCGCTTTATGCCATGAGTGGATGTCGAAGATCACAGAATGAAGAGGCCTTTTAACACGACTCGCGTCGAGGTGAAAACCCTTGAGTTCAGATAAACAGCTGCGCCTCCCCCGCCCAACCTCTCCATACCTGACTTTGTTGTCACTTGATTTGCAAGTATTGCGGCAGAATTTGCAGCGGCAGGGGTTTTATTGTGTCGGTCGGAGTGCCTGATAGATTTAGAAGAGAATGGGCTTCATTCAGGGGCTGATGATTAATTCGGAGACTGCTGAGCTGTGGCTTCACAATCGCTGATACTGTATGTAAATACGACGCGGGAAAGAGCTTTACATTATCAAGGTTTTAGGGGCCACCAGATAACTCGCCCTTCAGTAGCCAGTGCTGGAATTCACTGAAAATAATTGCAGTTAGGACTCGGGATAGAAAAACCTAAATGTCATTTAAACCACAAAATACATCTTACGTGGGCGCAATGGTCATATTTGTATGAACTGTATACTGCATAAGGGTTGAGAAAAGAGGGGACCTGTCCCCTCTCCTGATATGTCTGATTTAGTAACTACCATGTAATAGTAATTCTGGAGCATCTTTCATATAACTAAGTCGTGCCATTCCTTTGTTATCCCTACTAAAAGTAACAAATGAATTGCAAGCAATGAAGGTCCAGCTGGGCGTGTGTCCCTGCACAGTCTGACATTCTTCTATCGGTGCTGTCAGTGTCAAACTCTGCAGGGACACATCCCTAATTGGTAACAGCCAGATCTTTACTGCAGACTGCTGGCAATTCATTCAACGTTTAGTAGGAATAACAGAGCACTGGCACAACAGAGTCCTGAGATGCTCCAGAATTGTTTTAACACACTTAGAAAGGACCTTTGATGATAAACTCATCACAAAATGTCCTCCTGCTGAGACACAAAAATCTGTAGGGGACTGGACAGGAAGCATCCAGTTTCCCCACAGCGCCACCATAGAGGAAATTTAGTATTGCACAGTGTCCACTGAAAGCAAAGGTGTTCTGTGTAATGTTGGACAGGACAGGTCCTCCAGAGCAGGAGACGTTCTTGTAACTCCTCTCTACTCTGGTCAACAGGGTAAGGATCCTGAACAGAGAGATGCCCCTCTACAAACTCAGAATTTCCTATCAGGCTGTATAAAATGGGGCGTCTAAAAAGGACAACCAAGTACTGGACTACTCATAGTTTTTCATGGCAACACTTTAAGAAGACAAAGAGAGCCAGTGCTTCATAAAATTATTCTATTTTCCATTACAATGATACAGAAGTAGTTCATATACATCCTATGCGTCTCCAGCTTCGGATACTACATAGTGGAGCGAAGGTGGTAAGCGTCTGTTCACTTTAGATTTACAACACTCCCGGCTTGTGCTCTGACCTTCAAATTACAGGGTCAAGCACCTAATGGTTGGAGATGATCTAGACCAAGGGTCAGAAAAATCCAGCACTCCAGAAGTGGTGAAACTACAAATCCCAGTAGGTTCCCTTCACTTCTATAGGAATTCTGAGTGGAGCCAAGCACATGCTGAGAGTCGTAGTTACACCACAGCTGGAGTGCCGGAGGTGGGTGACCCCTGACCTAGGCTGTGATTCCTTGACCACTGACTGGGCGGTTCATACAGTACCAAAGCAGGAATAAACTCTATAACCGCTGATTATGGGCTCCAATGGGAACAGGGAACCGTGTGAGCGATAACTATGCACCGCGCTGTAGAACATGATGGTGCTATAAACACAATCACACAGCTTTAGGCTACTTTCACACCTGCGTTCAGGTGTCCGCTCATGAGCTCCGTTTGAAGGGGCTCACAAGCGGCCCTGAACGCAGCCGTCTGGCCCTAATGCATTCTCAGTGGAGGCGGATCCACTGAGAATGCATCCGCCTGCCAGCGCTCAGCCTCCGCTCCGCTCAGTGAGCGGACACCTGAACGCTGCAAGCAGCGTTCGGGTGTCCGCCTGGCCGTGCGGAGGCGAGCGGATCCGTCCAGACTTATAATGTAAGTCAATGGGGACGGATCCGCTTGAAGATGACACCATATGGCTCAATCTTCAAGCGGATCCGTCCCCCATTGACTTTCAATGTAAAGTCTGAACGGATCCGCTCAGGCTACTTTCACACTTAGAAATTTTTCTAAGTTATAATGCAGACGGATCCGTTCTGAACGGATGCAAACGTCTGCATTATAGGAGCGGATCCGTCTGATGAAACATCAGACGGACCCGCTCCGAACGCTAGTGTGAAAGTAGCCTTAGCCATTGGGTTCTTCAATATGGTTAATTATTGAGATGCACCTTTAATTGCATACACAATAAAAAAATGCTCTCAGTATAGGGGATCTCTGGATAGACAGAAAGCTTTGATTTGGCAGAATTTGTTTTCAAGCAGAAGATCTCTGCTGGAAACTTTGTGCTGCTGGCATCTTTCACGAGTGCTGGTGGATGAGAGAAGTCGCCTCGGTCTCCATCTGAGAAATCGGCGGCAGACTCTTACGGCATCTTCATTATTATGACGAATGGAATTGTATTTTCAGTCCTATGCAATCCCTGGCCACTTATGATGAAAGCCGGACATTTGTAAAGATACAAGTATCGGAGTGGATCAGTATTCGGTAGGACAATGTCCATCTTGCCTGATTCCGGGTATGTGTCTACCTTGTCTACCAAACTAATGAACACCAAATCTCTGCTCCCCGAGTCAACCAGAAACGGCTCAGAAATATCCATTCTCACTCAATCACATTGACATAAATCCCACTGCTTTTGCGGTCCAGTTTGCAGTGAACTATTCAAAAGTATGTGTACCCTAGTCTTGGATGAAGATGCTTCTGGTTTATCCAGATCGTTATGTGTCCTCCCAACATATGCATCAGAAAAGGTTGACACATCTATCCATGTATTGTCACCGTATAGAACAACCACGGGCATCTCTTCTTGGAAGTCGACTACAGAAATGTTAATCCTTTGCTTCCTGGAACATGCATATGCAGTGAGCCCCTGAGGAGGTGGTGCAGAGAATGGGAGTGGTGGTGGCCCCGATGAAGTGTTGTGTCATGGTGCATTGGTACAGTGGAAAAGTTGTTTGAAGAATCAGGACAGAAGTAAATGTATAAAAGTCTCTCTTAGTACAAGATAATACTTACGGCACACCCAGTAGTATTGAGTACAAACTGCAGTTTCTGGCATCAGATGAGCAGGTATGGTGGCTGGTTGGATGGCAAGTTAATGGCACTTGAGGATATAGGTGTCCACTGTCTGAAAAAGGTTTAGAGTTAGTCTGGCCTTTTTGCAAGCTAGGTGATGGGTGTCTGAGCCGCAGTCCCTCACCGGCAGCAGGGTCTGTAAAGCTGTGATTTTGCTGATCAGTCTGTTGTCTTGGCACATTGATAATTTCTCAAAGCTGTGTTATTGATGCTGATGATCTCTCTGAAGTGATGGTCTCACAGGAGAACTGGATACTGTCCCTAGGAGTAGGAGCTCTGACATGTGCGTCCTATCTCCTTCACTTACTCTCTAAAAGAGCTGAGGAATCCAGGTCCTCAAAACTAATTGTATCCCATTCACTAGTAGGTCAATGGGATTTAGCCCAGTTGGAGAAATAATGGGTTCATGCCCAAATTTTGGACCATTTTTTGTTTTTGGGAACAGAAAACACTTCCAGGGTCGGATTCACAAATAAGACAGATGCATTCTGCTTATATTATAGCTTCAAATCGCAGCCCAACTGTGGTCCCAATGGTTGACCTGTGGCTTCATGGATCCTTCTAAATCATCAGACTATAAACATTCTTTCATTCTCAGGTCTAAAATTGATTTCATGATATATCTTTCTAGGGGTCGGAGCTCTCTTTTTACGATACAGCTAAATGTTTTTTTTCCAAAACAGAGAGGAAATAGACAAAAATTAGGCAAATGCTGCTCCCCCCTTCAACAGCAGATGGCCATAGGAATATATAGAGAAACAGGCTTCCTGTCCATATATAAGATGCTGTATTATGTAAGAAGTTAGAGTGTCGGTCACATGACACAGCTGAGGATCAGAATGGAGGTTATAACTCACAAATAGAGTCACTGGTTAGAAAATTACCTTCACTACAGTTTATCATGTAAATGTCTAAATGGTCAGAGAATAAAAATTCTTGCGAGAGTTTTAGTAAGACTGGCATATGAAATGCCAAGCTTTAAGCACAAGTGCCCCACAGGCTCCTTTTATAGCTTTTACCTTACAACCTTGAACTTTCAAGGTGCCCTTTAAGCTGTCGCTGCCAAGATCTTTACATCCCCTACATTATAGGAAAACCTTCCACGGCACGCTCGTTGCATTTTGCAAAGACTTGGCTTGAACATCAGAGGCGGCCTCCACTTTATGCGTCACATAAAACCTCCATTTGTCGATGGCGAGGATGATTTATCCCCATTTTATGCTGCCGTGATAGAAAGCTGTTGCGAAGTTCATCTTCGGCGGAGTTAACACGTACATAAACTTTATGAGTTTACTTAACTGTACATTAAAAAACATTTTGAACAGCAGCTCATTAACTTGCAATCAGACGAGAAACTAGTAAAGGGGAAACAAAATATGGCAGAAGTGCATAAACCGGTCGGCAATAAAGCGGACATTTTTATTTATAGAGGATTATAACCAGACGTGCAAGATTCAGGACCCAGAATTGTACGAACCGGCCGTCACTGCCCTCTACATAAGGCTTGGGGGGGGGGGGGGGGGGGTCAAGGACACTCGGATTTGGCAACTGGAACATGGCCGACGTCCAGGAGTCAATCATTGAGTGATGGCCGCAGTGTATTATTCATTTGAGGACACTGCCCATGAGCTATCATGTTATAATCAGCGTGTATGGCTAAGGCCGAGAGTGTGGATCAGCAGCGATACAAGCTTCTGGCTCCGGGGTAGGAAAAAAATATATAAGGACACTGTCAGGACCATGAGCCGAGAGGTACTGGAGGAAATAATAGAGCTCAGTGCAGGAACGCACAATGATGCACAAAACAAGAGGCGCAAGCCCATAGAGCCAGGTAAACACGGCATTAGCACCAATGGAGGGGTCAAAACGACATCAATACAAGGCTTTCATAGAAATCAATAGCATGTGAGAAAGGTGGAAACTACGAGCACACTCCAGCCTGCAGCACAAACAAATCTGTCAATTAACCTCTGTACGAATGGAGAAGATTAAAGGGGGTTGGCCACGTTGTATAGAAAGAGGAGCCGTCGCCTCTCCTGACACGTCTGGTTTAGTAACTACTTGCATTCCCCATGTAATAAGAAGTCTGGAGCATCTATTTTTAGGACTCTATAAATGTGCCATTCCTCTATTATTCCTGCTGGAAATTATGAATGAATTGCTACCAATTTGCAACGAAGGGCCAGCTGAGTGTTACCAGTTGGGTGTGTCCCCCTGCACAGTCTGACACTATCCAATAGCTGCCGCCAGACTCGCCACTGGTAACGCCCATCTGAAGCTTCATTGCAAACTGCTAGCAGGAATAAAAGAGGAATGGCACAATGCAGAGTCGTAAGAATATATGCTCAGGACATGGGGAATGCAAGTAGTTACAAAAACAGACATGTCAGGGGAGGTGACAAGGACTGTATAAATTTCCATATTGTTTGCCATACGAACCTGCTGAATGGCCTCTGGACTTACGCTACTTTCACACTTGCGGCAGGACGGATCCGACAGGCTGTTCACCATGTCGGATCCGTCCTGCGGCTATTTCGCCGTGCCCGCGGACCGCCGCTCCGTCCCCATTGACTACAATGGGGACGGGGGCGGAGCTCCGGCGCAGCACGGCGCTGCACGGAGAAAGGCCGCCGGACTAAAATTACTGCATGTCAGGCTTTTTAGTCCGGCGGCTTTTCCGTGCACCGCCGTGCTGCGCCGGAACTCCACCCCCGTCCCCATTGTAGTCAATGGGGACGGAGCGGCGGTCCGCGGGCACGGCGAAATAGCCGCAGGACGGATCCGACATGGTGAACAGCCTGTCGGATCCGTCCTGCCGCTAGTGTGAAACTAGCCTTAGCTAGCAGTAGCATGGATGCAATAATGGACACAACCTGTAGACAAGGGTGGTGCTATTTCTCAGGAAAAAGGAATTTTTTCTTATACATAAAGAAGAACATCAAGGATGCACGGTTCACCACATTTCTATTAAAATTCCTCTCCATCTAGATAATAAAAAAAATTACTCATCAAGGTTTTCTTAGTTTGAACTTTAGTTCACTTGTGAAAACAGAGGTTGGTGCTCCGCAGCATTCTGCTCGCCTGCTTCCATTCTGGTTTCCTTCACTGGTCTTCTGGTCTCTGACTGTAAGGCTAGGTCTACACGACGACGACGACGAGTGTCGCGTGACAATTTTTATAATGATATTCTATGATGTCGCACTGCGACATGATGCGACTCC
Source organism: Bufo gargarizans (assembly GCF_014858855.1). Taxonomy (NCBI): domain Eukaryota; kingdom Metazoa; phylum Chordata; class Amphibia; order Anura; family Bufonidae; genus Bufo; species Bufo gargarizans. The sequence continues at coordinate 170,589,494 of NC_058087.1, read as the reverse complement.
GACATGACAGTCGCAAAAAATCAATTTGAGATGGATTTTTTTGCGACTGTCGCGCCGCAGTCGCAGCATTTCGCATTGCGACACCATAGACTATCAATGTAAAAATAGTCGCGCAACATCGGTACGACAAATGTTGCAGTGTAGTTGTGCCCTGATTGTCGCGCGACACATGTCATCGTGTAGACCTAGCCTAAACGTCTGGGTGGATGGGGTCACGTGCCCTACTGCAACCAATGACTGGACTCAGCAGTGACATGTCCCGAGCAGTAGTGATGTGTCACATAGGTCACCCCTGAAGCCGATGACTGGCCCTTAGCAATGACAGGTCCTCAGCAGCGGTGATCTGTCACATAGGTCATTGCTGAAGCCGATGACTGGCCTCAGCAGTGACATGTTCCAAGCAGCAGTGATGTGCTACACAGATCATCCCTGAAGCTGATGACTGGCCTCAGCAGTGACATGTTCCAAGCAGCAGTGATGTGCTACACAGATCATCCCTGAAGCTGATGACTGGCCTCAGCAGTGACATGTCCCGAGCAGCAGTGATGTGCTACACTGATCATCACTGAAGCCGATGACTGGCCTCAGCAGTGACATGTCCCGAGCAGCAGTGCTGTGCTACACAGATCATCCCTGAAGCTGATGACTGGCCTCAGCAGTGACATGTCCCGAGCAGCAGTGCTGTGCTACACAGATCATCCCTGAAGCGGATGACTGGCCTCAGCAGTGACATGTCCCGAGCAGCAGTGATGTGCTACACTGATCATCACTGAAGCCGATGACTGGCCTCAGCAGTGACATGTCCCGAGCAGCAGTGATGTGCTACACTGATCATCACTGAAGCCGATGACTGGCCTCAGCAGTGACATGTTCCAAGCAGCAGTGATGTGCTATACTGATCATCACTGAAGCCGATGACTGGCCTCAGCAGTGACATGTCCCGAGCAGCAGTGATGTGCTACACTGATCATCACTGAAGCCGATGACTGGCCTCAGCAGTGACATGTCCCGAGCAGCAGTGATGTGCTACACTGATCATCACTGAAGCCGATGACTGGCCTCAGCAGTGACATGTCCCGAGCAGCAGTGATGTGCTACACTGATCATCACTGAAGCCGATGACTGGCCTCAGCAGTGACATGTTCCAAGCAGCAGTGATGTGCTACACTGATCATCACTGAAGCCGATGACTGGCCTCAGCAGTGACATGTCCCGAGCAGCAGTGATGTGCTACACTGATCATCACTGAAGCCGATGACTGGCCTCAGCAGTGACATGTTCCAAGCAGCAGTGATGTGCTATACTGATCATCACTGAAGCCGATGACTGGCCTCAGCAGTGACATGTTCCAAGCAGCAGTGCTGTGCTACACAGATCATCCCTGAAGCTGATGACTGGCCTCAGCAGTGACATGTCCCGAGCAGCAGTGATGTGCTACACTGATCATCACTGAAGCCGATGACTGGCCTCAGCAGTGACATGTCCCGAGCAGCAGTGATGTGCTACACTGATCATCACTGAAGCCGATGACTGGCCTCAGCAGTGACATGTTCCAAGCAGCAGTGATGTGCTACACTGATCATCACTGAAGCCGATGACTGGCCTCAGCAGTGACATGTTCCAAGCAGCAGTGATGTGCTACACTGATCATCCCTGAAGCCGATGACTGGCCTCAGCAGTGACATGTCCCGAGCAGCAGTGATGAGCCACATAGATAATCCCAGCTTTCACAGCTATTTGCTGCCATGGGAAGACAGGAACATGAAGCAGAGCACAGGGGGGACTTGGGCACCATCAGATCAGCAGTGGCGAGGAATCGGCGAGGTCAGTTTAATCTGTTGTTTTTTTTTTATGTACTTCTATAACGCTACTATATTCCGCAGCGCTTTACAGACATTAGCATCCAACTGTCCCCATTGGGGCTCACAATCTAAGGTCCCTATCCGTATGTCTTTGGAGTGTGGGAGGAAACTGGAGAACCCGGAGGAAACCCACGCAAACACGGGAGGAGAACATACAGACTTATTATTACAGGTCTATTTTTAAATTCTATGGCCATGAGAAGACTTTTCTTGGTATGGAATAACGCATTGTCGCTAACTTTTTACACATCTTTTGATATGTTAAAGACACATCTCAAAAGCTTTGATCGGGGGAGGGGGGCACAGAGAGCCCCATGGTTCTCGAGAATAAGGAGAGAGAAGCACGCACTCTCCTCGCTGGTGAGGACGGAATCGAGATGAGCCAATAGACTCCCATGGAGCATGTCTCATGCGGTGAAATGAAAGAGTGTGATGCGTGCGCACTTCTCTCCCCTCATTCTAGAGAACAGTAGGGGTCTCAGCGCTCCCCCCCACCCCCGATCACAATTTTTCATGTGTCAAAGTTAATATAAAAAAAATATATATATATTTTTTCCCTGTGCAATTACATATAGCTAAAGGGTGCTTTCACACGTGCCAAACAGCGCAGCGCGGCCAGTCGCCACGCTTTTTTACTGCAAATTGCAGTGATGCAGTTTTTGCCGGCATGTCTTCTACAGGGTGCAAAAAGTTCTTCCGCCCATGATGACCCGGATAACGAGAAACTGTCTAATCGTGCTGATCATTTATCAGATGCCTCATTTCCTTACTAACACCCATATAGTTGCTGCCAGGTAATTAGTCTGAGCCCTCAGGCCAAGCCCTGGCGCCCCCTAGTGGGCGACGTCCCCTCCTAACACCTCACCGGAGGACGTATTAATCTTGCTTTTACAAAAGCCTCCTGGCGTTCTTCCCATGCCAGACGCTACCCTACAGCTAAACAATGACATAAATATCGCCTGCAGTGTAACCTCAGTCATCCGCCATGTAATGCACGCGCCGGAGGGGCTCGTTACTGCGCTCCTGATTACGCCAGACATCTCCTGCGTACATTTAATTGAATCTTTCGGAGATCTTTTCCGTTCACCATCCATATGCCTCCAATTCCGTTTCTCCCCTAAAGCCTCTGCATTGAGTCGCTCCTAATAAGACGTCTCGCTGTAGTGCGGGAGGAAAGAGACGCGCGGATCACAGTGCATTTAGCAACCTGGATTAATCCTCTCGATTTAAAAGTTCAGCTGAAAGGACTCTCCTCGCTCCTCCGCGACGTTCCAGTGCCTGATTAGGACAGCGAACCACGAAATAAATGGCAGATTTTATATTGACGGCAGCCGATGTGGCGTCTTTTGGCTCCAGGGCAAAGATGTCCTCAAGTCCACCTCATCTTTTGTGTGCTATGAGCTGTTCCTACTTATTATAGTCATAGGTGTCCTATAATTACCCTATTTAATAACACTGGTGATATTCCTCTATCATTCCTCCTGGAAATGTCTTTCCTCCTGGAAATTCACAGCTGGGCATTACCATTCATCTTGGGTGTGTGCCTACACCGAGGGGCACAGATATTACTGACTGGTAGGGACATGAAAGGGGCTGAGCTGCAATACCAAGCACAGCCACTATAAAATGCACGGCGCTGTGCTCGGTAAGCTGCCACAAGCACTGCGGCGCGGGTAGGGCATCAATACGTAAATCCCAGATGTGGACAATACACTCCGCAGTGTTGGTTTTGTGGCCTGTGCAAGTGACTAGAGATGAGCAGCTATTGCGCGCCCCCCCCCCCGATACCCATCAGATTCTGCGTTCATAGCTGATTGCGGCATCTAATAGTAATAATAAAGTGTAAAATAAATAAAAAAGATAAAACAAAATCATACCTTATCCATTTGTTCGTGATGGGCCGGCCGCCATCTTGATTGAAGATCAAGCACAAAACCTTGTGCTGTCCGTGATGATGTTATACGTCACTGCGCACCGGATTTTGTTTGAGATCTTCAATCAAGATGGCGGCGGCCTGCCCGTCACAAGCAAATGGATGAGGCAAGTATGATTTTTTTTTTTTTTACACTATTTCAGGGGAAATCGATTTGCTACCACAAAGCACACGGAAATTCGGCTTCGAGGCTAATCAAATTTGCCCCTGAAATTTGGATGGAAGTCCACTTCGTTGGACTTTGATTCTCTCAACACTAGAATGGACGTCTCCTCCATAGTGCAGGACAGAAACCTGGTAAAAGGATGAGCCGGATTTTCAGAAGAGGAGCATCAGGCCACCGGGTTCCTGGGAGGACCATTCCTGCAACTTCAGAACGGTTAAGTATATTACAATCCTCCTTCTACAGGTGTGTTGTGTAAGCTGGGTTCGCATGGCTCGTTGGGTGCCCTTTAATAAATTAAGTTCAAGGAAAGTAGACATATGTAGAAATATGCTTCATGTTCTGATAGGTCACCTGCTTTTAGTGGAGTTAGGCTTCAGAAGATCCTCTGGACATACAGTGGTATATACGCTGCAGCACGTGAGGACGACTGACGTGACCGCTCGGTAATGACAGGACATGTGCTCTCACAGTCTGATGTCCCTCATAGATCCTCTACTGCCAGAGTATGTAAGATGCTGCAAAGCTTTGAGGACTGGGGTACTGAGCAGGAGAGACAGAACAGCTTGAGATGACTCATGTACGCAGTCTATAGGATATGCTCCTTTAGATTCCTGCTGCTGCTCTGTGATCTATACAGAGAAAACATCCCTGGGCCATGTTACGTGTGGCAGACAGCGCGCGTCTATTTACATCAAACCCCAGCCAGATATGTACTGGAGTCTGACGATTCATTGGCTGGATGAAAAAGAGTTAAACCTGGAACATCTACCTTGCGGCTAACAGGCCATGATGTATATACCTCCTAAACTATACTGCTCCGATAATACAGCAGACTGTGATCTGACGAGAGGATGCAGTGGATTCTCCTGGGCAATTTTACAAGAATTGCTGGAGAGCAAAATAGATAAGGTCCCAGGGCTTCCACCATTTATTTGGACAACCTCTAACGTACTTGAGGACCTGGTGGCAAATCATCTGATCGCACATTTCTCCTGCAGTGGACAACTGTAGTATTACATGGTGCCCTTTACAATACATGGTATAGACGCAATAGTTCTTCAGGGAAGAAGGCTCTCCTTGCAATGGTTCTCCACTAATAGAAGGGGGGTGTCACGAGAATGGACATCATGGAGGAGATGGGTTTCCCATATTTTCCATGCTTGAGACATCTATTACCACAGAGAAGGGAACAAAACCATGTATTACATATTGATTTTAATGGGGACCATGTAATACTACACTTCTTCTGTGCCAATCATCATGGGCCAAACTCCCACTTGCCGATGCAGAACTTTAATTTTTAATGCTTGGTTGGTGCTGAGCAGCCTCAGAGGTGCTCAGGGTGAAGGCCTTCCTCCTTTGTGCAGAGCTCTCCTGAGTCACTCTTCCTGCTCTTACAGATCTTTGTAGCCTGGATCCTAACCGATCCTGAGAATGAAAAGGCCGAAGCACTTAGTGCTGTGTCCCATTCACTGTTATTTCTTGTAGCAGTGCTGTCCGAGCAACCCACTGTTCAGGCATGCCCCCTTCAAGTAAATCGGGCTGGCTGCAGTTGACCAAGGGCATCAATGTGCACGGGAAAAACTTATAAGGAAAAAGCCCCTTTATGCTCAGGATCGATGGGGGTCCCTAAGATCTGTAAAGCTGGTTTGAATTTTTTTTTTATTATAAGAAGAGTACCCCAATGAAAAGCCAATCACAGGGACAGCCTCTATTGAAGATCCTAACATTCAGCTGTAAACTTAAGAGGGAACCTGGCAGCAAGGATTGATTCTGCAGCAGCGCCTCTACAGGAAATATTAAGAATTACACAGGTTCCTTTGAAATCAATGGGTTGTCCATATAGTGTAATGAGGTGCAGGGTCCTTCAGAAGCCGCTCTAACAAAGGCATTTTCCAAGATTTATATGTTGATGACCTATCCGGATAGGTCATCGGCTGCAGCTTTTTTCTGCAGCCTATGGCACTGGGACTAGCGTTTTGTATCGAGCCAAGAGCACACCTCCGTTCAATGGCTAGTGGTCGTGCAGAGTTCCTGCAGCTCAGCTCCCATTCAAGTGACTGGTAACCCGGGACGGACACCACCCTTTGCTTCCGGCTGCGTTCAACGTGCTAGCGTGCTAGTTCCGATGCCGGAGGCTGTAGTGAAAAGCTGATCGGCGAGTGGGCCGAACCTCCACCGGTCAGATATCGGTGACTTATCCTGAGGATAGGTCAGCAATATGTGGAGACCCCTTTAACGCATTACTGACCAGTAAGGTATTGGGGAATGGGTTTTCTAAACCAGACTGTCCCTTTTTCGCACAAGAGGACAACTTACAGACTTCTGCTGCCTCTTCTTTTTATTTTGGAGGGAGAAATCCCTTAAACTAACGTGCGTTCTCGCATAATAGAGAGAGGAGAAGCAGCAGTCACGCCAGATCCAAAAACCTATAAATGATTCCTAGCTTCCATTAATATTATACGGCTATTACGCTCACCTCTGCTGTGACCATGAACAGTGCGGTCTGCAGGGCTTATTTCCTCCGCGTTTTAATAGGTTATTATTAAACAAATGAGACCGCCGCAACTAGTGGCAAGACGCCAAGATGTTATCATGCCTCCAGCGGTTCTGCTCAAATAGATTTAAAGCCCAGTGTAACCTTGATTTTTGCCTTTTTTTTTTTTTAATGGAGTCACACTTAACGATCTCTAGCGTGTGGAGTAATAATTCCATTATTATTGTATCTAAGAAGATATTCGAAGAGAAACAGCGTTATGTGCCGGCAAGATGAACCGCCCCGGAGAGTAATATATTAATAGCTGTGTTTTAATACAAAAATCCTTCTAAAATCGGACCCTTTAATGTCATTTTAAGCCGTTTGAACTCGGTGGATTATGAAAGAGGTGTTCAGGCTTTCATATCGGAGGTGCCAGCTGTTTGTCACAAAGCTGAGTGATCGCCTCTTATTCGTCACCTGCAGCTTCTCTAATGTGAAGCACTGGTGTCCGTTAAACACGTCGGTGCCGGCAGAGCGAGAGGGCAAACACGGGCGCCGTTGTAACCGGGCCTGATTAAACCCTGGTAATGATAGGTTCATGCTGCACAAGTGAGATGACTCCCGGTTACGCGGATATCGCGGCTCTCATTTACCGTAATCTCTAATCTTGCAACTGGGCATAATCGAGTGGCAGCGAATTGACTTTATTTCAAGGTGGCCCGGTGGAAATGGCTTTCATTATATGGTCTGTGGAAGCTTGTGATATGTAGAACATTAGGGAGCATCTGTCACCATCTACCTGAGTAATAAGCAAATAAACCGCTAGCATCATCACGGTCTACCGATTCAAACGCTGCTGTCCCCTTGTGGATCAGTGTCTCCGTTGCTGAGAAATAAAGCCTTTTGCAATATGTAAATTAGCTGTTTGGTGCAATGAGGGTATTACCGTTGCACCTCGTCGTACCAAACGTTTTGCTGAGAAATTAGGCCTTTTGCAATATTTAAATTAGCCGTTTGGTACAATGAGGGCATCACTGTTGCATCTCATCGTACCAACCGTTCCCTAACGCGCTTAGTATAGTACATACTGTTTCTTTATGTTGTAAATCAGCCACTCCCTGTCTCTCCTCCTCACTGCACGATCTGCCCTGCATCTCCCAGCGGCTGGTTGGTTACTTGCCATGCTGGAAATATAAAGGAGTTATTCACCGTCACCCTAGCCATGCCGAACAGTGTCAATATAGCAGGAGGGAAGAGCAAATATCTATGCACAGTACAGATGTTCATTTCTAGAAATATATAGCACCCAGCAGGGGGGAAAAAAGAACTAACCCCAGCCGTCTTCACTGCACTGCTAAAGCACATTTTGGCCCCCTGCACACGGCCGTGTTTCACAGCCGTGTGCGGGCCGTGGAACCGCGGCCTGGATCCCTCCTGAGAGCAGGAGCGCCCGGCGTCATTGGTTGCTATGACGCCGTGCGCTCCCTGCTGCCGGCACAGTACAGTAATACACTGGTATAGATCATACCAGTGTATTACTGTATTGCGGCGGCAGCAGGGAGCGCACGGCGTCATAGCAACCAATGACGCCGTGCGCTCCTGCTCTCAGGAGGGATCCAGGCCGCGGTTCCACGGCCCGCACACGGCTGTGAAACACGGCCGTGTGCAGGGGGCCTTTCTCATACAAATGTATAAGTTCTCTAAATGGATTAGAAAAATGTTCCCCATAAATTAGATGAAAAACAACAACAACAAATAATGGCAGGTACACTTTAATCGTCTCAACTGCGGGAGCGAATCCTTAAAAGGCATCTGTCAGCAGATTTGTCCCTATGAAAATGGCTGACCTGTTACATGTGCGCTTGGCAGCTGAAGGCATCTGTGTTGGTCCCATGTTCATATGTGTCCGCATTGCTGAGAAAAATGATGTTTTATTATATGCAAATGAGCCTCTCGGAGCAACGGGGGCGTTACTGTTACACCTACAGGCTCTGCTCTCTCTGCAACTGCCGAACCCCCTCCTCTTTGATTGACAGGACCAGGCAGTGAAAACATCATCAGGTCTGGCAATCAAAGTGGAGAGGGTGCAGCAGGTGCAGAGAGAGCAGAATCTCTAGGTGTAATAGTAACGCTACCGTTGCTCCTAGCGGCTCATTTGCATATATTAAAACCTAATTTTTCTCAGCAATGTGGCACATATGAAGATGGGACCAACACAGATGCCTTCAACAGGTCAGCCAGTGTCATGGGCATGAATCGTCTGACAGATGCCCTTTAACATATTGATATATAGGGAATAGTCTTTAAGGAAAGACCCAAAATTTGATATATTGTACGTGGGGGCTTAGCTACAGGGGGTGCAGATCAGTTGCATCTGGGCCCTTGTATCTGAGGAGGCCACAAGATCCCAATGCTACATACGAAAAAAAAAAGGTATAATCAGTGGTACATAGAGGGTTGTATAGAACTTGCTCTGGACCCCACGTGCTCCATGCTACGCCTCTGAAAGTGCCTCTCAGATAATCCTGAGAATTTGGAAAGTTTTTGTGATTAGAGTAAGATGTAAACTTGAAAACCCGACAAGATAACGTTTTAGGAAAATATTTCTTCATCCAGGCAGCGCATTAGAGGAAAGATGAGGCTCTCCACAAAGTGAAGATGTAACAGACTATTAGATATTGTGCCTGGAGCAGAAGAATCCCTCCTTAAGTCCATTAGAGAAAAGCTTCAGACAAGTTCTCCAAGTAAACACTCGGAACAACAGTGACTCATCGTAGAGTGCAGACAACTGCTGGAGACGCGAAGCGTTGTCTCGGTCAAGGAGGAGACAGACATTCACGTCCTTGTTCAGAATTTACAGTTCACGATGCAAATTAATAATTTACAAAAATCCATAAAAAAATTACAAAATAAGCCCCTCATCGACACTTTCTTCTGTAAGGGTGCCAAAAATTGTACTCGGCGGTTACCACAGGTAGGTCATCACAATCAACATCACAGTACCTGGGTTTGACCTCCATAGCTCCAGCTTCCGAAACGATTATATAGTTGTAGGGCTAGATCAGGGATCAGCAGCATCCAGCTGTTTTGAAACTACAACTCCCAGAATGTTCTATTCACTTCTATGAAGTGCAGCCGAGCTGGTGAGTATGCTGGGAATTGTAGTTTCACAGAAGCTTGAGTGCAGGACCGCTGGCCCCTGGGCTAGATTATAAGGTGGACAAAGGGCCAATTGGCTCAGGGTCTTCACTCCCATCCCCACTGTGGTCTAAACATATCATGGTGCCCACTTGCATTTTATTAAAGCTTTATACAGCATGTTTATATACTTTATATACTCACTGAGTGACACTATTCTGTAATCACTATATGACAGTATACTATATGGTGGTATTATTTAGGTACAATACGACCGCATGGCAAGAATCATTCATGGTGGCAATTTTTATTCTATTTTGGTATAATTTAAGTATTATATAGCATTTTTATATGTCCACCCTATGACAATATTCTGTAAACACTATATAACAGTACATTATAGGGTAGTATTATTTAAGCACTATATGAAAGCTTGGCAAAAACATATCATGGTGCCCACTTGTATTATATTATAGCTTATTTCAGTATTATATACCATTTAACTGTCCAACATATGAAACTAATATGTTAACACTATTTGACAGTATTATGCTGGACCTGCATGATAGGACACTGTATGGTAGTATTACACAATTTTTCCATCCAAAAGATATTATTGGGCCCACACAGATTTGCTCAAGGGGCGGACTTAGACCCTACACGGTAATTTCCCAGTGAGCCGATGCCCAGGCCGCCACCCAAGGCCTCCTCACGACTGCTGGCCAGACACATAACAATCTGATGCTCTCAGGATTAATTAATGCTAGGAGCCTCAGATACTTCAGCATCGGGCCAGCAGTCATCGGTTCCATCCTGAATTCAACTGTATAACCATCCTCAGTATGGTGGCTAGGATTGTATTTTATGCTGCACTGTGGTATTTGGTTCTGCTGGGGCGGTATTTTGTGCCGCACTACAGTATGGCTGGCCCCGCCTACTTCTGTTGTCCCTGCCTACTTGTGTTGACCCGCCTTGTGTCAAATTGGACTCGCCTACTTGGCGCCACTTAGTTTTTTTTTTCCCCCAAGGCCACTTTACGTTCCCAGTCCGCCCCTGGTCCTGACCGTCACGTAGCTGTCCAAGAGACAGACAGCGACAGACTAGCAGCAAAAATAATAATTCAAGGCCTTTCTGCATGGTGAGAACATAAAGGGGTATTCCGGTAACCTCAAATTATCCATTGTCTACACACTAGGGGATAACTATTAGGTCGGTGGGGGTCCATGCACCCTGCCACTCCATTTAGCTCTATGGGAGTAACAGAGATAGCCGAGCACAGGCTTTCACCTATTTGCGGAGGTCTCATAGAGATGGAGTGGCAGTACGCATGCTTGTTCCATTTATTTCAGGTGTCACCATGGGGTTACTGGGACTCCGTCCCAGGGGTCAGCTCCCCACCAATCTATCCACTATCCTTGATGTAGCCAGGATATCCCTTAAGGATTCAGGGGCAATGTTCATTTTTGACCAAGACTCAACGAGCTGTAATTAATGCCATGGTGCCCGGAGATCATTCCGATTACAGTGCACTAGTCAGCAGCACAAGGCGCTTTCTGCCACATCATAACCTTTGCTTGTGTGCGGCTGTACACTGTACGTGACTATGATGAATGGCGGCGTGCTGACAGTACATAAGCTTAGAGGGTATGACGAAAATTCAGCCTCCCTTTTTTTTCATCCTTTACTGTACACTCAGCAAGTCTGTGCTCTAATCCCCCGGCTGACGTCACGCAGACCGCGATAGATGGGGAGTCTTCAGATGCAAGAGAAATAAGTTCTGGCTCATTAACTATATATGCACACACATACATGGCCAGGTCCGCGTTTATTAAAAATGCAAATGTGATACGTGCCTGGCACCCCAATGGAGTTATAGTCATTTCATTCCTTCCCATCATTTCAGTGCTCGCTCAGTCTAGACAACCACCTAATTTCCCCAATAAACCTGGGGGAACGTGTGTGCATGGCTGTGTCTTACACCAAGGTTTACTGATGATGACTGACCAGAAAAGTGCAAGCTTCAGATTTCTGCTGCATATACTGGCCCTGATTTTGCATTGGTACCAGCAGAGGACTACAGTCAATTGTCACTGGTTTGGGCAAGCTCCACTGCATTGAGAGAAAGTGCTCAGGACTCTGCATTCTGGGGTTCATATTAGGCTAGATATGAAAGTCGGCGACAAGAAAAAGTGCTCAGGATTATGGATTCTGGGGTTTATACAGTATTAGGCTAGATATGAAGGTCGGCAACCAGAGAAAGTACTCAGGATTGTACACTCTGGCGTAATATTAAGCTAGAGCTGAGGTTCGGCAACCAGAAAAAGTCAACAGAACTGTGCATTCTGGGGTTCATATTAGGCTATATATCAGGGTGCACGATCACAGAAAGTGCTCAGGATTGTGCACTATGGCGGTCAAATTAAGCTAGAGATGAAGGTTGGCGACCAGAAAAAGTACTCTGAACTGTACTTTCTGGGGCTCATATTAGGCTAGATCTGAGGGTCGAACACCAGAAAAAGTGCTCAGGAATGTACCATCTGGGGCCATATTAGGCTGGAGCTGAGGGACATCTACCAGGCGTCAACCACTGAACGAGGAGGAGGACATATCTTAAAAGGGGTTGTCTCATGAAAAACATTCTAAATTTTTCAAACCAGCGCCTGGATCTGAATACTATTATAATTGCAAAAAAGTGCTCATGATAGTGCATTCTGGGGGTCAAATAAGGCTAGAGCTGAAGGTCAAAGACCAGAGAAAGTGCTCAGGATTGTGCACTATGGCGGTCAAATTAAGCTAGAGATGAAGGTTGGCGACCAGAAAAAGTACTCTGAACTGTGCATTCTGGGGAGATATTAGGCTAGAGCTGAGTGTTGGAGACCAGAGAAAGTGCTCAGGAATGTACCGTCTGGGGCCATATTAGGCTGGAGCTGAGGGACATCTACCAGGCGTCAACCACTGAACGAGAAGGAGGAAACATCTTAAAAGGGGTTGTCTCATGAAAAACATTCTACATTTTTCAAACCAGCGCCTGGATCTGAATACTTTTATAATTGCAAAAAAATAAAAAATAGTATAGCCACTGAGCCATTCAAAAAATGTATCTGTATAGAGTTACCTGCCGTTTATTCGTTTCTTTATTTCCATGTCCACCTCAGAGACCTTCAGCAGTCACCAGCCATATCTACTGTTAGAATCTGTGGCAGTTACAGGAAAAGAGCAGCATCCAGAAAGGGCACACTCCCAGAGAAAGGAGACACGCCCTGAGCAGCCAGCCTAAAATAAATCTAGTAGAACAATTGGAGCAATGAATGTGGAGATCTTTCGAACCATTTGAGGTACAGGACTGGTTCTAGCTTTCTTAGAAATGTATTGTGATGTACTATATGATGTCTGATTTTTATTTTCTACATCAATCATGGGAGACCCCCTTTTAACAGTAGGCAACTAGACGACAAGTAGAGAATAGAGGGAGAAAGGTTGAGGGGGGAGCAAGTCCTGTTGGGCTGTTGTCAGCCTCTCAAGCCTGGCCAAGCTGATAACAGGTGTTGAGAGACGCCCAGTAAGAATCTGAATTTACAAAACGTGTGCATTCACTGTTGCCTTAGGTGTGCAGCAGCGTCATCCCTTGCATCCATTTAATACACCATTGCAGCAAACATTAACTTGACTTTTAATGGCTTTTGTTCAGTTAAGGATCAAAATGGTTTTCAACAACTGTGGCTTTCAGGTGTGAAAGGGATTGTCCCACAGATAATATTCTACAGATTTCAAATCAGCCCCTGGATCTGAATACTTTTGTAACTGCATGTACAGTATTTTTCAGACTATAAGACACCCCAAAATGGGGGAAAACTGGCAGTGCATCTTATAGTCTGAATGCTAAAGACCACTTCCATTGTGGAGGCGGTCATTAGCATGCAGGAGGCATGGGAAGGTGAGGGCAGCGCTGCGCTGGATATACTCAACTTCCCTGGTCTTCTTCCATGTCCCGCTGTGGTGTTCTAACTGCGCACAGTGGCAGGACGTAGTGCACGTAGGCGCACACTATGACCTGGCTGTGCAATGTCAGGTCACAGTACACAGCGGGACCTGGAAGAAGCAATGGGGCGCCGCGGTGAGTCCTGGATATGCAGCTCCGTCCAGAGCAAGAGAGTTAAGTTTCTTTTTTAAACGTCTGATCTGTGGTCTGATGGGGCGGTAGGGGGGTGCAATCTGAAGCTGAGTGGGGCTGGAAGAGTCAGAGGTTAATTTGGTCTGATCTGAGGCTAATGGAGGCTGGGGTTGATCTGAGGCTGATGGAGCTTTGAGGTCTGATTTGGGAGTCTGATCTGATGTCTGATGAACAATGGGGGTCTGATTTAGAGGACTGCTCTGAGGTCTGATGGAAAATATATTTTGTATTATTCTCCTCCTCCAAATCCTAGGTGCGTCTTATAGACCGAAAAATACGGTAATTAAACATGTATTATAGCTACTGAGTGTCACGGCTGTAAGTGAGCAACACACAGTAAATAGCAACTGACCGGACCCAAACTAGGGAGGATAAAGGGTGACCCCTGTCAGACCCTAAAAGCTCTCCCTAAGCTGCTATGCACATGTCCAGATCCATATGGTGGATCGAGACATGCCCGCGTACCTCAGGCTGATGACCACTGAAACCCCTACAATAGTGGAAGGGGCACGGCCACCGGTGCCCTGCTCAGTATATGGACGGAACCGGGGTCGCCTCGGATCCAGTCAGCAAAGAAACAGAAACACACAATGTCTGAACACTTATCTGAAGGAGCTGCAGCTGCAGTGACAACAGATCCAAAGTCAGCAGACAATATCCGGAGTACTTGCTTCAGCAGAACACAGATCCAGTGAAAAGATATCACACAGGTGAAGATACTCAAGCGAGAGATACAGCTCAAATGAAAAGTATAATCCGCACCTCTACAAAGGAGGAGGGGTGATTTAAAGGCAGCGAAATCAAACGCAGGAGAGACAGCTGGGAGGAAGGAAACCGAAAGTAAAGACCTCATCACAGGGGCGGAGAAACAGGGCAGAGGGAACTCCTCCAAGCTCTAGTAGTGACATCATCACAGGGGTGGAGAAACAAAGCTGTGAGAACGTCTCAAAGCTCTGGTAGTGACAGTACCCCCCCCCCTCTACGGGTGGACTCCGGACACCCAGGACCCACCTTCTCAGGATGAGCCCTATGAAATGCCCTGATGAGGCGAGTGGCTTTAATGTCCGACACCGGAACCCACATCCTCTCCTCAGGACCATAACCCTTCCAATGAACGAGGTACTGAAGAGAACCGCGGACAATGCGAGAGTCCACAATTCTGGAAACCTCAAACTCCAGATTGCCATCAACCAAAATCGGAGGAGGAGGCAAAGAGGAGGGTACCGTGGGCTGGACATATGGTTTTAAAAGAGCCCTGTGAAATACATTATGTATCTTCCTAAACCCGTGGAAGATCAAGACGGAAGGCAACAGGATTGATGATATTTTGATTTTTTCCCCTGATGTTCAGACCCATCAGGATCATCTTTTTCAGGTTCTGCGGATTCTGCGAGAGAATAAATTGTACGCCAAGCTGGAGAAATGTGTTTTTATGGTATCGGAGATTCAATTTCTGGGTTTTCTCCTCTCTGCTTCTGGTTTTCGCATGGAGCCGGAGAAGGTCAGTGCTGTGCTGGAGTGGGAGCTTCCTGAGAATCAGAAGGCATTGATGCGCTTTCTGGGTTTTGCAAACTATTACAGAAAGTTCATTTTGAATTATTCCTCTGTTGTCAAACCCCTCACTGACATGACAAAAAAGGGGGCGGATTATAATGTCACAGCTGTAAGTGAGCAACACACAATGTCACGGCTGTAAGTGAGCAACACACAGTAAATAGCAACTGACCGGACCCAAACTAGGGAGGATAAAGGGTGACCCCTGTCAGACCCTAAAAGCTCTCCCTAAGCTGCTATGCACATGTCCAGATCCATATGGTGGATCGAGACATGCCCGCGTACCTCAGGCTGATGACCACTGAAACCCCTACAATAGTGGAAGGGGCACGGCCACCAGTGCCCTGCTCAGTATATGGACAGAACCGGGGTCGCCTCGGATCCAGTCAGCAAAGAAACAGAAACACACAATGTCTGAACACTTATCTGAAGGAGCTGCAGCTGCAGTGAAAACAGATCCAAAGTCAGCAGACAATATCCGGAGTACTTGCTTCAGCAGAACACAGATCCAGTGAAAAGATATCACACAGGTGAAGATACTCAAGCGAGAGATACAGCTCAAATGAAAAGTATAATCCGCACCTCTACAAAGGAGGAGGGGTGATTTAAAGGCAGCGAAATCAAACACAGGAGAGACAGCTGGGAGGAAGGAAACCAAAAGTAAAGACCTCATCACAGGGGTGGAGAAACAGAGCTGTGAGAACGTCTCAAAGCTCTGGTAGTGACACTGAGTTATTCAATGAAATCTATCTGTATAATGCCACCTGTTTGCTCTTTATCTAATTTCTCACATGCTCAGTTCTATCCTTCAACTGCCACTAGCTGCAGCAGAAAGGACACACCCCTCTGAGATAGGATACACCACAAAAGCTGCCAGCTTGAAATAAATCTAGCATAACTGGGCCAAAGGATGGGGAGATCTCTGGATCCATGGATGGTTCTAGCTTTGTTAAAAAGAGACTGTCATGTACGTTTATGTATGATTTTAATTTTTTTAGATTAAGGGTCCATTCACACGTCCGTTGTTTCTTTCCTGATCTGTTCAGTTTTTTGCGGAACAGATCTGGACCAGTTCTATACCCATTCATTATTAATGGGTCCTGAAAAAAATCGGACAGCTCAATGTCTGATTTTATTTCAGGACCCATTGAAAATGAATGGGTACAGAACTGGTCCAGCTCTGTTCCGCAAAAAACTGAACAGATCAGGAAAGAAACAACGGACGTGTGAATGGACCCTAATCATGGAAAAGCCCCTTTAAGTTAAAGACTGCTACATCCGTAGGCTCAATATGTTGACGCTTTAAAAAAACGTTTCATAGAGGTTGCATCGCCAAATTTCCAGCACAGACAAAGCACTTGATTAAATTCTGTCTGTCTGCAGCCGCCACTAGGGGGCGATGCTCTGATAACACAAAATGCGGTAAACGACCCCTAGTGGTAAATATAGGTATTAAAATGAATCGTTGCAGTATATTGAATATAAAAATGGCATGGTACAAGGTGGACATTCTCAAAGTTTCTATATCAGTGTCAGCTACTGGAATTTATATTCTTTGGCTGGTATAATGAAAGAAACCAAGGTTTATAAGGACGGCATAGGATTAGAAAGAAAAAAGGATTGCTTCCTCCCAACCCTAGAAAGAGCACCACCCTGATCTATAGGCTGCACATGGAACTGCAGCTTACCGTCAATCAACTGAGTCTGAGCTGCAATACCAAACACAGCCCTTAGACATGAGTGGCGCTCTTCCTTAATCTGGGACTAATATACGATAGCCCAGCTAAGAATTACTATGTGGCAGAACTTCTGCCAAATTCTTTATGATGAGTGAGGAAGCGGTCTAGCAGACGGGCGGTGGACCGCTGCACGACGAATCTATTATATTATAAAGCAATCAGCAGGTGCCGCTAAGTAAATGTTTACCAATTACATTTGTGATGCTTTTACGTCTCTATTACAGATGTTGCCGCAGCTGCTGACAGCGACATGATGGATTATTCTCCAGCAAATATAACACAGCATGAACATAGGCATCAATAATGAATTAAAGCTTAGCGGCGCCCTGAAAGGTGTCATCTGAGCAGAGCGTATAGCTGCGCCCTGGAAGGATATTTGCTTTCTGTAAGCACTCAGACGAAGTTATTACAGGGGATTTCCAGAGATCTGGACAAAGAATGGCGAAGATCTAGGAGCGCGATAAATCCAGGATTCATAAAGTTATGTCACAGGCTACTATATGTCCTTTCTATGGAAGTCGTCGCAGAAGATGCTTTATGGACTGCAGGGGAGACTGGGTGACAGAAAGCTGACCCATAAGAACTGATATGGCTGTCGAACATCTACTTCTTGTTCCAGAAACAGGACCAGCAGTTTACAAGAGAAGGTCTGAGCATACAAATATAATAATTTGGTCGGACCACAAACTATGATCACACAGGTCATTTTAAAGGGCCCCATATAATTTTGGGGCTTCTTTCACATTAGCGTCACGGATCTGCAAAAACTATTCCGTTGCAATAATATACATGGGCTGTCTATATAATCCATGAACACTGCAGGTCCTCCAGACAGCTAGGTACTCTGTATGGTCACCCCTCTTTAAAGGAGTTCTCCTGTTTTTTTTAAGTGATGGTCTATCGTAAAGATAAGCATCACTAGCGAATTAGCGGGCGTCTGACATCCGGCACCCTTGCCGTTCAGCTGTTCTGTGTAGCTCCTGTTGCCGAAACTACACGGCACTGCCCACATTGTAGCGGTCAGCACTCGCAGCCGCAATACTGCTCCCACCGAATTGAATGGAAGTAGCATGAGCCTACAATCCACGCTTCCATAATTCGTGAGACTGCAATCAAGACATTTCCAGGATGTGAATGCACAGCGCAAAAGATTATTAACTAATCAGAAATCAGATGTAAATAATACATTTTTTCCTCGTTCAACATATGTGACAGTGCAAGGCCTATGGTGCCCAGTCCTGGTAAAATCTAAGAGAGGGGCTAAAAGTGTAACGGTCATGTTTTCATCAATAAATAAATTTTGGCATACGTTACTGCTGCTGCAGCATTATGCATACAGTATTCTTTAGTTTCTTTACATACCACTGTTTTTAGTGAGTTTTTCCCTTAGTTACAGCTGTTTTAACCCCTAAAATATGAGTATCTTCTCAAGGTGGCTCCTCTGCCAAAACTGCCTTCCCTCACATTTTATACACGCATGCTGTACTCGGCAGCTCCCTGCCAGCCAATTAGATTGGATTAGTGAGAGACACGCCTCCTCACTCTGAAGCCTAATGCAGCCATGCAGTGTGGAGGACCGCCCCTCCGTCTTCTGTTTACACTAAAGGGAAGACAGACAAGCCATAGTAACGGTCTTTTAAGGGAGCAGTGGAAAGGGACATTAATGAAAGCTATTATAAGGTAATTACAGATCTTTTGACAGTCATTGACAGACTAACTCAGGTATACATGCCTAGCTCTAATAAACTAGCAACTAAAATAAATTAAAAAGAGTTACACTTTAAAGGGGCTGCATGGAACTTGTGAGGGTCATTAGTACGATGCTGGAATATGAAAGGTGCTATAAATCCCCTTTAAGTTTTTGAACTAGGAGACACTAAGCATGCCCAGTACAGGTTTTCCAAACTGAAAAAGGGAAAGTGAAATGGAGGGGAGGGGAGGGGGTGACATATTTGTTTTTAAAGTTCATCATAGAATAATATAAAATAACTCTTACCTGAAACGTCCTGAATGGGCGCCTGGATGCTCCCTGCTGCTTCGAGTTTGTCAGGAACTGTGGTGCCTCCCTCTAAAATACGAACAAGTTCTCTCAGTTTATTGCACTCATCTCGGAGGGTCTGGACATCATCCTTGCGCTGCTGTTGGGCCTTACTAGCAGGATTCATACTAAAATGGATCACTTTTACTTTGCTCGGATCATAGGAACCCTGAAAATAAAATGCAAACGTCTTATTACCAGTTCCAGTACATCTACAGTGTGCAGCATAATTTACTGGAGTCAAACATTCGCCTCTTGTCTTATTTTGAGGACCCTAGAGGTTATGATCTGCTGCACTGTGCAGCTCGGCATGTTCTGACTGGCAACAGTAAACAAGCACAAGCCCACCGCAAGCTTACTATAAATCAGTAAAGATCAGATTTCCATTCTAATAGCATGATTAGACAGAACATACAAATTTAAAGGGATGACTTCCAAAAAAGACACTTTCCATCAACAGGTGTGGTGTCCTTTTTAAGAGGAAGAAGCAAAGTGATTCTACTCATGGACAATCCCTTGAAGCCATCAGTGCCATAACAAGGAATCCTTAAAGGGGCCGTGTCTTGACTTGGGTAACGCTGCTGACCATTAGAACAAAATGCATGCAGCCTTGAAGGTACAGCCTACAGTATACGGAGGTAACACAGCATTTTTCTAGCGCTACTACCACTTTTTTGAGGTCTCGTCGGTCTGACCATATCAATCAGACATGGATGGCATACTTATAGCAACACACATTTACAAAGTATATATCAAAAATGGATACAATTATGAACTATGGCATGCAAAATGTGAGAAATACATGATTATGCTTTAAAAGATTGATACATGACCATATGTTCAGTCCACATCCGATCTGCATTCTTTGCGGCCACATACATACATTTCAAAGCAAAAAAAATATAAAAAAAGATAGAACATGTCTTACTCTTGTCTGTTTTGTGGACAAGAATATGACTTTACAAGTGAGGTTGGGAGGGGGAAGGAGTGAGACGGCATGCTCACAGCTGGGATCCGCAATTGGAGGACTGCAAAACACTAATGGTCGTGTGCATGAGCCCTAAAGCTAAGGATTGGCAAAGTAGCTGAACTTTAACCTGGATCACATCTATATGGTAGCTGCAACACACGCTTTAAATTATTTGCCTCATTGAAATGCAACCTGGCTTGGCTTTCCAAGGAATCACCGCATAATTTTGACCAAGCCAGGTCACATCAACGAAAGTGCTGAGCCACGAGGTTGCTCATATTCGAGGAAACCCACATTTTTCTTTTTTTATATCTTACAGTAAATACAAAGCAGCCTCAGAAAGCTGCTCACATGTGGTCTTCTCATTATCCTGCTTTTCTAAGGATAATCCGTCCAGCCCTAATGCATTCTGAGGGGATGCGGATCAGCTCAGAATGCATCAGTCTGGCACAGTCTGTCCTCCGCTCCGCTGGCGGACACCCGAACGCCCGGCCGTGCAGAGGCAAATGGATCCGTCCAGACTTACAATGTAAGTCAATGGGGACGGATCCGTTTGAAGTTGACACAATATGGCTCATCTTTCAAACGGATCCGTCTGAGCAACTTTTCTGCACATTTTTTCTAAACTATAATGCAGACGGATCCGTTCTGAACGGATCCCATCGTCTGCATTATAGGAGCGGATCCGTCTGTGCAGACACCAGACGGATCCGCTCTGAACGCAAGTGTGAAAGTAGCCTTAGTCTGTTAAGATTTCTACCCCATTATACAAAAATCAAGCTTGACAACTTGAATTCATTTTTATTGCCCCCAAAAAAAAATTGCTCTAAATTCACTATTAATGTGTAAAGACCTGGATTAGGCTACTTTTACATTAGCGTTAGGCCTCATGCACACGACAGTGGCATCCGTTTTTTGGGGAGGATCCGTTTTTTTCCACGGATCCCTTGTAATAAATGCCTATCCTTGTCCGCAAATGTAAAAAAAAGTAGGACATGCACTATTTTTTTGGCTGAAGGGAAACACGGACAACGGACGCGGAACACAAACGGATGAACTATCAGCATTTTTTTGCCGACCCATTGAAATGAATGGGTACCCATCCTATCCGCAAAAAAAAAAAAAAAAACGGAACGAAGGCCGAGAAAAACATGAGGCCTTAGAAGAATATAACAGGCAGTTCCGTTGCTGGAACTGCTCGTCAGATCCGGAAATCCGTATGCAAACGGATACCATTTGTTTCCGGATCCGTCTGACAAATGCATTGCAATACCAGATCTGTCTCTCAGGTGTCATCCGGAAAAACGGATCCGGTATTTATCTTGTTCACAGATTTAAAGGTCTGCAAATGCGCAGACCGGGAAACCAGATCAGTTTTTCCGGAACACTTTGTACCAGATCAGGCATTAATACATTTCAATGGATCCGGCAATTGTTCCGGAATTTTGGCCGGAGAAAATACATGCTGCGGTATTTTCTCCGGCCAAATACCGTAAAAGGGAATGAACTGAAGACATCCTGATGCATACTGAACGGATTGCTTTCCATTCAGAATGCATTGGGACAAAACGGAAGCGTTTTTTCCCCGGTATTTAGGCCCTATGACAAGACTAAATACCGGAAAACTTTAACGCTAGTGTGAAAGTACCCTAAAATGACTGATAAAATTAGAACATGATCATTTCTTCCAGAAACAGGGCCACTCGTGCTAAGGGGCTTGCGTGTGGTGGGGCAGATCAACTGGACTCTGAATAGGGCTGAGCTGAAGTTGCGCTCCGGAGGGTGAGGAGTTGACAAGAGGGACACTGTTTCTTGCAAGCAGACTTATAGGTGTTGTCTCATCTGAGACATTGGTGGCATAACACTAGGAAACGTCACCAGTGTCAGATAGGTGCAGGCACCACGTTTGGGACGCACACCGATCTCCAGAAGGGAGAGGAGAGACCTTCATTTATTTCTAGGGGCAGCTGAAAATAGCTCTCAGTCCCATAAAAGTGAATGGAGCGGTGGCTGCGCTTGCGCAAGGAGCTCTCCATTCATTTCTATGGAACTTCCAAAAATAGCCAAGCGCATCTGCTCAGCTTTTTTCAGAACTCTAATAGAAATGAATGGATAACATGATGTCCCTTTAATTCTGTTCCCTTTTATTATTACCATTCTGTGTAATGATGTGCCTTGTAATGTAGTAACCATCGCCCAATGTGCTAAGACCACATTCCATAAATGAAGCTGCACGCTGGAGGAGGGGCTAACAGGTTTAAACTGTGACACATACATTCAGGGCACTCCATCGAAGACTGCATTCTAGGTAGGATGTAAGTATTGAGGTGTTGTCCATGTGCTATGACATGGCGACCAGAGTGCCACCCCATATTACATGGCCAGTGATGATTATTTTGCACTATTCTGTATGTGATTTCTCTGTTTTATCTTATAGTTAATCAAACTTAGCAAAAATATTTATTCACTTAGCTTGCATAAGCTTATTCATTCTCAAATCTTTTGAATTAACGTTACATTACAGCCTTTTTAGAGGTCAGTGCCATCGAAGTCTCAGATAAAACAACCCCTTTAATGTCTTTTCAGGTAATTTTTCAGAATAATCTGCCGTAGGTGTACAATTCCTGGTCATTGTGTCTTGTATCTGGCATTGTTAGAAGTTTTTTCACCTGTAATGTCTAATTCTTTGTTTTTTTTTCCAGTCTAGTGGGTGGAGAAAAGCTGGATTCAAGTCTGCACTTATAATGCATATCAATAAACAGGGGATTCTCCTTCCCAACTCTCTGCAGCACAACCTCAGAAGCAGCAGCAGTAACGGAGGACATTATACAGCAGAACTAAGCAGTCTACATGTGAATTAGGCCTCATGCACACAACCGTTGTGTGCATCCGCGTCCATTCCGTCATTTTTCACAGTTTAGCGGAGGTCCCATTCATTTCTATGGAGCTGTGAAAAAAAAATGATAGTCCTCTGTTTTTTCTCCGCGTCCGTGATCCGTGATTCCAGTCCGTCAAAAAAATATAACCTGTCCTATTCTTGTCAGTGGAAAATGGAGGACAGACCCATTCAAGTCAATTGGTCCGTTCAAAAAAACGGATGCACAACTGGTATGTCATCCGTGTCAGTTTTTTTCTACAAGACCTTAGTGCGAAAAATTACACTTTTCATTACCCTTCCTTTTTTTTCCCTGTCGGACCAAAAAAAAAAGGAAGACACAAGGAAACACAACTGAAGCAAAATCGGACACGGACCACTGAAGCCAAATCACTGACAGTGAAAAAACACTGTCGTGTGCATGAGGCCTTAAGCAGAGTGGTTAGACTGTAAATACTAGTGTTGGTAGAGCACCAAAGTGCTTGGGTGCTCGAGTAGAACCGAGCACCATGGAAGTCAATGGGGGAACATTAAACCAGGCAACCCCTGCTCTGAAGAGGGGAGGGAGTCTGAATCATAGTAAAAGGTCAGAAATTGAAGGAAACACCACTGAAATGGTTCAGGAACAGCATGGGGAGGATGTCTGGATGCATCTTGGACTCCCAGGTCGCTGCTGGGAACGATGTTGTCCGAGTAGTACGCCACTTTTACAGATTGACAATAATACGCCCAAAACCGAAGATAAAATCGATTTTAGAGGAAAAATTGTTAGGAAACATTCTTTCTTGTATATTTACCTGTATATAAAGTGCAATTACTCTAATACAACCTGTATATAACATAAAGGAGGGCCTCATTCACATTGTGGTACAATTGTTCAGGCAGTGGGACTCCTACACTCATAAAGCCTATGCACTAAGTGAAAGGGCTGCCAAAAATTACAAGGAACCGGAACTACAATACACCCTTTATTACACATAAAGGAGGGCATCATACCCAGCCTTGAAAAATTATGACTGATGGCCTGCTGGTGACCCTCTAACACATTAGGGGTGAGGGCCTGCTGCTGAGCTGACCATCAAAAAATATTTTGTGGGCGAGGGCCTGCTGCTGAGCTGACCATCCAAAATATTTTGTGGGCGAGCGGACAATCCCCAAAATTTTGTGGGCGGGGGCCGGCTGCCGAGCTGACTATCTAAAAATTTAGGGGTGAGGGTCTGCTGCTTAGCTGGCCCTCTAAAACATTATGGTTGAGGGTCTGCTGGTGACCCCTTAAAAACATTATGGGTGAGGGCCTGCTGCTGAGCTGACCATCTAAAACATTAGAAGCGAGGGCAGCCTAATAAGCATGTTGATATGATGATGGAGGAGGAGGATGAGAAAAGGGATATTGAATCATATACCCTTTTTAGAGGTGGAAAGGATACATGGGAAAACCGTGTATTCAATACATCATAAAAGCCACATTTAAGGTGCCTTTATGTTCAGCCGCTTACCTCTGGTGGAGTAGAGAAGTCGGGCAATGCAGGCCTTGTTCATATTTTCTAAGAGTCAACCGCTCATCAGTTATTATGCCCCGAGCAGCACTAAATACACGCTCTGACAAAACGATGGCGGAAGGGCAGGCCAGCACCTCCAAGGCAGTTCGTGCCACGTGTCCAGCTTGGACACACAATAGTTGTAAGGCACACAGGGATCAATGATGACACTGACACGGTCTGCTACGTACTCCTTCACCATCCACCAAAGATTTTCTCTCCTTGTGACACTAGGCTGTGCATCAGGTTGAGGGTGCTGGCGGGGTGTCATAAATTGTCCCAGGCTTTGGAAAGTGTTGCCCTGCCTCTGTTGGAACTGCTGTGTGTTCCCCCCCCCCGTCTCCCCTCCTCGGTTGGCCAAGGAACTACGTACTCTGCAGCCAGCGATGTCAGCTGGAAATTTTTGAGCAATTTTTCCACAAGGACCTTCTAATATTGCACCATTTTGATCGTCCTCTCCACCACAGGAATGAGAGATGAGAAGTTCTCTCTGTAGCGGGGGTCGAGAAGGGTGAACAACCAGTAATCGGTATTTGTCTAAATGCGTGCAACGCGAGGGTCACAGGAAAGGCAGCCTAACAAAGTCAGCCATGTGTGCCAGAGTCCCAACAGGCAAGACTTTGCTGTCCTCATCAGGAGGATGACTCAATCTCCTCATCCTCCTATTCTACCCATCCACACTGAACAGATGAAATATAACTTCCATGGGTACTACCCTCTGTAGTGAAGGCAACCGTCTCCTGCTCCTCCTCCTCCTCCTCATCATCATCATCCAATTTGCGGTGGTCTGGCTATCACCCTGTGTAATGTATTCCCCCATTTCCACGTCTTCCACATGCAAAGCGTCGGCCTTAATTGTGAGCAGCGAGCGTTTGAATAGACACAGAAGTGGGATGGTGACGCTGATAATAGCGTTATCGCTGCTCACCATCTGTGTTGATTCCTCAAAGTTTCTTAAAACCTTACAGAGGTCAGACATCCATGCCCACTCCTTACTTGTGAAGAGCGGAAACTGACTGGAAAGGCGACAACCATTCTGCAGCTGGTATTCCACCACTGCCCTCTGCTGATTACAAAGCCTGGCCAACATGTGGAACGTGGAGTTCCAGCGCGTGCTCACGTCGCACAACGGTCGGTGAGCTGGCAAATGCAAGTGCTGCTGCAGCGTTGCCAGACCGGCGGACGCTGTCGATGACTTGTGGAAATGGGCACACAAGCGGCACACCTTCACTAGTAGCTCTGGCAAATTGGGGTAGGTTTTGAGATACCGCTGAACCACTGGGTTGAACACGTGCGCTAGGCATGGTATGTGTGTGAGCTTGCAGAGTTCCAAAGCCGCCACCAAGTTATGGCCATTATCAGACATAACCATGCCTGGTTCTAGGTTGAGTGGCTGGGTATTTGCACTTTCGTTCAAAGGCCTGGGTTATAGACATCTGTACGCTGCGCTGGGACACAGAAGTGGATGTGCTAGCTGATGGTGCTTGCGAAGGTCCAGGTGCATGGAAAGAAGGAATCCGGGCCTAAGTCTTGGACAGGGGATTGGCCAGCACATAACACAGGGGAAGAGGAGGCAGTGGTGTGACCCGCAGACACTGGTTGTGGACCCACCTATTAGGGTGCTTTAATGCCATGTGGCGGATCATGCTGGTGGTGGTGAGGTTGCTAGTGTTCACGCCCCTGCTCATTTTGATACGGCACAGGTTACAAATGACAATTCTTTTATCGCCCGCACTTTCCTCAAAAAAGTGCCAGACTGCGGAACACCTACCCCTTGGCAAGGGGGAACAGTTGCGGGCCTGCTGGTGTGGCCCACCTTCTCCCTTTTGCCACCCCACTGCCTCTTCCAGCCTGTTGTGGTGCTGGAGATCCGTCCCCCTCTGTTCTGCTGTCCTTGCTCGGATTGCCACCTTCCCAGGTTGAGTCAGTGACTTCGTCGTCCAGCACCTCCTCTTCCACTTCCTCACTCTGGTCATCCTCCTGACATGTTTAACAACAACCTCAGTTATTGACAACTGTGTCTCATCCTCATTATCAACACTAATTGCGGTTGACTTATTGGCAACTGTGTCTCCTCATCATCATCCACCTCGTGAAACACCTTCTTCTGACTGTGGATGCTCCAGAGTTTGGGAATCAGGGCACAAGATCTTCTCATGTCCCTCTTCAAGCGGGCTTGGCAAGAGGCCCAAATTAACCACTTTCAGACCGGGCCATCTGCCCCCTTTCTGACCAGGCTTAATTTTGCTAATGTGACGTGTCAATTTATGTGGTAATAACTTTGGAAATCTTTTACTTATACAAGCCATTCAGACATTGTTTTCAAGTGACACATTGTACTTCAGGTTAATGGTAAATTTGAGTCAATATGTTTTACCTTTATTTATAAAAAAAAAATCCCAAAAAGTTTATGAAAATCGGAAAAAAATTCACTGTTTCCTAAATTTGATTATCGTTAAATATTTATTACTTGACATTCCCCATATGTCTACTTTATGTTGGCATCATTTTGTAAATGTCATTTTAATTTTTTAGGACGTTAGAAGGCTTAGAATTTTAGAAGCAATTCTTAAAATTTTTAAGAAAATTTCCCAAACCCACTTTTTAAGGACCAGTTCAGGTCTGAAGTCACTTTGTGGGGCTTACATAAATGACCCCATTGTAGAAACTTCACCTCAATTTTTTACAAGATTCATCTGACAGGGTAGGTCATGTGCTATTTTTTTTAGAGCAGGTTGTTACAGACGCAATGATATCAAATATGTGTACTTTCTTTATTTGTTTCTTTCAGTTTTACATAAAGCATTTTTGAAAAGAAAATTATGTTTTTGTGTCTCCATACTATGACCGCCATATTTTTTATATTTTTCTGCCAATCGTCTTGGCAGGGACTTGCAGGGACGTGCAGGGACTTGCTTTATGCAAGAAGAGTTGATGTTTTTATTGGTACCATTTTTGGGTACGTATGATTTTTTAATCATTTATTATTAAACTTTATGGGCAAGGTGACCCAAAATTTGGTTGTTTTAGCAGTTATTTATTTATTTATTTTTACGGTGTTCACCTGAGGGGTTAAATCGTGTGACATTTTTATAGAGCAGATAGTTACAGATACCTAATATGTGTACTTTTTCTTATTTAAGTTTTACACAATAATAGAATTTTTTAAACAAAAAAAAAAATGATGTTTTAGTGTCTCCATAGTCAGAGAGCCATAGCTTTTTTATTTTTTGACCGATTGTCTTAGTTAGGGACTCCTTTTTTGCAGGATGAGGTGACGGTTTGATACTATTTTGGGGTGCATATGCCTTTTTGATCGCTTGGTGTTGAACTTGTAAGGTGACAAAAAAAAGGCTTTTTTGGCACTGTTTTTATTTTTATTATGGTGTTCATGTGAGGAGTTAGGTCATGCGTTATTTTTATAGAACTGGTTGTTATGGATGTGGCGATACCTAATATGTTTACTTTTTTTATTTTATTCAAACAAAAAATGATGTTTTAATGTTTCCATGTTCTAAGAGATATATATATATTTTTTTAGCGATTTTCTTATGTAGGGGCTCATTTTTTGCGGGATGAGGTGACGGTTTTATTGGTACCATTTTATGGGACATACGCCTTTTTGATCACTTGGTGTTGCACTTTTTGTTATGTAAGGTGACAAAAATGGCTTTTTTGACACAAATATATATATTTTTTTATGATGTTTATCAGACGGGTGGATCATGTGATATTTATAGAGCCGGCCGTCACAGACGTGGCAATACCAAATATGTCTATTTTATTTTTTATTACTTTATTGTTTTTTGCTTGTGAAACTATTTTTAAAACACTTTTTTATTTTTTATTTTACACTTTGAGTCCTTCATAAGGTCATACAAGACCTCTGGGGGACATTTAACTTCACTTTTCTTTTTTTACTCTTGATTTCTCCTGTAACTGGGGCTGACATAGTAGCTCTAGTTACAGGGAAAATACATCCCCCAGAGAGGCTGTACAGCGGTATACAGCACTGTACAACCTCAGTGCAGGGCTGATCGTGGTCTATAGAAGACCCGACAGCTCCTGCACTCTTCTGGCCCCGGCTGTCACATGACCACCGGGCCCGGACAGGAAGCACATAGCGCTTCCTGATATGTATACACAGCGCTCGTTGAGCGCTGTTTATACAGCGATCTAGAAGGCAGGGACATCTGGGAACTGTACCTGCCTTCTCTGGGTTGCCTTGCTGTCACCAACAGCGGGCCACCCGCTCGGCAGCTGCACGATTAGCGTGCAGCTGCGATCTCTGAATGGGCAGTTCATCTTCAGTGAAGATGGATTTTAGTACTGCCTTGAGACTTAGCGAAGACGAGGGTGAGCAGAAGAGGAGCCGGATAAAAGCAGAAGGAAGCATTTTTCTGTGTTGAGACAATTAAGGTTGCTTACATTCACCCGTAAAAAAACTAAAAAGCTTAGCTTAGACCAGTGACATCACGGTCATCAGTCACACGGCTTAGGCGCAGCTCAGTCACATTCAAGTGAAAGAGGCTTAGCTGCGATACCACGCACAGCTACTATACAATGGACAGTGTTGCGCCTGGTAAACCACGAGAAGGCCACAGTGGTCAAAGGAGCGCCAGGGTCATCTCAAACTGCTAATCGGCAAGGGTCCCAGGTGTGAAAATCAGGTACTGATGACCTATCCAGAGGATAGGTCATCAGTTAAAAAGTTTTGGAAAACCCCTTTAATTGAGGCAAACTGCAATACACAACTCATGAACAGAAACAGTGCAGTTTTAAAAAGAAATCAGCCATGATTTTCAAATCCTGTGACCACTAATTTACTATTCCTCGGGTGGAATATTCCCAAAGAATTTCTGTAAATACACCTAAAGATACAGGGGTTGCTAAGAATAGACATACACCCTCCGTTTTAATCCAGGTTATGAAAATGCGTTTCATAATATAACATCCATAAGTGCATCGGTGGCCATGAGGAGTTTCGTGGATGGTACTGACTCAGGGTTTAGAAATAAAAAATACACAGACAAGAGCCGAGACTAAATATATGATTTTGTATAAATGATCAGACACGCTATCCTAAAAGTGAATCATCATACACCCAGAGAGCAGTAAATGTTCAAAGGCATCAATAAAAAGAATAATCATCTTGCAACGCGTAGCTCAGGATATAAAACTAGATCTCGGTACCTCAGACACAACATCCCAAGAACACACAACACATCAATCTTTCAAGTCTCTCCAAGCACGAGAGCCAACAAAATCTTCACAATGTTTCTGCCGCAAAATGTAATGATTGCCGGTACTGCACCTGGCATGGCGACGACGGGTAAATGGTAACCATCCTCATCACTGTGAAATTACTTTTTACCATCCCATAAGAGGGGGGGAAACAGTGTAAGTTACTGTACTTTAACTCTGGTGGTGGAGGGAATGTACAATATAAATTACATTAATGAGAGAAAGAAATAGGAACTGTAAATAGCAGTGGTGGACCGCCCATAGACTCTATGGGGAAATTTCCCGGTGGGCTGATGCCCAGGGGGCCGCCTAAGCCCCCCTCATGGCCAGTGGCCGGGTACATAAGGATTTGATACTCAATGGCGGCAGGTGCCCTCCTGAACTCAACTTTATCACTGTCCTCAGGATGTTGATACAGTTGAATACTGTGGCGAGGGCGGCAGTGTTTTGTGCTACACTCTGGTATTTGGTTCTTCTGGGGAGGTATTATGTGCTGTACTACGGTATTGCAAGCCCCGCCTACTTGTGTCATCCTGCCTTCTGTCAATTTGACCTGGCAACAACAGGGCCATGCCAAATTCCCAGTCTACTCCTGGTAAATAGTAAGGATAGAGATAGTAAGAGGAGCGCAAAGTAATAGTAGGAAGAGATTAAGAAGTGAGGGCAGGATGGCAGGATCTGTGGAATAAAAGGAAGGGTGGAAAGGAAAAGATAAAAGGGAGGGCGAGAAGAAGAATTAGGCCGCATTCACACCACCGTATTTTTGCTGTGGATCGGATGTGAACACATTTACTCCAATGGGGCCGCCAAAAATGTGGACAGTACACCAGTTACATAATACATATGGTTGTGTGAATACACCCTAAAAGGGAGGGTGAGAGGGAAGAATAAAAGGGAGAGTGGGTGGAAAGGAAGAAGGGAGGCTAGACAAGAATGAAGGTAATCTTTTAAGGGAGGAAAGGATGGAAAGAGAAGCAAATAAAGAATTGGACCAGATTTACTAATTTGTCTGGCACCAAAAATGTGTCTAAAAAAGTGGTGCGAAAATCGCACATCTAGGGTTTCTAAATTTCCCTCAACATGCTAGACAAGGGGCGGAGCTTAGTAGAAAGTGGGTGGAGCTTCAATGGAAAGGGGATGGTCATAAGCAGCAACTGGTGTAAAAATCTGAAAGTAAGTCCACCAATAGCTAGTATAGAGTCAGAGAAAAGGGCCTGTCCCTGCACCAGGTTTACCATCCAGCCTGAGCCCCCGTGATAAATCGGGTGCAGCTCTAGCCAGCCTGCTAAGCTTACTCCATCTTAAGGGTACGTAAATCTGAGCCATTGGCCTTAACAAGAGACTATGTAAATTAAATTGGGGATAGGGATGGGTACCCTCAATGCTACAGTGAACAGTGGGAGTATAAAACATTCCGAAATTGCAGCAGGGACCAGCAGTGAAAAGTATAGCGAGTCAAATACTGTTAAAAATATGCCTCTCTGAGGCTACTTTCACACTAGCGTTCGGGTGTCCGCTTGTGAGCTCCGTTTGAAGGGGATCACAAGCGGCCCCGAACGCATCCGTCCAGACCTAATGCATTCTGAGTGGACGCGGATCCGCTCAGAATACATCAGTCTGGCAGCGTTTGGCCTCCGCTCCGCTCAGCAGGCAGACACCTGAACGCTACTTGCAGCGTTCGGGTGTCCGCCTGGCGGTGCGGAGGCAAGCGGATCCGTCCAGACTTACAATGTAAGTCAATGGGGACGGATCCGTTTGAATATGACACAATATGGCTCAATTTTTAAACGGATCCGTCCCCCATTGACTTTCAATGTAAAGTCTGGACGGATCCGTTTGAGGCTACTTTGACAATTAGTCATTTTTTAACAATATAATGCAGACGGATCCGTTCTGAACGGAGCCACCGTCTGCATTATATGGGCAGATCCGTCTCAGACGGATCCGCTCTGAACGCAAGTGTGAAAGTAGCCTAATCCTTCCATCCGAGTCACCGCATTTTCTATATGCGGTATATATTTTAACCAAAATATTTTAAAATCACACTGACAGAAAAACCTTTTCCACCCCCTGAAAGACAACTTAAACCAAAATAGGAATGTGTTCTGTGTTGAACCTGCATTTTTGTGGACCTATTGACTTGAAAGGGTCCACGGCGCACAGACCACATCCGTATTTTTTGCGGACCTGCCATTTGAGCACTGCAAAACGGAAACGGTCGTGTGCATGAGGCCAAATTGTCAGCCAACCCTGTAATGGAACAAGTGGTAGATGGATCGCTTGAAGTCTCTAACATCCTACTATCCCCCAAAGTCCATAGGGAATCCATAGGGAGCAGTGCACGTCCTACTGTGGACACCAGAAGTCCCTGCGGATCAATTAGAATCCTATATTCGCTTTTCCCGTTTCCATTATCCTTGTTGCACTGGTGAGCGACTTGAACAACATCCAGAGCATAAAATGTTATTACTTTGGTCTCTTGCCTTTCTGAGTACGTTACCCGATAAAGTTTGTCATTTTTACAACTGCGCCGCGACCAAATACACCGCTGACAAAGAGCGTTTACACCTTCCACTTGTTGGGAGCGGACATTAAGCTTTATAGGGAACAACTTACCAGGAGACTGGACTTCAGGCCTCCAAATTGGACTGTAAAGAGCCGTAACAAGCTGAGCTCAGCTGGATACTTCATCGAAGACAGGACTTCAGCATCCACTTCTAATTCGAGCAGAATTGAGCTCGGTGTAATGTGGAGCAGGCGATTACAGGCCGGGGGAGATTTATATGCTCCGTCACAAAGCAAAACACAGACCGCTAATAACATGGAAGCTAAAGGTCGTCCGCTAGGATGTCTACAGTACAAACACAAAAACATCACCTCCCTCTGTCCCCAAACTATGAAAGTGCAACAATTCAATAAAAAGTCGTCTTGCCTCACTCCAGACACATACTGAGGATAATTGGCTTCCTGTGTAGCTGCTTTGAGACAACGTCCATCTTCCAAATACAGAGAAAACCGATTAGAAATCCTACTGTAGTGGGCCAGACTTGTTTTATATATAGTTACCAGGGATACATGATGTAGAGGATACTTTGGAGTAAGGGGGATACAAAAAATGATGCCCAAGAAAATAAAAATTCTACAGTTTTCATACCAGCCTTTGGACCTGAATAATTTAATGTAATAAATTTTTTGCATAGCTATAATTTTATTCAATAAAATGTATCCCTCTTTATTCCTCCGTCCACATCACTGAGATGGACGCACATGCTCAGTTCTATCCTTCAACTGCCACCAGCTGCAACAGACAGGACATGTGCCCTGAGAAAGGGCACCCCTCTGAGCGGAGAGCTTGAAATAAATCTAGTAGAACATTTGGAGCAATGAATGGGGAGATCTCTGGATCCATGTGAGGTACAGGGCTGGTCCTTTAAGTCACATTAGAAGAAGAGTTTTATGGCGGCATTTGATCAACCTCAAGCTGCAGTAAAATTACTGCCAGTGTTTCCCTATGAAGAACAAAAATTTCCAGAGAGTGCCGACCATGATTGAATTCCTGCTGTTGTCCCACAAATCTTACCCTATAGGGAACTACTGTAGTTGCAGTAATGCACAATTTTACCACGACTTTCTTGTGACCAAATGCATGAGGATGAGCAGACTCCCATACTAGCAGATAATTACTTTTTCCAAGAGTTTTATTAAGTAGTAAATGTCCATAGTCTTCAGTAGCTGTTAGT
The DNA here is from genome assembly GCF_014858855.1 of Bufo gargarizans. Taxonomy (NCBI): domain Eukaryota; kingdom Metazoa; phylum Chordata; class Amphibia; order Anura; family Bufonidae; genus Bufo; species Bufo gargarizans. Next base: position 170,556,047 of record NC_058087.1, on the reverse strand, counting down.
CTTAGCACATCGGAAACAATCCAAAGAGGTTTTTTGTTTCTTGCCACCTCTGAGAAGACTTTCACCCTCGTGTTTCCATTGCTTGCCTTTTAGATCTCAAGTACCTCTCTACAGGTCATGATAAGGCCGAGTTCACATGAGTGTTCAGCCTTTCCGTTCTCCTGCTCCGTTGTAGAAGTAGGAGAGCGGAAAGGATGGATTCGGCACATATACTGAGCCAAACGGAGCCTGCGGACCCCATAGACTATAATGGGGTCCGTTAGGTTTCCGCTCAGAGGAAGTATTTTGAATCGGAGACAAAAGTCCTGTGCGCACAACTTTTGTCTCCGCTCCCAAAACATCTTCTGAGCGGAAATATAATGGACCCCATTATAGTGCCGAATCTGTTCTTTCCATTCTCCTGCTTCTAAACGGAGCAGGAGAACGGAAAGGCTGAATGCTGATGTGAACTTAGCCTTAGGGATGAGCGAACTCCTGTTTTACAAGTTTGGGTTGGGGTTAGCGCAGAATTGCGTTATGGGTCCGGTGACTACGGACCATAATGGTCACAGGATTCATAACACAATTCTGTGCTAACCCAAACTTCTAAAACAGAAGTTCACTCATCCCTAGTCATGATTTGAGTATTTCTTATACTGCTTTATGTGGCACCTGCCTTTTGGCCCTCAGATGTCAGATATCTGGTACAACAGCTACTTCTGTACCACCTATAGCAAACACACCTTCTTCTGGACCATAGGTGCCATGATTCACTGTCATGTAGATTTAAAGGGGTTATCCGCATTTATTTAATGGTACCCCCTTCAAGCGATTTAGCACTTGGACAGCACTGGAAATATTCCTATCTGGCCAGCGCTGCGCTCCCCAATGTAATGACTCTGGGGGGGGGTCCTGGATCATGTGCTGTACATTATGGGTTGTAACTGGCTAGGATCATGTGACGCAATGTGCACATTCGGGGAGCGAAACGCTGGCCCTATAGTAATATTTTCAAGATCATGACTGTTAAAGTGCTTAATCACACGAAGGTGTGGGGGGCATTAATTAGTATTTAAAAAAATATATAAAATAACCCCTTTAACAGCAGCGTTTTGTAAATATTCAACGCTGTGCTGAAACTTTTTTTTTTTTTTTTTGAGAACTCCTTCCAATGTTAACACGACTTCAACCTTAACTTTAGGTTTATGTTTCAGCACATTTAGGATTAATAGAAGGAGAAAGTCCCAGCCAGCAGGAACGGACTGCCCTGCATATCAAATTCATTTCCCAGATGAATATGCACTGTAAGGAGGAGAAGGGGGGGGGAAAAAGCACAGATAAGACTAAATCCTAATGCATATTTATAAACTACACGGCATACAAAAATAAATCAATATTCTCTCACTAAATGTATACGGCTTGAATAACTATGAGTTTGCAAGTTACAATTGGTTCACCTACGTCTTGGCAGATCCCTGAAAGCATCTCTGTGCATACAAAAAATTCTAATTAGTTATGTGCTTGGCGAGCGGAAGTCTAGAGTGCTCCCTTCTACAGCTTAGAGGCTTCAAACGCATCAAATTGAAACACTTCTGGCTACAAAGTACATTCGCTCGTAACACAGGAGATACGGTATCAGCAGCACGTGCATGTCTAATAAAAAGGGGTTATATCTGGGAATATGAGAGCATTTCCACTCGTCATATTAGTGGTGGAGGAGGGGGAGCAAATTAAATCACCCTTTCGAGAACAAAGTTGAAGTTGGAAAGATTGCCTACAGCTCTAGGGTGCATATACCTATTGGGAAATAAAATGGAATTTATTAAATTACCTACAATTTTGAGTTTACCACACCTTGCACTGCATTAGATAATGGTGTCATAACAATGCATATAAAAAGGTCTCCCTACATCACCTAAGCATGCCCTCAACACCTACAGAAGAGCATGACCACCTTACGTCTGTGCAACTTGGTAACTACAGAATGTTGTAATAAAAAATACAAAAAAGTCAGGTCTTCCAAAAAATGTTGGCCTATCCTTCTAGATACATCTCAAGGTCTGCTTTATGTTCAACATACTTCTATCCATAGTCCTATCTTGGTACTGGAGAAACTCTACTCATACGGCTAAGCAAGGGTCGAAATGTACTTGTTGGAAACTGTCAATCACCAGTCAAGAATAAAACACAGTAACATTCTGGCATCTTTTATGCAGTCAAAGCTGGCAAAAAATTTAAATAAAAATCACCGGGCATCTTCAATCATTTTCTTATATAGTTTGCCAGTAACAACCACACAAGGCCATTCACTTCTCTGAAAAGCTGCTCCCGTTTCTCGGAGAATCCGCAATATAATCCTCCTCAGCCATACTTTCTTATGCCAGGTCAACCTCATCCTGATTTTTACAAACTTAAGAAATGTTGACCTCAAATTCTTATCAACAAAATTTGACATCCTAAGCTTGAAATAGAGGAATCAACTATCATTAACGACTGAAACAATTTTGCCATCGTATCACTGGAATAGTCTTGTCTATGCTACTATTATTAATAGATTCAGAGTGATGGTAATCTTCTCCATTGGTCGAGACACATATTGCTCATGCACTAATATTTTCACTTGGCCAGTAGTGATAATTTTGATGCAAATTTGATGTATTTTACACTACACCATCTCAAGTCCGTGTTGTTCCTAACATACAGAAAAATACATTCTAATAACAGAAAAGGTTGAATTGCAAAGGACAAGGCAAGACTCCATGCCTGAAAACTGTATGTCAGTAATCCCTTGTACAGAGATAATATTTTTTATACATTTCCGTGACCAATCAAGCTTACAGGACGATACAAAATATCAGGTTTGTATAGGAGTAAAAAAAAAAAAATCCATCCTCTACATAAAGATTACCTCCCCTTACATTTACAGCCTACAGATGACCATCTCTCCGGCTCCTACTTATAGCCTGTGAGATGACAGATTTCATATCTTAAGCCCTCAGGTGGTGAACTGAAAAGAAAAAAAACCTTACTCTGAGGGATCTTGAAATATACCATATGTGTAGCAAAGGGATAACCACGTTCTTTTAGGTCCACTGAGGAACCTTAAATCCTTCGTGCCTCAGGAGTCTGCCAGTCATCCTTGACATAAATCTTGCACTTGGGTAAACTGAAATCTAGGCAAACATACGCAAGTGGAGCACTATGTAATCCTCTAAATAGTATAAATATGTTCAGTTCTGGAAGCAACGATCTGAACAGTAGACAAAACCCCAAAGACCAGCACAGGTCTACCTGGGAGCAATTAGTGATGACACTAAGCTTAGCTAGATAGTGCAAGCAATCAGACAAGGAGACTATGTTTGCAACGGTTACAGTCTTCCGTTCCCTTGCGAGATATTTTGGATACTGCAGACAAGCTGGGCTTATCATATAGAGTCACATTTGGGAATAGATGCAAAGATACAGACTTCGTGTTGGCTAATGATGAAATACCTTATTGTAATTAAGAGGTGGTTAATTAAAATGTGCCCACATCAAGCAAAGCTAGAGTAGAGTAGAGATACAAAAGCACCGCTGAAGATCTACACGTCTGGGTTAAGATTTTTATGTATTTCAGATTAACCACAAAATATTTTTTTAAACATTATATTTGTATCATTAACTATTAGGAAAGGATACATAAAATTTGTAGTGATTATTCGGGCAAATGCAATTTTATAGTCTAAAAATTAGTAAAATCAAGACGAAGGCTTATTTTACGACAAGCGTCCAACACCTTTAAAACAAATGTCCAATCCAAAAAGTTCAAGGACTACGGGCTTATTTTGTGCTTACATTCTTACTACAAATATAAAACCAATGATAAACACTCATTTATGTGTCGCTGGAAATCTGATATTGTTCTCACCTCTTCTCCCGATCGTTGGCGCTATTGCTGTATGGAAAAATAGTTAGGAGGTCTCACTTGGGAGGCTTTGCTTAAAGGCCTTCATCCAGAATTTTATCTGCACGTCTCAGATTTATGATTTAAAAGGTATAAAGATGTTGACAGTCATCTACATACACTACTCAACATTGAAATGGCAACATAAAGAAGCACAAGCTGGAAGGTTATGCAAATCGAGGAAGTAGAAGATGTCACCAAGATATGCAAATGATCACATTTTTAAGCACCTAGCTCCAATCTGTGGCATAGGGGAGGGCCATACAAGTCAGATTGAAAGCAAAAAGTATTTTTTTTTTAGCCTTGTGAAAGCTAAAAAAATCTGATTGTAGGGATGATTGTGCAGTGCCTCCTGTTCCTCAATATGCCAGCTTTCACCACTTGAACGGAGACCTTGGTTTATCACTACATCACATCACTACTTTCCTACACCAAGATGTCAGCACTATTTAACAGCGTGTTGCAGGGGTTTTGAGGGCGAACTGGAATGACAGCAAGAGATGCACAGAGGCAAACCTCTGCACAAATTTTTCGAATTAGAAAAATGCCACTTAGTGATTCATTCTGTACTGCAAGTGAAATTGGACATCACATGCCAAGCCTAGGGTGGCAAACAGTGTCTACACAAACCATCAGATGTTTGCACAAAACTGGGTCCAGACATCCAGCTACAGGTGTTCTGTAGACTTCACTCCACTGCTGTCAAAGTAGGACAGCAACGGAGGTCTTTCCGCTTCAGTGACTAGTTCAGTTTTTAACTTGGATGCAATAATAGCTGGAGATTGGGCTGAAGACCACATCGGGAAATGCCATGCAAAGGCCTTCACAAAGAAACATCACATTACCTGTCCTACTCCTAGGATTATGGTATGAAGTGGCATAAAATACGGCAACTGGACCCCGGTAGTCTTCATTTTAGGTACACTAACAGCTTGCGAAACATTGATTTGGTCATGGAATCAGTGGTACGACTATTTCTTCCCAAGTGTCCCAATAGCTGGTTTTCAACAAGACAAAACCAGGCCACATATTGCTCATGCTACAGAGAGCAGCCTGTGGGGCCTAAATGTGCTAACATGGTATGCAGGGTCTCCAGACTTGTCTTCCATCGAGCACATCTGGGACATCATTGGCCGGAAAGGGATCAGCAGTGGATCTTGATGATTTGTGTGCCCAAGTGCATTCAGAGTAGAAGAACAATACGCAGACAACCCCTTAATAACCTCACTGATAGCATGCCAAGGCTTGTAAGTGTGTATATTTCTGCTTGTGGCGCTCATGCTCGATACTGAATAATTTGAAGATGTTTTGAATAATTTTTCTACTATTTTTTCATAATTTGCATATCATTAACATGTCTATCCATCCTGTTCTTTCTTGGTGTTGCAATTTCAATGTTGAGGAGAGTATTTGGAGGATGTGCCCAATTTGTTAAGAAATTTCAGGTTATCATAAACCGCCTTGTGCGTTACTGTTGCTTCCTCTAGTCTTCCCCCTCAATCTTCTTGTTGCGTGACAAACCCCCTATGACGGTGAATACAGCATTTCAACTATTGTAATTTATTGCTACAGCAGCTCATGTTCATGTAGCTCAGCAATGGAAAAAGCCAACCCTCATGTTATACCTGGTAGTAACTAGACTGAATAAAGCAATGCCATGCAAAATGTGGCTATACTTCTAGACAGGGTTGTGCTAGGTGAGAAGATAAGGTCCTCTGCTTAAGACAGCACCAATACCTGTGACATCACATCTTTGTAGGGGGAAATATCTCTAAGTCCAAATGCATAAAGCCTCAGCTTAACCGATTTCTCTATTTGTTCCATACATATTTGGCTTCTGAATGGCTATGTAGAAATACAAAGACCTAGAATTTTGATGGCACAAAAAGTCAATTCCATTCTGCTCTTTTATGCGCCTTTGTATGTATTTACTTATTGATGGTACTTTCTTTGATTTCTTTTTTTCTTAGCTTCTATTTTCTTAGCTTCTATTTCAGTCTTTGTCCTACTTTGGATTTATGTTCTGACGCCGTCAGTTTGGATTCATTTTGAAAAATAAACAGTAAATTGTGTACAAAAGTTCTACATATTTTTTTTTCCTAACAAGAGAAATTTTCGGTTTTATGTACATCTCATATGTTCTATTTGATAACTTAAAGGGGTTCTGCAGTTTTTTAAACTGATGATCTATCCTCTGGATAGATCATCAGCATCTGATCGGCGGGGGACCGACACCCGGGACCCGTGCCGATCAGCTGTTTGAGAAGGCAGCAGTGCTGGCAGTAGCGCCGCGGCCTTCTTGCTGTTTACCGCAGACCCAGTGACATCACGACTAGCATCAATGGCCTGGGCGGGGCTTAGCTCTGATCACTTGAATGGAGCTAAGCCCCGCCCAGGCCATTGATACTAGTCGTGACGTCACTGGGCCTGCAGTAAACAGCAAGAAGGCCACGGCACTACTACCAGCACCGCTGCCTTCTCAAACAGCTGATCGGCAGGGGTCCCGGGTGTCCCCCGCCGATCAGATGCTGATGATTTATCCAGAGGATAGATCAGTTTTAAAAAACTGCAGAACCCTTTAATGCCTATACCCATGATTAGCTTCCTATACTAAGAACAGATCTATCCCTCTCGGCAGCTCTCGCGTTCGAAAAGAACCTGGCACATTCCGCTGTTTGATTAGGCGCTCATCACTATATCGATATTCATTCCCCTCTCGTGCTGCCCTTCAAGACTACTGCTCGGTGCCCTCTCGTAGACAACACTTTGCTCATTTGGCAGGTGGCGGGGAGCCGGAAGCAACAATACTCGAGCAGCACAAAGAAGAAAAGCTGGTCTTTCTGCAAACTTTGAATACATACAGTAGCTTAATTACTTTGACTATCGCTCCTAAGCATCTGTTAGATGTATGAAGTCGCGGGGGTATTGAAATATTTGAGTTTGCAATGTACTTGAGAACTTAAAAAAAATAAAATGATGTGTAAAGTATTTTGCCTATACCTCTAACTTTCCTTGTGTTCATAAATTCAATTACCTGGCAGCAGCCACTGAAAACCATTAATGATAATTTTATTCTTATCTGATGTTGCATTTTGGAATTCTGATGCTTTGTGCTTAGGCTGAATGGTACAGGCCTGGCAGCAAGAGGAAGAGTTCAGAGGAGGGAAAAAAGGCTTTTCTTAACTAGACAATGTCCTATCATCATTTAAAGTTCAAAGACAGAAGCAAAAAAAGGGAGATTTGACGATAAAGGGAAATTATACAGGGTATTCTCTGGAGTAAAGGAGGTTTCAAAGCCAAGTCTCACAATTGCCTTATCCTCCGGACAGACATCTCCATCCATGGTACTGAGAATAAAGCAAAGGGAGATGGAGCTGGTTCCAAATGAATGACACACACTATTAGAATAAACATTTATTGTTGAAGGAGCTTTTATTGGGAACATAGGCGGTCAAAGAGAAGTTATTGTTAAAACGCGCTAAACTTTCAGATGCACTAAGATTAACAGCATGTAAATGGTTTGCTAAAGACGTGATGGTGAGATGAGGGGAGGCCAAGGTGCAAGGAGAACCTGGAAGCCATGGTTAGTGAAATGTCTCCAACATCTATGATCAGTGAGCCACCAACTAGTGGACAGACCCCAGCAAACCTGCTACAGTCCAAATCCTCCATTTTTTTTAGTGGTCAAAAGTATTGAGACACCTACAAGAGCTTCTATGACATCCTATTTTAAATTCATAGGCATTAATATGGTGTCGGTCCCCCCCATTTGCATCTAAAACAGCTACGACTCTGCTTTCTACAAGATGTTGGAGGGTGTTGGTGGAATTCTTTGCCCATCTATCCAGCAGAGTATATGTGTGGTCAGAGACTGATGTTGGACAATATGACTGGCTCGCAAACTCTGTTCAAGTTCATCACAAAGGTGTTTGATGAAATTGAGGACAGGGATGTGTGTGGTCGAGGTACTTCGACACCAAACTCACCCAACCATGCCATCAGGGACCTTGCTTTGTGCAGCTCTGTAACTTTACATGGTCTGCCATTTTGTTGCTGTAGCTCCTAAATGGTTCCACTTTGCAGGAGTCAGAGGATCCCTGTTCTCTTAGTAGAGATGACAGGGAAGAGAAAAAAAATTGAACAAAAAAAAAGAGCGTTAATCGAAGAACTTGTTGGAAGGAAATCCAAAAGATCTTAGAATAACGGTAGCAGGGCACCAAAGGGAGGAGAAGAGAGTCGTGCCAGAGAGTAAGGAATAAATGGCTGCCGATAGCAGCTAAATGTGTAGATAAAACTACAATATGAATGAGGGCAGAAAGAGGAAAAAAAGAACACAGCCACCAATAGGGCGCCAAATTCCAGAACGTCAGTCGGATAACGACGGAGCAGAGTGGATATTCTGAAGTTGTGAGGCAATGAATTAGTACACTTAAAAGGTTCTGACTTAATTGGAAAACTAGTCCACAATTGCAATAAAAATACAAATGAAAGACCGGTTAAAAACAAAGAATAAATGGTTGACTCGCTTTACTGACAAGGAGGTCTATGGGATAAAGCTCAAGATACCCATAGATTCAGCCTCCCCCGCCAGGGTCGCTTGTAGCATCTCAGAAAAGACTCGGCAGTACCAGAGGTGTCACTTCTGGTGGTTTCCTTTAATTGAATATCACAGGTGGGCTCAACGCGTTTCGGGGGTTCAATTACATCCCCTTCTTCAGGAGCAGTCAAAATACACAGACCGTAATAGCATCATGTAGAGAAGGATCACAGAAGTGGTTTCCACACCCATAGCAGATATGCCATAAATATAAGTATCTGTTAAGTCCCATATATAGTATCCTCATCTATACACGTTTTAACCCTACAGAGCAAAACATATGTGTCTTTATCTTACAAAATGCTAAACCACCGGACAAAAATTTCCTATAGGGGCAATGTTAGATGATCAGCCAACATGAATTGTAAGAGGAAGAAGAAAAGCACTGATCTTCATTTTATCCTCCATAAACAGCACCACCCTTGAGTACAGACCTCGTCTCATATTGCAGTTCAGCCCCATTTATTTAAACAGTGCTAAGGCACAATACCAGAAGCAACCCATGGACAAGAACAGTGGTGTTTTGGGGGGGGGGGGGGGGGGGGGGATTGTAATGATGGATATTCCCAGCTCATGCACATGAATTCTGGAGAATTTAATCACCGAATGACAGTCCAATGAATAAATACAAACAGATCTAGAGGAAAAGGCTGAGCGAGTTACACCTTCTAATCTACACGACTAATGTCTTCATCTCCATTTTATTCATTACAGTATTGATTGACTAATTGCTTTTCAGGATTCTCCTTATTGGAACAGAATTCAATTCTTTTCATTTGAAGTTTTTATCTGTGTTTCTAATTTTGCACCAGGTCACTTGGTAAAGGGGATGGTGATGAGATAGAAATCCTGAGGGTTTTGAAATGAAGTCATCTTTTCACCTAGGATCAGACCTTTGGTTTTGCACATGTGCACTCAAACTAGATGCAAAAAATTAAAAAACTGACCGCTAAAGCCAGAAAAAGCCACAGCATTCACTCCCAACAAACACCAATCACATAACTGCAATTTGTCTACTATTAAGCTCTTCTCAACCATTGCTCAGGTCGTTTCATTGATGGCCGCTAATGGTCACCTTCACAGATCTTATATAGGTGGTCACACAGCTTCACCAGTCCCATAGAAATAAATTAAGTAATGGGCACACATGTTCCTACAGCTCCATTCACATGAGGACCTCTATTCTAAAGATGCTTGGGTTTTCATGGCTCAGACCCCCAGCTGTCCGATATTTATTCCCTATTCTGTAAATAGTGGATGTGTCCTTTGTAGGAAAACCTCTGTAAAGTGCACACATATTTTGTGATTTGAGAGACGTCCATAGGAAGGGTGCCTGATGTTCACAAAGACAGAAGAGAGAGAATAAGAACTGAGAGAAGAGAAAGGATAAAAAAAAAAGAGGAAAGAGACAATACATAGAAGAAGAGGGAATGAAGAAGAGAAAGAAGATATATGGAAAAAGATATGGGGAAAAAGAAAGAGGAAAGAGAAGGAAGAAAGACAGAATAAAAAGAAGAGGAGGGAAGGGAAAACAAAACAGATATAAGAAAAAAGAAATGGGAAAAAAAGAGAAAGTGGAAAGAGGAGGAAAGAAACAATATGAAGGGGGGAGAACAGAAAGCAGATATGGAAAAAATATGGGAAAAAAGAGAGGAAAGAGACATGAAAGAGTAGGATGAAAAAGACAGAAGAAAGTAACAGAGTAAAAAGAAGAGGAGGTATAGGAAAACAAAGAGAAAAAAGAGAAAGGAGAGAGCACAAAGGAAACAAAGAAAGGAAAGATGATAAGATGGGAATGAAGAGAGAAGAGAAAAGAGTGAAAGCAGAGGGGAGACAGAAAACATGAGAGTAACGAAGTAGAGAGAGATGAAAGAAAAGTGAAGAGAGGTGAGAAGGAGGAGAGAAAAGGAGATATAACAGAAATGAAGAGATTGCATAGAATATTTGATGCCAAACAATGACTTTATAAGGTCTAAAGGTGAATTTATACTGCCCAATAATTGGGCAATTATCGGGAGTGAAAGTTCCTGCAAACTCTCGTTCCCAACAATCTGCCCGTCTAAGTGTGCCGCCTGCCACCTGATGAGCGAAACGCACGTTCATCGGGTGATCCTGTCGATCGTGCAGGCAACTAAATGATCATTTCTGGGCAGCAGATCGAGCTGTCTAAACGATGATCTGCTGCCCAGAAACAATGATTCTGTATGGGGACAAATGATCGCAATAGAGATCCCTCGTCTTCATACGGTGATGGAGATCATTCACATTCACTGGTCTCCTTCACCGAACAAGCGGACGACTTTCAGGAAGGAATGCTTTCTTCCCAACAATCGGCTTAAAAACTGGAGCGTGTGAACCCTCCTTTATGTAATATGAAATAAGTGTTAGAGGACAGATGAGAGAGAGGAACAGGAGAGAAATCTAAAGAATTAAATAAGAAATAAGTGAAAGAAGTACAAGAGGAGAGAATAGAATGAAGCAGAGAGAGGGAAGAAGGAAGAGGGAGAAAACAATGCACAGAGAAGAAAGAAAAGTGAAAGTGCACGCGAAAAGTGTAAGGAGAAATAAAGAGACTGCACGGAATATTTGCTGACAAGTCATGACTTTATAATAAGTTTATTTCTCACATCCAGTTTGTAGATTTCAGGCTACTCGATGAATAAAGCCGTATACAATGAGCAAGTTTTAATAAGATTCGGCGTAAAAAGAGCTCTGCTGATATCCTAACAAATACAATTCATTTCCCCTGGGTTTCGAAAACTAATTTTGCTTTGTATCCATAAGGCCACCTCTGTGTGACAACCTAACCAATTACTCCATGATATGCGATATACTTTCAGCTGTGATGACGGGCCTAATGTTTTATTAAATGCTGCTACATACGTGCCTATACTGCCACATTACCTCAGATTCACTTTGGTGACCTTGAATTAAACAGAGGTTATTCTAAAGCGCTCAAAATTCTGTTTGTTCTATTTAGATTCAGAAATTTCTGCGACTAAAAAATCTGTTCCATTCCCCTGAATGGGGCTTGTGGAAACCCACGCGCTTGCTGCCCCATTCAAATGGACGGAACCGATTTTCAGTCGCGGAAATTTCTGCAACAAAATCTACGGCGTGTGATGGCGTCCTAGGGGCTTTTCCACATGAGCAAGTCCATTACGGAAATCGCGCTCCGTGTGTGAGCATGATCCTCCCTTCTGGACTTGCAGGAGCGCACAGTATTAGGCTGCATGCACACGAACGGATTTTATTCCATGTCCGTTACAATTTTTTTTTGCGGAGAGGATGTGGACCCATTCATTTCAATGGGTCCGCAAAAAACGACTTGAGTTTTCTAGGAGATGCGTGTCTAGGAGTTATTCCGAATTAATATTTTTCATTGCTCACCAATAAATTGAATCCTTAGGCTACTTTCACACTGGCGTTTTGGCTTTCCGTTTGTGAGATCCGTTCAGGGCTCTCACAAAGGATCCAAAACGGATCAGTTTTGCCCCAATGCATTCTGAATGGAAAAGGATCCGCTCAGTTTGCCTCCGTTCAGTCACCATTCCGCTCTGGAGGCGAACGCCAACGTCAATGGGGACGGATCCGTTTTCTCTGACACAATAGAAAACGGATCATGGCTATAAAAGACATAATACAACCAGATCCGTTCATGACGGATGCATTTTTGCAGATCCATAAAAAACGCCAGTGTGAAAGTAGCCTAAAAAAAGCATGTGATAAAAATTCGGAATGATGCCATTTCTGGAAAACAGCAGCCATGTTTTTCTAAGGTTGGACAATCCCTTTAAATCTTTCCGTTTGCAGTGCTATTAAGCAAATATACCCAAGGTAAGCATACATACACATCTGGATAAATGTATTCTCGGCTATATGGTGGATATAAAAATAGCACTAAAACATTGGGGCCTGTATCTGATAAAAAAAACGATACTACCGTTTTGTGTTTACAGCTCTTATATAAATCTATGTGTCTCCGTAATCGGACTGCACCCAAGTCCTACATTAGGAATGTTTGTAAGAATTAAAGGGGTTATCTGAGCTATCCTTTAGGAAAGGTCATCAATAGCAGATCGGTGGAGGGCCAAAACCTGGAACCCCCACTGATTACCTGTTTCGGGCAGTCGTGGCACCGCCGGTGTTGGAATCTGCACAGTGGATAGAGCCTTCTGTTTCCACGGCTGCCAGAAACAACAGATCGATGAAGGTGCTGATTGTGAGACCCCAACCAATCTGAAATTGAAGACCTATCCCTGAGGATAGGTCGTCAACACCTTAAGCCTGGACTACTCTTTTAAAGGGGTGATCCCGTTAAGACAAATGATCAGCAATCCAAAGGTTAGGGGGATAAGCGTCTGATTGGCAGGGGTCCGACCGAACGAGCTCCCACTGATCAATATCTTTTCCAGGATAGCCCATTTAATGGGACAACCCCTTGGAGGACAGGTGAAATGAAGTACGACTGCACCGAGTTTCTCTGTAGAAATTTGATCTGCATGGAATCTGCATACACAAAACGGTACAATTAGATTTTGAGACTCTTTGGAAAGCGCTGTAATTTAATCTTTTATTTCAGACATATTGGAGCAATCGTAAGGTGCACAAACCCTTGAAACTCAATAGCTTGGAAACGTACCCAAGTCATCCGCGGTAAATAAAGCCCCCTGGTCATACTTACATTTTACTTCCTTTGACAAATTTCCACGCTGTGAAATATGTTGGTAAATTATAATAGAAGGAGGGCTATTTTTTTTCCTTCCACATGAGCGATTCCATTTTTACCGTCCAATTAAGAGAACAAACATTACTTATAAATAATGTATTTTCCCCACTCAAAAGCATACGTCTCGGTGACCTGGGCTCGCTGGTGAAGATCCATTACATTAGGGAATGTAATAAATGTAATGCACTGCTCCTGATTATAGACTAAAAGCACACGGCACAGCCGGGATCCCTGCTTTCCCAGAGCTTTCTCGCCATTCTGTTACGGGATTGTGCGCGTACAATATACAGTGACGGATAGATGGACAGTGGTGCGGAGGAAGCTTTCAAAAAGTGTCATGCAGAGTTCCCAAGAAGACAGTAATAGAATTCCCTGCAGATTCTGTGGTTAGGTGAAATGTCCATGCTGGAGGGTGTTAGGGGTGCTGAGTCTAGAAAGTAAGGACAGAGAGAAAACTTAGGAGAGAAGTAGAGGTGACAACACAATGACACACAGCATGCAGCACTTCTCACCGAGGGTAAAGACCATCTATTATACACTGTGCCACCCCCCACCAGTATACAGACGGCACACAGCTTACACTCTCTCTTTACCCTGCATACCCCCCCTATGTCTTGCATGTCCTGATGAGATCACATGTACTGTCTGCTGTCATGTAGACATCAAATCTTACCTACATGCTGCAAACATCTTCCACAAGGAAAGTGGACACAGTACGGATTTTCAGTACACAGAATAACCACAGACTGGGGAGGACTGGGAACATAAAAGGGGTTAACCAACCCCTACAATGACCCCCCCCCTTTCCCCCCGCCCGCCAAAGCCCGGGCCCATCATATAGATTATTCTTAACTGCTCCCTGGCACCTGTGTGGCTCCTGATCCCTGCACGGCCGCCGCGTGGATCAAAACATCCGGCGACAGGGAGGAGTGGTCAATAGCAGGGCATGACGGGGACGAGCCTCCCTAGCATTGTCCCCGGAACAACGTGTGTGCTGGAGCAGCAGGGTAAATATAATCTATATGAGGGGCCCGGGCTTGATAACCCCTTTAAAGTGGCCCTGGAAAAATAAAAAAATCCTAAGAGTGACCCCATGTTGTAGGGATTCCAAACTGACAGAAGGCGGGGCAGCACAAATAGGCAGGGTCAGCAATATCATAGCCCAAAATAACATCCCATTAGAACCCATATACCACAGTGCATCACAATATATTGCCCACAAAGCTGTCCCTCTGTGGTGGCTACCAATAGATGCCATTTTCTGTCCTCCTCCAGTTCTAATTAAAATATGAAGCAGGGGGCTTAAAGGCTATGTACACCTTTGGGGGGATTTTTTCTTTACGATTGCATTTTACTCATTTTGGGCTAAAAATTATTTTATCAATTGGTCTTCATTAAAAATATTGAGCCGTTCTGTCACAAAGTGTTTTTCTAGCTGTGTGAATCCTACTTTCACTTTGTGCCTCTTTCTAAATTACTAAGAGGTCATAAACACTAATTTAAGCCACATTCTTACCAGTAGGAATCATGTGCATCGGGCCTGCAGGCTTAGTCATAAATTAGGTGCATCCTCCAGCAGACTGTGCACCTAAACAGAAATCGACAGCAGCAGCGAGCTACCGTAGATTTCAGGCATCATTTGTGCCAGGAAACTAGGGTAAACAAAGATAAATCTGTCATGGTAGGAGGTCATGCCCTCTTCCCACACACGCTTTCTGAAAAGTGGTGAGGGCGGCGTAAAATAACACCACTTTTAAAGGCCCCTTTCAGAAGAGCAAATCCAACACTCCAGACTTACAGCCTGTGTATGCAGCAGCTCCCGTCCGGACCTCCCACTGACAGGATCCATAGCATTATATTGATTTATGATGCTATGTAAACTCTTAGAGGTCTTGAATGTACTGTATAACACTGACATAATGCTGTCAGTGTTATCCTACACATTTCAGAACTCTAAGGGTTACATAGTATCATAAATCAATATAATGCTATGAACCCTGGCAGTGCTGGGAGGTCCGGACGGGAGCTGCTGCATACACACGCTGCAAGTCCGGAGTGTGGAACTTGCTCGTCTGAAAGGGTCCTAAAAGTTGCATTTAAGACTTTTTAAAGCCACTTTTCAGCCGCAAACTAGACGATAAATCTCCAACAATGGTCAATCATCTTAATTTGTAAATAACGTAACAATTGAGCGACTGTGGTGCTCCTAAAATTAGGCTGGCGCGCTCTCTAAAGATCCCCTTGTCTAAACAGTAAATGGAGTTCTGTGTCTCTCACCAACCAGCTGTGAACTAATTACGAGAACTTACAACTAGTCAAGCTTCCTCTCGAAGCATATGGATCCAATTAACTCAAACTGTGGCTGATTTTAATCAATCTTTCTTCAAGCGCTAAACTTAGGAGATGCTTCTGCGAAGGCAGCGACTGGATCACGGGCAGGAACAAATACACCCATGGCCAGAAAATAGAAGATAGAGAAACGACGTCCCGGGAAAAAGAGCCATGCAAATCTGTCACTGATGAGCAGACCGTAGAACGTCTTGTGGGGATTTGTATGCTGCCATAGGCACAAGGCCCTAAGAGTTGTGCGGTCCGCAAATCGTGGATCACCGGCCGAGTGCATGGCACCATTTATTTATTTTTTAAACTCCTGCAAAAATTTCCTATCCTTGTCCACACAATGGACACGAATAGAACAGGTTCTATTTTTTTGAGGGGCTGTGGAACTGACTTCCGGATGCGGGCAGTAAACGGTGGGCTGTCTGCATCTTTTGTGGCCCCAATGAGATTAAGTGGTTTGGCTTGATAATGGCTGCATGTATCGACACGTTTTGAATAAATATCAAATTTTTTACTTTTTACTCAAGGAGTGCTGCGTTACATTTATTTGGATTATATATATATATATATATATATATATATATATATATAAAGAAATTTAGGCCCCATTCACGTTTCCGCAACGGTTTTCTTCTATCTGAAACCTGGCAATTTTTTCCGAAAATTACCGCAGGACACCATTGAAGTCAGTGGAGATCTGGGAACACCTGATCCAGCAGATGCGGCAGGCTGCTCTGAGCCGGAACAGCCTGCCGGATCTACAGAGGTGTAAATGAGGCCTTAGTACACAGTCTTGATTAGAAAACAAATAAAAAATGAAAAAAATACTAACGTGTTGTGGACAGCTTTTATGCAGACCTATACATCTCCATGGTGACAGACTACATACAGACCCTGTGTAGTCTGATCCTGTAATTATCTGTCAGTCTCTCTGCCCCCTTCCTTACAAACAGACAGTAAAGGGAATGGAGAACAGTGGAGAACATACTACTTTAGTCTCTGACTACACAAAGTGTGTTTGTAGTCTGTAACCAGGGAGACACAAAGGGGGAAATTAAATTAGAGGGGGGAAAAAATGTATGAAAAAGACTGCTAAATTAAACAACCAAAGGACGTTCTATGGACGGTACTAAAAGCTGTCCTGTACCTCCATGTATTTGTAATTTTATACGGAAGTAAATTACATTTTTAGTTATAAATTCATACAGAATCCATGAGGAAAAATATGACAATTTCTATCACACTCTGTGCACACAATGGATGAAGCTGTGAAGTTCTGGTGCCAGGAGTGTTGGAAAACCGCCTATCAGATATCGATGGCATATCCCGAGGATAGCCCATGAATATAAAGGTATGTAAAAACCCTTTTAAAAGCATTGTCTCAAGGGTAGACTATGGAGACCAAAGAGGAACCATACGGAATGCCTACCAGACTCATTAAAGGGGTTTTCTGGGATTTACAGATTGATGATCTATCCTCAGGATATGTCATCGATATCAGATTGGTGGGGGTATGATTTCAGGACCGCCGCTGATCAGCTGTAGGAAGAGGCTGCGGTGCTCTTTGAGTGCTTGGGCCTCGTGACATCATGTTCATCGGTCACGTGGCCTAGGCGCAGCGCAGCCCAATTCCAGTGAATGGGGCTGAGCTGCAATACCGAGCACACCCACTATACAATGTACGTCGCCGGGGTTGGTTTACTGCAAGGAGGATGCGGCCTCCTCAAACAGATGATCGTCGGGGGTCGGACCCCTGCCAATCTCATATTGATGGCTCATCCTGAGAATAGGTCATCAATATGTAAATCCTGGAGAACCTCTTTAAAGTAGTTCTAGGTATTTCTCTAGGGCTGTTTCTTTTTATACACTGTGATTGAAAATCTACATGGTTTCCTCGGACATCCATGCTGTACAGATCTGTAATTTACCAACTATAGCTTGCCCATACTGTAAAATAAATAAAAGTTCTTCCCTTACAAGCATTTCCTCTAGGGTAAATTACCGAAAGGACCTATTGATCGGGACACACAGACCTTTAATAAATTCCACTGACCCGTTCGCATACATGACCCATGTAGAGTGCTAACATTATGTGACATAAGTGAAGTCACCAACATATTGCAATATTTTAAAAATGCTCGTGAATCACTTTCATGCAACCCTACACTGATGGTCAGCAAAACAATCCCTTTCTATAGGAGCACTGACATGTACCGGTTTCACAGCGATCATGAAGATCACCCAGTGTTAACGCCCAGAACAATCTTTCCTATGCAAGTGCATTGCCGGAGTGATCAAATTTGCTTAAAAAAATGGTAGCCTGTGTAGACAACTGCTGTAAATGTCCATGACGAGACGTCTTGATTTCAGATTACTGTACTATAAAGTGCCTGTAGAGAAAAAAAATTTGCAATTTCAAGCCGAATCTAAAAATACATAAGTCAACAAAAGAACAGATTATTTGCCCATTGTATGACTGTTCATTTGTGATGAATCAATTTTTTCTGCCCGTTGATAAAGACCACCACAGAGCCTCTCATTCAAGACGCGCCGTGTGGCGCTCGGTAAGGTCTGAGGACTTATAATACAAATAAAAATGTATTCAAATGAGATGAGGCATAAATGTAATCATATACACGGCAATTCAGGACACCGGGGAAGGTTCAGCCAAAGGCTGATGAAGACGGGGCTCTGCTATTATATAGGAATTACCTTACGGAGAGTGCACAGCGTGAGTAGTGACTGCTGGGAGGAAAGAAAGAATACCCATACATTGTCAGGAGGGCTGAACACAAGGACGCTTGAAAAACAGAATCCCACCTAAACTTAAAAAATATTCTACCAGTTTTCAAACCAGCACCTGGATCTGAATGCTTCTGTAATTGCATGTAATTTAAAGTTTAGTATAGCCACTGACCTATTCAAAAAACTGCATCTGTATAGCGCCACCTGCTGTTTGTTCCTTCTTATTTCTCTGTCCTGCTCAATGAGATGGCCGCACATGCTCAGTTTCATCCTTCAACTGTCTCCTTAACTGTGATTGGGAGAGCATGGACACGCCCCCTGAGCTTCAGCAGAATAGACACTCCCCTTGAGCTGTCAGCTTGATATAAATTTAACAGAGCAGTGAATAGGGAGATCTCTGGATCTGGTTCTAGCTTTGATAAAAATAGATTATTGTGTACTATGGGATGTCCGATTTTCATTATTTACGTTCGGCATGGGAGAACCCCTGTAATGCACCTCTGAGGTCTATATGATGTGATCCAAGGCCTCAAACAGTGACCCAGACCCTTTTCTTAGAGATACAAATCAGCAACGCAGAACGCTGCCGACTCAATTTTCAGAACTTCCATCATGTTACTGATTAGGATTTGGGGCATTTTTGATGGCATGAACAGAGAAGCAGTGCTAGTCTTGTAGCCAAAAATATCATAAGCCCAAAGCATTCCATTAAAGACAATGGAGTCTGTCAACATTTGTTTGTGTTTGTAAAAAATAAAAAAAAATAAAAAATCTGTAAGGTTGTCATAGCTCGATTACGTATGGAAGTCCTGACACTTGTCTAGCTACGTCTATAAAGGATTGATGGAAATTTGCTAGACAAGCCTAGCAAAAAAAATATACTAATGTGTTATGTCTACAGCTTTTATGGAGACCTATATGTCTCCATGGTTACAGACTATATTATGACCCTGTGTAGTCTGATCTTGTAATCATCTGTTACTCTGTCTCCCCTCTTTTTTACCTATAGACAGTAGAAGAGGAGACAGAAGGAATGGAGAACCTACTACTATAGTAGCCGACTACACAGAAGGTTAGCTTGTAGTCTGTAGCCACGGAGACACTTTGCAAATTTTTTAACATTACTGCAACAAAATCTAGCCGTAACGGTTGTTTCTATGCCCTCCTCGCCAGTTTCCAAATAGAGGGGAGCAGCCCTCCCAGCAAAGATCAGTCTGAATTCCGGCAGACTGATCTTTGCCGGAACAGCTGGATACAAACGCAATGCCCGCCGGCCCCATTGAGCATAACAGGGTCCAGCGGAAATCCGTCTGCAGTCCATCAAAAATATGGAGAATGCTACAGACTGCAGTTTGTGTCTGGCCGATTCCCGGCATTGTTTACCGGATCAGGCGGCCAAATCTACGTGCCGCAGATGTGAAACTAGCGTAAGTGACCTATTTATAAATTAGGAGCCGTTTTTTCCCCCCATCCTGCAAAATTAAAAAATTAATAAATGTTGGCTTTTTTTTTTTTTTTTTTTTTGCAAGCCATTTTTCAAGGTGAGATCAGAAGAAGAGCAGAACAACGAAAATACATTTCCACTTAGACACCTCAAATCTGAGTTGCCTGTAGCTGGTGTAATGGGAGTTACATACATGTACAGCCTGGGGATATAATGCAACTGGGGACCCAGCAGCGCCATACTGTAATTATTTCATCAGTAATTACAATTGTTAATTTACACCCGGCTTGTGAGGGAGAGTGCGCACTGTATACCTAATACAGGTCACAGGGACTGGGATTGTTCTTACCCCCTGCTAGCTACAGCTAAGCCCCCCCGCAGAGACCTACAATAGGAGGCTTTTGATAAACCCAGCGGGGCGTTGTTCTGCCGAGCGCTGTCAGGGATACGCAGAAATAATATTGTCACAATCAGCAGACTGAACACAAATTACATTCAGTTTTATCAAGATAAAAGGCAAAAGAAAAACCTTACACATCCTTTATATTTGTCAAATCAAGCCTGGAGCAATTGTACTAATAATAGGTGCACTTTTTGAAAGGTGTCCTGTAACCAGGCTGCCTGGAAAGCAGGTTGGTCCAATTTAAATTTTTTTTTCCCGATACTTACCCTGCCGCTCCATTTGGGCTCTGTGGCTCCCGGCTGTCTTCACTGGAATCGTGGCACCTGCATGTAAACGTCTGCATGGACATGCTCATGTGCACCACTGCAACCAATGAATGGCCTCAGCAGTGAGGTGTCCACAAGTGGTATGTGATCCAGCAGTGACATGCCTCTTGAGGGCACATCATCACTAACATAATCCTGTCCATGTAGGGACCAGAAGTGGGGTGGAGACCGTCCAGGAGCTGCTGAGCCAAAACTGAGCGTTGAGGACTCATGTGGGGGAAAGGGGGCATTAATAAAAAAAAATCCTGGACAAATCTTAAGGGCAAGACTCTTTTCCTAAACAGATAATCATAGCTTGCAATAGAAAGTTAATAGTTAATCAAAATTATCTCCACTTCTCCTGACCTTTTTTTTTTTTAAATATATTTTTATAAGTGGGCGTTACTGTTCCCCTTGTCAAAAAAGTATATGTAAGTGCAGAGAGCCCCTGAGGAGCCAGTGCAGAGGATGAGAGTGGTAGTAGCCCATATGAAGTGTTGCGTTTATGGTGTACTCCCTCAGGCCATTGCTCCCTGAGGATTGGTGCAGTGGAAATGTAGTTTTAAAGAACGAGGCCAGAAGATTCCAAGTGCAGTTTCCTGGTAACTGGCTGCTAACAATTCTAAGTGTAGAGGTCCACTGTCAGAACCAGATGTTAGATTTAACTGGCCAAGTGGTGGTTTGGGTGGAGGGTGTCTTAGCTGTAGTCCCTCACTTTCCAGCAGTGTCTTTGATGCAGTTATTAGATGGTCACTGACTTTTCAGTTTTTTTATTGAGGTTAACTTTTAGCTGTTGTTATCCCTAAAGAATCCTTAAGAGCAGGAGCTCTGTTCCTTTCCAAGGCTACTGTAGAACTTCCCGTCCGAGCAGGAAGCATGACCAGCTAACTCTTACCAAAAGGGTAGAACAGGGTGGTTAACCCTGTTCCTTCCAACCATTTGCCATCCACTCCTTAACTTACAATAAATAATACCATAACTATTTACAATGGTAGTACCCACAGGTCTGGGGCACTACACAACAACATGCCTTCATCTGGTAATACCCAGATATAATTTTTTTCATGGCAGAATGGCAGAAAACAGGTGAGGGAGGTGGGATAGCATAAATTAATCCTTGTCCAAAACTATGTTCTGGACAAGATTTTTTTTATTTTTTTGCTCCATTCCTTGTCCTCTCTGCCCTCCCCACCAGGAATCTTTGAGCAGGCTAATTTTTTTCAAGTCCACTCTTAGACTACCTCCCTGTCTTCTAGTACACCTCTAGGCGGACTTTGCAGAACATTAGAACCCTGCTTAATGCAATAGATGGCAGAATGTACCGTATTGTTATACTAAAAAAAATTACTGCTATAATACTTACACGGTTGATTACACTAAAAACACTAAAAAGTGAACAAAATACAAAATGTTCTAGGGTTCCGATGCAGAATCTGTGACATCGCATTCCACTAAAGATCTTCTCATAGGAGGCAGAGGAACAATTTTGGTTCCCCTCAGGCCATATTTTGTCTCTTCTCTACCCTCTATAGCAGGGGTGCACAACCTGCGGCCTAGGGGTCACTTTATATCATTCTGTGCTGCCCCCAACTATTTTATCACAGACACTCTCGTCTGTGTCTAGCAGCTGCTCGGATGCATTTTCCATGTATTCTCCCATTAGATGGGAGTCCCGGAAGTATAAGCAGCACCCATGGTGCATACATTCAACATGCTGTAAAAGTTTCAGTTCGTAATACCCCTTTAAAAAAATTAAAAAAAAATTGGGCCCATGGGATCGGTTCAGTCCGACAATGTAGCCACCAACCAGAAAAGGTTATGCCCCCTGCCCTATAGTTAAACCCCCGTCAATAATTGTAGAGGAGCGTTACTTTCCTATAGACAGTATATGTGGCAGGTCGCCCTACAGTCGGGGAGAAACGGAAGGGGGTGGATAAAAGACGCCAACACCCCTTTAAATTTCGTCTAATAACGAAAATCCACATTTGCATCCAGCCTTCTCTAGTTACCGTGCAAATAAAATATGAAAGAATGAAAAATGATAAAAGCTTCTTCGTAATCTAAAAATCCTGCCGTAATAAAAGGCCGGCAGTATTATGGGCTAAATGAAAAGGCTCTCGAGTCTCCGACGAGGGTGGCATTTCCCGCTCCTCTCCGCCAGCGTGAACAGTAAATGAAACAAATGTATAATTAGCCATTGTGGGCAGCATTATTACCTTATCCATAATTGAAAAATAAGTGGTTGGTTTCATTGTTTCCTCGAGCAGAATTTGGGGTCTGAGCTGCGGAGTGGAAACTATAACGATCAGCTTCAAGATGTTCTCATTCTGCCGCTCTGTCTAAATGGCAAATCGTGCCGTGATTTATTGCGTTCTCCTCCCGGGGAAAGCGAGCCGCGGTTTTACCAATATAGGGGGAAATGAGGGTGACGGCACCCACATCCGAGGCTGGAAATGGAGCTCATCTATCCCTATTCACAGCAATGGCTAATGGATCGGGAGTCCATCTTAATCCTACCCCCATTAAAAAAAAAAGTTTCTTTTCTTGCATGATTTTTTTTCTTTAATAATTAAAGAGTTAGATACCTTTAATGGAAAATATAACTATAACAGCGGCAGCGCCCAAAGGTTCCACTTGTTGCATATAAATCTGCATGGGTATGTGCAATTACATTTCATCGCAGCTAGGGGGCAGTATTACTGTGATTAGTGCGGCGAGATTAAACATATGAGTAAAGTCTGTGCAGGGAAAACTACTTGTCTAAGCCAAGTAAAGAGGACTGGTCAGCTCTCCCGATCTGCATACCTGCATTCCCTATAACAATTGTGGGGCATTCCTTTTTAGAACTGTAAATTGTGCTATTTTTCTGTTAATCCTCCTAAAAAAAAATTGAAAAAAATTGACAACTGTGTGTTAAAGAGGAGCAGTTGTCTCTCCTGACATGTCTGGTTTAGTATGTATTTATGGACATGTGATAATTCTGAAGCATCTATTCTTATGACCCTATCTTGTGCCATTCCTCTGTTATTCCTGATAGAAGTTATGAATGAATCGCTAGCAGTTTGCATTGAAGGTCCAGATGGCTGTTACCAGTTTGGACGGGGTGTCCCTCAGCAGTCTGACATCGACAGTACTGACTGACTAGGGACACACAGTCAACTGGCAAAACCCATCAATGTAAAAAACTAGTAATTCATTCATGACTTCTAACAAGGAATAATAAAGGAATGGCACAACATGGAGATATAATAATGGATGCTCCAGAATAGTTATTACATGGGGCATGCAATTAGTTACGAGATAAGAAGTCCTCTTTAAAGGGCATCTGTCAGCAGTTTTGTACCTATGACACTGGCTGACCTGTTACATGTGCACTTGGCAGCTGAAGGCATCTGTGTTGGTCCCATGTTCATATGTGCCCGCATTGCTGAGAAAAATGACGTTTTAATATATGCAAATGAGCGTCTAGGAGCAACGGGGGCGTTGCCATTACACCTAGAGGCTCTGCTCTCTCTGCAACTGTCACGCCCTATGTCCTTTGATTGACAGGACCAGGCAGTGATGGCGTGTCTGCCCCTGTCAATCAATGTGGAAAGGGTGAGGCAGTTACAGAGAGAGCAGAGCCTCTAGGTGTAACGGCAACGCCCTCATTGCTCCTAGAGACTCATTTGCATATATTAAAACATCCTCTTTCTCAGCAATGAGGACACATATGTAACGGATCACCTGGCACCCCGACTGAGTACCTCCGTTGCTAAATGCTCCTAGTGCTTTCCGAGGACTCCAATTGACACCGTACGCACTGCAGACCCCACGAACCGCCGTAGCTTGGTTGGGGTCTCACCGTCCTCCAACCACGCTGGACCTACTACAAGGCTCCAGACTCCAGTGGGTGACCTCTCCTACAGCCAGAGAGCAGGAACAGCTCTTACAAGAGCTAGTAGTTATGCCAGGGAAGTATAGCAAATCTTCAGCGTATAGCAATCCCCCAGTTTGATCAGTTATCCAAACACCAGTCTCAACATGATGAAGGATAAAACAGGAACACTTTATTGAGGGCTACCCGCCCGTATTTATGCAGGTCCCCATCTGGTGGACACGCCCCTAGGGGACCAGAATGGAGACTGCGACACACAGAACAGATACAACACATCCCCACAATGCATCATGGTTTCCTCCTCTCTGCCTCAGAGACAACCGAGGAATAATCCAATTATCTCTCAGGACAAAGGGAAATCGCCAATACACATGTGGGGACAACAGGACAGAAATCACCATTTAAACACACAATGTCACACCCTCCCAGCAAACACAGACATTTAATATATTCCCAGATAGCTCAAGTCTGAGTGCATATCATTAGGCGAATGGCACTCAGACCACACAAATACAATTAAACTAGCCATCTGGGTACCCTCACATAACAAAATACAATTCCAAAGACAGATTTAAGCTGTGCGGCCGGCCTGTCTTCTTTAAAGTTAGTATGGGCCATAATCCTGAGGCAGGAGGCTGGCAAACAGCCCCCTCCAAAACACCGTGGCGAGGTTGGTTTCGTCACAATGAACATGGGACCAACACAGATGCCTTCAGCTGCCGAGCGCACATGTAACAGGTCAGCCAGTGTCATAGGGACAAAACTGCTGACAGATGCCCTTTAAGGATAAAACAGTGGAGAAGTAATAAGCTCTGGAGAAAGCTCCTCGCAGGGTCAAACAAATATGAAATCTGCGTTGCACCTGTGGGTCTTAAAGGTGGGACACGCAGATTACAAAATGTGCATAAACGTCCATTTCGGAGATTCGCTTTACAGCAGAAAATTAAAACTAACAGTAGTGGGCATGCTCTGTGACAAGTGCAGGGAGGAGGAGCTGTCCCCATCATCTATTGTCAACCAGCTCTATAATAGGGCTGTTACCCTTCCCTGTAATCCAAGCTGTGATGAGAATGAAATGACTGCTGACCCTTAGGCCTCATGCACACGACCGTTGTTGTGTTCCGTTCCGCAAAATGGGGTTCTGTTGTTCCGTGATCCGTTTCATGCATCCGTTTCCGTGTGCCATGCAAATGATAGGAAAAAACGGACGCGGACGACAATCTTGTGTGCCTCCGCGTTTTTTTTTTACGGACCCATTGACTTGAATGGGTCCGCGAACAGTTTTCCGTGAAAAAAATAGGACAGGTTATATTTTTTTGACGGACTGAAACCACGGATCACGGACGTGGATGACAAACGGTGCATTAGCCGAGTTTTCAACGGACCCATTGAAAGTCAATGGGTCTGCAGAAAATCACGAAAAATGTTACAACGGACACTGAATGAAACCATGGTCATGTGCATGAGGCCTTACTCTTGCGTACACAACAGCATAAATTGAACAGTGACAGGAAACGTCTTCCCATTGTGAGGGCCCGACAGCCTGTCTGAAAACTGGAGTATTTCCGAAATTTTCTTGATAGAAATAGTGACATGGAGAAAAAATAAAAATAAAACAATTTTTAATGTGTTTAGCCTAAAAACCAAGGGTTATTTTCTGTCGATAACGGACATAATCCCCATTATCTGATCTCCAGTCTCTGGAGGGATTATTATCCTCTATCAACCAAAGGCCACAAAAGCAAACTACACTATAAAAAAGAGAATCTGGAGATCGGTGTCGCCTATTATTCCGATGCTTATCCCCGTACAATGCCAGCCAGACAATCCTCCTCTGCCGTCCGCTCTATAAAGCCTTTCCGACACCATGTCTCAGACAAGCAGCCGCTGCAAAGAAATGAGGTATAAAGGCCAATATTGAGTTTAACATTGCGCCCGGCTTTACCAGACAATACAGAGGAGGGAAAAAAAAATAAAAAATTCCTTCTACAAAAATGTCGTATTTCGCATTCATGGTGTAAATCGAAGTTATTTCAAACATGCACTTTCGCTGGCATGAAGCTACAGACACGGAGAAAGAGAAAAGGCTTCAGCGGGTGGCAGATGACAAAGAGCGGCTGTACAGTAAAACACGCCGCTGTATTATCTGAGGCGTAAAGCAGGGAGCCGGGACAAGCCAGAATCGTCAAGCTCATTGAGGGGATGTAAGTTATCAAGCTCGGCGATAGCCTATATGTGGGTGCTCCACTGAAAGGAGCGTATGCTGAGGGTAAGCCTTAGGGCTGATGCACACGTGCGTGTGTGCCCGTATTGTGGACCGTAAACAGCAGGTCCGCAATATACGGGCAGCGGCCGTGTGCACTTTGTATCACGGATAAAGACCCATTGACATGAATGGATCCGCAATCCTTAAGATATGAAGAGGCATGGATCTGAAACCCACGGAAGCACTGTGAAGCGCTTCTGTAGGATTTCAGTGGATGCGCAAGTGCAAACGGCGTGCACACGGACGGTGCCCATGCATTGCGGAAGGCTATTTGCGGTCCACAGCACGGGCACACACTCTCGTGGGCATGAGCCTTAGGGTGATGCTACACATGGTTTGTGGCACGCATTTTTAAGTGCCAAAAAAGAAATAGAAAAAAATAATAATACACAAACCAGTCCTTTAAGTGCTTTTTTTTGCCTAAATAGAGTGTTTGTACCCCCTGTAAACCTGCTACTTCTGTATAACAGCATAGGAAAAGTGCATTAGTATAAAAAAAAAATCCAAAAAACACCATTAAAAACATAAAACGCACCAGAAATCATAAAATAGCTATATAATAATACAAATAAACACCCTGCATGTGTGACACCAGCTCCGGACACTGCACCCCTGCAGGCTCAATTTCAGTACCCTGAGCACCAAAAAAAATAAAGGCCAATCCTGCATTACTCACCATGTAAGGATATGGCCACGGTGTCAGGATTCTGCATGCAGTTTTTAAAAGTCAAAACCAGGAGTTAATTCAAAAAAGAAGAGAAAAAGTATCCCTGCTTTATACACGGGCAGGGCCCTCTCTCCTTCTGTACCCGTCTGTAACTCGTTTTGTTTATGATTAGTGCAATTGTCTGTATTATGTATGTGCACCGCTTATCACATGTACAGCGCTAGGGAATGAATGGCGCTTTAATAAATAATAATAATACTTCCTCTCATTTTATGATTTTGGCTTGCAAAACTGCATCACGAAACCTCTCCTTGTGGCCTTACCTAAGGTGTCCCCTCTGCTATTCAAATATACATTTTCCAGGCATGCCCCACTCTCTGCAGTGCACACAGGGTATCCAGAAGGCTGCGCATGCTCACGCTGTGCTTCCACGATGGTGCAACAGCACATGCGCTTTCTGTATGACACCGCTATAATGAATGTCAGGGTGCCTGCCCACATGAAGTCGATGCTGGTTTTCCATAGTGCATGCTTTTTTTGGGGGCTTTTTCTTTTTAGCGGCGTTTATTTCTAAACTAAACTACTTGCTTTTTCTTTCCTATAGAGGAACGGTCAAAACGCCATAAAAAACGACCAATACTTGTGGTCTTACATTTCATAGTTCCAAGACATTTTAAGCCAGATGTGGATAAAGTTGAAAACCTCGACATCACGCCGCCTTGAAGCACAGGACTTTGGTGGCCCAATGCAGTTGGCTTGATGACATCACTGCATCCCGCTGCCGGTAAATGACAGCGCTGCTCTCTCACCGCAGTCTGATGGGGTCATTTATTTTTATTGCATTTAAATTACAGGGGGGCACAAAAAGGGGCGTTCAATCTGCGCTCTGTACAGGGGCACTATTGCTGTGTGAGGCACAAAGGACGCACTGTGACTGTGCACATGAAACAGTCTTGTATTAAAATGGCCCCATTTTTAAAACGATGGGGGGGGGGGGGGGGAGTTTCACTTCGTTCAGGACACTCGTCTACTAGGTAAGAAGGCAGCTCCAAAGAGCGTCTCTCGCTCTGGAGGTCCCGACGTGACACAAGCAGTTCTTTTGACTTCACTGGGAACAGTGCAATGCTACATTTCCCCTGTGGGGGCGCTGCTGGAGAACTGAACACTTGAAGCTGGGATCTCTCACAGTTTACATGTGATTGCTGGTGGTCCCAGCTAAAAGACACCATTTGTGGTCGGGTTATTTTCGGGGGCCCTTGTAGCAAATCGCAGTTGCCCACAGCAGACAATACTGGGTAATATATTAACAAAATAGCTAATACTGAAAAATACTGCATATTGACAGGTGATGGCGGTCATGGTGCAAAGGCCTGCAACCATAGTCTTCCAACAGACAATTATTATATGGCGAGGGCTGTCAACATGATCCCGATGAACTCACCAGTGCTGATTATTACAATATCATTTTAATTTTAGCGCAGACTAATGAGGCAGTTCACAAAACTAGAAGATCATCTCTCCTGAATAAATTAAGTAGCATGACTTCTCATCCCGACTGCTGAAGTGAGCAATTAAAAGCAATCTATCATCACACGATTCCTATGGTATCTTTACTGGATGTCAGAGGTTGGTAGCATAACGGTGCCCATAAGGTGTGTACATGAATCCTTCTTCGGCTTCCCCACTTTAGATTCAGATACTGGTGACTGAACCCAGAAATGTCTGAATATCTGTAATGCCTTCCCAGAAGTTTACAGGTGCTGGTATCCAACTGAAAAGGACTTCAGGGAGGAGCATAATAAGGAAAGCCCCGCCTATCAGCGACTTTCAGCTGTTCAGCACTACTGAGAACAGTCCCAATAATGGCATCTGGTTAAGAGCATCTGAATGGGACGGGTCTCACAATACTCCTCCCTGATGTCGTTTTCAGTTGGATGCAGCACTGTCAAGTTGTATACGGCCAACATAATAAGTCGATAATTAGAACACTTTCAAGGGTTTTTCCTGATATTGGAGAACTATCCTCAGGATGGGTCATTAATATCCAATCGGTGAGGGTCCGACACCCCGTACCCACCGATCAGCTGTTCCCTGCAGCCTTTGGCGGACGAACTTGCACTTTAAATGGAATGGGAAGAGGTTAGTTCAAAGTGCATTGGCCGTGCCAGGTTACTGCAGCACAGACACCATAAAAGCACGCCCTATTTTGTCTGTGATTACGGATTCCTTGTGCACATTATAGTGCATGAGTCAGTGAAAACCATAGACACAACATGGATTCCATTCTGTGTCTGGGCTGTGGTTTTCACGGACCATTGGTAGGACATGCTCTGGAAAAAAATGCAAACCCAGATTCTTCATGGCCATCTTCAAGAATGAACCACTGACCATCTTCTTGTGGACGTGGGAAAGAGGCCTTAACATAGAGAATTTGAGTAACTATGTCCCATATAACCTCCACCGCTGGCTGCCAAGGTCAAACCCAATGTATCTGAGCATTACTAGCCATCTGACAATGATAGAACAGGAAAAGATTGTCTTAAAATGAAATGTTTTTGTTCAGCCACTGGTTGAAACGTTTACTACTGGCGCTTCAATTACTGTATTGCCAAGAGGCGGGAGGGAAGCGTGGTGCGCGTTCAGAGCAGTCAGTTCTGCACCAGGGCTGGTGACAGGAGGGACCATCGTAACTTGCTGTAAGCAGCGTGAACATTATAACGTTATTTGTGTATGACCTCTTTCTCCGCCTGCCACTCAGCATTACTTCAATATTCGGGAGTAATGACAGAGCTTGATGGCCAAAGACCCGAGTGTCAAGAGGATCTGATTACAAAGGCTCTAAAGCCTCTGCCTTACGTACCTGAAGACTCAGTTTCTCCAGCCTCATCTCTAAGATTCTATTCTCCTCCTCTAACCGGCCACGTTCGGCTTCAAGCTCCTCAATTTTCAACCTGCAAGACAAGCAGAGCATGGAGAATACAATATGAAGTGACACGTTTGGAATAATAATACACTACAGGGTACTTCCATTTCTGCAATTCTCTCCCTGAAGAATGTTTGCCTCCTCGTGTCCTCCACGAAAATGCTCTGGTTGAAAACCAGGCTGTTGTCAGACTGGACCTGCTCTGATCACTGCTGCTAATGACCGCTTGGTTTAATGAGTTAAAGGGTTGTCAATGATATTAAGGGAGATCATACAATCGTGGGGGGGGGGGGGGGAAAAGGGAATGTTATCAATGTTGTGATTCATGACAGTTTATCCCTCTAAAATTTTCTCTTTATACTATAAAGTGAGGTGAAGTGGATACGAAATTTTGTACCGATTTATTTCTTGTGCACAGAGCTCCCCCTATTGGTGACAGAAGGCAGGCAGAATTTTATCATTTAGGTCTCTGCAAGGAATAAGGAGCACCATGGCCTGCATTTATTGTTTACTCCGCTTTCTCTGAAAAGGAGGTGTCAATTTTATTTCATCACTTTCAGAGAGTCTGATGTCCGTCAAACTTATTAAATGTTGTGCAGACTACTCCAACTTTTTATTTAGACAAACAATTTAAAAGAAAAAACAAGACACAGAATTTGGACATAAAATAACATGTTGCAAAAGACAGGCTTTCACTTAAAGGAGCTCCTAGGGACCAGGAACCCATTTTTATATGGCCTGGCAGGGTGCCGAGCTCTCTTCTCTGTCAGAAGTACTGTACGATGTGATAGACATCACCACTGCTTGTTCTGATGGTGTTGAGGGCAGCATTTGAAGCGAAGTTAAAGGAGTTGTGCCACTGATATACAGTCAGGTCCATAAATATTGGGACATCAACAATTCTAACATGTTTGGCTCTATACACCACCACAATGGATTTGAAATTAAACTAACAAGATGTGCTTTACCTGCAGACTGTCAGCTTTATTTGAGGGTATTTATATCCAAATCAGTTGAACGGTGCAGGAATTACAGCAGTTTGCATATGTGCCTCCTACTTGTTAAGGGACCAAAAGTAATGGGACAATTGGCTTCTCAGCTGTTCCATGGCCAGGTGTGTGTTATTCTCTCATTATCCCAATTACAATGAGCAGATAAAAGGTCCAGAGGTCATTTCCAGTCTGCTATTTGCATTTGGAATCTGTTGCTGTCAACTCTCAAGATGAGATCCAAAGAGCTGTCACTATCAGTGAAGTAAGCCATCATTAGGCTGAAAAACAAAACAAACCCATCAGAGAGATAGCAAAAACATTAGGCGTGGCCAAAACAACTGTTTGGAACAGTCCTAAAAAGAAGGAACGCATCGGTGAGCTCAGCAACACCAAAAGACCAGGAAGACCACGGAAAACAACTGTGGTGGATGACCGAAGAATTCTTTCCCTGGAGAAGAAAACACCCTTCACAACAGTTGGCCAGATCAAGAACACTCTCCAGTAGGTAGGTGTATGTGGGTCAAAGTCAACAATCAAGAGAAGACTTCACCAGAGTGAATACAGAGGGTTCACCACAAGATGTAAACTATTGGTGATCCTCAAAAACAGGAAGGCCAGATTAGAGTTTGCCAAAGGACATCTAAAAAAGCCTTCACAGTTCTGGAACAACATCCTATGGACAGATGAGACCAAGATCAACTTGTACCAGAGTGATGGGGAGAGAAAAGTATGGAGAAGGAAAGGAACTGCTCATGATCCTAAGCATACCACCTCATCAGTGAAGCATGGTGGTGGTAGTGTCATGGCGTGGGCATGTATGGCTGCCAATGGAACTGGTTCTCTTGTATTTATTGATGATGTGACTGCTGACAAAAGCAGCAGGATGAATTCTGAAGTGTTTCGGGGAATATTATCTGCTCATCTTCAGCCAAATGCTTCAGAACTCATTGGACGGCGCTTCACAGTGCAGATGGACAATGACCCAAAGCATACTGCAAAAGCATCCAAAGAGTTTTTGAAGGGAAAGAAGTGGAATGTTATGCAATGGCCAAGTCAATCACCTGACCTGAATCCGATTGAGCTGCATTTCACTTGCTGAAGACAAAACTGAAGGGAAAATGCCCCAAGAACAAGCAGGAACTGAAGACAGTTGCAGTAGAGGCCTGGCAGAGCATCACCAGGGATGAAACCCAGCGTCTGGTGATGTCTATGCGTTCCAGACTTCAGGCTGTAATTGAGTGCAAAGGATTTGCAACCAAGTATTAAAAAGTGAAAGTTTGATTTATGATTATTATTCTGTCCCATTACTTTTGGTCCCTTAACAAGTGGGAGGCACATATGCAAACTGTTGTAATTCCTGCACCGTTCACCTGATTTGGATGTAAATACCCTCAAATTAAAGCTGACAGTCTGCAGGTAAAGCACATCTTGTTTGTTTCATTTCAAATCCATTGTGGTGGTGTATAGAGGCAAAAATGTTAGATTTGTGTCGATGTTCCAATATTTATGGACCTGATTGTAAATGTATCCCGCCCAACAGATATCGCTGTTATATCATTTTCCCCAAATAGCAACATTTATCAAAACTGCCTTATTCTTAAAGGGGTAATCCCATCTCAGACAATGGAGGCATATCGCTAGGATATGCCCCCGTTGTCTGATAGATGCAGGTCCCTACATCAAGAACAGATCCCAGAAAGTTCTGGGAGGGAGCACTGCGCATGCACAGCTACTCTCCCTTCATCTCTATGGGGGCGACGACCATTTCTGTCGTCCCCATAGAAATGAATGGGAGCTGTGGGCACGCAAGCATGGTGTGCTCCCGTTAACTTCTACAGGGAGAACACTTTGCAGTGGCAGGACGCCGGAAAACTCGGGGTCCTCCACCCACCACCCTCCCAGCGCCGTTCTCGGTGTAGATGTGGGTCCCAGAGGTGGGACCCACACCTATCAGACAATGAGGGAATATCCTAGTGATATGCTCCCATTGTCTGAGATGGGAATACCCCATTAAGTTATTAGCCTCCCAGAGCACCCTGTGGCAAATCTGTTTTGATATTCAGTTGCATTGGAGCCTTGTAATGTAGGGCATCACTGGTAATTGGTGTTCCATGATCGGCAGATTTCAGACACATCTCACTGCCCTAAGGCATGATGGGATGGCAGACACATGATAAACCAGGATTTAAGGCTCAAACATGGGGGATAAGAGAAAACTGGAAATGAGGTAAACTTGAGGGAAAAAAAATTCATGGAGGAATGGGAGCTAGAGTAGGTGATAAGTGAAAAGTAGTTCATGGCACAACCCCTTTAATATCCTTTGGTAAACCACTACAGACCTCAAATCTTCAATACATTTGCTTCTCCCTAAGGCCATGTTCTTCTATGTTGGATTTGACATTCATTTCGCCACAGATTCAAATCCGTCAACAATCAGCATGGGGTTTCTGCAACCTCATTAACACGCAACGGAAATTATACTGGTGAATTTTTAGTGCCACCCCATTTCTGCTGCACACCTGTAGCCAAAAGTGTTAAACCTTTTGTCCTAGATCTTGGAGGACATACGTGTCGGTCACAATGTACTACCACAGCCTTAGGGCTTGTTCACATGAACGTATGGCTTCCGTTGCCGTATTGCGGACAGCATATGCAGATCCGCAATAAGCGGACACCGTTCCGTGTGCATTCCGCATCACGGATGCGAACCCATTTGCTTGAATGCGTCCGCAAATCCGGAGTGGTGCGGAAGCGCGGAACGGAAACCCACGGAAGCACTACGGAGAGCTTCTGTGGGGTTCCGTTCCGTACTTCTGTTTCGCACAAAGATAGAACATGTCAAGTTGAATGGGTCTGGGTCCATCCCGGAGGCCTCACGAACGTTCTCCGTGCATTGCGGACCGCAAATTGCAGCCCCAATGCACGGAACGGAACCCATACGTTCGAGTGAACAAGCCCTTACAGCGACGGCTGTGGGATTTGAGGGGCCAACTCTCTGCCGTGTCCTCAGCAATATCTGAAGTTTTGTTGGCTTGGTAAAGACGCTTCCAGTTTGTCACCTTTAATACCGATAAAACTGTCATTAATACTTGGCATCGCTCTAATGAAAAAAAAAAAAAAAAAAAGCTAAAATGAGCATGGTAGTAGAAAATAACAACAGATGGGCTCCTTCTATTTTAGCGTGCCAAATGCCATCTGTAGCATCAAATATTTCTTTCCAATGTATGTATTTAAGCTGTCCTCAGTTTGAAAGCATATGTCAGCAATCTGATCCCCCTTAGTTACTACACCCAGCGCGTTTCCATTAAGCTTTATCCATCAGCAGTCTTTAATCAGACATCTTTTTTGCAGGTTGGTTAAAAAAGTTCTGGGATTCAGGTGTCTCAGTAAAGTTTTGTTTAACAGCTTAGAAAACTGGTGATGCAGAGCGGTAGTAAGGTCCTCCTACTGCAATATCCTACGTGGCTCCACTGAATACACGTGGAGACTGGCGGGAAAGGAATATTGCCTACAATGGAGAATCAGCATAGGATCCTGCTAAGCACAACCCTGTAACTATCATGTATTCATTTAAAAAAAAAATTTTTTAGCATAGGTTACTGCTACAGTAGCATTATGCATAAAGTAATCTTTAGTTTTGTCACATATCACAGTTTTCTTTGAGCTTTTCCCTTAGTTACCGCTGTTTTGAACCCTACATTATGAGGATCTTCTCAAGATGGCTCCTCTGCCAGTTCTCTGAGGCCAGAACTGCCTTCCCTCACTTTCTATACACACTTTCTATATCCAGCAGCTTCCTAACAGCCAATCAGATTGGATTACTGATAGACACGCCTCCTCACTCTAAAGCCTACTGCAGGCATGCAGTGTGGAGGACCGCCCCTCTGTCTTCTGTTTACACTAAAGGGAAGACAGAAAAGCCCTAGCAATGCTGTTTTAAGGGACTAAAAAAATCATACAGTTCTTATAAGGTAATTACATTTCTTTTGACAAATCATTGACAGTCTAACTCAGGTATACATGCCTAGCTCTAATAAGCTAGCACATAAAAAAAAAACATGACTGTTACACTTTAAGGAAGTTAACCAAGATGTGCCAGTGCCACGCTCGTTCCCGATAACTGGCTCATATAATCGAGCAGTCAATCAGCTGATCAAAGAGCAACTGCTCATTAATTGGCCGATGGGCATCTTTCATCAGGATGAAAGATGCCCAATTATTGACAGCACATCTCACTGTGTAATCAGGGATGTGCTGCTGATAATGAATAGAATGGGAATTAGTCGTCCCTCCCCATTCGGTTTGCATTGGCCGATATAGTGAGGCTGGTGCATAAGAGCACCGATGGATATGTTAACTTCCATTGGTGCTCATACTGCCTGAAGATCGGGAAGTGTAATACCACCCTCAGATGCCTATAGCCCAACAGATTGTCACCCATCTTTTAAAAAGGTTAAAATCAAGTTAAAATCTAAGTTTAGGACCTATTCAGAACCTAGGCGTTTCAGTCAACAGTCCATACTTATGACATGAACTGTCACCCACATCAAAGCAGTTCTCCAACTTTAAAAAAATCTGATTAACAGCCTTTGATAAGAAGGGGACAATGTGTGCCTTCTGTCAAATTGGTTCTCTTCTACTCCACTGCTCTAGTTACCGCAAAACAGCGTAGCTGAACGCCAACCTGACATTAAGCTGAAAGTACTAAACCATGAATTTTGTAATTTTTATATAGTTTTTATTTTTGCAAAAAAATAGCCTTAATGTTAGAACATTTCTTTACAAAAAGGTGGAAAACAAAGTAAAAATGTTTATACATCTGCTTGCATTCCAACAACCTACCTACCTAGTGAGACCAAAAAAAGGGGTTTTCATATCTGCCCATTTGGGAAACCTACAGAGCCTTGAAGATGATAGTTCAAGAAACCACAGGGAGCATATAGTGAGGAAAGACCCAGCAATCTTCCCCTAGGCAGGACGACTCAGCCATACATCATACACAGCCTCGGCGCGGGGTGTGGACTATAAGCCCCTCTGGCCAACAAGATAAAAATCAAAGGGTTTGGAGTTAAATTTGACTCAAAATGTTGAATTTCTGCTCTTCAAGTTTTATTATTTGCAGTTTAATTGACCTGAAAAGGAGTTCTGATTTCTTACAGCCCTTTTGTAACGCTGTTGGTCGACAGGTATAAATCTTAGTGCCCACCTATAGTCATCAGGGTGACGCGGCCTGCTGCAATCGTTAATCACAATTAGAGAAAATCACGCTTTTGCCTCCGATGTTTTCTGGCCTCTTCCCCCTGCA
Source organism: Bufo gargarizans (assembly GCF_014858855.1). Classification (NCBI taxonomy): domain Eukaryota; kingdom Metazoa; phylum Chordata; class Amphibia; order Anura; family Bufonidae; genus Bufo; species Bufo gargarizans. Next base: position 170,519,532 of record NC_058087.1, on the reverse strand, counting down.
GTAACAAAGTATGTTGTCTCTCTCCAGTTTCTATTACGCGAGCTACAGAATGAAGGAAATCCAATTTGTGCATGTAGGGAGGGAGCGTGACAGATGTGCAGAAGGACATGATAATATCAAGTTCCATCACCTTCCTGGAAGTGGCCATCAAAGGAAGGCAGATGTAAGAGAATTAGAAAATCAGTGTAAATTGAACGGGGAGTTGTAAAACCCCTCCAGTGTGTACCACTGCGGAGAGGACAGATCAGATTTTGGGCATTGAAAAATAATGAAAATAGTGGAAAATATAACTTATGGTGTGGAGGGGCCGGGAATCGGCAGTGCAAACCAAGTGCAGATATTATCAGTGGTTCTCTTTTTGGGCACGTCGAAGGGGGTCTAAGAGGCTTGCACTCTAGCTTTTACTTACATTTTGCTTCTGAATCTGGAAGTAGTTGTCTCACAGTCATTGTCAGCCATATTAGCTCTCACGGGGCAAACTTCTAGGTCACCCAGCAAGCACAGAGGGTTTTCCTCCACTCAAGTCTTCCTCATAAGTGAACCCCCCCACCACACTCCATCCCTTTCAGTGAGCAGACAAGTCTGAACCTGTGTTGGTGGGTGGTAACCAGATATTTGCTACACTGAATGTGTCGGAAAGACTTAGGGTCCATTAACACGTCCGTAGAGCATTGAGGATCCACAATACACCCAGCCGGCACCCACCATAGAACTGCCTATTCTTGTCCGCAATCGCAGACAAGAATAGGACATGTTCTATTTTTTTGGGCACCGCGGACTGGAAGTTCGGGGCCACGGCAAAGAAATGCGGATAGCACACTGTGTGCTGTCCGCATCTTCCGCATCTTTTCTGTCCCCATAGAGAATGAATGGGTCCGCACCCATTCCTCAAAATTCGGGAACAGATGTGGACCCATTTGCAGACGTGTGAATGGAGCCTCAAACATGAATCTTAAAGACAACCCGTCATCTCTCCTGACAGGTCTGTTTTAGTAACTACTTGCATTCCCCATGTAATAACAATTCTGGAGCATCTATTCTTATGGCTCTATGTTGTACCATAATCTTAATTATTCCTGCTAGAAGTTATAAACACATTAGTAGAACTTTGCAGTGAAGGTGCAGATGGGTGTTACCAGTCGTTTTTTTTCCCTGCACAGTCTGACACTATCCAATCAGTGCCGTCAGTGTCACACTGTGTCGGGACACCCCCCACCCCCACCTGGTAACATCCACTGGGATCTTCACTGCATACTTCTAGCAGGAATAATAAAGGAATGGCACATCACCGAGTCATAAGAACAGATGCTTCAGAATTGTTATTACATGGGGAATGCAAGTAGTTACTAAAACAGACTTGTCAGGAGAGGCTGGGCGTCCTGTTTAAAGGGATTCTCTGGACTTTAAAGGGGTTGACCGATATTAAATTAAAAGTCAATGAGAATGCTATACTCACCCCCTTTCTACAGTGTTGTAATTTGGAGAGCTGATCCAGTTCCCCTGCAGCTCTTTGTATACTAACAGCAGAGATGATGTGCTGGACTACTGCTGAGGACATTGATTGACTGGAGCAGTCACGTGCCGTATATCCCAGCATATAACACTGTCGCTGACATGCACAGTAAAAGTCTGACCTCCATTGATCGGCAGAATGAAGGGGCTGTGAAGTTAGCAGGATGTCGACCAGAATGGGATGAGCTGCAGTTGCAAGCGCGACTGGCTGTGCTGATTTGTGAGTATCTAGATTTTGGACCCTTACCAAACAATGACTATGCATCCTTAAAAGGGGTTCTACAGTTTGTTTTAACTGATGATCGGCGGGGGTCCGACACTCGGGACCCCCGTCTATCAGCTGTTTGAGAAGGCAGCAGCTGCGCGGCCTTCTCACTGTTTACCACAGGCCCAGTGACGTCACGACTAGTATCAACTGGCCTGGGCGCGGCTACGCTCGGTTCACTTGAATGGAGCTTAGCCGCGCCCAGGCCAGTTGATACTAGTCGTGACATCACTGGGCCAGCGGTAAACAGTGAGAAAGCCGCGCCGCTGCCTTCTCAAACAGCTGATTGGCGGGGGTCCCGGATGTCGGCCCCCCGCCGATCAGATGCTGATGATCTATCCAGAGGATAGATCATCAGTTAAAACAAACTGTAGAACCTATTTAAAGGCAATGTACACCTTTGGAGGCAATTTTTGTTTATGATTGCCTTTTACTAATTTTTGGCTAAAAATCATATTTTTAATTGGCCTTTATTAAAAATATTGAGCCGTTCTGTCCCAAAGGGCTAACCGCTTTTCTAACTGTGTGACTGGTACTGTTACTTTCACTCTAAACTACTAAGAGGTCATAAACACTTATCAGAACTGTAAGAGAAGAATAATGTTTATCATTTTAGAGAGCAGAGATAAGGAGCCTGTCAACTCCCCAAATGACGAAAAAGACAGAAAATCCACAGGCTGCTGCTAAAGCATCTCAGCTCTGTACACAAAAAAGGACTCCATATTTTTAATAAAGGCCAATTGAAATAATGATTTTTAGCTCAAGATAAGTACAATGCAATAATAAAAAAAGAATTGCCCCCAAAGGTGTACATAGCCTTTAATGCTTAGACACCCTTTTTTTTTTTACAAGTTAAAGGGATGCTGGGAAGTGTTATAGAAGATGACCAGTCTTCTCCTGACATACCTGCTTTAGTAAATAGTATTCCCTGTGAAATAATTCTGGAGAATCTATTTTTAAAAGTCTGTTTTGCGCTATTCCTCCTGGAAATAAAAGTACAACTGGGTGCCACTATTCCCCTTGTCAAAGGGGTAAGTTCCACACAAGCCAACACTTCCAGTCATGGTTGGACGGTGTGAGACTGTGCAGTGACACGCCCAACTGGTAACGCTCAGTTGTCAATTTATTCATAAACTTCTAGCAGGAACAACAGAGTTATAAGAAAAGATGCTCCAGAATTAACAATACAAGATTTCACGAAAACAGACATGTCAAGAGAGGTGACAAGTCCTCGTCTACTGGTGCATAAGGCATCTGTAGGTGGATCTCTACTTGCAATGGCTTAGCACATATATTAGGTTTAATTATCCTAATATATCTTGCCATTTCTCCGGCGCAATGAGCAGGTGTGTGCAGACTGGCCAGACTCCGAAGGGTTAATAGTTTAACAGAAAAATAAATCTCCCTCTCCATAGAGAGCGCCGGTCTTGCTACAGGCGCTATCTCAATCAGTCTGTCAGGTTCTGGTGACTTAAATTTGATATAATGGGGCAGGGAGCACAGCCTCTCGTCACAGCGATGCCTTGGCCTTCATAATGACGAGTGCACCCAGGAGCTGGAATGTGTGCATTATAGAGGGAAAAATTAACGCTCTCTAGTTATACTTACGAGATGGCAATATGTAAAGTCTGATTTGCGCCTTCAACGTGGCACCACATGTCCTGATATCTTACTACTGATCATTTACACTGCTGGCTGCTGTCAACTTCGGTCTGCAAATTGCAGATCTGCAATACACGGATAACGGCCTTATGCTTTCTCCATTTTGACGACCGCACATGGTCAGCGCTATATAGAAAATGACTATTTATGTCCGTGATTGCGGCCAAGAATAGGACATGCTCTATATTTTTGTAGGGCCGCGGAATGGAACTACGGAAGCAGAGAGCACACGGTGTGCTGTCCGCATCTTTTGCTGCCCCACTGAAATGAATGGGTTTGTATCTGTTCTGCAAGATTGCGGAACGGATGCAGACCCAGAATTACGGTTGTGTGAATGCACCCTTGAAGGGAGTCTGTCCCTGCAAATTCACTAATGAAACTGTTCTTGGTGCTCTGCAGTTGACATACACCGTATCCTACACCTACCTTCACGTCCGCTTGCTGAAATCCTGAACCTTCGAAAAAAGTTTTTTGAGTCGTATGTGTGAGAGATGGGCTTTATTTCTCTCTATATATAATGTGAACTTTCTGTAGTATACATTTTTGTGTAGCGCACAAGCAGATGTATGAGCCATGTGTGCATTAAGGTCACTAGGGGAGGGGGGAAGGGGGGAGTTAGGTAGATGTGAAAACTACAACCTATGAACTCCTAGCTGAAGTTGCTGAAACCACTCCTATCAGGTTAAGGAGCCAATAGTCTCTACTTAAAGGGGTGGTACGGGTTCAGAGCAGAACCTGGACATCCCTCCATTTTCACCCCGCAGCCCCCCTGACATGAGCATCGGAGCAGTTCATGCTCCGATGCTCTCCTTTGCCCTGCGCTAAATTGCGAAAGTCATAGGCATTTTTTGGGGATCCGGTGACTTACCGGGGCTCTCAATGGGGCTGCCAGGAACCCCGGTGACGTCACTGGTACTGATGGGCGGGATTTAGCTCTGCCCTAGCCAGTAAAACGGCTAGGGCAGAGCTAAAGCCCGCCCCTCAGAGCCGGTGATGTCACCGTACACACTGCCGGGCGGAAATTTCCGCCCGGCAGTGTGTTATTGAAAACAAAAGAGCCCGTGCCCTGCGCGACTTAGCGCAGGGCAAGGGAGCGCATCGGAGCATAAGATGCTAGCCTCACAGGGGCTGTCTGGGTGAAAAAAGGGTATGTCCGGGTTCAGCTCTGAACCCAGACAACCCCTTTAAGGAACACCCCTTTTGTGATGTCATGTCTGCTATATAAGTCAAAGTAACTTGAATAAAGCTCTCTTCTACCATGGCTCAGGGGGGATGAGCAGATGCTTTCATGAAACCAACTGTGTGTCTGGTCTCATTATGAAAGCAGTATAGTGTACACATACTTATACTTCTGATTGATTTGGCGCCACACATAGATTATGAGAATCGCATAAATTGCGACGACATATGCAAATTCGTTGAAAAAAAACAAGGGGCGGCCTCCATCCCTAACTGTACCCAGGCACACCTACTGAATCAAGCTCCGCTCCTCCCCTCGGTATCTTCGTCTCCTTCTGGTTTCTACATCATGGAGCCACTGGTTTAAATCTTGCATAGTCTATGCAGTGAACCTAATGGCGCCTCTTCCAACAGAAAGGAACTGACTGTGCAGACATTTCAACCACTGGCTCAATGACATCGGGGCCAGAAAGGGGCCAAGATAAGGCAGGGCAGTGTGAACATGGCCTAAGTGTAACCCAAAAGAGAGGCTAGGATATTAAAGGATATTAACTTTTGAGGATTTATGAGCAATCATTAAAGAATAAAAGCAGCAAGAAATATATAGCACCTGAATATTAGAGGAGAAAAAAGGGGCACACATCCCACAAGTGGCGGTGTTAGGAGGTGGCAACTTTTCTCACTGACCTGAGGGAGTTGACGGCCTCGCTGTTGATGGAGATGCTTTGGTCCGTGGTGGCCATCTGAGACTTGAAGAGACCGAGTTCTGCGGTTAGCTACAGGAAGACAAACATTAAGATATATTAATATCGCGGCATGGGCTCCGTACAGAAGGAAGGACAGCATTCAGCATTTCTGATTGAGGGTAATCAGAGCAGAGCCATTTATTCAAGGTGACTGCTAATCTTATAGAGCCGCTGATATTTATAGGTGAAATAATTAAAAGTATTGATTGGAGGAAGCAGAGTAGATGAATATGACAGAATGCTACAGGTGGGTGGATGGATGGCCCAAGGAAATTCCTTCCATTTACAGCGACTCTTTTAAAGGGGTTTTCTGGTATTTAAATACTGATGGCCTATCCTTAGGGCCTGACACCTGGCACCCCTACCAATCAGCTGTTTCCAGCAGCTTCCGATACAGCACATTCAAGTCCCTGGTAGCTAGACTGCAGTAAGCCGGTGCTGGAAACTACAAAGTGGATGCAGTCTTCCGACCAGGCTGCCCCGAAAAAGCTGATCAGTGGGGTACAGGTTTTCAGACCTACGCCAATCTGATACTGATGAGCTCTCATGAGGACAAGCCATCAATAAGTGCCGGAAAACCCCATTAAGTCACGTTGGGGGGAATTTATCAATGTATTTCTGCCAGCACAAACTGCATGGGAAGTTGCTGAAAATCACTATGTGCACCAAATGTAACTTTTTTGCTTTTTGCTTGGCAAACCTTTAACAAGTAGGTGTGGTTCACTGGAAGGGACACGGCCTAAAACGGTTAAACAGACCGATTAATACTAAAGCCAGAAAACAGATCTACAATATATTAAATGGATGGGCTGAGCCCGCTCCATACATGGTGTTTGCTGGCTGTATAACAGTGCAGGCGCCTGGATGCAATCGGCAATGACGCCAAACTTAGTCATTTAATCTCTCAAATGCTACAGTCCATAGCAATCGCTGCATCTGAGGTTAGATAGAGAGGGGGGCTTCCTCCACCTTCCAAGCTGAACCCCCGCAGTAAAATCAGCTACCATGATGGTTCTGGGTCTTCTGAAGTTTCTCAGGGCTGTCCGACTTAACGTGTGCTCTCTGTATGTGTGTCTGTTCTGCAAAAGACAGAAAATGGCCTACACTTGTCTGCAAGTCAATGGGTCGGCAAAAAATGCGGACAGCACACGTGCCATTTCCTTATTTTGTAGATCCGTGGTGTGCGCACTACAAAATGCTTATGATGCTGTGCATGAAGCCTATGACTGTATTCTCCTCCCCTCGAGCGGGATCGGTCCAAGCCTCCGCTCTCATCTTTTGATGAGAAAGGTGCCGGTCTGTCAATTCACACCAAGAGAGATGTCTTTCTAAAACATGGCCCAGAGGCCCAAATTAACCCTGGAAAATACACTCAATCTGAATTCATGAGATCTCTCGTTTGAGCCTTCAGAGACCAAGCAACCCATCTCTACTTACTAGGGTTCGCCAACACCTGCTTACAGGGCATATCGTTTGGTCCTGTGAACAAAGGCAGCGGGGGATTGTGGGAGCAGCACCCAGGTGAGGGCGCCGGCAGGGTCGTGGTGGTCAGTAATGTATTATGCTGCACGGTTCCCAACAGGGAGGCAGATGCTTTTATCTAAAAATCCAGGCTGCAGTTTAGTAGCTTTGAGGCGGCCTTAATTAAACGTCAGAGCTTGATCATAATGACACATTAAGTGTTTTATCTTCCTGCTATTGTTACATAGTAAAGGGAGAAAATTGCTTTATTTGCACTCGGGGTCAATTCCTCCATTGCGGTTTGACAAATAAGCGCCACGTTTTAATCAAACGTGTGTTAAGGGAAATTCTATTAATATTGTCATAAGTACTTCATTTATACACCGATATAGACATCTGCTGATGCCAATTAGGAAACAAAAACATGCTATGGCAGACCTGGCACCAATGGGAAATAATTGCAAGGAAGGTCCTTCTGTCTTCTAACCTTCACCATAAAAGATGATGTTCTAATTAATAGTGCATTAATAGTCATTTTTTTCAGAGTAAATCACAGAAATTAAAGGGGTACACCAAGAAAAAAAATCAGATACTGTGTTATGTCTGGTGCAGGGCATGAGAGGGTGGAGCACGACACAGTTTTCTCTTTAAAGTTTTAGAAATCCCTGCATCCCGTTTTGCCCTCTCAGGTCCTGCACTAGCTATAACATACTTATGCTATAGAAGCAAAATCAAAAACAGACTGTAAATGGTTAACAAAATTTAAGTAGCCTGCAATCACGTGGCGATGCCAACAATGATGCTTGGTTCTTCGCTGAGCTCCACTTCCTGCTCCAGGAAATGCTTGGGATTGTCTCTCCACCAATCACTGTAGGGTGCGGGAAGTGGAGTGCCGAGGTGACCTAGCCACCATTGAAACTGCAGTGGCATAAGATTGGCGAGGAGAGTATCAGCTCCTTTACTTTTTAACCATTTTCAGGCCTTTTTTTATGCTGGAATACCCTTTGAAGCCATTTTTCTTAAAGCGCTTCTCGTTGATATTACCAAAATGGACATTTATGGCAAAGCCGCCAGATAAATATCTGATAGGTGCCAGTCCCGTTTCTAGAAAAAGGAAGATCCAAAGGTGATGCATGATCCAAGTATTGAATTAACAATGAGGTGGCCACACGCGAGGATTTCTTCATTTAAGTCCATATGTGTAAAGAAAACACATATAGCTATACAGTAGGTGACCTTCAGACACATCCCAGCACCATAAATGTAAGATTAACTTCAGTAAAAATTGGTGGATTTGATTGTGTCCAAACTTCATTTAGGAAACCCATTTAGTTAAGAAAATGGTCTTCTGACAGGTTGGCCGAAAATTTTCCTCCCAATTGAAGCTATGCAGACACAATGTATCACACTTGGTGGACACGCTCAGTTAACAGATCACATAAAGCTCGAAAGAAAATTAAATACATGTAGTAAACGGCATAAAATATAAGAACCTATACTAGCCAGATAAATCTGCCATTGTATGATGCTCCCTGCCGCAGGCATTGATGTGCCAGTCTACCCAAGTGACCTCAACCAATCACTGGCCTCAAAAGGTACAGCTCGTGAGGAGCAATTGACTGCAGCGGAGACATGGGTTCACGTCATCACTGCAGCAAGGTAAACCACCGTCAAGGACCCCTGGAGAGGCAGCGCTGAAATTGCCACCGGTACAATTATTATTTTGTAATTTTATGTTATTTGCTTTAGGCTACATGCACACGACCGTATGTGTTTTGCTGTCCGCAAAAAAAAAAACAACATTCGTATGCCAACGTTTTTTAGGGGCGGATCCATTGTAACAATGCCTAAAACGGACAAGAATTTTTTTTGCGCGGTTACGGAACGGACATACTGATGTGAACTTTTTTGCGGACCCATTGTAATGAATGGGTCCGCATCCTATCCGCCAAAAAAAATGGAACGGACACAAACAACGTTTGTGTGCATGTAGCCTTAGTTTTTAAATTTTCATCCAAAACCCACGTTGATTGCTTGACGCAAACTAAGTCTATCACAGATGATGTGTATTATTTCCCCTTTAGTTTGCATCTTCCCTATTTCCATCCACAAAATCTTGAATAGCTGCGATACCCAGTGGATTTTGCATTCTTAAGAAAAAGTTAAACCAAATAAATAACATGCCATCTGAATAGAACAGACAAAAATTCGTAAAATTAAAGAAAACCCAAAAGGGAAAATTTGGCTTCCCAACCGACAATCCTCAAGCAATTTATCTGATGTTTAAACAAATATTCTAAGCAAAACTTTCATGAGAGCAAATAAAGAAGAGCCAAACGCGTTCAAAATCCTTTCAGATCAATCCCATCACATAACCCCAGCCAGACAGAGAGGAGCCAAGGTGCACGCCAATATTGCGGTACTTTTCAACACCACTGTTTATTCAGAAACCGATAAGATTATCGTAGCAAAAAATGTTTCTCTCAATTTTCTGATTAGTCCTCTTATCGGCAACTCTGCGGAGTCTATCAAAGCCAGCTGGGAGGAGAGGAGAGCCGAGCCATTCACACAAGCACAGAGCTGCAAATGGAAGGTATGCTGTCTGCGGCTCGCTTCTGCAAACAGAATCATTATTATTCTTCTTCCAGACGTCTTCAGATCTACAGAGACACTGGTTCGGGAGGGTAGGATGGAATGGAAATGGTAGTTTACAGGAGATACGCCATCACAAGCTCACACGTTCTGAACATTGCCTTACAATTTAGATCCTCTGATATTACATCACATTAAGCTACATTACTGAATTTATTTTCCATAAAAATTGTTTGTGGCAGCAGTATTGGGCTAAAAAAAAAAAAAAAAGAAATATTAAAAAAACATCTGGCCTCTGTCTAAAGTACAGTGCAACAAGCCCCGTTGCAGCCCGGGAGACCAGCACTGCTACATGTGCCCAGTGCAGAGTAGGCATGACATACACCAATGTTAGGATGATGTACAGTCGTGGCCAAAAGTTTTGAGAATGACACAAATTAGTTTTCACAAAGTTTGCTGCTAAACTGCTTTTAGATCTTTGTTTTAGTTGTTTCTGTGATGTAGTGAAATATAATTACACGCACTTCATACGTTTCATAGGCTTTTATCGACAATTACATGACATTTATGCAAAGAGTCAGTATTTGCAGTGTTGGCCCTTCTTTTTTAGGACCTCTGCAATTCGACTGGGCATGCTCTCAATCAACTTCTGGGCCAATTCCTGACTGATAGCAACCCATTCTTTCATAATCACTTCTTGGACTTTGTCAGAATTAGTGGGTTTTTGTTTGTCCACCCACCTCTTAAGGATTGACCACAAGTTCTCAATGGGATTAAGATCTGGGGAGTTTCCAGGCCATAGACCCAAAATGTCAACGTTTTGGTCCCCGAGCCACATAGTTATCACTTTTGCCTTATGGCACGGTGCTCCATCGTGCTGGGAAATGCATTGTTCTTCACCAAACTGTTGTTGGATTGTTGGAAGAAGTTGCTGTTGGAGGGTGTTTTGGTACCATTCTTTATTCATGGCTGTGAGTGAGCCCACTCCCTTGGATGAGAAGCAACCCCACACATGAATGGTCTCAGGATGCTTTACTGTTGGCATGACACAGGACTGATGGTAGCGCTCACCTTTTCTTCTCCGGACAAGCCTTTTTCCTGATGCGCCAAACAATCGGAAAGAGGCTTCATCCGAGAATATGACTTTGCCCCAGTCCTCAGCAGTCCATTCACCATATTTTCTGCAGAAGATCAATCTGTCCCTGATGTTTTTTTGGAGAGAAGTGGCTTCTTTGCTGCCCATCTTGACACCAGGCCATCTTCCAAAAGTCTTCGCCTCACTGTGCGTGCAGATGCGCTCACACCTGCCTGCTGCCATTCCTGAGCAAGCTCTGCACTGGTGGCACTCCGATCCCGCAGCTGAATCCTCTTTAGGAGACGATCCTGGCGCTTGCTGGACTTTATTGGACGCCCTGAAGCCTTCTTAACAAGAACTGAACCTCTTTCCTTGAAGTTCTTGATGATCCTATAAATTGTTGATTGAGGTGCAATCTTAGTAGCCACAATATCCTTGCCTGTGATGCTCTGGCCTTGTCCCAAGTACAGCATGTTTGGTGTCTCTCCAGCTGTTGCAAAAGTACACCGTGCAACATACTTTGCCAGCTTCTGGCTGAAGAAGGGGAGAACTGCTGTAGAGGAGAGAGAAGGCAGCCATTTGGAATAAGTGTATATAAGCTATATGGGCAGTAGGTAAGCAATGTTAAAAGGATGTTAAACCCAATTAACACTTAATTTGCAGGATAATCAAAACAGTGGGCAACTTTATTTTTCCTTATGAGTTGGTAGGTCCTACATGGAACAGAAGTACAGCATGGTGCAAAACGGACCACAGGTCTAGTAAACTTAAAGGGGTCTGACACATTTATCACATGATAGGTGACCCAAGTGGATGTATGCACAGTGTAATATCTATATTTAAAGCTATAGAACTTCTGAAAATAGCAGACTGGTGAGCAATCCACACAAGTGCAGTGACCCCTACTATGGGATTTTAGAAAATTCTTCATAAGTCCCATAACCGTGAACAGAGGATTTCCACGCATGCACTGCCTGCTGTCCATTCACTTTGGTTCCCTGTTCTGGAGACAGGAGTAGGTCCTATAGGTAGGACCCGCACCTGACATTAATGGCTTATCAATAAGTACGGTTGGAGGAGAACATTCCTTTAAGACCCAATAATCTAAGGCCAACAATCGGCCACACGTGCATACGTGTAAACTACATTGAGAGAGTGAAGACAACTCAACAACACCAGTATAATTTTCACTCATGTAGATCTTCTCTGATGTCATTAGCTCAAATTAGACAAAACGGTCATGTCCTTACCTGCCTACGATCCTGTTCTTGCTGTGGTGGCGTCGCTCGGTCACTGTGGCAACCAGCCCCAACGACGCCACAGTTGCCTATGATTGGTCTTCCTTGACGCACAAGCATGTTTTGCTCTGCTGTTTGTACCTCTTGATTTCTTTGCCTCCTGACGTGACTTCCTGGTATTGACCCTGTTTGGTACTGGACTTCTCGTTCTGGTTCTAACATTTATTTTCTGGTTCCAACCAGTCATGTCTGACTTCTCCTGTAAAACTTCGGTCCCGTGCACTTATCCAGATTAGGGATCGTCGACCAGATGGATGCAGTCATTTAGGAGGGATCGTCAAAGTACTGTAGGTAGGGGCAGTTGTGTGGGTGGTATTTTGGGCTGCACTGTTCCCTACTTTACAGGACAGAAATGTTCTTGGTGCTTTCTGTTCGACCAGATTCCAGTCTGTGCCAGTAACTCCTAAGTTGAGGGACAGTTTCCTGCATTGTTCCTATAGATTAACACATGTTTGCCACCTACTGGATGATATTTAATTTTTTTTTCAATGCTACAACATAATGATTTTGAGCACAACATGATTAATACATGAGAGATACCATCAGGAGTCCTTATTAAATTCAGCCAAGCCCCACTGGAAGTCAATGAAATTTCCAGAGTTTATGGGGAGTGTAAAGTAAGTGTGTCACGCTCGCTTTATGTAATCATTTATCAAACACTTAAAAATGAATATGCAGTGCTGCAAAATAAACAGTCCTAGTAATAAAAGCTTATGGGTGGGTAAAGGAAATTGAGAATTCCATAGGTGGCTAGGGATGAGCAAATTTCTGTTTTCAAGTTCGGTGTGCAAGGTTCGGGTTATCTAAGAATTCAGTTATGGATTCCACTACCACAGACCATAAGTTATTGTCTGTGGTAGCGGAATCCATGTGTCACGGACGGCGTACAGGAAACAAGACAAAGCAACATGCATATATGACTGAGTGGATCCAAAGCTAAGAAACCAAAAGGGAGACCCCTGCACAAGACCTGAGACTTTCCCTGGGTGCTCAGCCAATGCAAAGATCCGAAAGGTGGAAGGTTGCATATCCACGTACCTTGACTATATAACCCCTGAACACCCTACAATAGTGAGGGGACACGACCACCGGCTCCCTACACCAGACACGGAGGGAGTCAGGGTCACCTGGGATCCAGCAAACAGAAAATAACAGATAAATGTTCAGCACTTAACTTTGTAACAGACTGGAAAACAAGATCAGCATGCACACACACTCCAGGAAGAAGTATAAGCTGCCCAGTAATGCATTATGGGGCGGAAATTAAAGGGATGCAATCAGTCCAACTACATGACAGCTGAGAGAGCCTAAGGAGATGAGGAACTGAACAGCACAACAAAGAGAACTCAAGGAGGAGGTTCTGAAAGGCCTCTGTCAGAGCTTCTCAGCTGTCTGGTTGTGACACCATGATGGAGTTCTTAGATAACCTGAATCTTGCATGTCGAACTTTGCTCATCGCTATAGGTGGCCTTTCCTCCAGATACCATAATAGGGTGCAAATAAACACGCATGCTGTCTATTTCCACCTTAGTCTGAATTTAAAGTTAAAATTAGGTACTCATTTGTTTTAAAAGCCACAGTGGCTTTTTGATATGTGTGGCTATTTTGGCTTAACGGGGTGGTCTGGGTTCTAGATATTGAGGACACATCCTTAGGACAGGTCATGAATATCTTATCACGGGGGTGACAAGGGTTGGACCCACACTGATCTGATATTGATGACCTATTTACACATATATATATATATATATATATATATATACACACAGTCATGTGAAAAAATTAGGACACCCTTTGAAAGCATGTGGTTTTTTGTAACAATTTTAATAAAAGGTTATTTCATCTCCGTTTCAACAATACAGAGAGATTAAAGTAATCCGACTAAACAAAGAAAACTGAAGAAAAGTCTTTTCAAGATCTTCTGTAAATGTCATTCTACAAAGATGCCTATTCTAACTGAGGAAAAAGATAGGACACCCTTGCCCCTAATAGCGAGTGTTACCTCCTTTGGCTGAAATAACTGCAGTGAGACGGTTCTTGTAGCCATCTACCAGTCTTCGACATCGGTCTGAGGAAATTTTACCCCACTCCTCAATGCAGAACTTTTTCAGCTGTGAGATGTTTGAGGGGTTTCTTGCACGTACAGCCCTTTTCAAGTCACCCCACAGCATCTCAATGGGATTCAAATCTGGACTTTGACTTGGCCATTCCAGGACTCTCCATTTCTTCTTTTTCAGCCAATCTTTGGTTGATTTACTAGTATGTTTTGGGTCATTGTCATGTTGCATGGTCCAGTTCCGCTTCAGCTTTAATTTTCTAACTGATGGTCTCACATGTTCTTCAAGCACCTTCTGATACACAGTAGAATTCATCGTGGATTCTATGATGGTGAGCTGACCAGGTCCTGCTGCAGCAAAGCAGCCCCAAACCATGACACTTCCACCTCCATGCTTCACAGTTGGTATGAGGTTCTTTTCTTGGAATGCTGTGTTTGGTTTACGCCAAACATGTCCTCTGCTGTTGTGTCCAAATAATTCAATTTTGGACTCATCTGTTCAAAGAACATTATTCCAGAAGTCCTGGTCTTTGTCAACTTTATCTCTGGCAAATGTCAGTCTGGCCTCGATGTTTCTCTTGGAAAGCAAAGGTTTCCTCCTTGTACACCTCCCATGCAAGTTAAACTTGTACAGTCTCTTTCTGATTGTAGAGGCATGTACTTCTACATCAACAGTAGCCAGAGCCTGCTGTAGTTCTCGAGATGACACTTTAGGGTTTTTGGAGACCTCTTTTAGCATCTTGCGGTCTGCTCTTGGGGTGAACTTGCTGGGGCGACCAGTCCTGGGCATGTTGGCAGTTGTTTTGAAAGTCCTCCACTTGTAGACTATCTTCCGGACAGTGGAATGGCTGATTTCAAAATCTTTTGAGATCTTTTTAAATCCCTTCCCAGACTCATAGGCTGCTACAATCTTTTTTCTGAAGTCCTCTGACAGCTCTTTTGCTCTCACCATGGTGCTCACTCTCACTTCAACAGTCAGGAGCACACCAAACTAAATGTCTGAGGTTTAAATAGGGCAAGCCTCATTCAACATGCAGAGTAACGATCTACTAATTATGTGCACCTGGTGTGATATACCTGTGTGAGATCTGAGCCAATTTAAGAGGGAATACATGTGAGGGTGTCCTATCTTTTTCCTCAGTTAGAATAGGCATTTTTGTAGAATGACATTTACAGAAGATCTTGAAAAGACTTTTCTTCAGTTTTCTTTGTTTAGTTGGATTACTTTAATCTCTCTGTATTGTTGAAACGGAGATGAAATAACCTTTTATTAAAAATGTTACAAAAAACCACATGCTTTCAAAGGGTGTCCTAATTTTTTCACATGACTGTATATATATTTAAATAGTAATACTAGTAATAGGATGTTCAATAAATGCCTAATAGTAAGCTGCTGTCGTTGGTGAACCTATATCAGCCATGACGTAACGATGGCATAAATTGGTCTTCATGGTGGAAATGAGAACAGTCTGTCCTGAGGACCTGTTGTGGTGCCCAGGCAATGGTTTCTTGCTCAGCTGTCATAAAAGTACTTGAAAAAGTAAGGTATTCTAATTCTAAGGTATACTCATTTAAAATAAGCAACTTATTTTCTGTAGATCCTTGAAAACAATTTATTTTTTAAATACAAATATGCACAAAATTCTGCCCCAGCTTAATTCTTATTATTGTCACAACCAGACAGCTGAGAAGCTCTGACAGAGGCCTTTCAGAACCTCCTCCTTGAGTTCTGTTTGTTGTGCTGTTCAGTTCCTCATCTCGTTAGCCTCTCTCAGCTGTCATGGAGTTGGACTGATTGCATCCCTTTAAATTCCGCCCCATAATGCATTACTGGGCGGCTTATCCTACTTCCTGGAGTGTGTGCGCATGCTGATCTTGTTTTCCAGTCTGTTACAAAGTTAAGTGCTGAACATTTATCTGTTATTTTCTGTTTGCTGGATCCCAGGTGACCCTGACTCCCTCAGTGTCTGGTGTAGGGAGCCGGTGGTCGTGTCCCCTCACTATTGTAGGGTGTTCAGGGGTTATATAGTCGAGGTACGTGGATATGCAACCTTCCACCTCTGGGATCTTTGCATAGGCTGAGCAGCCAGGGAAAGTCTCAGGTCTTGTGCAGGGGTCTCCCTTTTGGTTTCTTAGCTTTGGATCCACTCAGTCATATATGCATGTTGCTTTGTCTTGTTTCCTGTACACCGTCCGTGACATTATAAGCCGCCAAAAACGTCTCAAGCATGGATCCGGTTTCACTTTTGGCTGAACGCTTCCAGGGTCTTTCATTGGAGGTAGCTGATCTCCGTAAGACTTTTTCTCAGCTTCAAGTGACCGGTTCAGCTTGCGTTCATGGAGTTTGTTCTGAGCCTAAGATCTCGCTCCCGGATACGTTCTCCGGGGGTAGTGAGAATTTTGTGCGTTTTAGAGAGGCTTGCAAACTCCATTTTTGCCTTCTTCCCCATTCCTCTGGTGATGAGGAACGGAGGGTGGGAATCATTATATCGCTGCTCAGGGGTAACGCTCAGTCCTGGGCCTTTTCGCTGCCGGAGGGGGAACAGCCTCTCCGTTCAGTGGATGAATTCTTTTTAGCCCTGGGTCAGATATATGATGATCCGGATCGTATTCCTCTGGCTGAGTCTAGACTACGTCTATTATGCCAGGGTAAACAATCCGCAGAAATATACTGCTCAGAATTTCGGAGATGGGCAGTTGATACTGGTTGGAATGATGCTGCACTCCGAAGTCAATTTTGCCATGGTCTTTCAGAGGGATTGAAAGATGCATTTGCCTTTCATGAGAGGCCTATTTCTTTGGACTCTGCTATGTCTCAGGCCGTTCGTATTGACAGGCGTCTTAGAGAGAGAGGAGAGATGTCCCCTTCCTGTCATACTCAGTCCCAGGACAGTGCAGCGGTCCCATTCTGTGTGCAGGGGTCTCAGTCGCTGTCAGTCCCTTCTGAGCAGGAGCCCATGCAGCTGGGGTTGATTGCTTCTGACAATAGAAGATTCAGCTCGCGTGGGAGGGTTTGTTTTTGTTGTGGAGGTATAAATCATATGGCAAATATTTGTCCCTCTAGGAGATTCAGGCAGTTTTCTGGGAGTAATAAAGAAACAAACAGGAAAAAATCTTTTAAAAATGTTCCGTCTGTTACTATTGGCAGGGTTGAGGCGGAAATTGAAGGTTTTCCGTTTGCTTGTAGTTCCCGTTTTGTCCTGCCGGCTAGGGTGGCGCTAGAGAGCAAGAACATTTTTTGTGAGATTTTTGTGGATAGTGGAGCAGCGGTCAATCTCATTGATAATCAATTTGCGATAACTCATGGTTTCCAGGTGCGCACTTTGGGAAAGGATATCCCTGTTTTTGCTATTGATTCCACTCCACTTTCTCAGAAATCATTAAAGGGCATAGTTCACAATATCCGTTTAATTGTGAGTGATGCTCATGTTGAGGATGTGTCATGTTTCGTCCTTAGCGGTTTGCCTACTCCTCTAGTGTTAGGGCTACCCTGGCTCACTAAACATAACCCCACCATTGATTGGCAAGCGAGGCAAATAAATGGTTGGAGTGACTTTTGCAGAGAGAATTGCCTCACGACATCTGTTTCTGAGGTTGCTACTAGGACTGTACCATCTTTTCTCTCAGAATTTTCGGATGTCTTCTCTGAGAGTGGAGTTCAGGATTTGCCCCCGCACAGGGAGTACGATTACCCTATTAATCTCATCCCAGGCGCCAAACTGCCTAAATCTCATTTATACAATCTTTCCCAACCTGAGAGGATCGCTATGCGTGCTTATATCTCTGAGAGTCTGAGAAAAGGACACATACGACCCTCGAAGTCACCTGTTGCCGCTGTTTTTTTCTTTGTTAAGAAAAAAGATGGTTCTTTAAGACCTTGTCTGGATTTCAGGGAGCTGAACAGTATCACTATTCGTGACCCTTATCCGCTTCCTCTGATCCCGGACCTGTTTAACCAGGTTGTTGGGGCTAAAGTCTTTTCCAAATTAGATCTAAGAGGGGCATACAACCTGGTCAGGGTCAGAGAAGGAGACAAATGGAAGACGGCCTTCAATACCCCTGAGGGCCATTTTGAGAATTTGGTTATGCCTTTTGGTTTGATGAATGCCCCAGCCGTTTTTCAGCATTTCGTGAACAGCATTTTTTATCATTTGATGGGAAAATTTGTATTAGTGTATTTGGATGACATTTTGATTTTTTCTCCTGATTTCAAAACTCATAAGGAACATTTACGTCAAGTCTTGCTCATCCTGCGGGAGAATAAATTATATGCGAAACTGGAAAAATGTGTGTTTGCGGTTCCAGAAATTAAATTTCTGGGGTTTCTTCTCTCCGCTTCTGGTTTTCGCATGGACCCCGAGAAGGTCCGCGCTGTGCTTGAGTGGGAGCTTCCTGAGAATCAGAAGGCGCTGATGCGGTTTTTGGGCTTTGCCAATTATTACAGGAAGTTTATTTTGAATTATTCCTCTATTGTTAAACCACTCACTGATATGACCAGAAAGGGGGTAGATTTTTCTTCTTGGTCAGTAGAGGCGCGTAAGGCTTTTTCTAATATCAAGGAGAGTTTTGCTTCCGCTCCCATCTTGGTGCAACCTGATATTTCTTTACCCTTCATAGTTGAGGTTGATGATTCTGAGGTGGGTGTGGGGGCGGTCTTGTCTCAGGGTTCCTCTCCTGCCAAATGGCGACCGTGTGCCTTTTTCTCGAAAAAACTCTCCTCCGCAGAGAGAAATTACGATGTGGGAGATAGGGAATTGTTGGCCATCAAGTTGGCTTTTGAGGAATGGCGCCATTGGCTAGAGGGAGCCAGACACCCTATTACCGTATTTACTGACCATAAAAATCTGGCCTACTTGGAGTCAGCCAAGCGTCTGAACCCGAGACAGGCCAGATGGTCTTTGTTCTTTTCTAGGTTTAATTTTGTGGTCACGTTCCGCCCTGGAGTTAAGAATGTGAAGGCAGATGCCCTGTCACGTTGTTTTCCGGGAGGCGGGAATTTTGAAGACCCGGGTCCCATTTTGGCTGAAGGTGTGGTGGTCTCTGCTCTCTTTTCTGAATTGGAGGCAGAGGTGCAGGCAGCCCAGTCAGAGGCTCCTGATCTTTGTCCTCCTGGGAGGTTGTTTGTGCATCTCGCTTTAAGACACAATATTTTTAAGGAACACCACGATACGGTCCTTGCCGGGCACCCGGGGGCAAGAGCCACACTGGATCTCATCGCTCGGAGATTCTGGTGGCCTGCACTTCGTAAGTCGGTTGAGGGTTTTGTGGCAGCCTGCGAGACTTGCGCTCGTGCCAAAGTCCCTCATTCACGGCCATCAGGTCCTCTCCTTCCTTTACCCATTCCTTCCCGTCCTTGGACACATCTGTCCATGGACTTTATAACGGACCTGCCTCGTTTCCTTTCTGTTCTCGCTTGGGGGTTCGGTTGTCATTCTCTTCTGCTTTCCACCCGCAGTCGAATGGCCAGACAGAGCGCGTCAATCAGAATCTGGAGACATATCTGCGCTGTTTTGTGGCGGAGAATCAAGAGGATTGGTGTTCTTTTTTGTCCCTTGCTAAGTTTGCTTTAAATAACCGTCGTCAGGAGTCCTCTGATAAGTCACCATTTTTTGGGGCATATGGGTTTCATCCGCAGTTTGGGACTTTCTCGGGAGAGGGGTCTTCTGGTTTACCTGATGAGGACAGATTCTCCTCGTCTTTGTCATCTATTTGGCAAAAGATTCAGGATAATCTAAAGCGCATGAGTGAGAGATATAAGCGTGTGGCAGATAAGAGACGTGTGCTTGGTCCGGACCTGAATGTTGGTGATCTGGTGTGGTTGTCTACCAAGAATATCAAATTGAAGGTTCCCTCCTGGAAGATGGGTCCTAGGTTTATTGGGCCTTACAAAATCCTGTCTGTCATCAATCCTGTTGCCTACCGTCTTGATCTTCCTCAGACTTGGAAGATCCATAATGTTTTTCATAAGTCCTTATTAAAACCTTATGTTCAACCCATTGTACCCTCGCCTTTGCCTCCTCCTCCGATTATGGTTGATGGGAATCTTGAATTTCAGGTCTCTAGGATTGTGGATTCTCGTCTTGTCCGCGGTTCTCTTCAGTACCTTGTTCATTGGGAGGGTTATGGTCCTGAGGAGAGGATGTGGGTCCCAGTGACGGACATTAAGGCCTCTCGTCTCATCAGGGCTTTCCATAGGTCTCATCCTGAGAAGGTGGGCTCTGAGTGTCCGGAGTCCACTCGTAGAGGGAGGGGTACTGTCACAACCAGACAGCTGAGAAGCTCTGACAGAGGCCTTTCAGAACCTCCTCCTTGAGTTCTCTTTGTTGTGCTGTTCAGTTCCTCATCTCGTTAGCCTCTCTCAGCTGTCATGTAGTTGGACTGATTGCATCCCTTTAAATTCCGCCCCATAATGCATTACTGGGCGGCTTATACTACTTCCTGGAGTGTGTGTGCATGCTGATCTTGTTTTCCAGTCTGTTACAAAGTTAAGTGCTGAACATTTATCTGTTATTTTCTGTTTGCTGGATCCCAGGTGACCCTGACTCCCTCCATGTCTGGTGTAGGGAGCCGGTGGTAGTGTCCCCTCACTATTGTAGGGTGTTCAGGGGTTATATAGTCGAGGTACGTGGATATGCAACCTTCCACCTCTGGGATCTTTGCATAGGCTGAGCAGCCAGGGAAAGTCTCAGGTCTTGTGCAGGGGTCTCCCTTTTGGTTTCTTAGCTTTGGATCCACTCAGTCATATATGCATGTTGCTTTGTCTTGTTTCCTGTACACCGTCCGTGACAATTATCTGCACAGTGTTCAAAGCTCTATGTGCTTCACACAGAGTTCCATATTTCCTTTGTAGTCAGACTTAAAAAATAACCTTGCTTTCTACCTACAACCACCACTAAAGCAGGGCTTCGTAGCTTTCTGCACAACATTCTTAGGCTACTTTCACACTTGCGTTTCTATTTTCCGGTATTGAGATCCGTCATAGGGTCTCAATACCGGAAAAAAACGCTTCAGCTTTGTCCCCATTCATGGTCAATGAGGCCAAAATGTAACTGAACAGAACGGAATTCTCCAGAATGCATTCCGTTCCGTTCTCATACAGTTTCTATGACACAATCTGACACTATAGAAAACTGATCCGTCCCCCATTGACTTGCAATGGAGTTCATGACGGATCCGTCTTGGACATCTTAAAGATAATACAACCGGATGCGTTCATAACGGATGCAGATGGTTGTATTATCAGTAACGGAAGAGATTTTGCTGCAACCCTGCTGGATCCAGCAGAAACGCTAGTGTGAAAGTAGCCTAATACTGAACTCAATAATATAACAGTATTAAGTAAGTTCCTAGGTTTCCTCTAGTGCAAGCTGCAGGTGTCTAGATCTTATCATATAAAGTGGTTTTCCAAGCTGATGATAAAACAAACAGTACATTTTAATTTTCAATTCTTTCATTTGTTGCTGTGCAGAACAGTTGTTCTGATGCCTCCTGGGCTTGCCGTGGATGTAATTACCTATGTAAAGGACTACAGGTCCCATGATTCTGCTCCTTTCACACATACACTGTGTCTTAATACGGCTGACTGTATGCCCCACTATTACAAGGTGTATGAGAGTGCTGTAATGGCTACCTGTATTTACAGACAATACATTGAGACACTGCTGTGCTACTTTACTGATGTTGCACCATCTGCTGCACAGCATGTGTCATATCCGCTGCCTCTAAAGACCGGGAATGGGATGCATGATGTCCCATACATCGGGGAGGAGAGACAGCCACATGTTCAGAGTGCAAAAGGTTATACAAGCAGAACATAATACCATGAGCATGGCCATGTGTCTGCAGGCGAGAATAATTAAGAAGGTTTAAAGGGAACCTGTCATGTAGATATTTGATTATAATCTAACTAATTATATACAATAATTAACTACTAAAAAGTACCTTAGATGTATTCACTTACTGGTGTGACAGATGGTTACCTCATAACATACATACAAAGATGCTGCATGCTAATGAGCCAATTTGAGTCCAGCGTGATGTCATTGAGTCCAGCATATATTTAATTCAGAGCTATAGCCACTCCCCTGCCCACCTGCGGCTGATTCATATGGAAAAAAACTGTCATTCAGCAGCAGGTGGGCGGGGGGAGAGTCAGGAACTCATGAATATTCATGACATCATTATCAGCTGGAGCTTTTCAATAGAAGATGTTGGCAGATTGACTGGGTCAATTAAAGAAAGTGACCCAGCATTTTGCTAAGAGAATCAGTCACTTATTTATGTTGCCCTTAGGACACCATAAAACTGGTGACAGGTTTCCTTTAAATGTGGATAGTATGTTAGAAAGTGATGTCATATTAACCCCTTAAGGACATAGGACGTACCGGTACGCCCTATTTCCCGAGTCCTTAAGGACCAAGGACGTACCGGTACGTCCTGACTTTAAAATCGGCATTCCGGCGCCGCAGGGGTTAATTTGAACAGGATGCCGGCTGAAATCATTCAGCCGGCATCCTGTTAAAACGCCAGGGGGGGTCATGTGTGACCCCCCCGTGTCGGCGATCGCAGCAAACCGCAGGTCAATTCAGACCTGCGGTTTGCTGCGCTTTTTGCAGTTTCTGATCCCCGCGGTCCCTGACCGCGGGGATCAGAAACTTTAGAGTGCCTAAAATCAATATAGTACACCCCCCCCTGCACCCCTGCATGATTTGATGGCGGCGGGTGGTGCAGGGGGGGTGTCGCAGGCGTTGATGCGATGTCAGCCGTTTAACCCTTTCCATACAGCGGTCCGTACGGACCGCTGTATGGAAAAGGTTAACAGTAAGAGGGAGCTCCCTCCCTCTCCGATCGGGGGGCTGCTGTGCCTTTGCAGCCCCCCGATGGAGAGGGAGAGAGCCCCCAGAGAACCCCCCGAAGCCCCGTCCTCACCCTTCCCCGTCTGCGAAGTTCTGACCATAACTGAGCAGACGGGGAAGGTTCCCATGGCAACAGGACGCCTGCTCAGGCGTCCTGCTGTCCATGGTGCTGAACAGATCTGTGCTGAAAGCATAGATCTGTTCAGTGTAAGTAAAATACAGTGCAGAACCCTATATAGGTTCTGTACTGTATTATACAGACATCAGACCCACTGGATCTTCAAGAACCAAGTGGGTCTGGGTCAAAAAATAAAAAGAATAAGTGAAAAAAGTTAAGAGAAAAAAAAAAAAACATTTATCACTGAATAAAAATTAAAAAAATAAAATAAACTACACATATTAGGTATCGCCGCGTCCGTAACGACCTGATCTATAAAACGGCCATGTTACTTTCCCCGCACAGTGAACGCCATAAAAATAAAAAAATAAAAACTATGAGAAAATTGAAATTTTGCCCACCTTACTTCCCAAAAAAGGTAATAAAAGTGATCAAAAAAGTCGCATGTACGCCAAAATAGTATCAATCAAACCGTCATCTCATCCCGCAAAAAATGAGACCTGACTCAAGATAATCGCCCAAAAACTGAAAAAACTATGGCTCTTAGACTATGGAAACACTAAAACATCATTTTTTTTGTTTCAAAAATAAAATCATTGTGTAAAACCTACATAAATAAAAATAAAGTATACATATTAGGTATTGCCACGTCCGTATCGACCGGCTCTATATAAATATCACATGACCTAACCCCTCAGGTGACCACCGTAAAAAAAAAAAAAAACGGTGTAAAAAAAGCTATTTTTTGCCATCTTACGTCACAAAAAGTGTAATAGCAAGCGATCAAAAAGTCATATGCACCCCAAAATAGTGCCAATCAAACTGTCATCTCATCCCGCAAAGAATTAGACCCTACTCAAGATAATCGCCCAAAAACTGAAAAAACTATGGCTCTCAGACTATGGAGACACTAAACAATTTTTTGGTTTTAAAAATGAAGTTATTGTATAAAACTTACATAAATAAAAAAAAATAATTGTATACATATTAGGTATCGCTGCGTCCGTGACAACCTGCTCTATAAAATTACCACGTGATCTAACCTGTCAGATGAATGTTGTAAATAACAAAAAAAAAAACGTGCCAAAAAAGCTATTTCTTGTTACCTTGCCGCACAAAAAGTGTAATATAGAGCAACCAAAAATCATATCTACCCTGAACTAGTACCAACAATACTGCCATCCTATCCCGTACTTTCTAAAATGGGGTCACTTTTTTGGAGTTTCTACTCTAGGGGTGCATCAGGGGGGCTTCAAATGGGACATGGTGTCAAAAAAACAGTCCAGCAAAATCTGCCTTCCAAAAACCATGTGGCATTCCTTTCCTTCTGCACCCTGCCGTTTGCCCGTACAGCGGTCTACAACCACATATGAGGTGTTTCTGTAAACTACAGAATCAGGGCCATAAATAATGAGTTTTGTTTGGCTGTTAACCCTTGCTTTGTAACTGGAAAAAAAATATTAAAATGGAAAATCTGCCAAAAAAGTGAAATTTTGAAATTGTATCTCTATTTTCCATTAAATCTTGTGCAACACCTAAAGGGTTAACAAAGTTTGTAAAATCAGTTTTGAATACCTTGAGGGGTGTAGTTTCTTAGATGGGGTCACTTTTATGGAGTTTCTACTCTAGGGGTGCATCAAGGGGCTTCAAATGGGACATGGTGTCAAAAAAACTGTCCAGCAAAATCTGGCTTCCAAAAACCATATGGCGCACCTTTCACTCTACGCCCCGCTGTGTGGCCGTACAGTAGTTTACGGCCACATATGGGGTGTTTCTGTAAACGGCAGAGTCAGGGCAATAAAGATACAGTCTTGTTTGGCTGTTAACCCTTGCTTTGTTAGTGGAAAAAATGGGTTAAAATGGAAAATTAGGCAAAAAAATGAAATTCTCAAATTTCATCCCCATTTGCCAATAACTCTTGTGCAACACCTAAAGGGTTAACGGAGTTTGTAAAATCAGTTTTGAATACCTTGAGGGGTGTAGTTTATAGAATGGGGTCATTTTTGGGCGGTTTCTATTATGTAAGCCTCGCAAAGTGACTTCAGAGCTGTAGTGGTCCCTAAAAATTGGGTTTTTGTAAATTTCTGAAAAATTTCAGACTTCTAAGCCTTGTAACATCCCCAAAAAATAAAATATCATTCCCAAAATAATTCAAACATGAAGTAGACATATGGGGAATGTTAAGTCATCACAATTTTTGGGGGTATTACTATGTATTACAGAAGTAGAGAAACTGAAACTTTGAAATTTGCAAATTTTTCCAAATTTCTGGTAAATTAGGTATTTTATTATGCAAAAAAATTATTTTTTTTTACTTTATTTTACCAGTGTCATGAAGTACAATATGTGACGAAAAAACAATCTCAGAATGGCCTGTATAAGTAAAAGCGTTTTAAAGTTATCAGCACTTAAAGTGACACTGGTCAGATTTGCAAAAAATGGCCT
Organism: Bufo gargarizans; assembly: GCF_014858855.1. Lineage (NCBI taxonomy): Eukaryota > Metazoa > Chordata > Amphibia > Anura > Bufonidae > Bufo > Bufo gargarizans. The sequence goes on along the minus strand of NC_058087.1, from coordinate 170,494,268 downwards.
GGTCCTTAAGGTGAAAATGAGCCTGGTCCTTAAGGGGTTAAAAGATGTGCACAAAAAAAGTTCTTCAGTCCTACATTTATGCAGTGGATTCGTGGAAAAACTGAATCCCGATCAATGTAAAGCTACATTAGATGAGACACAGAAGAACATTACTAATATCAGGGCACGGCAGGTATCACAACCAGAGTAAATGTATTTCTTACACGTTATTTCTGCAGCCATTGCACTAGAATATTTCTGCTGGCATGAAATCTTCCTTAGTCTGTGTTATATATACACTCAAAATATACTGGAATATTTCAGCAAAAAATCTGAATGTGCCACCTGCTCTTCTCCTGTGTTCTGCTGGTATCTGCTAATGTTTGTTTTGCAGGTTGCCCCCTGCCTGTGTGACAGGCGTACGGCACACCATATTGCTTTGGAAATCAAACATGGTTTTGAATCCATATGCTTCTTAGGTCTTGTCCACAAGCACGTCAGATACTCCTACATTACTATCAGGTATATATCATCAATCATCAGATCCCCGCAGCTGCAGGCTTTCAAATCAGCAGTTCTGGGCCAGATTTTTGCATGATTACTCTACATCATAAAGTAAAAGCGCATTTATCAGTTATTGAGTCGTACGATAATGTTATAATGATTTCTATTGTGCGATATATACATATATACACCGCAGTGCCATTAGTGTTAAGGGAGGAGAGGTCATCAATGTGGCCTATAGCAGGCCGTGATGGGGACAAGCCTGCCTAGCCTCACCCGCGATGCTAGGGAGGCTCATCCCCGTTGCAGCCTGCTATTGGCTGCCCCCTCCCTCCGGGCACTGGATGTTCTGATCCGTGCGACGGGGAGATGCAGCAGTTCAGATCAGGAGTGACACGGTTGACAGAGAGTCTGGCAAGTATAATTAATATCAGGTGCCCAGACCTTGGGGAGGTCATTATAGGGGTTGGACAACCCCTTTAAGGTACAAGGGGGTGCATCTACAGCTGTCCGTACCAGTGGGACACTAACGATAGCCAAAGTTTGTGGCAACCCTGTTCAAGCAAGTGGAAATGGTGTCGCCGATACTGTGTGTTAATGTGAGTGCAACCATTAAGTTTTGTGTACCACTTAAAGGGACAGTAACTGCCAAGAGAGTGTTGTGCCTCATTAAGTTTCCCACGGGAAAAACCCACCAGAATAACACCATTAAACAATGTATCATTTTACAGGTTCCATTAAGAATTTTTCTACATAACGTGATTAAGTAAACACATAGCTTTGCTTTTATAATCGTTATATAGACCGAAACGGTATTTGCGAATACACAGCAGAGCTGACATGGAACCAATTTCTTAAAAAGCGCAAAGAGGAATAACAGAGGAACAGCGCACAGTACAAAACATATTCCAGATTTGTTATTTTAAGGGGGAACAGACTTATTTTCTAAAACAGAAATGTTCGGAGACGTGAAAGGTCCTCTTTAAACAACATTTTAGGGAAATTTCCATTGGTGGAAATAACATTTTCAAAGCAATAATCGTGACCACATCTGCAACTGTCTAAGACATCCTTGGCAAACCACTTTGTAAAGAAAGGACACTTCAGCCAAGTATCAGGAGGGTTGTCCTTAATCACTGATGTGTGAAGCCTACAGTAAATCAAAGCCAAGATCCCCAGAGCATGACAACAAATATCACAATAAAAGCACAAAATGACAGGATTGACGGCTCTTAAAATGACGAGCACCTGGAGCGGACATGCAGAAGACCGTTGTATCAGCTTAGCACGTGCATGACTGGTGGCCTGTCAATATACAAGCTCCAGATCTTTGCTCTAATGACTCTTCCTATGACGTGCATTATTTTACAGTGGCCCTATGTGTGTGTAAAGCCTCGGCACCAGTTATTGTGGATACTGCTTATGGCTAGTGAGGGTTCATCTATCACTCTGCTCTGTACATGATAGAAACTAGAGGTTGCCCAGGGGCCAGCCATTCATCACTGACACGGCTACACCAGCTAAGCTGGTCAGGATAATAACAGGCTGGGTGGGGAAGATGGTGACCAAAGGTTAGACACAATAAAAGCCTCTTTTAATGTAGACCTGACATGCTCTGTGGGCAACCAGTCCATGAAATGAAGGGCTTTCCACAATTTACCAAAATTTAGTTTCTACAAGATTTGAAGTATTTTGTAGTCTGTTTTGATGTTAAAGGGGTTGTCCGGGTGTTTAATATTGATGACCTATGCTCAAGAGGTCATCAATATCTAATCGGTGGGTGTCAGACTCCCAGAACCAGCTGTATTAAGAGGCTGTGGCACTCCAGGGAGCGCCATGGCTTCCTCTCAGTTTATCAAGCAATTTGATAGCGGGTATGCTTGGTATGGTGGCTCAGCCACATTCACTTGAAAAGGACTGAGCTGAGCCTAGAACATGTGCCTGATGACTGCAATTACATACTGTAATTATTGGAACAATCTCAATGGAGGATTTTCAAAAATATAAAGCTGGGAGTACATATTTGATAAATGTCAGCTGAACCTGATGATTTTGTTGGGACCAGATTACCATGTAATGTGTATAAGGATATCCTACGTCTCTTTGGGGGCAATGTTGTTGGAACTCTATGCGAAGACGGTGGCATCCGGTGGAGGCATACCGCATGTCGTAAGACTTTCCCAATGCATACCTCCGAAGTACAAGTACAAAAGTGTGAACGCACCCTAAATCAACACTATCAATACTCTAGGACTGCAAAGTACAGTATTTTCATGAATATTGCTTAAACTCCATACACGGGAAGCAACAAGACTATTTTTGATGAGGAATAAAGCAGCAGCCGATACCTTTCCTTTCGGAACGAGAAGGTTGCAGTCTTTTAATTTTGGTGCTACCTATGTTTTTAACTTGTCAAGGATGTTTTAAAGACATCAAAAACAAGCCGAGGAGATAAATAAGGGATTGAGGAGATTGAAACTGCAGTGAAGCAAGGTCATTACCGACTCATTAACATTAAACCTTCTTGAAAACCCAATAGACTCAACTTTCGGCTGTGAATTCACTTATAAGAAAATGGCCACCTTGTTTCTCATGACTGAATCTGAGAACGTCAACACCAAAGGTAATGAATGGTGATTGCAATCCTACAACCTGACCTGTGCTTGGAATGACAGTCTGGATTCTCCGGCCAACTTTGACATACCCAGCCATGCGCCTCTCGCCCTGACCCATTATTGGACTATTAGTGCCATCATGTCGCAGCGGAAAAATCACTCTTTTCCATACGTATTATATAAAACACATTTGCAAAGCTCATTGAACAAGTGACTTGCATAAAGTATTTTAAGGGCTCCTTCACCCACCCCATGACAGGCATAAAAGGCGAAGATAAATACAATGTGAATTGTAAGTAGAAGGCACATAAAAAAAAAGGTGAACGTCGAGAACAAATCTCAATGCAACAGAATAAAGTGATTTAAATACATAAATATTTAAAAGGAAAGAAAAAAAAGCTACAGAGGAGGCAGCCGGCGGCACTGAAGGCAAGGACAGGACTCCAGACCTTTCTACCACACCTGTAGGTTTCTACAGCACCAATATAATATTTACAGCAGGAAAATGATTATCATGGAGATCACTGCCACAGCTAAGAAAAAGAAAAGAGGAAAAAAGGCAGAAGAAGCAACAAAGTCAAGGAACTTTTTTCAAGAGTACAAAATGACATGTCATATCATAATGTACCTGCTACAAGTGGAGGACCCAAGTGGTACATGGACATTAAAAATGAAAATAACATCAACCTTCTGTCACGGTAGGTGGGGATAAGAGGAACACCAAGTAAACACACAGCAACAGGTAAACAGACTAGGCCCCAAAGCTAGGGAGGAGGGAATGGTAACCTCCTAACAATCCCTGAGCCTCTCCCCGACTGCTGACAGTATGAGCAAGTTCTGATGGTGAACAAACTTAAAAGCTGGAACCTAAGCCCTGCTGACTCTGTAGCAAACCCTAACTTAAGGAGAGGGGAATGAGACAGCCGGTACCTTCCACCGTGAAGGGACCAGCGTCTCCCTGAGACCTAGCGGCAGCACCTGCACAAAGGAGAAAACAGGAGGACTTTGCTTGAGACGAGCGGGAAGTAGAGGCTCCACAAACTACCAGTTTAGAACTCCAGAAGAAAAATATCAACCGCAGAGTCAGCAGTAAGAAGCGGACTTAAATAGAGCCTCTTAAACAGCTAACGAGCAGAACCTGTGGAGAGGTGGGATCCTGCCCACAACAACAAACAGAAAGGAAACACAGAAAGACCTGTCAGATAGACTCACGTGCTGCAAGTCTATCTGATCCTCTCAGATCTCTCACAGGGGAGGCAGTGACACCTTCTTACAATGGAAGAAATAGAGGGGTAAAATAAAAATAAAGTGCTTTTGGGGAACCTACAGTGGCAAGACAAAACTAAAGTTGGAGAGATGAATGGAGAGGTTTCATCCACAATTTATGTTCCTCTGATAATTTTTCTTTCTTTCAGACAATATCTGGCCCTGGCCATAATGCACCAATTACACACTTTCTGATACATTGGGACATTGTAGTCATTGGCAGGTCCCATTATATCCCTAAATGGGATAACCTTAACCAAATTGTCACAATGAACAAAGGACTACTTGACTATGGCGTGTACAGTCAGTTAGCACAAATAACCTCTATGATTTAGGCAATCAACTAGCACCTGAGACCCCTGAGCCCAAAAGCTGGTTTTAGGTTGCTAAGTTTCCGTTAACTGCTCATTTTCATTGCATATAGTAATACGGTCAATGAACGGAAAGAGGCACTTTGGAGGGTGATGGGGGAAGGGCTATGATATCCATATGACCTAAAAGGGCAGTCTGATAGGATTTGTCAAGATGACGCAATCCATCCAAGCAGTATCATTAATATAGTGTTGTCATACATTTAAAGGGGTTGTCCCATGTCCGCTTTTCACCACTTCCTGCCTGTTCTGGAGGTGATCCTCAAAATTTAATTGACAGTATAGGCAAGCTGATATTATGCCGCTTGCCTGTACGGGCCTGCACTCTGCATTGAACAGCTCCTGGGCTATTGTGCCATTAACTTCTAATACCCCGTTCATGCAGAAATATGCTTGCGCATGTGATCTCGTCGAGAGCCAGGAAAAGTAAAAGGACACAGCGCAAGTGCAGTGGTGGCCATAACCCTGGTGAACAAGAAGAAAACAATAAAAGACAGCAAGCAATGAGAACACGAGAAGATCTCAATTTCATTCATTACAAGCTTTTGGTAAGTCGTTTATTTTATAGTGATGCAAAAGTTGAAATACAACTGTCATGATGGGAATACCCCTTTAAGGGTTCTTTCACACTTGCGGCAGGACAAATCCGGCAGGCTGGTCTCCCTGTCGGATCCGTCTTTACGCTGTTTCGCCGCTCCGTCCCCATTGACTATAATGGGGACGGGGCGGAGCTCCAACACAGTGCGGCGGTGCACGGCGAAAGCCGCCGGACTAAAAAGTCCTGCATGTCCGACTTTTTAGTCTGGCGGCTTTCGCCGTGCACCGCCGCACTGCGCCGGAGCTCCGCCCCCGTCCCCATTATAGTCAATGGGGACGGAGCGGCGGTCCGGCGAAACAGCGGAAGGACAGATACGACAGGGAGACCAGCCTGCCGGATCCGTCCTGCCTCAAGTGTGAAAGGGGCCTAAGAAAGGTGTTGGGTAAAAACTCTTCCTTCAAACGCCTTGACACTTAAACTCTCTGACAGTGGGATATCTCCTGTCAGGACCAAGGGATCGAACACAAAGAACTCAAACAAACCCAATTCTATCACCCTCCCCCAACATTTGTCACTAGAAGAGAGTCAAGAGACCCCCCCCATGCCCATTAGATAGCTGGCAGGTTTGATCGAAATTAATCTAATTTGTATGGTCACCTTAGATTTTGATAATGACAATACTTACAGAAAAAACTCCTCGTCAGGGATACATAATGGTAGGAAAGTATAGGGAAGGAGGCCAAGTCTCTGGAAAAAGACCCTAAATGCCCTATTAAAATACCGTCCACACCGAAACACGATATGAGGATGGGAATTACTGAGACAAAGAATTCTTGCTGTTCTGTTGCAATTACTTTGTACATGAGGCCTACAGTGTAAAATTATAATGAATCAAAGGGGATATTAACGAAAAGTCACAGTGGGTGATCCGACTAGAAACATATGAAGGGGGGGGGGAGATTGCGCAGCTTCAACATGACCAAGGGACAAGACAATTTTAATTTTCTACAAACTTCGCAGAAAAAAAGACCATGCAGAGAATTTTATGACATGACTTTCACAATTCTTTAAACACTGTCTAATAATACAAGTGATAGAAGACAATGGGGGGGCATTTCATAGCTATGTATCATACATACATGACAAAGAGTTGGTGAAGTTCTTGTACAAGTATTTTTAAAAGGAAACTTCTTATACTACCAAAGCATAAAGCGTGGCACAAAAGTGCCCACAAAATGGGCTGATGAACTGCTAATTAGGAGGTCAAAGTATGTACGTTATGACCTTAGCATGGGCCAAAATGTTTCATTTAGCCCACTGGTCACACACCTTCATCCAAAAAAAGCAGGGTTGATAAAACTGCCAACCCAGTCGATCAGCTGTTTGTGAAGGCCGCGGCACTGTTGTGAGAGCCTCCTCACAGCTTACCAAGCACAGCGCCGTCCTCTGCATAGAGGTCGTGTTTGGTATTGCAGCTACCAGCATTGACCTAGGAAGAGGTGAGCGCTGTGGTCTCTTCAAACAGCTGAGATGTGGCGGTACTGGCAGTCAAACCCCTGACCCACCCTAAGGACAGGCCATCAATATCAAAAAAACGGACAACCTCTTTAAATCTGCGACTAACTTTAGGTAGCAAATTTGTAAATGTCTTTTTTCATTTACAGCTCTGCCGCCACCAACTAGACCTTAAAAACCTTAGAAGTTTAAATTGGCCGCTGCTAGCATCAGCAAGCAAAATGATTCAGCCACAATATGCCATCTGCTCTTTTATTAGCTTTAAAATAAAGGTACCGCCATTACAGACCTTAGCAATACAGGAACCCGCAGGAAATTGGGAAGGGACATCAACCGACCAAATGTGTTTTGCAACTCAATATTAAATGCAATATAAAAATGGAGAAAGACATTTAAACTGAACACATAAAAAGTATATGGGGAGCGGCATGAGGGGAACAAAAAATCACCCTATTAAAGCGGACAAATGACATCCCTGGGCCCATTACAGCATATTGATACACTGTGATAGATTAAATGTGGCTGGCAAATAATAAGGGAATCTTTTGGATACACAGACGCATTTATACTTTCAGACAGGGGTAGGATATTGTATGAGGCAGAGCAGATTAATGGCAATTGGCTCGATAGCAGAACAAAAATGATGCATTAGGCACGGCTCCTACGCGGAATGGAAGAAGGGAGTCTTGTTATATTCTTTAGGTATAATTGGAAAATTCAAGAGGTAAATATACAAACCTCACAATGCAGACGGTAATTCATACTGGCATATTTAAAAAAGTAATAAAAGAGCTGTGCAAAATGGTCATCCCTTGGCGACCTGCCTCAGGGTGTTCGAGAATGAGATCCTATCCGAATTCATGGAATGGGGTACTCATGTGCAGCGATATCCAGGGCCAATGTTACAGAAAATGGGGCACTTGGCAACAGACCGCATATCCCCAAATGTTAGACAGTAATATAAACGCTAAGGACACCTTTGGGGGCTTTTTTTTTTTTCTTCCCATCATTGTATTCTACTCATTTGGGGCACTGTCAATCAAAGTGCAGAGGGTGCGGCAGTTGTAGAGAGATCAGAGCCTCTAGGTGTAATGGTAACGCCCCCGTTGCTCCTAGAGGCTCATTTGCATATAGTAAAACGTCATTTTTCTCAGCAATGCGGGCACATATGAACATGGGACCAACACAGATGCCTCCAGCTGCCAAGTGCACATGTAACAGGTCACCCAGTGTCATAGGTACAAAACTGCTGACAGATGCCCTCTAGAAACAGATTTTTGGCAGACATTTTTTCCCCCTGTTGCGTAAATTTGGCCTATTCCTTTTTGCAAGATAGCACACGCATCCATCAAAAGGAGTTGAGTGTGAAGAAATGATGTGCCAATAAGGCCTCATGCCCGTCCACAGGTTGTATGTGACCTTGAAGCTCCATCCCATCACATGACATGTCAGGTTACATTTGCCGGGGCTCTAACCAGTCTTCCGGACACCTGAACTATTGAAAATGCGAGAGCTAATCGGGTCAAATCTTCAAAGAATCCAAACTTAAACCTCGGCTAATTGGTTTGCGAAAATCCTAAAGTTTTTCTATTTTTATCCAACCCTAAAAAAAAAAAAGTAAAAAAAATGGTGTATTTCAGGCTAAACAAACAAAACCAAAACGTACATTGAAGGTCAAGCAAATAAAAGATGAAACATTTCGGTTTCCTCTTGTCTTTTCCAGGCCGGACCCAAATCCCATTTTTTTTCGTTAAAGAGAGCGATTTTTCAGGTTTATGTGGAATGTCACTATTTCATTCTAAAATATCAACTCCAAGAGGAGAAGGCTCACTGTCCCCATTTTCAATCTCTAAAGCTAATACAGAGATTTATATTCTTCACTCCAGCCCATGCTCTCTTAAATTAAGAGGCGTAATTACCAGCGGCGCTTGCTGCAAACGAATAAAGCACCAAGGGAGAGGAGACTGTCAATGCCAGGCGTAGAGGCAACAATCCGCCCCCTCCTCCCTGAAATCCCTCTCGCTGGAGGTGTCGGCGTACGGAGGCAGCTGCTATCTTCTTTCCCATCAGCAACAATTGTTTGCGAGTGAAACCTCCAGCCAGATGCCTGCGTGGAGAGACACATATACCCACACGAAGAAATAAACTTTTTTTTTTTTTTTTACAGGATGGCGCTGGTAGAGATGCCATTCTTCCATGCCAATTTTGTGCTTCGTTTCAGGCTTTTGAAAATATCCTCGGTTTAATTCATCTGTAACAAGCAAAAACTGCCAACTTTTGAGACAAGCTTGACAATGGGGATTGTGTGGCTCTGCAGACCACAGGGAAGAACCGAAGACGCCAATGGAGCCTACGACACGAAGAGGGCGTCTCCGGCTGCAGACTCTATAAACACTGGTGCATAAAAGTAAAAAGTGGGAAGACAACAAGGTGAAAGGGGTTGTACACTGTGGACAATCCCTTATTGTTAAGAGTCCCTTGATCTACTGGGATGCCAAGTGATCAGCTGTAATCTGTGGGAGAACCTTGCAGCAAGTGTTCAATTTCCCTGCAGTGACACCACAGGTGAAATGTGGCATTACATGATGCTATCAATAGGCTGGCTATGTAATCACAGACAGGCTGGGTCCTCCAGGGATGTTGTACGAAGCCTAAGGGCTAATTCACATCTGCGTTTAACTGATCTGGCAGAGGAACAGCCTGCCGGAGTTCACCGGATCCATCATAGCTATGCACCGTCAGACCCGAATGACTATAACGGTATCTGGTGGTGATCCAGCCACTTTGTGGCATAAGTTCTGGCATGAACTGGACAAAATGCTAGGCATGCAGGATGACCACAGAATAGGTCACCAAAATCAGATTGGATGGGGACCGATTCCTGGCGCCCCTGCCGATTAAGCTGTTTGAAGATAATGCAACGCTTGTGCAAGGGCTCAGTTCTCGTCACTGTTTACCTTCCCGCCGCTGCATCGTCATCAGTGCAATTGCAGCTCCTCCGTTCAATTCACTTCAACTCTGTCTGCGCCTTCCTACTTACGTGAATGGAGTCGGAGGAGCTGTAATTACATTCGCGTTGCGATGTTGATGGAGAGCAGATGAAGAAAAGTCAGCCCTTGCACTAGCGCCACTTTCTTTTCAAACAGCTGATCGTCGGGGGTGCCGGGGGCCAGACCGCTGCTGATCTGATATTGATGACCTATCCTGAGGATCGGACATCAATATAAGAAACTAGCCAACACCTTTAATGCTGAGTACTCACTGATAGTAAAGAGACGTAATTAGTAATATGTTTTTTTATTAAAGGGATTCGAAGTCTAGCGCAGACGCAGTACCCACTGAGGGCTGCGCCAGTGCGATTTGCTGGAGACTGAGGGAAGAGCGAGCATCGGACGTCACTGGGCTCGGCGCATGCCCAGTGACGACGATGAAGCTCCTGCTCTCAGTCTCCAGCAAATCGCACTGGCGCAGCCCTCAGTGGGTACTGCGTCTGCGCGAGACTTCGCTCGGCCGTCAGGGAGGGGGAGGAGAGGGATGAGACACTGTGGGCGGTTAGGGATTTCAGGAGGAAGGTGTTTTGGGCACTGCAGGGGGGCGTTACTGGGCACACAAAGTGGAACATAACGCCCCTCTGGGCACCTTCAGGATTAATTAGCATAATTATAAAAGTCGTTTTTCAGCAAAACTACTGGACGGATTACAGTACGCTCAGTTCAGTCAAGCATGCATGGTCAGTGGGTGAAAGGGACTAAGCCGCTGCCAGACTACGCTGGATCATCTCTGATCTCCAAGAAAAACACAAGGATGGGGTGTTGAAATTCATCTCATCTGATCCTTCTTTCCCCCAACACCATTTTAGAGTTGGGGGGCACTAGACACATAAGATAGTCCATCTGGTCCCGTCAAAACGGGTAGATTTGGCCTGACTTTTCTCTGGAAACCTTCAGTAAGAATCAGGTCTAGCTCGCAGATAGGAAAGCCGAAAAGGGGTCCTCCTTCGATTAAGTCCATGTGCCCATGCAGAGCATATGAAAGCGGTTAACTTCGGGAATCAATCTTTTTAATAGAATTTACTGTCAACCAAAGATCAAACCAGGTCAAATCATGGCTGAACATGAAAATGTAGTTGAATAACAGCATATAAAAGTTTCATCATTTTGCACATCGTTTCATGGAGAGAGATGTAATTTTTTTTACAAACTCTGACTTAAATTGCAGTACTAATCAAATCAAAAAATAAAATAGTAAGTGCTTGGAAAAGGCACAAGTCGCAGAGCACACTGAGATGAAGTAGGTGGCACTTCCTACATTATCCTGCTGTTTTCCAGGATGCTTTCAAGACCTTGGAGATGTTTAATTATCAGATTAACTTAAAGGTCACACCTGCCGTTATCACAACTGCTCGGAGGGAAGGATGACACGGCAGCTCAAGCAAGGAGATGATGACAAACAAGTGTTATATAACACAACTAATAATACACCACAGGGGCTGGCATCTCTAGATGCTACAATATGTTGAAAGCGAAAGGCACAGATGAATTTGGTGACGCCGATCCCTGCGATTGGGTTGGTTGTGGTCCCTAGTGGTACAAAGTCTAGCTCTAGTAGCCATACAGAGAAGCGTGTCTCCAAAAGGAAGAGTATGAGGGTTTTATACTGAAGAGACGCTTATGCTCCAGAACCGTCCAACCATCATGAATTAAATCGAAAAGGAAGCATGTGACCTAGGACGACTGGTGCAAAAACCATCCCTAGTCATTAGAAAATGTGTCATATTACCTTTGTTTCACATTACTGAGGCACTAAGACCAGGACAGAGGCAGATCTCTCTTCCATCTACCAGCAGGAAGTCACAGCACAACCATAAGGCCTAATTCACATGACTGTGGTTTTGGTCCGCACCCAATCCACATTTATTTGCATCTCGCATGAAGATCTATTTGTTTCTTTGGGTCTCTGCAAAAAAAAAAAAAGTGGACACCACACGGAAGTCTGCATCCCCGTGGCTATTCCGGAAATTATAGAACATGTACAAGAATAGTCATCTTTACTGACGGGAGTGAGAAAATTGTGGAATGTGCATGGTCGGTATCCGTATTTTGCAGATCCACGGTTTGCGGACCATGGATATGGTTGTGTGCATGACGCCTAAACTAGCATAAGAAACATGAATGGTTGCCTCCTTTAAGAAACCAAATCATCTTGACTAAGTGCTAAATCAATGGGTCTAGCTTCAATACCAGTTGCAGGCCAGGGTGAGAACTGGTGTGGTTTCTAGAAGAAAGCAGCCACGTGCTTCAAATCTCAAACAATGCCTTTAAGCAACTGCTCAGTTTGCAAAAAATAAAATAAAAAAAATGAATCTATAAATCTATAACTAGAATCTGAGGAAACACCCTCACTGCTAGTCAACACCCCCCTTAGGGCTGTAACGGATAACCTCCGGCTCCCCAGCTGTAGTAAAACTACTACTCCCAATATGTACACTTGCTTGGCTGTTCTCAGAACACCACAGAAATGAATGGAGCATGCTGGGAGTCGTAGTTTCACCACAGCTGGAGTGCTGGAGGTTAGCCATCACTGCCTTGGGGTATGACCACACAGTTTTGCTGCGGTCCAGCGCTATGCGGCTGTACGGACTAATGATCGTTTAGTCCAGGCATCCTCAAACTGCAGCCCTCCAGCTGTTGTAAAACTACAACTCCCACAATGCCCTGCTGTAGGCTGATACCTGTAGGCTGTTCGGGCATGCTGGTAGTTGTAGTTTTGCAACAGCTGGAGGGCCGCAGTTTGAGGATGCCTGGTTTAGTCAGTCTGCATTGTTAATGGCTGCAGAGCGCCTTCAATACCATGCGGCTATTAACAATGCAGGACGACTAAACAATGTGGCCTTCATTAGTGTATTTAAAACATACTGAGGCCTGTATGGATATGCGGTACTTGACCGAGGCGTGTCTGTGTCGCAACCACATTGTGTGGTCGTACCCTTAGTGTGTAAACAGACGTTGTGGTTGAGGTGCAGCTGGAAACCAAAATCAATGCTGCATATGAAAAAAAAAAATGCATGCAATTTTACTTCAATTTGCCAAGTTCTGTGATGTGGTAACTGACTTTTTTTTTTAAGGGGTTTTCCAAGATTTAAAAATTGATGATCTATCCCTAGGTCAGTAGGGGGTGGGAGTAGGGGGTGGGATCTATCCCTAGGTCAGTAGGGGGAGGATCATCAATTTTTAGATCCCAGAGGACCATTTTAACCACAATTGGCACATATACCCCAAGAATACATGCACACTGCACCAAAATACGCATGTCTTACTTGTGGATTTTGTGGCAGATTTGCCCCAGATCTCACACTTTGCATTGCAAAGGGTGAAATCTGCACAAACAATCGACATGCTGTGAAATAGGTACCACAGGTCAAGCTCTGCGCTGAAAATTTCCGCACCACAATGGGTGAACACAGCCTAAAACTAAACAAATATGCAGCCAATAACTGCACCAGAAAACCTAACATTACCACAATCGGCAAACACAGCCTAAAACTAAACAAGCTCAACCAGTCAGTTTTCAGTCTATGCCATTTTTTTAAGAAACGTTTAAGCTACAGGTGTATTGCTAATTCGGAGGAAACAAATGAACAAAAAGCGAGTAAAGCGACAGTCCGGAAAAAAACACAAGCTTAAATTTGCCTAGGAGCAAGCATTAGAATTCTGTGCTATGAACATCAAAACAGACGACAGATCTGCCTCCTGTTCCACGAGAAAACTTCTTATTACAAGGGAAAACAAAATGTGCGACATTTCCAAACTTGTGAAAGAGAACGCCACGAAAACAAAGGCTTGTGGTGAAGCGTCTCCATATCCTCTAATGAACTAAGGCATGGTGGCTCTTATGTAGCAGACACATCCTGCAAGATCATTTCTTTCAGAATCCGCCAATCTAGGACAGCAAATGTGTCGACGGCTGGTACCTAACTGCGGGAACAGCAGAGCTCGCATTATCAATGGGCCTTTTCATTTCTAGGTTTGCACTTCTTGGGAAAAAATAAGGTTTTAACATTCATTCATTTTAATTACTGTAGTCATTTTGTCAGTAAGTATGGGAGCTACAATCTGCAGTAATTCACTCTGGAAAAAACACAACTATCACAAGCTTAGGCTGCAATTTGTGAGTTACGAGCAGATAAACGGTATTTATCCATCTATGCATAAAATGCACACGAAGTATGCAAAATGCTCAAAGCATTTAAAGAATAACACTTGATGTCATAGTGGACATATCAAAAGTGTTGATCAGCGAGGGGTCCTAGTTCTGCTTCCCCCTCGCTGCTGAACGCGAGACAGTAGACAATCTCAGTCTACAGCCTTGCACTCAGCACTGAGAAGAAGATGTGCTCAGCAGAGGACTTGTGAGTCCAAATTCTAGTGATTGGTGGGGATCCCAGAGCTGGGACCCTGCCAATCAGCACTTTTAATATGTCCCTATGAGAAAAAACAAAAAAAGTCTTTAAAACAGCTGATCGGAGGGGGATCTGATTGATGACCTATGCTCAACCCTACTAGACAGTATATCTATATTAGTAGGGTTGATCTTGCCGCTGACAGATTTCTTTAAAGGGATTCTGTCACCAGATTTAACCCTATTAAGCTAGCGGACATTAGCGATGTGCTAATGTCAGCTAAACCTAACTAGCCTATTCCTTCTTTTATCTATGCCCCCGTTACGCCAGTAATCCAACTTTTATAATATGCAAATTAGCCTCTAGGAGCGCGGGGGGGGCGCGCGTTGTTCCTGCTCCTAGAGGCTCCGTTCTCCCACCTTTGTCGCCTCCCTCCAAGTCCTGATTGACAGCTGTCTGCCAGCCCTGTGCTCTGGTGAAATCTCGCACAGTTGAGTATTCAGCGCAGGCGCGGTGAGGAAGCTGGCAGCCTGAGAGCGTCTTTCCCTCACCGCGCCTGCGCCTTTTATAATATGCTTATTAGCGTCTAGGAGCAGGGGGGCGTTGTTCCTGCTCCTTGAGGCTAATTAGCATAATATACAAGTTAGATTTCTGGCGTAACGGGGTCATAGATAAAAGTAGGAATAGGCTAGTTAGGTTTAGCTGACATTAGCACATTGTCCTCCTAGAACGTCAAGCTGCTGCACTTTCTTTGACCCTGGTGTTTTTTTTTTTTTGTTTTTTTTTCTCTAGCTTCACCCATTTCGCCACTATCAATGCTGTTAGCTTGGCACCCAATGGCAGTGAAATGTCAGGTAGGTGGTCCCAACGCTCAGTATCAATGGCGCCTCACCGAAGCCACCGTCCACTGACCATTCTAAGGCGTCAGATGCCAAAACTGCATAAAGAACAGCCAAATTGGGGAAGCTAGTATAGGAAGGAAAAAAAAACGTATGCAGCCAATCTTTAAAGGGTAACTGTCATATTTTATTTGCTAGTTTATTAGAGCTAGGCATGTATACCTGAGTTAGTCTGTCAATGATTGTCAAAAGATCTGTAATTACCTTATAATAACAGCTTTCATTAATGTCCCCTGTCCCTTTCCACTGCTCCTTTAAAAGACTGTTACTAGGGCTTGTCTCTCTTCCTTTTAGAATAAACAGAAGACAGAGGGGCGGTCCTCCACACTGCATGCTGCATTAGGCTTCAGAGTGAGGAGGCGTGTCTCTCAGTAATCCAATCTGATTGGCTGGCAGGGAGCTGGTGCCTAAAGCAAGTGTGTATGGGAAGTGAGGAAAAGCAGTTTTGGCCTCAGAGAACTGGCAGAGGAGCCATCTTTAGAAGGTCTTCATAAACAGCGGTAACTAAGGGAAAAACTCTAGGAAAACAGTGATATTTAAAGAAACTAAAGATTGCTTTATGCATAATGTCGCTGCAGCAGTAACATATGCTAAAATTATATATTTTTGAATACATGACAGTTACCATTTAAAGTGATTTCGGCTTAGAACATTTTTTTCCAGTACTGTATACAGGAATTAGGAGCTAAAATAAGGGGGTCTCATTTGCGGCATGTCCTATAATTAGCGGAGAGCAGCAACAAAGAGCCTCTCTTGCTGTGGAGGAGCCAGAACCTCCACACATTACAAGGACATCCTGCTGATTTCAGTGGGTATCGTGTAATGCTTAATTTTCCCTGTGGTGGTGGTGCTGCAGGGAAACTGAACACCTTCTTCTAGGTTCTCCTGCAGACCATAACTGATGGTTGGGGGTTCCAAGAGTGGGGCCACCTGTGGTGAGCTTATCTTCCTGGGACCTGCATAACAAATACAGATAGTAAAAGCAAATATACTAGAAGAGGGAGGCTGCCGACTCCTAAGCCCCCACACTGCCCATGGGTCTATAAGCAATAAGAACAGATCCCAGAGCTGTTCTGCTCATATGCACCCCTTAGTGACCACTAATACGCCTTTTTACTGACATAAACATAGGGGGTCTTAGCTAAACAGCTGGCTTTAATAAATCATTACATGTACCGAAAATGGTGCGTTAAAAACCATAACTTGTGCTGCAAAAAACAAGACCTCATACATTGTTTCATCAGTACTGTTACATCAAGTACATTGATGAAAGATTTAGCTCTTGGAATGCGATTTGAAAAAAATTTGTGTGGTCACTAAGGGGTTAAATCCATATCAGGGGGGAAAAATATATAAATAAGTCATATATTACCTGCTAATACATTCGGATACAAAATACACATTTAATA
This sequence comes from Bufo gargarizans, assembly GCF_014858855.1. NCBI lineage: Eukaryota > Metazoa > Chordata > Amphibia > Anura > Bufonidae > Bufo > Bufo gargarizans. The sequence continues at coordinate 170,477,773 of NC_058087.1, read as the reverse complement.
AAGATGGATGGGTCACTTAGACTAATGCATGTAGCCGGTAATGACCGCCCATATCATTTTTATACCCAACACCTCTGAGTTGTGCGACGTCGAGAGATTTATAATAATGGCTCATGGTAATAAAACAGCCATTTTTCTTAGTTTTTACACTAATGTGTAATGATGTAAGGAAAGCAAATGAAACTGGGGAAAACCAAGGAAGAGAGAAGTCTGTGAGGCCACTTATATCCATGGTGAATATGGTGCAGATTTTGGGTTCAGCTGCAATGCAAAGTGTGAAGCCTCCTGCAAAATCTTTATAGAACACATGCACATGTTGCTGCATTTTTGCATAAAAATCTATGCCACATTTTGCCCATCACGGCCATGTGTGACCTTAACAATTTATTTTTATTTTTAAATGTCCCTAGCTACTCTCAGATGTACTTTCTAGGAACAAAGCACCTTTATTTTTCTCCCGCATTTTAGCTGTGTTAGGCTGTGTTCACACTATGATCCGGGCCTTCACCCTCAAATAGATCCCAATGAATTCCAAGAACTTATAATGAGTCACTGGCAGTTGTCCACCATTTCACAGTGGATTTTCTATAAATCTAGTTGAGAGAAATCCCAGTACATCTGAATATCACCTTAAAAGGAGTCTGTGAGCAATTCTGACCATGTTAAACTCCTGATAGCGCTACATAGGGGCCAAGGTATCACTAGAAATATACCCTTGGTGGAGCTTTGATCATCAGAAGTAGTGATAACATGAACTTTGATTCTGCTAGGTTCTTCTCCTGCAAGTGCCCAGGGTGGAGCTTTCATTCTGCTTCACAGACCTTCCCCTCTATTCTTAGTGACAGCTGTAGCATCCAAACAGGAGACAACTACATTGAGGCAGCCCAACGTAGCATCACGGGCCAGCAGGAGAAGGCGCAGGGAGTCAGCGCCGGGAAGTCATCTTTCCCTTACAGATCCTCCCCCCATTCTTTCACAACCCCTTTAAGGTTGCCATACACACTACACAAATGTCTACCGAAAACATGGGTGGAACCAACAATCTGATGTGTGTATTAGGTTTCCATTAATGGCAGATGTTAGGAAAAAGATTGGGCATGCAGGAGGTCAACAAGTCTGATCCCTTTGTAAGAGGTATCCAGTGGTGGCTTATTCTGCTCTACCCATTCTTAAAAGATGCATACTTTTCCAAACCTGGGGGTTTGTAAGAAAAAGCTGCAGCATCTGTATTACGGACAGAAGTCCTGAATTACCTGTGGTTCTACTGAACATAAATATGATCACTTTAGGATCCTTTGGTGATCTAAGTGCGTTCTCAGCAGTACTGCAGAAATTTTGGCGGTAATTCAGACACTGGAACGCGTTAGCATTATGCAAAGTTGTAAACAGACCACAAAAGCTGAGAGAAATACCATCAATTTAGAACTCGCTGTATTACTACGCACCCAGAAAAATAATGTATTATAATTAGGTTGCTTGAATATTTTGTTGACTGTAGATGGTAAATATAACTCCCAAGGCTCAAAAAATGAAGGCACCATATGCTCTTGATCAAGTTGACGGATGAGAACATGTCTGCATTCAGATACGTCAGATGCCACAGCTAATTGACAAATAATCTGCATTGCAAATGAAAGGAGAAGAGATGATGGCTGTCAATCACGGAGAGCCATCGACCATGTTATGAAAGTTAGAAATGGGCAAAACAATCAGTTGTGAGATCCTGGTGAAGAAAAACCATATGACCGCACCGAACGAGCTTCAGGAGATCAGTCATGGGGACCTTTAATGACCAAAGGAAACCCAGGCTCCGATGATAAAACTCCAGAAGATTAATCTGCGTGAGATTAACATTTGTCGCATGTCAAATGCCTTTCTTCAACATGTGCTGGGTGCCAGATTGTCCGCTCCATTACCATGACATTGATTTATACGTGTGTGTGTGTTTTTTTTGCTATAAGTAGATGATTCCGTTCTTATGAAGCAGCTGGCACTTTAACCAACAACGTACAGTGAGAATGACGGGGACATAGTAAACTATGTAGTATTCGAGGAAGGAACCATTGATGAAGATGTTTCATTTATCAGATAATTCTAAATGATCAGGTATCAAAGACATCTTTTGGCTCAATGCAATCATGAGTATCTCAAGGTTGAGGTAGATTATCCAAAATGTCTATGAGCATCATTTTTTTTGGTAAAGATGGTCAACCCTACCTTAGCAATAGGCCTAACAAACTGTAAATAACTCATTTTTGACCCAAGATACATGTATATGATATTTTTCACAGGACATCTTAGACCTTTCTTTTGTGCTATGACAGATATAATATTCAAAAATAAAATGCATATATATTGTGCAAAGTTCATTTATTTCAGTAATGCAACTTAAAAGGTGAAACTAATATATGAGACTCATTACAGGCAAAGCGAGATATTTCAAGCCTTTATTTGTTATAATTTGGATGATTATGGATTACAGCTTATGAAACCCCAAAATCACAATCTCAGGTCCCCTTTGCTCAGGGGGTACGGATTAATTAGCTGACTAGAGGGTGACACTTTGAGCCTAGAATATTGAACCTTTTCACAATACTCTAATTTTAACTTGCATTAATGCAACTCCTTTTATGTTGTATTACTGAAATCAATAAACTTCTGCACGATATTCTAATGTTTTGAGTTTCACCTGTATAGGTAAAGGGATTTCCCATGAGTAATGTAAAAAATGACAATTAGATGATATATAGTACATGACATGACATGTCTCTTTCAAAGCTAGAACCAGCCCTGTACCTCACATCAATCCAGAAATCTGCCCATTTATTACTCTGCTAGATTTATTTCAAGCTGGCAGCTCAGGAAGTGTTTCCTTTCTCGGGGGTACATGCACTTTGGACTGCAGTTGAAGGATGGAACTGGGCATGTGCGTCCACCTCAGTGAGCTGGACAGAGAATTTTGAAAAAGGGCAAACAGCAGGTGGCGCCATACAGATAGATTTCAGTTAATAACTCAGTGGCTATACTACATTTTTAGCTACATGCAAATACAAAAGTATTCAGATCCAGGTGCTGGTTTGAAAAATGTAGAATCATTTTCATGGGACAACCTCTAGGAAAAACTGAAAATGTATATTTTTCTGTTATCAATTTTTTTTTTTCTGTTACTAAAGATTTCAAGACAAAACATTTCTAAATCTTTATATTTAAGAAAGCAAAAAAAGGAAAACAAGTGTTTTTCACACACAGTTCCTCATACGATTGTTAAAACTAATATGCATTTTATTTTTTTAAAGAACAAAAAAGGGGGGAAATGTGTGTATGTAGTCTGCTATACTATTGCTAGAAATAATAACTACAGCTATAACTTCTTATTTTTTTTATTAATGGAAAAAAAATGATGTATTTATTGTTCATGAAAAAAGTGAATTAGGGTAGGAATGGTTACATTAATTATACAACCAGCAGGGGTCGCTCTCACATCAAGAGCAGCATTTCCCTACCGGCTTTTAAACTGCGATGGATCGTTGTAGTACCCTGCTAAAATGATGCCATGCAGGGAGACCACTTTGGCTGGTTTGGGGGATCCTTACTGTGACCGCAGCTGTCTAATGACAACGCAGTCAGAGAGATCTGCTGAACCACAGGACGCCGGCAGATCACAAAGTTACCCAACGCTTTTATAGGACCAGAACGTTGCAGTTTTGGGTTAAAAAAGACCCATTTTAACTAGTATCCCAAAGGTACCCTTTAAAAAGTTGAAACAATAAGGATTTAGAACACAAAGGTCTACTAAAGAGTTCCACAATTTGGTGCAACTTAGTTTTCTACAATTTTTTCAGACTCACATAAAAAGACGTGAGGGACAAGTGATCACTAAAGCAATCACTTGTCCCCATAAAGATTAACCCTGTAATCTAACGCCCATGCTTTTTGGTGCTAGCCAAAAAAAACACATCACCTGATGAACTAGTATATCTGGTGATTGTTGGCCCCCTTACTAAAGAGTTATTGACAAGCATTCTTACATATGCTTAGCCCTGATAACTGATAAAAGACTTTAATAATGATGACCTATCCTCAGTATCTGATCGGAGGAGGTTCGACACCTGGGACCCGCGCCGATCAGGTGTTTGAGAATGCACCGACGCTCCTGTAAACTCTGCGGCCTTCTCGCGCTTACCTAGCACAGTGCCGTACATTGAATAGCGGCTTGGACTCAATTTCATTAACTTCTACGGGGCTGAGCTGCTCTTGGCCACGTGATCGATGAATGTGTCGTCACTGGGCCTAGGAAAAACTAAGAGAAGGCAGCGGCACTGCTGCGAGCGTTACTATCTTCTCGAACAGTTGAGGATAGTGACCTGAGGAAAGGTGATCACTATTAAAGTCTTGAAAATATGTAAATCTGTGCCAATGATTTGGGGTTTCTATCTCAAACTCCTTCAAGTAGGTGAAACTCCTTGTATTTGAGCCACAGTATTACCTTTTTAGTAAGGCAGGGAGGGAGACTGACCCTTGTCAGCAATTAAGGGGCACATCAAGCGTCAACCCATTCCAAAAAGAAGCCTTAACAAGAACTGCAGTTAATGCACTTAAGATTTGTACCAGGTTGTCAAACACAATGAGCTGGGCTCTCGAGATGCTGCGGCTGATGCTATTTATTATTGTGTAGACTTCAGGGTTTTCAGCCTCTTCCAGAAAATAGGCAATTAATGGAAAGTGGCTTGTATTATTAAGAAACTGGATGAGAGCAGAAACATCATCAAACTAGAACTAGATTATTCAGATGATGTCAAGAGGAAATGCTTCCCATGTCAACAGTAGGAAAGTGCACTCTAGAAATGAGATGAAGAATGGAAAATAAAAAATAAAAATATAAATTAACACAATCTGGAAAACAGCTCTTCAAGCATTACCAAGGGGCAACATACTTCTAACAAAAGTGACAACAACACTTACATACAGTAGATTGCTCTTCTGTTCACTACAAGCTGGTGTGGGAAGCTGAAGGTTGGTTTGGCAGTTTGCATTTGTAGTCTGTAAAGAGATCGGCTGCCAACATGGAACGCGTGCGGCGCTCAAGAGGAAAATCCAATAACTTTACTTGGGACACAAACTAAAATTCAAACTGGCTACGTGTTTTGACTCACGCCAGGACTACGACTGCTGCATGCTTGAAAAGTGCAGGAAAGTGGGTTTTAAATTTTTCTGTGTGTCACCAAATAGAGCTATTAAATGATACTCCCCATTGGATGCCTTCCACTTCTGCAGCCAACGTTGTGCCTGGGAGCCTACCCTGCTCGTCCGTGCAGCGGGACTGTTTGATTCTCACTCTGAGGAGGACTAGGAGAGCCGATTAACTCCCTGTATGCTTATCTTTTCTGTAACAAAATGTTGGACGTGGTTTGCCAAGCTCACATTTTTTCATTCTAAGGCTACTTTCACACTAGCGTTTTAGTTTTCCAGTATTGAGATCCATCATACGGGCTCAATACTGGAAAAACCGCTTCATTAATTGTCAATGGGGAAAAAACTGAACAGAACGGAATACTTCAAAATGCATTCCGTTCCGTTTAGTTGCGATCCCATACCTGAGAGCAAACCGCAGCATGTTGTAGTTTGCTTTCCGCCCTGGGATGAGCAGCAAGACGGATCCGGCATGACCCCCAATACAAGTCAATAGGGACTGATCCATTTTTTCTGCCACAATAGAAGACGGATCCGTCCTCTATTAACTTTCAATGGAGTTCATGACGGATCAATCTTGGCAATGTTAACGATAATACAACCGGATCTGTTCATAACGGATGCAGATGGTTGTATTATCAGTAACGGAAGCGTATTTGTTAAATCCTGCCGGATCCAGTAAAAACGCTAGTGTAAAAGTAGCCTAATTGACAATGCCAGGTATGGTATAAAAGGTAGATAAAAATAACACAACTAGGTGAAAGGACAGCCCGAAACCACGGGAGTGATTAGCGAATCGATTTATAGAAATCAAATTTGTTTAAAAAAATAAATAAAAAAATCTGACGTCTTGAACAGTGAGGGGCTGGTGACAGAAAATATATGCTGTAAAAAAATAAATTAAAAAAATCTCTATATATAGGTGTGTGTGTATATATATATATATATATATATATATTTAGATAGAGAGAATGTGTGTGTGTATATATATATATATATATATATATATATATACACACATACACACACATACACACACACACATTTATTTACATTTAGATATTCTGTAGCCAAAAAATGATAAAAATAAATGCTAAAAAAATTCTGTGCAAGATAGTGAAGACAAAAAATACTGACGAGCCCAATACAACATTCCCTTAGATCTTAATTCCCGCAGAGCAAATTTAGGATCTAAATCCCAGAACCGCTCTACGCATAATAAATCAGCCCGATTCCTAAACATAATCATAAACACAAACAAAAGAACAGCCGCTGATTTTTTATGTCGATACCAGTGTTTACATTAACCACCAGAGGTACCTTCGGAGCACTGAAGTAATGTGTGGGACCTCAGGGAATTGCTACTCAAACTGAACATAAAACAAAAGAGTACAATCCACAAGAAGAAGAAAAGGAGGGAAACAATATTTTGGCTAATTTAATTATCTCTCTCAGTAGAATGTGATGTTTATAAAATCAGCTTTTTTTTTTTTTCAGCTAAGCATCCAAATCTAGAACACAAGATACAAAAAGATCTATTAGAGGTTGTCCGGTCCCAAAATCAAAATTCAGTTTATGTGCTCCTAACACCCCTCTGCATACCCATTTTTAATTTTTGTGCTTTTCTTCCCCTGTTTGTGCTTCAGAATCTCCTGTGTGACGTCTAGAATGTATTGGCTTCTTTGAGTCAGAGATGTTTACATTGTCCAGTTTCCCGTTTAGTTCTTTCCTAACTTTATTGACACACAAGCCTGGCTGCACTGCACAGAGATGAGTCACAGGCTGGCCACGCCCCCACACCGCTCTGCCTGCAGCAGCCACTCCATCTATAACTCCTGTGTCCATCTTTCTACACCCAGACAGGAATTTACTTCTCACTCGGTGTCTAAATCCCATTACTGACTGTCCACAGGCTCTGCCCTCACATGTGTATCTAATCCTATCCTGTGTGATACAGCCTGCTGAGCTGTGTATCTCATCTAAACCACTGGCCGTCCACAGGCTCTTCCATCACCATCTCCAGAGTGTAATAAACACATCTTATCCAAACACAACTGTATCTAATCCCATTTTGTATGATATAGTCTGCTGAGTGGTGTATCTAATTCTAAAATGTGTTCCTGTGTTATACAGCCTGCTGGGCTGTGTATCTAATCCCATTTTGTATGATATTGCCTGCTGAGCTGTGTATCTAATCCCCTTTTGTATGATACAGCCTGCTGAGCTGTGTATCTAATCCCCTTTTGTATGATACAGCCTGCTGAGCTGTGTATCTAATCCCCTTTTGTATGATACAGCCTGCTGAGCTGTGTATCTAAGCCCATCTTGTATGATCCTGCCTGCTGTGCGGTACGGTTCTGTGCATGAGCCCCATCACCTATACGAAGACCCCATAACAGTGAGCTCCACAGTGCCCCCCATAACAGTGAGCTCCACAGTGCCCCCCATAAAAGTGAGCTCCACAGTGCCCCCCATAAGTGACCTCCACAGTGCCCCCCATAACAGTACCCCCCACAGTGCCCCCATAACAGTGACCTCCACAGTGCCCCCATAACAGTGACCTCCACAGTGCCCCCATAACAGTGACCTCCACAGTGCCCCCCATAACAGTGACCTCCACAGTGCCCCCCATAACAGTGACCTCCACAGTGCCCCCCATAACAGTGACCTCCACAGTGCCCCCCATAACAGTGACCTCCACAGTGCCCCCCATAACAGTGACCTCCACAGTGCCCCCCATAACAGTGACCTCCACAGTGCCCCCCCATAACAGTGACCTCCACAGTGCCCCCCATAACAGTGACCTCCACAGTGCCCCCTATAACAGTGACCTCCACAGTGCCCCCATAACAGTGACCTCCACAGTGCCCCCCATAACAGTGACCTCCACAGTGCCCCCCCATAACAGTGACAGCTACCATCTAATATCTATATATCATCTATCTATCTCCTCTATCTGTCCATCCACCTCCACATGTATATAACACAAAGCGTTAGTAAATCTCAGTTAACCCATCCCACCCCCACATACATTAGATGTGACCTCTGGGCTGCAGTGTTGAGGCCCCTGTCCTGTGTCGGCCCCCACTCTCAGGAAGCCCTGGAGCAAAGCACCGAAGACCCTGTCTATAGCAGGCAGACAACGGGCAGCGGTGACTGCGACCAGGACCAGGCAGATCTCCCAGATCCGACCCCCTCCTCATCCTGCAAGGGGGCACCTGTTCCTGGAGGAGGGTTCCCGAAAAACTCCAACACACCTAAATCCAGCTGAGAAATCCACAGCATATGGGTGAGGAGCCCTCCCGAGGTGTTCCCATCTGCCAGGGCTGTGATCCACTGGATCCCAGGAACCAAGAAGGATCCTGCATCAACTCCAGGGAGGATGCGACAGGAATGAGGTCAGGGATGACTTAACCCTTGCAGGGTTGCGGATGCACAGGGTTAACCCTTGGCAGAAGGGGTGCAGACAGCAGCTCCGGTGATAAAAAGCTGCCGGCGGCTCCAGGCAGGTCTGCGGTTGGGCATGCACTGGGCGGGCAGAGAGGCGTCAGCTGGCAGTCTGGCCCTGTGCTGGGCACCGCTGTCTCCGGAGTGTCCACTCCACACGTGTTCCTTCCTTCTCCCTCCATTGACAGTGCCGTCTCCTAGCAACCAGAGGACACCACCACCCCCGCCTGCCCAGACCAACGGGGCTCAGCCTGACATTTATTCATTTTTTATTTGTTTGCCGCCTGTGACATGCACAGCATAGCGATCAGCCTCTGTGTCAGATGAGGTTTAACACTGACAAATGTAAGGTTATGCACATGGGAAGGAATAATGCAAGTCACCCATACATACTAAATGGTAAAACACTGGGTAACACTGACATGGAAAAGGACCTAGGAATTTTGGTGAACAGCAAACTAAGCTGTAGAATCAAGTGTCAGGCAGCTGCTGCCAAGGCCAATAAGATAATGGGTTGTATCAAAAGGGGCATAGATGCCCATGATGAGAACATAGTCCTACCACTTTACACATCACTAGTCAGACCACACATGGAGTACTGTGTACAGTTCTGGGCTCCTGTGAACAAGGCAGACATAGCAGAGCTGGAGAGGGTTCAGAGAAGGGCAATTAAAGTAATAACTGGAATGTGGCGATAATAGCACCCTGAAATATGATCACAATTAGGGTTATTCACTTTAGAAAAAAGACGACTGAGGGGAGATCTAATTACTATGTATAAATATATCAGGGGTCAGTACAGAGATCACTCCCATCATCTATTTATCCTGTGACTGTGACGAGGGGACATCCTCTGCGTCTGGAGGAAAGAAGGTTTGTACACAAACATAGAAGAGGATTCTTTACGGTAAGAGCAGTGAGACTATGGACCTCTTTGCCTGAGGAGGTGGTGATGGTGAGTACAATAAAGGAATTCAAGAGGGGCCTGGATGTATTTCTGGAGTGTAATAATATTACAGGCTATAGCTACTAGAGAGGGGTCGTTGATCCAGGGAGTTATTCTGATTGCCTGAATGGAGTGGGGAAGAATTTTTTTCCCCCTAAAGTGAGGAAAATTGGCTTCTACCTCAGTTTTTTTGTGTGAATTCCTCTGGATCAACTTGCAGGATAACAGGCCGAACAGGATGGACAGAGGGCTTTTCCAGCCTTATAAACTATGTTACTATGTTTGCACAGGAGGAATAACTCTACATATGGCCATTATATGACATTCTGCATTAGTTTTCTCCTCTGCGGCCTCCATCTCGGTCCGTTTTCAATTAGCTGTTGGATGAAGAAAGAAGAATGTGAAGTCTCATATACACTGTACACAGAGAAGAGATGGTTCTACTTTTCCTCGCTCTCTGTAGCACACCTTCAGAAGCACCAACAGCATGAAAGACATTATACAGTAAGTACTGAGCAGTGTAGCTGTGAATTCAGCACTGGGAAGAGACAAGACACTTGCTACATGACAGCAGCATAAATCACTGTTTTCATGGTGCCTTCGTCTAGCTCTAGCTGCTCCTTCTTCCAAAAGGAGTGCGAAATAGAGAGACAGAGGGAAAGCCAAAGGCAGAACAAAAGACAGATAAATCCAGAGAGGTGAACAGTTTGAGAAGTATGGAGATTGACAGAGAGATAGACCTGGTGGTAGACAAAGAGAGGTGGCTACAGATAGAAAGTCAGGGTTTGAAGAGCAACGTATGGAGACAGAAATGGAGAGCATGTGATAAAAAGACGGAAAGAGAAAGTGTGGTAGAAATGGCAAAAAAAATGGAGTCAAAAAGTAAGAAATTGAGAGTGAGTGGTTAGATTGAAAGAGTTAAAAAAAAAAAAAAACGGAAGAGATCTTCACAACTCCTTCTGCTCCATCGATTCGAGACAGAAGCCCTTTCCACAAACTAATCCCTTTTCAAAAACATTTTCATACCCAGGAAGGTATCGCTAACATCACATGCCGCAATCGATGATCTCCTGAATGCATTTTTGTCCTCTGGCACGATTAACCTGAATAAATCTAGAAGATAAAATGCATTTTCTAAATTTACAGTCTAAGGGGTCCTGAACTTATGAAGTGGGAATGGTAGTGACTGAGATATCACTCAAAGAACCTGACATTTTAATTTCATACACAGATCTCCACACAACAGGGGCCATGGCTGTACTGTACACAGTATCTAAAGCACAGACCCATAAATTATAGGTTATTGCATAACCTATCAAGCCTGAAAAGCTTAAGGTCTTGTTTTATGATACCTCACTTCATATGGAAGACAATAAAATGGAGAAAGATGACTGGCACTAGGCAAGTTATTCTGGATTAGGTGTTCCAACCGTAGAGGTTTGCCTACAATCTCTATAGGAATCGCAACAACACATCATTTCCTTGTAATGGAATTCAGGTTTCCATTGGTGGACCAGAGCTCATGAAAAATGAGGACAAAAAAAAAAAAAAAAAAAAAAAAAAAAAAAAAAAAAACAGTTTTCTGATAACAAGGTGAGAAAATGTGCAATTATTTTCGAAGGAATTTTTGAAATAGGTCTGGATTTGTGTATCCAAAAATCTACCACCTCAATATAGAGGTCTATACAACATGGTATATGAATCTACAGTCATCAATTGCTGGAGAACCTAAAACATTAAAGTAGTTTCAGAGGATTCAAGTCTTACTGAGTAATGTGGAACAAGAAAATGAAAACGGACAGGAAGAATGGAGGATAAAAGGGAACGTGTCACACCCAAAACACATTTTAAACTGACACCATTACCTTACAGTAGCCCCCAGTGAGTTCCTAATCATGTTTTTCATTCCTCCACTGGTTGTTGAATACTTTATAAAAACGCTGTTTTAATCTGTGTTTTCGCTATCCTCAGAGTCAGCGGGCTCCTTGCTTCAAGTCAAGCTAAGCACATCCCTTACCAGTCCTCCCTTCACTAGGATAGACATCCTGCTGTGAGGCTGGGATCGTGCAAGTATCGCGCAAGCGCTGTGCGCTCCTTGTTACTGCGCAATCCCGTCTCCAGCTCCCGCACTCAGACGGCCGCTTTCCGCTCTCTGCACATGCGCCGGGCTTTTCCATTGTGGGCGCGTCAGTATGCCCGTTCCTTAGCCCTACAAAAAAAAATAATATAGAACAAGTACTATTCTTGTCCGTTTTATGCATGGTTACAATAAATCTGCAAAAAAAAATATATATATATGGATGGCGTACGGATGTATACAGTGATGTGCATGTAGCCTTAGGGTCCATTCACACGTCTGCAAAATGGGACCGCATATGTTCCGCAAATAATTTTTAATCTGCATTTGCGGATCCGCACTTCGGTTACGCAAAAAATAGAACATGTCCGGATCTTGTCCGCAATTGCGGACAAGAAAAGGCATTTTCTACGAGAGTGCCGGCGATGTGCGGTCCACTAAATGCAGAATGCACATTGCCGGTGTCAGTGTTTTGCGGATTCACAAAACACTTTTTTTTTATTTTCGTTTACGGTCCTTTTTTGCATTCCCTATACAGACCGTATACGGAACCATTCATTTCAATGGATCCACACAAAAAAACGGAAGGTACTCCGTATGCCTTCCGTTTTGCATATTTCCGTTCAAAGATAGAACATGCCCTATTATTGTCCGCATTAGGGCTCTTTCACACCTGCGTTCTTTTCTTCCGGCATAGAGTTCCGTTGTCGGGGCTCTATGCCGGAAGAATCCTGATCGGGATTATCCCCATGCATTCTAAATGGAGAGAAATCCGTTCAGGATGTCTTCAGTTCCGGAACGGAACGTTTTTTGGCCGGAGAAAATACCGCAGCATGCTGCGCTTTTTGCTCCGGCCAAAAATCCTGAACACTTGCCGCAAGGCCGGATCCGGAATTAATGCCCATTAAAAGGCATTGATCCGGATACGGCCTTAAGCTAAACGTTGTTTCGGCGCATTGCCGGATCAGACGTTTAGCTTTTTCTGAATGGTTACCATGGCTGCCGGGACGCTAAAGTCCTGGCAGCCATGGTAAAGTGTAGTGGGGAGCGGGGGAGCAGTATACTTTCCGTCCGCGCGGCTCTCGGGGCGCTCCAGAGTGATGTCAGAGCGCCCCACGCGCATGGATGACGTGATCACATGGCACGTGATCCATGCGCAAGGGGCGCTCTCACAAATGCTTTCAGTCAGCGGCAGATCGGCGGCCAGTTCCGACGACGGAACTGCCCGTCGGATCACACTGCCGCAAGTGTGAAAGTAGCCTAACCGAAAAAGGATAGTACTGTTCTATCAGAGGCCAGCAGTTCAGTTGCGCAAAAAAAATAACAGAATGTACACGGACGTCATCTGTATTTTTTACGGATCAGTTTTTTGGGGACATCAAAATACTGAAAAAGCCATGCGGTCGTGTGCAAGAGGCCTTAGTGAGCACTTCTCCTTTGCCAAGATAATCCATCCCACCTCACAGGTGTAGCATATCAAGGTGCTGATTAGACAGCATGAATATTGCACAGGTGTGCCTTAGACTGCCCACAATAAAAGAGCACTCTGAAATATGCAGTTTGATCACACAGCACAATGCCACAGATATTGCAATGTTTGAGGGAGCGTGCAATACTCATGCTGACTGCAGGAAAGTCTACCAGAGCTGTTGCCCGTGCAATGAATGTTCATTCCTCTACCATAAGCCGTCTCCAAAAGGCGTTTCAAAGAATTTGGCAGTACATCCAACCGGCCTCACAACCGCAGACCACGTGTAACCACACCAGCCCAGGACCTCCACATCCAGCATGTTCACCTCCATGATCGTCTGAGACCAGCCACCCGGACAGCTGCAGCAACAATCAGTTTGCATAACCAATGAATTTCTGCACAAACTGTCAGAAACCGTCTCAGGGAAGCTCGTCTGTATGCTCGTCGTCCTCATCGGGGTCCGGACCTGACTGCAGTTCGTCGTCGTAACCGACTTGGATGGGCAAATGCTCACATTCGATGGCGTCTGCCACGTTGGAGAGGCGTTCTGTTCACGGATAAGTCCCGGTTTTCACTGTTCAGGGCAGATGGCAGACAGCGTATGTGGCGTCGTGTGGGTGAGCGGTTTCCTGACATCAACGTTGTGGATAGAGTGGACCATGGTGGCGATGGCATTATGGCATGGGCAGGCATATGTTATGGACAACGGGTGCATTTTATTGATGGCATTTTGAATGCACAGAGATCCTGTGATGAGATCCTGAGGCCCATTGTTGTGCCGTTCATCCACGACCATCACCTCATGTTGCAGCATGATAATGCACGGCCTCATACTGCAAGGATCTGCACACAATTCCTGGAAGCTGAAAACATCCCAGTTCTTGCATGGCCAGCATACTCACCGGACATGTCACCCACTGAGCATGTTTGGGATGCTCTGGATCGGCGTATACGACAGCGTGTCCCAGTTCCTGCCAATATTCTGCAACTTCGCACAGCTATTGAAGAGGAGTGGACCAACATTCCACAGGCCACAATCAACAACCTGATCAACTCTATGCGACGGAGATGTGCTGCACTGCGTGAGGGAAATGGTGGCCACACCAGATACTGACTGAGGGGTTAATAGCGGCGGATCGCAGCGCACAGTCATAGAGGCTGGGTGCTGTGTAAGGGATATGTCCAGCACCCGCAGCCTGCTTTTGTATTAGGCATAAATGATATTCATTGGTGGCGCAGTGGCCACAGCTCCTCCCTGCTATCAGCCCCTTGGTGGCAGCGGCAGCAGCGGTGCAGGGGTCAGGGACTGCCTCCTTCTCACCTGTGTTGTTGAAAACATGGCACGCACTGAGAGCAGCGCGTGCCATGTCAGTTTGTAAAAGCGGCAGAGCAGCGGAGGGTCTAGGCACAAACGGCGACAAGACTACAAAGTCGCCATTTAGCAATTCTAGGTCGCATTAGCAACCATTTTGGTCGCCATCTGGAGCCCTGTAAGGTTACCGTTTTCTGTGCTGGTGTTGCTGTATACCTGACCCGTTCTTGTATTTCTGGACTAGGCTACCCGTTTGATCCTTACCTGCTCTCTCTTGACTCTCCTGTTGCTGTCCTGGACTTACCGACCTGTACCTGTGCAGCCTGCCCTGACCCATTGCTTGTTGGACTTCGCCTCTACCTCATCCTTCTGTCCTGCACTGTCACTCCTGGTTACGACTCGGCCTGCTGACTACGACTGTACCTATGGTACCTTGGACTGATAACCCCTGGACCAGCTGCCTCGTGTGCCAATCCTCCTCAACAGGGAGCGACCTGGTGTTCCCCTCGGGAAAGTCTCATCCCCACCATCAGGGGTACTGTGAAGAACGAGAGGTTTACTTAGACAACGCCCTTAAAAGAGGTTGGTCACGTAGCACAGTGGGTTCACACCCGCTGGTTCATGACTAATGTAGAGATAGTGAGTCCAATGAGCAGAGTGACTCCATGATTTACAGCCTTCCCTATATGAGCATGCATACAGAAATCAATCACCGAGTGGTACCGCCAACTGGACTCCACAGCCGAGAGGTAGAAGGGATTTCAATAGATAAAGTATAAGCTGTACAGTCTATTCCTACCAAAGTATGCATGCTCTGCTCCTCCTGCTCTATGACATGCAACCTACAGACCGAGCAGAATTTTCAGACTCCCCTTTAAGTCACAACGTGACAAGCCATGAAAAAATTATGAAAGCGTAATTGTTAGCACAAATATTTTTGCAGAAAACTCTACATTCCTGAGCGGATTATCCTTTGTAATAACAAAAAGATAAGCGCTGCAGCCTCGTCAATCTTGACAACATTTTAAAGAGCATTTTCCCTCTAAAGTACTACACTGACCATTTCAATTTAATAAAGCGAAAAAAAGGAAGCAGAGATGAGACGATACATTACTGCACCAGTTAATTTAACGGCTCGGCTTATATTTGCGTAACGGATTGTGGCTTTCCATAAATTCCAATGAAACCATCAAAGGCCGGAGAAGAATGAGGGAATTGTGATGCATTATCGGCCTCATGCAGCAGCTCAGAAACAGTAAATTGACATTTCGGAGGATTATTGTCTGTCGTGTTGATTAAGTTACTCGCCTGCCTTTATTTGTTGGCACTAATGATCATTTCAAGGGTTATTTGTGAAAAACAATTAGTAAGAGTACAAATCACTGACATAAGCAGTTAAAGGCCTGAATATGTTAGGGAGGCTTCTGATGACAAAACAGAAAGGGGGCCAAGAGAACTGAAAATGGACTTTGTTCTGCTGCCAACAATGACTTTTGCATCAACGAGTGGATTTTATAGTATCTGGTGCCCATCCATGATGACATTAGGGTGGTGCCTCCATACAATGACCTCCTCTGATGACACACTTATGATGTAACCATCGGTTGGTCCATTTAGGATCAAGGGCTCCCAGTGTTTGTTAAGCCACTCTACTATCAACAATATTAGTCTGGTTTCTAGTCTGGTTTCCATCACCATGATAGCCCAAAGCTCAAGATTCCACCAAATTTGGGAAAAACTTCAAGTATGTTTTTGTAGAATATGACCGTCAAAGGAATAAATAGCTGAATACTGACAACCCATAAAGGAGTACACCAAAGAGACAATAGCCATATGTACAAAAATATTTGGACAAATATTTGGAGGAAACTATCCACACTGTAAAGCGATGCCCGTGCCATAAAGTCTAACCCAGTGGCTAAAGAAATCAAAGATCTTAATGGAGGCAAAAGAGCAAGCATTGACCATTTTTTCTTCTGTGGATATTTCCAAGTAGTACATCGATGTGTGAGTGTAGACCCTAGAAGTTGATCACAGCTGAGAACACATTAAAGTAAAACCAAATATAAAAATATATTTGAGAAGCCTACACAATTCTTAGGTCCATCAACACATTGCATTGTCGGGCTCATCCTTCATAACTAAAGTCAAACTGAAGTCCTTGAGGTCCTAAAGAAATAGAAGTGAAATGGATGAATTTGAAATAAGCTGAGTGCACGTGTCCCAGTGATGCTAGAGAAGTGGATAGTTGGGGGTCCAACACCCCGCACCAGCTGTTGCAGCGCTGGAACTACACAGCTACGTCCCATCAGTAGTGGGGAGTGTTATTCATTACAGCGCAGCTCCCACTCACTGCAATGTGAGCAGAGCTGCCAGATTGGTGGCGATCTGAGCTCTGAGAACCCCACTGATCGCTAGAAAAAGGAGACAGAAGCGTGTGCATATCATTTCTCTTCTCACCGCACTAGACAGGCTCAATAGCAGTCTATGGGCCTCTCTTCATTCCATCATATGCAGCCAGAAGAGTATAACATACGCATGCTTCTTTCTCCTCATTCTAGTGATTAGTGGGGGGGTTTCAGCGCTCAGACCAACACCAATTAAATAATTTGATATGTCTCTATAACTTTAAGGCAGGGTCTAGACATTGTGGAATTACCGGGAACCAGTTGTGCACTACAATCCACAGTAATGTACGGCCCACTACATTTGGATGAGGCTTTCAAAATACAATCTGCACACAATATAAAAAAAAAAAAAGGGGGAAAATAAAAGCATGCTGCAGGTGTGATGCTAAAAATGAACCGCCAGTAAAGATAACACTCAATCACAACATGTAAGTTTAAATACATCCTTAAAGCGTGCTTGAGTTTTAAAAGAAAAAAAAAGAAACAGTTGCATAATGGCTGAGCCTCTTTGTATAATCATAACTGTGGAGAGCCAGGTGTTTGGGCTTCCCTAACTGTTTCAGCTGCACAGCTAGATGCATTTCACTCAGAAGCAAGGGTGTCTTCTTTCTGTGAGATCTGTCAGCATTGTACTGCTGCTGTGACATCCTTTCCCTTACTTTCCAATGTGTTTTTTTCCCCCAGCTCCGGAGCTCACAGAACAGATGAAGAGGGATAAATCACAGTTACAGACACACACGAGGCTCCTGAGAATTCAGAAGCGGTCGTTTTATCATGTGCAGGATCTCAGGTAGCACCCCCACTTTCTCTCTGTCTTTGTTACTAGGGAAAGATCTTGCCTGACAACAGGCAGTGGACTGCAAATGAGGTGGAAGTGAGACCCCATCGGTCATGACTTAGCTTTTTTTTTTTTTTTCAGGTGGATGCAGGCATATTTTTTAAATGAAGTGATTTAGAAATTTGTTAAGTCACATCATTGCGTGAAAGTCCATCAACCTGAACATGCCTGCTGTGACAATTAGGGATGAACGAATCGACGTTGGATGAAACATCCGAAGTCTATTTGCATAAAACTTTGTTAAAATACTGTACGGAGCGAACGCTCTAAGTATTAGAATGTATTGGCTCCTAGAACCCAAAGTTATTACTTCGTAAAGTCTCGTAAGACTTTGGGTAATAACTTCAGAAATTAATTTCTACTGTTAAAAACCTTTTACCGAACTCTGTTTCGGTTCCAAGTGGTACCTTGGAAACGAACCCGAATTCTGCTCCGTACTGTATTCTAAGTTTTATGTGAATCGACTTCGGATGTTTCATCCTAAGTCAATTCGCTCATCCCTAGTGATAATATGAAAAAAATAAAAAAAAACACTGTAATGACGCTCTAATATTGCAAGAGCCGTTTCAATCCTTCCACAGTAAAAGGAACCTAGCAACAGATCTTTCCCTGTAATCCACAATTCCTTCCCAATCAAGGCAATACTGTCACATGCCGACACCAAGCTATTCCCAGAATGCGGTCAGAGAGCCCAGTGACAAATTAAGGGTTATCGGTCATGTACTATCAGTATCATTCAATTAAACTGCCCGACAGTACCTGATTCATCAAACTGATTAACGGCCCACAGACCCCAAGGGTTCCGTAACAATCCAGAGGAAAGAGTAGAAAAAAAATAAAACAGACACAAAAATAGCCCGAGCCTATGCCGCCTCACTTGAGCTCTTAAAGGTCCGTGAATGTAGAGCCTGCTGTGCGCAGACGACATAGTCGTTGGTTTATTAGAGCAGTAAAACCAGAGAACACAAAAGAACGCAGAGCTTTCCTTCTGGAGGAATTGTTCCGGCTCCAGGAATTTCACTGTAAAGTGCATTACCAGACCTCAAAATGGGAAAATGTGTGCTATGGTATGGCATGAGCGCAGCCGGCGCCTACGTAAATACATATGCCGCCATGTCATCCACTACAATTTGTGCGCAGGGGACTGCTGTGCTTTCAGCTTGGAGTGAACCTGCTGCCCAAAATATGGAAGTGGCAGCATTTAACCAGTAATTAAAGGAGAAGCAGGCACGCGAAGGGCAGCACCGAGACGCTAGAATACTCTGTAAATATTGTGTATCCTCATGCAGATAACCGTGTCATAACTGTGGTCTGCAAACTATGGATTCACAAAACAAACTATTTTTATTTATTTTTTTCAGAGAAAAGAAAAGAATGGGTTTGTGTGCAATTTGCAAGAAATGGGGAACGGTCAGGTTTACAAAATATCATCATGTGCATGAAGCCTTAAAGGCTATGCACACCTTGGGGGATTTTTTTTTTTTTAATTATTGCATTATACTTCATTTGAGCTAAAAATCATTTTTTCAATTGGTCTTTATTAACCACTTCAGCCCCGCTAGATGAAACCCCCTTAATGACCAGGCCACTTTTTACACTTCGGCACTACACTCCTTTCACCGTTTATCGCTCGGTCATGCAACTTACCACCCAAATGAATTGTACCTCCTTTTCTTCTCACTAATAGAGCTTTCATTTGGTGGTATTTTATTGCTGCTGACATTTTTACTTTTTTTGTTATTAATCGAAATGTAACGATTTTTTTGCAAAAAAAATGACATTTTTCACTTTCAGCTGTAAAATTTTGCAAAAAAAACGACATCCATATATAAATTTTTCGCTAAATTTTTAGTTCTACATGTCTTTGATAAAAAAAAAATGTTTGGGCAAAAAAAAATGGTTTGGGTAAAAGTTATAGCGTTTACAAACTATGGTACAAAAATGTGAATTTCCGCTTTTTGAAGCAGCTCTGACTTTCTGAGCACCGGCCATGTTTCCTGAGGTTCTACAATGCCCAGACAGTAGAAAACCCCCACAAATGACCCCATTTCGGAAAGTAGACACCCTAAGGTATTCGCTGATGGGCATAGTGAGTTCATAGAACTTTTTATTTTTTGTCACAAGTTAGCGGAAAATGATGATGATTTTTTATTTTTATTTTTTTCTTACAAAGTCTCATATTCCACTAACTTGCGACAAAAAATAAAAAATTCTAGGAACTCGCCATGCCCCTCACGGAATACCTTGGGGTGTCTTCTTTCCAAAATGGGGTCACTTGTGGCGTAGTTATACTGCCCTGGCAATTTAGGGGCCCAAATGTGTGAGAAGAACTTTGCAATCAAAATGTGTAAAAAATGACCGGTGAAATCCGAAAGGTGCACTTTGGAATATGTGCCCCTTTGCCCACCTTGGCTGCAAAAAAGTGTCACACATCTGGTATCGCCGTACTCAGGAGAAGTTGGGAAATGTGTTTTGGGGTGTCATTTTACATATACCCATGCTGGGTGAGAGAAATATCTTGGTCAAATGCCAACTTTGTATAAAAAAATGGGAAAAGTTGTCTTTTGCCAAGATAGTTCTCTCACCCAGCATGGGTATATGTAAAATGACACCCCAAAACACATTCCCCAACTTCTCCTGAGTACGGCGATACCAGATGTGTCACACTTTTTTGCAGCCAAGGTGGGCAAAGGGGCGCATATTCCAAAGTGCACCTTTCGGATTTCACCGGTCATTTTTTACACATTTTGATTGCAAAGTTCTTCTCACACATTTGGGCCCCTAAATTGCCAGGGCAGTATAACTACCCCACAAGTGACCCCATTTTGGAAAGAAGACACCCCAAGGTATTCCGTGAGGGGCATGGAGAGTTCCTAGAATTTTTTATTTTTTGTCGCAAGTTAGTGGAATATGAGACTTTGTAAGGAAAAAAGAAAAAAAAAGAAAAATCATCATTTTCCGCTAACTTGTGACAAAAAATAAAAAATTCTAGGAACTCGCCGTGCCCCTCACGGAATACCTTGGGGTGTCTTCTTTCCAAAATGGGGTCACTTGTGGCGTAGTTATACTGCCCAGGCAATTTAGGGGCCCAAATGTGTAAGAAGTACCTTGCAATCAAAATGTGTAAAAAATGGCCTGCGAAATCCGAAAGGTGCACTTTGGAATATGTGCCCCTTTGCCCACCTTGGCTGCAAAAAAGTGTCACACATGTGGTATCGCCGTACTCAGGAGAAGTTGGGCAATGTGTTTTGGGGGGTCATTTTACATATACCCATGCTGGGTGAGAGAAATATCTTGGCAAAAGACAACTTTTCCCATTTTTTTTATACAAAGTTGGCATTTGACCAAGATATTTCTCTCACCCAGCATGGGTATATGTAAAATGACACCCCAAAACACATTCCCCAACTTCTCCCGAGTACGGCGATACCACATGTGTGACACTTTTTTGCAGCCTAGATGCGCAAAGGGGCCCAAATTCCTTTTAGGAGGGCATTTTTAGACATTTGGATCCCAGACTTCTTCTCACACTTTCGGGCCCCTAAAAAGCCAGGGCAGTATAAATACCCCACATGTGACCCCACTTTGGAAAGAAGACACCCCGAGGTATTCAATGAGGGGCATGGCGAGTTCCTAGAATTTTTTATTTTTTTTGCATAAGTTAGCGGATATTGATTTTTTTTTGTTTTTTTCTCACAAAGTCTCACTTTCCGCTAACTTAGGACAAAAATTTCAATCTTTCATGGACTCAATATGCCCCTCACGGAATACCTTGGGGTGTCTTCTTTCCGAAATGGGGTCACATGTGGGGTATTTATACTGCCCTGGCTTTTTAGGGGCCCTAAAGCGTGAGAAGAAGTCTGGAATATAAATGTCTAAAAATGTTTACGCATTTGGATTCCGTGAGGGGTATGGCGAGTTCATGGGAGATTTTATTTTTTGACACAAGTTAGTAGAATATGAGACTTTGTACATGCGGACGTCTGAATGGAGCCTTACAGGGGGGTGATCAATGACAGGGGGGTGATCAGGGAGTGTATATGGGTGATCACCCGCCTGTCATTGATCACCCCCTGTAAGGCTCCATTCAGACGTCCGCATGTGTTTTGCGGATCCGATCCATGTATCCATGGATCCGTAAAAAGCATGCGGATGTCTGAATAGAGCCTTACAGGGGGGTGATCAATGACAGGGGGGTAATCAATGACAGGGGGTGATCAGGGAGTGTATATGGGTGATCACCCGCCTGTCATTGATCACCCCCCTGTAAGGCTCCATTCAGACGTCCGTATGCTTTTTGCAGATCCGATCCATGTATCCGTGGATCCGTAAAAATCATACGGACGTCTGAACGGAGCCTGACAGGGGGGTGATCAATGACAGGGGGATGATCAATGACAGGGGGGTGATCAATGACAGGGGGGGTGATCAGGGAGTTTATATGGGGTGATCATGGGTGATCAGGGGTTCATAAAGGGTTAATAAGTGACTGGGGGGGGGGGGGGGGTGTAGTGTAGTGTAGTGTTTGGTGCGACTTTACTGACCTACCTGTGTCCTCTGGTGGTCGATCCTAACAAAAGGGACCACCAGAGGACCAGGTAGGAGGTATATTAGACGCGGTTATGAAAACAGCGTCTAATATACCTGTTAGGGGTTAAAAAATTTGGATCTCCAGCCTGCCAGCGAGCGATCGCCGCTGGCAGGCTGGAGATCCACTCGCTTACCTTCCGTTCCTGTGTGCGCGCGTTCACAGGAAATCCCGGCCCTCGCGAGATGACGAGTATATGCGTCGTCGTGCGCAGGGCTGCCACCTCCGGACCGCACATCTGCGTTAGGCGGTCCGGAGGTGGTTAAACAATATGGAATCATTTTTTTCTGTACAGAGCTGACAATCTACTAGCTGCCTGTGGATTGTCTTTTCCGTCATCTGAGGAGCAAACAGACTCCTTATCTCTGCTCTCTCACATTATAAAAACACTCATTATAGCTCAGTTCTTATCTATTAAATAAGTTTATGACCTCTGAGTAGTTTAGGGATAAGGGTAATTAGATGACCAGCACAAAGTGAAAGTACCAATCACACAGCTAGAAAAACAGTTAACCTTTTGTGACTGAACAGCTCAAAATTTTTAATAAAGGCCAATTGAAAATATGATTTTTTTAGCCAAAAAAAGTTAAATGCAATCGTAAAAAATGGACTCCAAAAGGTGTACATAGCCATTAAAGGGGTCATCTCAGCAAAAGGCACTTATGTAGAGACAGGGGGGAAAAAAAAGGTACTTACTAATGTGCTGTGATTGTCCATATTGCTTCCTTTGCTGGGTTTATTCATTTTACATCACATTATACACTTCTCGTCTCCATGGTTATGACCACCCTGCAATCCAGCAGTGGTGGCCGCGCTTGCACACTATAGAAAAAAAAGTGAAGGCATCTCTGGTGATTGGGACCACGAGAGTGAGCATAGACCGGCACTTTTCCCTATAGTGTGCAAGGATGGCCACCGCTGGATTGAATGGTGGTCGTAACCATGGAAACGAGCAGTGTATAATGTGATAGAAAAATTAATCCAGCCAGAAAAGGAGGCAATATGGACAATCACAATACATTAGTAAGTGCCCGGCATTTATTTTCTCTACATGATGCATGCCATTTGCTGAAGTGAGACACCCCCTTTAAGAGGTTTTCCAGTTAATATTTATCACCTATCCACAGGATGGGTGATAAATGTACTGTTGCTCAGGGTTTGCCTGCGGGGATGCCCTTTATTCAGGAGAACAGAGGTCCCTGTGTGAATGAAGCAGTAGTGCACGTCCATCACCTTCAGCACCATAGAGGTGAATGGAGCAGTGGCAACACTTGCACACCGCCGTTCCATTCATTAAGGTGACACCCAGGGAGATTAAAAATTTCTGTGGTCCTTGGGCATCAGCATGAAAGTGGGAGTCATTTTCCTTCTGGATTCCGATCTTGGTCTCCACCTGTCTCTGATGTTCGAATTTAGTATCTTTTGAAAGATCCGTCGCTAGGTCTGCTCCATGGGCATCACTGCCTAGCAATGATAGAAGGCAAAATAATATGGAATCCACTGCAATATGGCGGGTGGCAACCATTGAGTTGTTACTTTTTTTTTTTACTCCCTTTGACCCTTAAATGGGAATCCTATCCCTCAAAGTAAAGAATTGTAGCCATGACCTATCTGCTATGGACAAGGCATTGTAAACACCATCTAAAGCAAGTGTTGGCAGATCCTCTATGGAATCCCATCGATGAACAGATCCGGCTGATTGGAATTTTAGGTAGGTAGGGGGAAAAATAGCCAGTGTTCAATGAAACTTTAATGAGAGCGGCTCCAGCGGCGGCTCATTTCTGTAATTGAACTTTTAAACAGACAGTTTATTTCTTTTTAATTCGAGTAGAATGTGGTGCCGGATCCCTCGAGTCCAACTAGCATTATAAAATAGCTGTAAGTGTTACGTTTTCCCGTGTACTGCCTTCCACTCCTAATCTAATTGAAGTCAAGCTCCGCCGCTTGCGTTCCAGACGTACCCTCGGAGTAACACTTTTGCAGTCGCACTCACCTGAAGGTTCAGGCTTTCCCTTCTGTCATGCAGTTAATAAGCTGCGACGTACCGACGTGGCAATCATGTATCGACGTGAGTTAAAAGAGGAATTCTGGTATAACCAAGTTATGCCATATCCACAGGATTAGGGTCCATTCACACGTCCGTATGAGTTTTGCGGATCCGCAAAACAATCACACCGGCAATGTGCGTTCTGCATTTTGCGACCCGCACATCGCCGGCACTCTCATAGAAAATGCTTTTTCTTGTTCGCAACTGCGGACAAGAATAGGACATGTTCTATTTTTTTGCGGAACGGAAGTGCGGATCCTCAAATGTGGATGCGGGCAGCACATTCCGGCCCCATTGAAAATTAAAGGTGCGGACCTGTTCCGCTAAATTGCGGAACGGATGCGGACCCATTTTGCGGACGTGTGAATGGACCCTAAGGGGGACCAATTAGATTGGTGGCGTTTTAATTGCTGGGACCCGCACAGCTATGACGTGACCGGAGGGGGGGACCATTCTTAAAGGGGTTATCCGATCCTACAAAAATCCCACTATATGCAGGGCCCCCCGCACCGCCAATGCTGCTTTTCCCTGTACACGGATTAAAACATCTGGTGTTGGGGGGTCGCAGCCAATGGCAGGCCATGACTGGCACGAGCCTCCCTAGCATCGCGGGTGACGCTAAGGAGGCTCGTCCCTATTCCCGCCTGGCATTGGCTGCTCCCACATGCCCCCCGCAACCACCGGTGAGCAGCGCAGGGAGCGGGTACCCAGTTAAGTATATTAGGGGACATTTTATAGGATTGGATAACCCTTTTAACCTGTCGCCCCATTAAGCCAAGGGGTCCTCACGGGGTATGGAACCTCATATCTTGATTGTTGGGGGTCCCAGCTGTCAGACCCTCACTGATATAATAGTTATCATTTGTTTCAAAAGAATACAAGAAGAAAGCATATCCAACATACACAGTATATACCCACTGGATGCCATAGACCAAACACATGCACCACAGTGTCGGCACCATTTATAGTAGGGTGGAAATAATTCTTTATAATGTACACATCAGCTGCTGCAGATCCTCTTTAGGCTACATCCAGTACCAGCAAAGTAGATGAGATTTTAACACATTTCATCTATACGCTGTGGAAATTCACCTCGTGTAGACTGACATGTCGCACTGGGCTAAAAATCTGCAGCATGTCCATTTATTTCACGGATTTTAACTCTTTTCCGATGCAGATTCATGGTAAAATCCACCGTCGAATCTGTGGTGGGTGTGCGCTGAATATCAGACAATCACTCATTGAAATAGGAGAAAGAGTTTCTGGCTGGAGTGTTCTGTGACAGACTGCTTCTGCAGGAAGAGATAAGCGGCATCGATGTAACGTCAATCGCTCCTGTATGATCGTCAGATCATGACCTCAGAAGGCGAGTTTACACCGATATCAATGACGCACGCGTATGGATACGTTTAATATGATTGCACCCCGGCTTCTTCCTACAGCTGATCAGTGGGGGGGTCGGATGCCTTCTCATCTGATATCGATGGGCTGTCCTTAGGCTAGATTAATGTTCAATTTCTAGAAAAACTCTTTTAGTGCTTATTGTAGCCAAAATCTTTGTAAGAACAATTAAAAAATGTGTATCTCTCTATCTATCCATATATATATATAATTTTATTTTTATTGCTTTGTGTCACCATCATTGTTCATATCTTTCTTAACATGATCCACGAAAACACACAATTATATATATGTTAAGATAGATATGAACAATGATCAGTAATAGATGTGCACAGCCTCCGGCTCCTGTATGGAAGCGCACCATTCATCATTTTAAAGTGCTGTAACACATGTTAAGGATGACTCAGACATAGATAGATATATATATATATATATATATATATATATATATATATCACACACACACACACATATACATACATACATTTATTTTGTGTTCACAGAAAATGCCATTTGTAATATCGTTTTTTTTTTAGAAAGCAAAGAAAACTGTTTTTAAAATTAACTAAATACCATACATATTTCCCTTTAATAAATCAGATTGGTGAGCTACTGGGGTCATTTGGGGCTTAAAGGGGTTTTCCCATCTCAGACAATAGGGCACATCGCTAGGATATGCCTCCATTGTCTAATAGGTGTGGGTCCTACCTCTGTAACCTGCACCTACACGAACAACGGAGCCCTGAAAGTGGTGTGCAGCCGCCCTCTATTCATTTCTATGGGGCCGCTGAAAAAGGCCAAGGCTATTTCCACCGGACCCATAGGAATGAATGGGAGCAGTGGCCGCACAAGCGTGGTCCGCTCTCATTCACTTCTATGGGGAGAGAGCTTGGTGGTGGCTGAACCTGGGGAAACCCGGGGTCCTCCGGCCACCAACTTCTCCGCTCCGTTCTTGGTGTAGGTGCGGGTCCCAAAGGTGGGATCTGCACCTATCAGAGAATGACCGCGCAGCCGCAGTGGAAAAGGAGAGAGGAGGAGAGTAAACGGGCAGGCAGAGGCAGACGGAGGGGCGGGGTTATGAGCCGTTGAGGAGGTGCTGCCTGGGGCTCGGACGATTGAGACGCCGCCCTGGGCACTTGAGAGGGCGCATTTACAGAATCTTAAAAGTTCATTTTTGGCTGAAAGAAAACTCCATTAGATACAACAAAGGTACCGTTTTTAAGTTCTCGGTGGCACATATAACGCTATTTGATCAGTCTAATATGCTCAAATGTGGTGACAGACTCCCTTTAATTCAGAATGCTAAGTAAAAGGTCCATTGCGTGATAAAAAAAATTCAAAAAATGTAACTCACCTCATCCACTTGATCGCGCAGCCGGGCTTGTCTTCCTTCTTCTTCTTCTTGCAGAACCTGGCTGGAAAAGGACCTTCGGTGACATCATCACGCTCACCACGTGGAAACCATCTTCCTCTAAATGTTAAGATGCTGTGGTCGCTAACAACTGTATGAACAACCGTGATCAGAGTTCTCTCTGATCCCAGTCACTCCAGTCAGATAACTGCACCCACCATACATGGAGCGGACTCAGCTCCTGAGCCCACTCCATACTTCCATGATTTATTTTATGCCATAAATGCCAAGGGGCAAAGGAATAAAAAATATTGAATACATTGAAGTCATTTTTGATCCGGCCTGGATTTTCAAAGACCTTGCTAATATTTATCCAAACACAGACCAATATCAACCTCCGAATTCCCTCCAAGTTACTACATCTCCATTTATAAAGCAGATTGCAGGCTCTAGAGGAAATCCTTTAGAAACCGATCATGTGGGCTGTAATACCTTGCAAATTGGAGATGAATGTGTCTTCATCCCTTCGCTAAGTGAATCCTCGGGGTGACTCTCCAACATTCAGTCACACCACAGGCATATCAATTACAGAACAAACGAATAAAAAACAAATAAGCAAAAGGTCACCCGGCAAAAAAAAAATTAAAAAAGTGATAATTATAATTCTGTCATAATTGCTGCTGTCATCTGAAAATGTATCCTTTTTCCCTTAATTCCTCTGAGGAGTCGAGACATTGGCTGATGTTGTGTAGCCGCTATCAGAAACTCATTCTTACAACCACTCCTGGCCGCGTCTAATTAGGGTGAAGTATGTTAATGATAGAGCCGCGCGGCCTGCAGACGCTTAGAGTTGCCATATTAATTGTGTTTGGGGAAAGAAGCATGAGTTGCGCTTATCCAAGGTAATTAGTGATGGATTTGTTAATTAATACCAGAAAGTCAAACTGCCTTTGTCTTGTCTCGCGCAATTAGCTAAAGAAGTTGGAACTTTTTTTTCTCCCCATATTACAGTAAACAGACTAGATAGAATGCAATCGGTCGAGAACGACAACGCTCATTAAAAGGATTTTCCAACGTTATCATCATTATTTTTATTTATTTTTTACGACTACCTATCCTCAGGATAGGTCATTAGTATCTGATCGGCGTGGGCCCGACACCCGGCACCCCTGCCTCTCAGTTGCTTGAGGAGGCGGCGGAGCTCCTGCGAGTGTCACAACGTAATTTGCAGGTTACCCTAGGCCAGTGATGTCACGTTCATCAGTCACGTGGCTCAGGTGCAGTACCAGCTGCAATATCAAGTCCAGCCACTATACAATGGACGGCGCTATGCTTAGCAAGGCGCGAAGAGGCTGGCTCTCTCACAAGCTGATCGGCGGGGGTCTCGCCTGAGACATGCTGAATGCTGCTGCACAGAAAAGGGCGACCAATTTCTGACCGTGAACAATTTCTTCCAAAAACCGTAACAAAATTAGTCCACAGGTTGCTTGTTATACTGCAGTTCAATCTCAGTCACCTCAACGCGGCTAATCTACAATACCAGACACAACCCATGGACAGGGGGTGGCATGCCTCTGGAAGTATTTAGCCATGCTTTTCTAATCCTGTACAACAACTTTTAAAGTGGTTTTCAGAGATTTTTTTTTTTACTGATGACCTAACCTTTGGATTGGCCATCAGTATCTGCTCAGTGGGGGACCTTTCCCGATCAGCTGTTTGTGAAGGAACTGGCGCTCGCAGCAGCGCTGCGGCCTTTTTGCAGCTTTGCCTAGGCCATGTGACATCACGTTCATTGGTCACAAGCCTAGGCGCAGCTCAGCCCTATTGAAATGAATGGGGCTGAGTTGCGATGCCAAACATATGGGCTATACAGTGTACGGCGAGGTGCTCGATGAGCAGAGAGAAGGGCGCTGCGCTACTGTGAGCGCCAATTTCTTCCCAAACAGCTGATCGGCGGGGTGTTGGATGTCAGACATCCACCAATCAGATGGATACTGATGACCTATCCCAAAAAATCTCAGAAAACTCCTTTAAGCTTACATCCTTGAGATATCATTTTCTCAAGCTATATAGAGGGGATCTCGAAATGTACATGCAGATTACCAACATGACCTATAACTCAGTACAGCCCCTTTAAGCCACACAAGGCCTAACTAGATGACTTTCCATATCTAAAAGGTCTATAATGCTCAGCAAATATTTTGGCCTAGCAACCAAAGAAAATAAAGTATCTTTGCCATGGTTCAGATGTGAGGTACGTCTATGTCTACTCTTCCCCACCGCTGACCGTGTACATGTACAGCTGGAAGGCTTACCCTCACCCACCTGAAAACTCTAGTAAATATCTAAAAGCAAAAATAATAAAAAAAAATAAATAAAAAATCTTTCAGCTTCAGTTTATGACACAAAAACATTCATTTAAATTCCATGACAAATATTTTCCAACAAACTTGGTGAAATTACAGGAAAACATTGTTTGTGAAAAGGTACAGAAGCCTGCGTGATGCCCACGGAGGTGGGAGAGAACAGAAATTGGAAACTGGTCTAAATTAAACATTTTTCTGCCAGTTTAGCAGGTGAGAGCACTTCATTTGTTTGACGGCTGTGTGTATGAAGCGTGAGCCTGGGCATCCAGCATTAACTTTGGGCGCATTGTGACTACGATATAAGGGGGGACAATTAGTTTTCATCGGAATGTAAATGGCACTATTTGGCGGCACTTACACAGAACAAAAACAAGAGAATACAAATGTAAAAACCTTAGCCTACCTGCACACGGGGGCGGGCAGGTCTTGCAGAAATTCAGCACAAAGTTCCATGCGATTTCTGTGCACCAAAAACTGAACGTGTAACTTGCGGGTTTTGGTGCGGCTCTGATGCAGTTTTGCTGCGGATGTCGCCCTTGCATTGAAAAGGGTGAAATATGCGCAAAAAAAATGTATATGCTGCAGATTTCAAAATCCGCAAGAGAAAGCAAATTGTATGTGATAGTTGTGAAATCTCATACACTTTGCTGGTCCTGTACGATGCCGCGGTTTTTCCACAAGAGAATTCGCAACGTGTGCAGGTATACTTCTTGTCCAATTTCTGCAACGTTTTTGGTTCCACGGGCAGCTAGCAGAGACATCCGGGTGGATTGTTTTTTTATATGTCTGTAATGCAATAATTTTGACTTTTGTATAAGGATACAAGAAAAATCAGCACTTAAAAAATTCTTAAGGAAGCCATCTGGCTGCACAAAAATAAGCATCTTGTCTCTTTCCCCTACATCAGATTACTATACAACTCTACTACCAGCATGCAGAAAGCACTATGCAGAAATTGTATGCTGAATTATTTTGGCTCTTACGGTTGCAGAATTATGAATACAGCTCTGGACTGTAACGGTGGGTTGTATCTAAAATGGCAGCTCAGCTATTACAGACACGGAGCTGAGCTCTAATCTAGATGCAGCCAAATGGCAAGAGTAACGGTGGCCCAGATTTACTATTAGGCTATGTTCAACATGGGCCAAATCAGCCACCGATTCCGCAGCGGAAAACGGGTGTTTTCCTCTGTGTCATTCACATTCACTGAAGGGGATCTGAAGTGTATTTCATGGTGTTTCTTCACTGATTTTTCTGCTGTGGATCTAAGTCTTACTTAGACAGGCCAAACATCTAGACAGAGGAACTTTAAATGCACTAGAATTATTCAAGCGGCTCAGGTTGTATGAGAAATCTCGCACATCTATAGACTATGGGACTAAAAGTTTAAGCCAACTTTTAGTTGCCGTAGTTATAGATTGTTATGACGCATTCTGGTGCAAAAAATTGAGCTTTAGGCCTTGCCTCCTTTACGGCTAAATTACATTGAGCACTGTAAAAAGAAAAAAAAAGGCTAAAACTCTAGATTCAACTATTTCACCAAATATGACAACATTCTAAACAAAGTCAAGGAGCAGAGTCAGAAATGATGTCTTGTAAAGGGAAGGGACTTTTGTTATCCTGATTGATGGGGATCTAATGGTTAGACTCTGACTAACACACTTATGGAGGATATGTTATCAGTGTTAAAACTAGTAAAACCTGTTATTAAAGGATGGCCCAGTACAGGGGTGTTAACAAAAACCAACCGTTTTAGCTTCAGTATATCATAGATGGTTGCAGGGAATTACATTGTCGTGCAGAGTGCTACTATCAAAATCAATGGGAGTATACGGTGCAGCGGACCCTTGTGTGGTGGTCTTGACTATTTCGAAAGGTGCACATTTGCTTCCTAGTAAGTAAGCAGATTGAGAGGAAAGAGAAAAGGGAGAGGGAGAAAGATATCTAAGAGAGGAAAGATGGAGACGCAAAAAGGGGAGGAAGAGCACAAAGGAGGGAGAGGGGATAGGAGTGAGGGAAGCGAAAGAAGGGAGGGAGAGAAGGGAGAGAGAAATGAGGGAGAGCAAGGAGACAGGAGAGAAAAGAAGAAAGAGGGAGAAGAGGAAGACAGTGGAAAAAAGATAGGCAAGGCTAGGAGATCCAGCCGGCTGTTTTGGCACTAGATCCTCTACTTCACCGCCAGATCACCATTGACTGCAATTAGGTCTGGTGGTGATCCAGTCAATCACGGGCGAGATAGATACATAGGCAGATAGACAAACAATATAGTGCTATGCTACTATGGAACTGGTTATTTTACATTTGATTTCACATACGTGTCACAATATCACATATAAACCTGGAGGAGAGAAGACGTTTTGCACAAGTCATTATGTTGATACTGACAAAAGACAGACCATTTCCCCATCTGAAAGGCTTAATGTATATACCATGTAGATTAGGTTATAAGGCGGATGCCATTTTTTTTCCCCTAACAAATTAAAGTTGTATTTCAGGAAAATGAATGCTTGCTTCTCCCTCTGGGACACAGGGGCCATTAGCAAAGACTGAGATCCCGGAGGATCCGCACAAACCTTAAGCTAAATGAGAGACAATGAAAAACATGACAGATTGTACAATCCATGCGCTTCTGCATCTCAATCTCTTCCTCCGCACAGCTAAAAAGCCCCCGGGGCAGCGCTTGATCAAACCTCAGTGAATTACACTAACAGGGACTCGTTCTTTCACAAAAATAGGAGAAATATGAGATCGATTGGCTAAAGTTATATTTGGAACGGAGAGATTTTTACATGTCGGTAATTTATCCTAATTACAACCACTAGGAATCACCGCTTGAAACTAAATGGAAGAGCACAAGGTTTAGAAAACCGATAGAGAAATCTCATTAAGGCCTCATGCACACGAGTTTTGCGGCTTGGATGCGGACAGCACTCCGTGTGCTGTCCACATCCGTTGCTCCATTCCGTGGTCCGCAAAATAAATATAACCTTGTCCTATTCTTGTCCATTTTGCGGAAAAGAATAGGCAGTTATATCAATGGCTGTCCATGCGGAACGCACACGGACGCCATCCGTGTCTTGCAAATCCGCAATTTGCGGACCGCAAAAAAACACAACGTTCGTGTGCATGTGGCCTAATGCTTACAAGTTCAGAAAATGAGACCCTAGTTGCTACTGAATTCTTTCAGTATTTGTGAGAAAAAGAAGGAAAGGAAGAAGGTAGAAGAGAGCAATTTCACCTAAAAAACAAAAACATAATAATAGTTGCCCGGTGTGAAGGAAGAAGAGCAGCAACACAGGGCATTGCTGCCTAGCATATGGCTCTCATGATGAAGCTAGATGTCAGAACCCTATGGGTACATTCACACAGGATGGAAATGCTGAGGAGTTTCCCTCCGAATTTGATGAGTCTCATCCACATACTAAGGAAATTCTTCACATAAAAGTTGACCTACATGTCAACTTCTGCTGTGGTTTTTCACTATGCCAGGGATGGTAAACCTGCTGCTCTCCAGCTGTTGCAAAACTACAACTCCCAGCATGCCCAGACTGTCTACAACAGAGCATGGTGGGAATTCTAGTTTTACAACAGCTGGAAAGCAGCAGGTTGGCCGGCCCTGCACTATGCCTTGAACCCCTTTCAATAGAGCAGTGTGAAATCTGATGTGGACATACCTTACCAACTGGACCGAAAATCACAATTTTTAAAACCACTGATCATTTGTTAGTGGTTTCAAAAATAGTGGTATGTATAGAGATCATGAAAAGGGTTGTCCCATTAAAAAGTGGTGGGATGGAATGGGACTACTATAGGCATCAGTGGGAATGATGTACATATCTACCAGACCTCAGAAGATACATCACTAATCATTTCTTTAGATTGGTGGACAGATAATGAAATGCTATGGCTTAATGTCAATGGTTATCACTTACCAGTTCTGCCCTTTGCTTTTGCAAACCAGTTTCTTCCAGAGCCTGAGACAACTGAACCTAGAATATAAATAGAAAAAGGATATAAGAAGAGCATCACTGGTCTACAGATATCAAACATTAGCCCTGAAGACCATGTCCAACGTAAAGGGGTTTTCCTATTAAGACAACACCTTTCCAGAGTGTGGTTAAAGCATATGGCATCACAGAACCTCCCCCTTATAGCCAGAGTGAAAGGTCTATAACAAAGACTGTGGTCGACAGGGTCCATCTATGTATTGCATGGTTGACCATCTGTTTTAACAGGTACAAATGCATGACTGGTGATAGTCTAGCCAAATCTTAAGCCTTCACGTCAACTGCAATCTAAAAACAACTAACCAAAAAAAACAAAACTTGGCGTCTTCTTAAGACAACTCCATAAAATGGCCATCCCAATATTTAAACTCATCAACAGGATAGGAGACCTGTGTTCCACCCCTACAGTACAAATGCTTGACCGCCGCCAATTCATATAGATGGGGGAGAACAGGACCCCTGTTTCTCTGATCGGTGGCGGTCCCAATGGCTGGACCCCCATTCCTAATGAAGATGAGATGAAATCTTGGGATTATTCCTTTAAGGACCATCATATTTGGGTAGTTACACTCCATTATGGGACAGGACAGGTCAATACCAAAAGATAAAAATAGATAAATAAGTAAAATTAAAAAAAAAGTTCAACTGTTGAGAAACAATCAAATACATTGAACTGTGGAGAAAATAACATCCTTGCCCCTCCATCCATTCTATCTCATCACTGAACCAAAAATTTCCCTTTGAAAAGCCTAATAGAAGACACAATCATTGACCTCTACAGTAGTAATATTTTTTTATTGGACACAATGAATATCTGGCTCTTCTTTCTCTAGAACATATCAAAGAAAAATACATAAAATAACAAAAAAGGCAAAAAGAAAAAGTTACTTGCATTCATTGTGCAAACTTAAAACAAAACAGCTGATATCAGAAAAATCACTCGACAGTCATCTTTAGGTATTCAGACTTTATATTCTGCCTAATTGAGGCTTTGTATTACAGATAGTAAGCCTCGCATATAAATAAGAGCCTTTGCAAATGAATTTTCATTATCGTGCATTTAAACAGACAATTTATCTTTTAAGCAGGACTGCTAATGCGTGAGGATTTCAGTCTAATGAGGATTTTGAACTACACATAAAAGAAGAGGCTTCTATCGATACGGAAAGAAACACAACAGTTTTGGGACAATTACCAACTCTCTGAAATAGTCACAAATGCTCTGAGTTTGCTTCATTTGAACGCTAATTTCTGGCAGTAGACAATAGAGGCTAATAAAGCGTTATCATCAGTTTCAGATGAGGATATTTCCATTCCGCATTCCCAGTTTATCAAAACCTCCCCTATAGTAATCTCCAGTACAGCAGAGAAGAGAAGCGGCCACATAATAATACATGGAATTATTTCGAAGAGCAGGGGAAGCCACAGTCAAATTATGGCAATCACTGGGCGGTCTTTAAAATGAAAAGTGATAAGTGAAAACAAAAATAACTACAAGAAAGATAAGTCAAAAATATGAAAGTAGACCGGAGCGTTCACACAACAAAACCAATCTATTGTATGCATGTTCTGGGTTTCCACCGGTAGCCATAGAGCCAGTTCAATTTGCTTTCTTATCTAATGTGGTGATAGGGATTGGAGAAACCGAACATTCAAGGGAAAAGAGAACAGGACCAAACCAAATTGGGTCCACCCATTTCCACCAACTCAAACGCAGCTGCTTGAGGGACCTCAACAGCTTTGCTAATATTATCATTAGTACAGAATTTCCCATTGGACCTATTGCATTGTAAGATGCCCATGAACCTCCAAGGGCACAATGCAACTTTTTATCCTGTGATGAAGTCCAAAATAGGTCAAAATCCAAGATGAATGACCTGAGTGGGGCCTTGTTAATAATTTGGTCATCACCTATTTGGTTAGGTCAGGAGGTCCGATATCATAGGTAACCTCTTGAGAATCAATGAGGCTGTGAAGTCACACATGGAGTTGAAGACAATGCATTTATAAGATAGGTATGAAAATGTATGATTTGAATTGTACTTTAAGTGGCAGACGGATCTGAAAAAAACTCAAGACCTATGAAGAACAGATTTAATGCATGGAAAGGCAGATCCTTAAACCATACGTGGACACACAGCAACGATATAAAGAACGCCATACAATAAAACTAAAACACTGAGGCCTTAAAATTCACATTTCCTACCGGTCTGAGATGTAAAGAAATCACTGTGATATTCAATAGCCCAGTGAAAGAAGTCAGCACAGAAGCCATCATAAAACATTTAGTGCATCGTAAATCTGAAGCACAGGTCTCATTTGTGATTGGGATTCTTAATGGCATGTCACGATTCTGTTCATGTCTTCTCCAAACATGGGCTGGCAGGATTGTTTTGAAGCCAGCCATGGTAAAGCAGATGCAAATGTGCAATTAGTAAGCAATTAAGGCCCAGCAAGGTCTGTTCTACTGGACTATTGATGAACATTGAGGACAAGCTTTCCAGGACACAATTTGCCTTGTCACATTAGATCATTAATGTTCAACGACATTAACGTGTTAATCGAGCTGCCCGAATATAGATAATCAATTATGATCGGCCTGGAAAGGCAACCAGTAGATGTTGTAAGAACGTGACGGCTTTATTAAAATGGTAAATTATAAAGAAGGAGAAAAAACATCTGCGCCTTGGAGAGCAAAAATAAAAGGCATAATGAAAAAAACACATTTGTAATGCGCTTTTTTTTCGTCACCCGAGAGACTCTAAGAGCTTGGAGACCTTTGTGGTATGGTAGTACAGCGAGTGACGCTCATTCTCTAACATCCACTAGCAAAAGTTTTTTTATTTTTCAATAGGAAGTCAATTAACCTATTAATAAATATTTGTAGCATGGAGGGAAACCAGTGTACCCGGAGGAACCCCACCCAAAGACGAGAAGAACATACAAACTTCATATAAGATGATGCCCTAGGTCAGGTTTGAATCTAGGACCGCAGCGCTGCATTGCCAAGTTGTTGTTTTTTTTCTTATGATAAAAAATATTTTAGGTTAATATTGGATTCTTCCAAATCTACTCTAATTGTACGAAAAACAACCTCACTATGGTGGTTGGGGTTGTAGAGTAGGTTCCTTCAAGAGGTTTCCTGTAGCAAAACATCTAAAAGTTGAAGTTTGGAAGAATGAATTAAAGGGGTTGCATATCAACAAAGCAGTAAAATCAGATTCACTCAACTTGTCTAAATACTTTATTCAGGTATATGAACATCATAGATGGGAGAGGTTCATTGGAGCTTTCCTCCATGTGCCAAATCAGAAGGCCTTTCAATAAGAGGAGCTCCTGCATCAATGGAACAATGAGGTCCTGAATGCTTTTTTTGAAAAGCAGAGGCAGAACATCCCAAAAAGTGTAGATTGTGAAAAATTTGTAAGCTTTAAAACTGGCATACAGAATTAATAAATTTCCTCCATAGCTCTCCAAAATGGGCGAGAGAGTGGGTAACGGCAGCATGAAACATATCTGGTGCACCTTTAAAGGGGTTTTCTGGGATTTTAATACAGAAGGCCTACTCTCAGGATAGCCCATCAATATCTGATCGATGGTTGTCCGACACCCTGTGCTCCTGACGATAAGCCATTTCTGAACTCTGATGCCTGAAACTCCACAGCTCCATCCGTTGTGTAGTGGGACAGGGACTGTCAGTGCAGCACTGCTCCCACTGAAATT
Organism: Bufo gargarizans; assembly: GCF_014858855.1. Classification (NCBI taxonomy): domain Eukaryota; kingdom Metazoa; phylum Chordata; class Amphibia; order Anura; family Bufonidae; genus Bufo; species Bufo gargarizans. The sequence goes on along the minus strand of NC_058087.1, from coordinate 170,440,601 downwards.
ATTGGAACCAGTGCCGTAGTAACCATCATCGCTGTCCACTACACAATGGATGGAGCTGTGTACTTCCAGTGCTACTCTAATACAGCTAATCGGCAAGGGTGAGGGGTGGTGGATTCCCACCGATCGCATATCAATATTAAAATCTCGGAAAAAGCTTTTAAGGCATGTGCAGTATCCCGGATAGGGGGCACTACAAATTAACACCTTGTTATTTTTTTCTATGGCTAGCTTTCCATGTTTCTATTTAATATATGTCCCCCTTATTAAGTATTGTATATATGCAACTGTTAACCTAAATTGCATTTGATGCTATGTGCCTGGTTTCCAGCAGGTGGCGTAGGTCTTGCAGAGTCCTATAGACAAGAATAAAACTAACCATTCCATTCTTTTTCCTCCTTTGGGCATTAGTGGACTGTCCTGCTTCCGACCAAAGGAAGGGTTTTTCAGGAAGCTTTCTGTTAGTTGGAGTCCTAAAGGACAAGACAAGAAGCAGCGAGGGAATGCATTTCCCCTGCTCTCCTGCTGCCGGAGCCTGGAAAGCAGCTACTAGAGCACCCCGCTCCTTGCTTTTGAGTGAACTATAGAGTTTATTTAGTTACCCAGTCTGTCTACTTCAACTCAGTTATTGCAGCGAACCATCGACGGCCTGAGGCAAGACCACCACGACACAAGGACACTACACTGGGTCATATTTTACCATTCGCATATCTAAACACTAATATAATGGGGCTCCCCGGGGAGGATGGGGAATATATTGTTGAGAATAAGTGGAATAACATAATTCATTAATAATAAAAAATAAAATAAATAAAATTATCTGCCATGCATATCTAACCAGTTTTATAGGACAACTAGCGACTACACGTATGTAGATACCAGGTGACGTTTCGTAAAACTTTTCCTTTCAATGAGTTCTCTTCACGTTTTTTCTTTTAAAACAAAAAATAGATAAAAAAATTAAATAAAAAGACTATGGGCTTTAAACAGAATATATAATTGAAATTGAGGATTAAAGAACCTATTTTCATGTATTATAGATGACTGTCGTTACGCTCAGGGACACATCTTAAATTCTGATCTGGCAAAGATGGAGCTGTCAACATCAGACTGAATTGGCAATTAGCGATTATCATTATGGGCTTGAAATTATTAAACCTCCGTGACCTGTGACTTTACAAACTGATCGGCAATTAGCAGCTCACCTGGAGGCGCTGAGGAACGTCTATTTGGCTATGTCATAGCCTTAAGTGCAGAGTGAGGAGGCCACAACTGAGACGTATTGTAAACATTTGTCCTCTTACCGCCGGCGCTGTCAACGCTGCTCATAGAAGGCGCGGGATAGGAGTTTGAAATGAATGTATGCAGTCCAGACTCCATTAGAAAGCCAGAAGCTCATAGAGATGCAATGCCAAGATGGATGCTCAGCTAAGCCAAGAAAACCATTATGGCGGGGTCCAAAGATATAGCTTTAAAGGGCATCTGTCAGCAGTTTTGTACCTATGACACTGGCTGACCTGTTACATGTGCAATTGGCAGCTGAAGGCGTCTGTGTTGGTCCCATGTTCATATGTGCCCGCATTGCTGAGAAAAATTAAATTTTAATATATGCAATTGAGCCTCTAGGAGCAACGAGGGCGTTACCATTACACCTAGAGGCTCTGATCTCTCTGCAACTGCCATCCCCTCTACACTTGGATTGACAGGACCAGGCAGTGTAAACGCCACGTGTGGCCCTGTCAAGGTGTAGAGTGTATGTCAGTCGCAGAGAGAGCTGAGCTTCTAGGTTTAATGGCTGGTGACAGATTCCCTTTAAAGGGGTTTTTTGATACTTTTATACTGATGACCTATCCTCAGGATAGGTCTTCAGTATCTAAATCGGTGGGGGTTGGACACCTAGGGCCCCCACCGATCAGGCACCAGCACTCGCAGTAGCGCCACTGCCTTCTCGCAGCCCAACATCGCCTTTTTGATGTCATATTCATTACGTGGCCTAGGAGCAGCTCAATCCCATAGAAGTGAATGCGTGCAACACCAAGCACAGCCACTATACGATATACGAAGCTGTGCTTGGTTAACAGGGAGAAGGCCGCAGAGCTACTGCCAGCCCCGTTGTCTTCTCAAACAGCTGATCAGCGGGGGGTCCCAGGTGTCAGACCCCCACCAATCAATCAGTATAAAACCCCTTTAAATCTCCCAGAAAAACTTGGCAACAGGTTTTCAGCCTCTGGATGCAAACAAAACGTTTTTACTCACTTGTAGCAAGCAGAGGTCTTGAAAAAGGTAAGAAGCAAATGCAAAGTATATTAGAAAGTTGCACAACTTTTCAGTAAAACACTATTCACACAAGCAGAAACCCCCTTTAAGGGCTTATGCATACAAACCTATTTTCTTTCTGTGTCCATTCCGTTTTTTTTTGCGGACCGCATGCGGAACCATTCATTTCAATGGGTCTGCAAAAAAAAATGCAAGCGACTCCGTGTGCATCCAGTTTATGTACGTCCGATCTGCAAAAAAAATAGAACACGTCCTATTATTGTCCGCATTACGGATAAGGATAGGACTGTTCTATTAGGGGCCAGCTGTTCCGTAAAACACGGAATGCACACGGACGTCATGCGTATTTCTTGCGGACCGCAAAATACATAAGGTCGTGTGCATGAGGCCCAACATTGTGCATCCAGCCTCGAGCGAGCACAGAGGATAAGGCAAAACCGACAACGGAGTGATGCACTAAAGATGATGTGTAACACCAAAATCTGTAAAAATAACCCAAGCATGACGAGGAGCGGCACCGGAGTGATTTCTTGACGGTAATAAATTCCACATTACACCGCATTAGTTGCTTTGGTAATTGAATACATATTAATTTAGAGGAGGCTGAAAGTGAACAATTTAATTGATTTCATAGAGGGTATTGTAGTCATTAAGTAAAGTTGCATTTGTTGTGGGAAGTCACGAATCATTCGGAGCGCCAGAAAAAAACCTGCCACCCTCAGCACCGGGCGGGGGGCAGCGATGTAACCAAGCATTCAGGATGTGACATCAGCACTAAATGAAACGGATTGCATTCACGCTGGAGAGGTAATTAGCGCCCAATTACATAGCTCATTATTCTATTTGCTAATTGACTGCCACAATAAAAATAATACTTGGTCAATTAATAGCGGCATTTGACAACGCAGCAGTTAATGTTCCTATTTATTTACGGCCGCTATTAAGAAAATGCAGATTTTAAGGATGTATTTTATTGCACCATGGGAGTATACCCTTAAAGGGGTTGTCAGACATCATTAAAGGGTCTCTGTCACCCCAATTTTCGCTATTAAACAGGCTGACATTATAGATGTGAAAATGTCACCTGAATTTAACTCTGCAATTCTTTTATTTAAGTATGACCCCGTTTTCATGTAATTTTAACTTTAATTATTTGCAAATGAGCCTCTAGGAGCAGGGGGGAGGGGGGCGTTGCACCTGCTCCTAGAGGCTCCGTTCGCCCACCTCATTTCCAGACCCTTCTGTCTTGATTGACAGGGCCAGGCCAGCGTTTGTTCTCCTGCTGGCCCTATCTGCAATGTAAATATCGCGCCTGCGCCGTCCCGTTCAGTATTCGGCGCAGGCGCAGTGAGGAGGCCGGTAAGTTTGCCCCATGACAGAAAATGCTGGTCTGCTCCAGCCCTTTTGTTTTCAGATTGCATTGGTGATGAGCTGATATACAGCATGTAACCGCTGCAGCCAATCACTCCTCCGCGGTCTTGTACTGTAGAACTGCGAGGGCACAGTGATGGGCGGTCATGTGCTGTATACACAAACAGCAGGTGCTTTGGCAGTACAGAGAACTGGCACCAGTAGAAGATGTGGGCATTTTGGGAGACTGATGATCTTTATTTTTTTATTGTGCATTTTTAATATGAGGAAAGCTTTTTTATGTTTATTTTCAGTCCCGCCACCCCCGCCGATCAGCTGTTTCAGGGAGCTGCTACACTCACTGGACCTCTGGCAGCTTTCCAACCACAACGCCATACATTGTATAGCGGTTGTGCTTTGTATTGCAGCTCAGCCTTATTGACTTGAATAGGGCTGAGCTGCAACTAGGCCATGTTACCGATGTACGGTGACATCACATGGCCTAGAAAGAGGCTGTGATCGGTAGGGGTCCTGTGTGTCAGACCCCCACCGATCTGTTATTGAGGATAGGTCGTCAATATAAAAATTCTCAGATAACCCCTTTAACAGGAGATCATCTAATTTCTTCACCCATAGACTGTAATGGTTTAACACTGCAGCCTATGGGAGACTCACTATCTTTCAATGGAGCCTTGCCACAGGCAGCGCTACTCAGGAACTTTGCTCTGGCAGGCCTCAGAGCCTGCAGAACTCTCCCTCGAACTCTGCTGAAGTTTGTCCATTGCCTGGGACAGGCCGAATGCTGCTGTACAGGGCACAGCGCAGCCACAAATCTTAAAGGAGCTGTCCTGGATTAGGAAAACCTGAATGACTTTTTTCCAAGCGCCAAGCCAGTCCACAAGTTGTGCGCGGTATCACAGCTCGACTCTATTCACTTCAATGGAGCCGAGCAGCAGTACCAGACAGAACCACTGCACAGAAGTGGCGCTGTTTCTTAAAGAAACAGTATCTATACCTGTACCTGTCAAGCACATAGTGTGGAATGATCTGCAGAACCACAGCTCAGTAAGAAAAAGAATTCCCAGCACCCGTCTTACTCGATTAGGAGATCAATTCTTGCAATTGCTACTTATGCAACTGTCCAACATAATAGTTTTGGTTCACCAAACATGAGGCGGCCTTTGACGTGCTGTGTCTGATAGAAGTGCACAGGTATTTTATACAGTAGACGGGATATTGCATGAGCTGTCCGTGGTGCTGAAGTGACAGGCATATCATCACACTGCGCCTACAGGACTGAACCGTCTAAGTGAACGTTCACAGGGTTTTGACTGTCATAGTCCACCATGTACGACGTGGCAGAAACCACCATGGTTTATGCTGCGGACCATTGAATGGAGCTAAACTGCGAGCGGACACTCGCCGTGGCTTTTGGAGGCGTCCATCTGTACACCGCACCAATAAAAAGGATATGTCCCTTCTTGCTGTGATTGCAGTTTTAAACCGCTGGCCACGTGAGCAGTAAAGCTAACGGCCAAGGAAAACAATGAGATGCGGACACCACGCGGCGGCTATAATTTTGGCTACTCACATGCCGGAAAAATTCAATTTTGAGGCCCGGATTTCCACTGAGGAACCATGGGAGGCAGAACACACTGTTTTCCCATGGTATTTCTCATGAAAACCGCGCACCGAAATCCATGTGTAAACGTACCCAAAGGCCGCTTTCACATTAGTACATTTTAAATTGGTATTCCAGGTTTTTCTCAGTCTCTAAAGAACACAGGTAAAATGTATTTCGCATGGACGTATAACACACAGGCATATTTTTTTTTTTTTTAAACGCAGCACGCAAACCACATGTCCGATTTTAAAAGTGTCTCTAGTCCAATTACCTGCCTGATCAGTAATACGGAGGCAATACTGAAAGTCTATATTGCGGATCTGCATTACAGCCGTTTACCGATACTCAAGCCTTAAAGGGATTATCCATTTATTGACCTATCTTCTGTCTGGACAGGTCATCAATACCAGACCAGCGGGGGTCCGACACCTGGGAGCCCCACGATCAGCTGTTAGAAGAGGCCGGCACTCTGTGAGCGCCGTGGCTTCTTCCCAGGCCATGTCACATTATCGTACATCAGTCACGTGGCCTAGGTGCAGCTCAGCCCCTTTGAAGTGAATGTGGCCGAGCTGCAATATACAGCAGCCGCTATACAATGTACGGACCTGTGCTCGGAAAGATGTCGGGAGCCACAGCTTGGTGTCCTCCCAGTATCAGCGGGGGTTTTAGGACTCAGACCCCTGAGGGTGGGTTATCACTAGCCCTTCATGGATAACCTCTTTAAAAGGGTTGTCCAGCATTATATAAAACATGGCTGCTTTCTTCCTAAAACAGCACCACACCTAATCACAGGCTGTGTGTGGTATTGCAGCTCATTCCCACTCACTTCAATGAAATTGAGCTGCAATATCAGAACCCATGGTCAGGTACTGTATGGTACTGTTTTTGGAAGAAAGATGATCGGTGCCTGCAAGAAAATCTGTCCGTGGGGCCAAAAATGTTTCCTCTATGATACAGACAGATATATAGACAGGATCGGATCAAACAGATGACAGTATCTCAGCTCCCTGCTTCTCTGTTAGTGTCTAATGGCAGGAGTGAGATATCGCTGTAAACTGCAAACTGGTGTCCATAATTGGCTGCCATGGTCACTACCCAGAGGACTGGCGGTTGATTAAGAAATGGGCCACAACAGTAAAAAAACGTTTCCCTTGGGGTACAGTCACATGGGACAAAATTTACCCTGCGGATTTGTCAGGATTTTTCCGTAACTTTTCCCCTGTGTATTGCAAAGGGTGAAATATGCGGTGGAAATCAACAGCATAATTTGGCACCGCATGGATTTAAGGTCCGCGGAGAAGGTCATTTTACACTGCAGATTTCATTTGCAGTGTGTGGGTGCGATTACTTAAAGGGGTTGTCCCACAAATAAATTCTTCCGTTTTCAAACAAGCAGCTGGATTTTAATACTTTTGTAATTGCATGTAATTAAAAATGTATTATAGCGACTGAGATAGTTAATAAAATCTATCTGTATAGCGCCACCTGCTGTTGGTTCTTTTTCAAATTTCCATGTCCTGCTCACTGAGGTGGATGCACATGCACACTTCCACCCTTTAACTGAGCATGTGCGTCCACTTCAGTGAGCAGGGTAGAGACGGACGCATATGCTCAATTTTAACCCTCAACTAGCACTAACTGCGGCAGACAGGCCATGTCCTCTGAGAAAGGACACACCTCCTAAGCTGATGGCTTGAAATAAATTTAGCAGAGCAATAGGAGCAATGCATAGGGAGATCTCTGGTTCCATGTGAGGGCTGGTTCTAACTTTGTTCGAAATAGAATATCATGCATTAGATTAGTTATAATTCATTGTTTTTTACATTAATCATGCGTAAAAACCCCTTTAAAATATCATCCACTTTGCGGTCCTGTGAAATGCTGCCGTGTATAAATCCGTGTGAGTAATTCACCAGCGTAACCAATCCAATGTAGGTGTAGTCATACAGTCTTTACCCCCAGCACAGTAAAAGTTGGTTTTCCAAAACACAAAACCAAAATTGTAAAATGAAAACCTAGTACTGTGGAGGAATTACAGTCTGTGGAGCAGTCCATAACGAATGAGAAAGCTACTGGCCTGATGCCGCACTGAGGTACATAAAACATTTGGGGAGGATCTTCTTCCTCATTTGTTGGAAGCCTATAATTATGTCTATTTAAAGGGATCCCTCCCTTCCTTCATTCTATGATCCCATAGTGGTAGTTCTGCCTAAAACGGGCAAGGACTTGGAGATGAAGATTCTTGCTAAGGTGCTGGCAGATAGGTTGGCTACAGTGGTAGGCTCTGTGGTCCATCCTGATCAGTCTGGTTTCATGTCCTCTAGGTCTATGACTGTTAATTTGTGCAGCCTCTATCTTAATCTCCAGATGGCCCTGGGTGGTCCTCGTGGCAATGCTATTTGATCACTGGATGCTGCTTAAGAGTTTGTCGAGTGGGAGTACCTATGGGCCTTCCTGGAGAAACTAGGATTTGGCTCCTATTATCAAACGGGTAAAACTTTTATGTCGCCCCAATGGCTAGAATCAGGGTGAACAATGCCTCATCCCCCTTATTCTTCTTGGCCCTACCAGGGTCATCTACAGATAAAGCAGGGTTTAAATACTGGGTTACAGAGGAACGTGTCTCACTTTATGCAGATGATCTTTTGCTATTTGTGGATGATCTTCATCGCTCACTTCCTAATGTAATGGGCATCATAGATGGATTCGGTAGGTACTCGGTCCTTACCATCAACTGGGCAAAATCTACATTGATGCCATTCCAGCCAGCAGATAAGGTCATAATGCCTTGTTCTTAAGGTGTTCCCCTTGGTGGATACGTTTAAAAGGGTTATTCAATAGTACAAATACCCCCCGCAATGCCATGGCCCCTCCTATAGACGATACTCACCTGGTCACCAGCACCCGCTGCTCCCCCGCACGGCCACCACTGCATCTCCCCGTCACGCGGATCAAACATCCGAAGACAGGTGGGGCAGCCAATATCAGTCCACAGTGGTGACTAGCCTCCCTAGCATCGTGGGTGACGCTAGGGTCACTGTTGCAGCCTGATATTGGCTGCTCCCCCCCTGTCGCTGAATGTTTTCATCCACATGACGGGGAGATGCGGAGGTGGCCGTGCAGGGATCAAGAGAAACGCAGGTGCCGAGGACCGGGAAAGTATCGTCTATAGGAAAGGCCTGGGCAATGTGGGGGGTATCTGTACTATTGGATAACCACTTTAAGTATTTGGGTATCTGGGTTACCTCTAATATTCCGGACTATGTTCAATTGAATCTTTTGCCTCGACTGACTGTGGTCTAAATTGGATGCCTGGGTCAAACTTCCTTTGTCAATGATGAGATGTGCTAATTTAATTAATTAATTTTGGTGCCACAATTACCATATATTCTGCACAATGCCCCCTCTGCCTTCCTTCATACCAGCTTAGACATACAGAAAGTATTTTTCGAGATCTTCTTTGTCAAAAGGGAACCCCTAGAAAAAAAACAGGGCAAAGTACAACAGGCTAAAGAAAAGGGATGGGTGGTGCTGCCTCATCCTTGGACTTCTTTTTTGGCTTCACAGCTGCAACATCTACAAGGATGGGGCTTAACTGTTGACCGAGACTCTAGGCAGTGGATACTGAGGTACATTGTAAAAAACTATTAATTGGTGGGATCCTTGGAAGCCCATAGATTAAAACTGATAACACCATCTATGCCCATTTTGTCTCTATTGCATAGGGTGTGGTGGAAATTTAAAGATCTATTGGAGCTTGGAGGCTGTACCAAATATACACCATTTTGGCATAATCCCCATTTAGTAGAGTTGTTTCTACTGGATGGCTTTGATATATGGGAGCGATAGTGGATTAAATATGTCCACCAGTCGTACGATAATACTAGACTTAAATACTTCAAAACCTTGCAGGCCGAATTTGGATTGGCGCATTCCATATTTTATCCACATCTCCAACTACGTCACGGCATCCAACCTCAGGGACGCACACGGTGACTATAGATATTTCTGGTACGGGGTCCTTGGCAGAGAAGTCTTGCCTCCTACATCTAAGACTTTGATTTCACTCTCTTATGGGGCTCTTCTATCCAAATGTCTGGGTAATCCTTTGCAAGGTCTGAAGGATAAATGGGAGGTTGATGTGGGCCCTATTTCTGATACACAGTGAGAGGATGTGCTGGCCTGTACTCTGTCACTCTCAATGTGTGGCCCAGCGCATGACACAATCAATCCTATAACATGGGGTGTAAGGAACCCCGCTTCTGCTCTTCTAAATGCCCTAGATGTGTCCACTTCATATGCTGTGGTCTTGCTGGGTATTGGAAGACCTATGTTCTACTGTAGTTGCCTGTCATGCACTGTCTTGTGAGAGGCCTGAGAAGATCCGACAGACTTGCTGCACGTGAGTGACAGATTATTCTGTTTCTCTTTGTTGTGGTTTTGGGCAGGATCCCACCTCCTCACAGGTTCTGCTTGTTAGCGATTTACTGGTGCTATTTATACCCGCCTCTCACTATAGCCCTTGCAGTTTATATTTGCTTCTGGAGTTCTCAGCTGGTGTTTGGTAGATCTCCTGCTCCCCGTCCATCTTAAGCTAAGTCCTAGTCCTTCCCTTTTGTTTGTTCTAGCTAGGCCTCAGGAAGACGCTGGTTCCTGCACCAAGCCCTAGGAACCGGTTGTCTTATTTCTAGCTCCCTAGCTAAGGGTTTGTTACAGTTTCAGCTAGGCTTAAATTCCAGCGCATGAACACTTCCACCTTTAGGATTGGCTCATGTTGTCAGCAGTCAGGGAAAGACTCAGGGATTGTCAGGTGGTGACCTTTCCCCTAGCTTTGGGGCCTAGCCTGGTGTTTTGTTGCTTTTGTTGTATTTGGTCTGCTTGCTTCGCTTCCCTCACCTACCGTGACATTGCCTTTTAGAAGAGGTCTATACTGTTCAGTTGCCGAAAGTCCCAAAGGTTGGGCTGTTAGGTCATCGGATGGCCATCTCTACAGATGATGTGTCTAAACTGGTTATAGCCAAGATTCTCTACTTGACTAGGAAACGTATTGCCAAATATTGGTGGCAGTCCACATCTCCTAATATGACAGAGTTAATCAACATGACTTTTATGGAGTGGAAGGTATACCTAAAGAGGGCTGGTCTTAGGAAATTTGAGAAACAATGAAAAGTTTGGATTGCTAGGCCTGGGTTGGCTTCGGCGGCCTTGCTGCGTACACGGATAGTGCCCAATTGTTGATCACAGAATACCGTAGTTAGGGTGAAACGGTCAGTGACTGCACAGGGGGGGGGGGGGGGGAGGGATAAATTACATTAAGGCGGTTGCACAATTGTTGTTTTATACTTTCCGCATATTTGTTTGAAAACCTAATAAAAACATCAGATTTAAATAAAAAAGAAAAGAAAACCAGATTTTAACAGGAGTCATGCATGATACAGACCAGCCTAGCTGTATTTTATGGGTTTAATCCACGCACTCGCAAACCGTATGGAGGGAGAAAACATCACATCTCTCAGCACGTCTATAAATGTTGCCGGTCATTAAAGTAAGTGTTGAAAAACCAACTAAATTGCAGTCTTGGGTCTTAGTATAAAGTGTTCTGTCCCAATTCCCCAGTAAACATAGCAATTATAGGCTGGCTGCCCGAGTCCGTATCAGCTCAAGTAGAGAGCGAGGGGCCTGGGTTACAAGTCATAACTGTGATACTGCTGTAATGATGCCGCTATTAACCCATCGCTTCTGACAGGAAAACTTTTTTTTTTTTACTTTTTTTTATTTTATTTTTTTAAGATGGAAACATGAGACATTTTTGCATTGAAAGAAAATATCCCCTCATTATAGAAGTCTGGATCTGGCTGGAGAAATGAGCATAGCCAAGGACAAACAATGGCCAGACGGATTTCAGCATTTACCTCTAATCCTTCTTTACATTTAAGATTTCAAACTGGAAATGTGAAGAAATGCCATAAAAAAAAAAGATTTAACTTAAATTTAAATTCTACTTAAAGGGGTTGTGTCACTTCAGCAAATAGCATTTATCGTCGTGTACTGAAAGTTAATACAAGGCACTTACTAATGTATTGTGATTGTCCGTATTGCCTCCTTTGCTGGTTGGATTCATTTTTCCATCACATTATACACGGCTCGTATCCATGGTTACGACCACCGCTACAAAATGGTTGTGGCTGGAGCTGCTGCGCATATGTGCCTTTACGTTCTCCCACTGTCCCATAGTGTGCAAGCACGACCACTGCTGCTGGACTGCAGGGTGGTCGTAACCATAGAAATGAGCATGGAAAAATGTATGAAGCCAGCAAAGGAGCCAATATGGACAATCACAATACATTAGTAAGTGCCTTGTTTTAACTTTGTCTACATGATGAATGCCATTTTCTGAAGTCAGACAACCCCTTTAAGGCGTTGTGCTGTATTAGGAAAAAAATAATAAAGGCTATTCACCCCCCATCCCCCCAGAACATTACCACACCTATTCATGGGATGTGTCTAGTACTGCACCAACCATAAGCAACCTGCAGACAAATCTGACATTGCCTTTAGCATAAAGCAGCCATTTTTTTTCTCTAATACCATACAACCCCTTTAATAGTTCATTGGGACAAGGGGGGAACCTCACTCTTTAAAGAGAATCTGTCACCATGATCTTTCACTCGCATCTGCAGTAATACATAGGTAGTACTACAGATAAGAAGTCCAGATAGCTTTCTTTTTATTACCGCCACCAGTTCTCTGGCTGTCAGTCACCAAAGCTGCACTGAAATATACCGTCAGGACTGTTGTGCCACACTAGCGCAATAGAGAGGACTTCTGAATGTGCACAGCAGTCCTGGCAATGTATTTCAGAACAGCTTTGAGCACTGACAGTGGGTGAACAGAGGGCAGAAGGAAATAAAAAATACCAACCTGGACTCCATAGCTACAGTACTACTCATCTAGTACTGCTGGTAATAGCCCAAGACCGCGGTGACAGATTCCCCTTAAAGGGAACCTGTCACCTGGATTTTGGGTATAGCGGTGAGGACATGGGCTGCTAGATGGCCGCTAGTACATCCGCAATACCCAGTCCCCATAGCTCTGTGTGCTTTATTGTGTATAAAAACAGATTTGATACATATGCAAATTAACCTGAGATGAGTCAGAGCTTGAAAATATGACTCTTCTCTGGTGACACAAGTAAGATATGACTCTTATGTCAATTTGCATACATATCAAATCGTTTTTGTAACACAATAAAAGCACACAGAGCTATAGGGACTGGGTATTGCGGATGTGCTAACGGCCATCTAGCAAACCATGTCCTCAGCTCTATACCCAAAATCCTGGTGACAGGTTCCCTTTAAGGCAGCCTGTTAGTAAAACACTGATTGGGGTATTGCAGTGTATTTCTAAGGGTGGGTTCACACGGGCATGTCCGGATTAGGTCCGGATGCGTCCCGGTGTATTGCGGCAAACCCGCGCGATTAGGTACGCAATTGCAGTCAGTTTTGACTGCGATTGCGTTCCGATGTTCAGTTTTTATCGCGCGGGTGCAATGTGTTTTGCACGCGCGTGATAAAAAACCGACTGTGGTACCCAGACCCGAACTTCTTCACAGAAGTTCAGGTTTGGGTTCGGTGTTGTGTAGATGTTATTATTTTCCCTTTATAACATGGTTATCTTCTTTACTTCTTTAATGATGAACTACCTGTGACAACGTCAGATCACATGCTCCAATCACATAGGCAATGCACCGCACAGACCTGTCACTTACCAGTAGGAGGAGCTCCCGGCCGGTCACAGACATCGCAGCTCGCAGGTAAGTATAATGCTTCTACAAATTGCTAAGTAACCATGGCAACCGGGACTGCAGTAGCATCCCGGTTGCCATGGTTACCGATCGGAGTCCCAGCGATTAAACTGGGACTCCGATCGGTACTCTCCACTGCCACCAATGATAGATTTTAATTAGGAGGGGGAGGGAGGGGAGAGGGCCCACTGGCCACCAACGAGTTAACTACAGGGGAGGGAGGGGGGGCCCACTGGCCACCAACGAGTTAACTACAGGGGAGGGAGGGGGGGCCCACTGGCCACCAACGAGTTAACTACAGGGGAGGGAGGGGGGGCCCACTGGCCACCAACGAGTTAACTACAGGGGAGGGAGGGGGGGCCCACTGGCCACCAACGAGTTAACTACAGGGGAGGGAGGGGGGGCCCACTGGCCACCAACGAGTTAACTACAGGGGAGGGAGGGGGGGGGCCCACTGGCCACCAACGAGTTAACTACAGGGGAGGGAGGGGGGGCCCACTGGCCACCAACGAGTTAACTACAGGGGAGGGAGGGGGGCCCACTGGCCACCAACGAGTTAACTACAGGGGAGGGAGGGGGGCCCACTGGCCACCAATGAGTTAACTACAGGGAAGGGAGGGGGGCCCACTGGCCACCAATGAGTTAACTACAGGGGAGGGAGGGGGGGCCGGCCGCACTGGCCACCAATGAGTTAAAAACAGGGGGGGGGGGTCTGCCCCCCTGCTGCCTGGCAGTACCTGCCAGGCAGCAGGGGGCAGTCATGTACACAGTATTTTAGTATATTCTAGCCTGAAGCGTCCCCATCACCATGGGAACGCCTCTGTGTTAGAATATACTGTCGGATCTGAGTTTCACAATCCAACTCATATCCGACAGTATATTCTAACAGAGGCGTTCCCATGGTGATGGGGACGCTTCAAGTTAAAACATACAATCGGATTGGAGAAAACTCTGATCCGATGGTATAAAAGGGACTCCTGACTTTACATTGAAAGTCAATGGGGACGGATCCGTTTGCAATTGCACCATATTGTGTCAACGTCAAACGGATCCGTCCCCATTGACTTGCATTGTAATTCAGGACGGATCCGTTTGGCTCTGCACGGCAAGGCGGACACCAAAACGACTTTTTTTTTTTCATGTCCGTGGATCCTCCAAAAATCAAGGAAGACCCACGGACGAAAAAACGGTTACGGATCACGGACCCCGTTTTTGCGGACCGTGAAAATAAACTGTCGTGTGCATGAGGCCTAAGGCTGAGTTCACACTTCAGTTATTTGGTCAGTTATTTCCATCAGTTATTGTGAGCCAAAATGTGGGTCAAGCACAGAAGAGGTGCAGATCTTTCCATTACACCTTTTCTCTGAGTAGGCTTCACTACTGGTTTTGGCTAACAATAACTGAAGTGTGAACTCAGCCCAAGCACTAAAATGACTGCATGGTCAAGTCTCTGAGTTGAACTAAAGAATTTGCCGTTTGGATCGGCAACAAGAGGCCCTTGGTGTACCGAAGCTGCAACTAAGGATTAAAGGGGGTTGTCCATTTTTTCCATATTGATGAGCTATCCTCAAGCTCAGTGCGGAAAGCACTCCGTGTGCTGTCTGAATCTGTTCGTTCCGTGCAAAAATAAAATAAAATAAAACACGCCCTATTCTTGGCCCTTTTGTGGACAAGAATAGGCAATTTCTATTACAGGCTGCCCGTTCCGTTTGTGGAACGCTCAAGGGCAGCATTCGTGCTTTCGTGGATCTGCCATCTGCAGACCACAAAACACGGCGCGGTCATGTGCATGAGCCCTAAACTTGTGAGTTTAAACCCCCCCCCCCCCCCGACAAATGACCTCAGTACTTATGCATAACTATGTCTGTAATACGCTCATAAAGAAATGGTTTCACTACTAAAAAACTGGCGACAACAGAATGGCCACTAGGGGCGCTGCACCACTAACGTCTCCACAGGGCACTACTATGTCTAGGCCCATTCATGGTCAGGCATTTTTGCACAGTGAAGATTTTTGTCCCTTTTTCTTCTTACACATTTATAGAAGGATGAAGCCACAGAACATCTCTCCTTATAAACCAAGACGCGTTTCATTTATAAAGCAAAGCCGTCTTGGAGCGTAAAAGCGGCACATCTCCTATTTACTGACTCTGGCATGTTTCATTTGCATCTCATTAATCAGTATTCCAGTAAAAGGTTATGATATAATTAGCAGGAGACATTGTCTTAATCATAAAACATCATTTATAAAACGTACGAGCGCACAGATCAAACAAAAACCTCAAAACTTTCATTTTCAAGTTTCCGCACCAATCAATATAATGTTCAGTGGAGACATGGCAGCAGAACTAATCATAGCGCCCTGTGATCAGAGGCGGGGGGCTCTTACATCACAGCGCTTACCTCTGTCTTACAGCCAAGCTCTCAGCCTCTGAGGCGTGAGGATGATTACTACCCATTACAGCTACAACAAAAAGTTGTTTAGGCCTAGAGAAACGGGTCTGACCTGCAATACCAGGCTGAACCCACTGACCAGTGCCACTCCATTTGAAGAGAGAGAAAAAAGAAAAAGGTAGACCCTTCTTCTGACCCAGCAACACTTCCCTTAAAAGATGTTATCCCATGACTAATGCAAAAAAAAAAACAGACATCCTATAGTACATGACCATCTTTTTGTAACAAAGCTAGAACCAGCCCTGGACCTCACATGGATCCAGAGATCTCCCCATTCATTGCTCTGCTAGATTTATGTCAAGCTGGCATCTCAGGGGGCTTGCCCTTTCTGCTGAAGCCATCTCCCTATCAGAGTTCAGGGGGTACCGTATGTCCTGACTGCTGTAGCTCTTCCCCTGTAATTGCTTGGAACTGGTTGTTGACAGTTGACGATTTAAACTGAGCGCTTGTGACCACCTCAACGAGGTAGACAACTATTAAGGAAAAGAGCAAATGGGAGGTGGCGCTATACAGATACATTTTATTGATAGCTCAGTAGCTATACTAAACTTATAATTACACGCAATTACAAAAAAATAAATCAGATCCAGGTGCTGGTTTGAAAAAAGTTGATTATTGTGGCACAACCCCTTTAAAAGGCTGTGGACACCTTTGAGGGCAATTATATTCTAGTTTCAAGCTAAAAAAAAAAAAAAATTCAATTGGTCGCCATTAAAAATGTTCAGCCCCTTTCTCTGTACAGCCTTGAGTTTCCCTAGTACCAGGCTATGTATTTATACTGTTTAGGTTATATTGTGATATAGTGGAGCTGCTAGGTTCCAGTGCAGGGTGTTAGGTAGTGTGATAGGACTTACTGTTTCTCTGCCGTCCATACATACATGCTACAGACATAGTGCTGTGATGTCACAACAATACTTAGTGCACCAATCAGTAATATCTAGTCAGACGTGCTAAAATGTGAAATTGCAAGTATTGCGCCTAAGTATGCACATCATTAATTGCTGATTTGCGCAATCATGAATATATTGGAGCACTCTATCTGCATATAAAGCTATTGTAATGTTCTGCCGTGGCAATCATTTTCCCCAGTCTCAGGAAACTTGTAGCTGTTTGAAAAATGTAGCAAAAGTGACCCACCCCTGTATTGCGCGGGCAGTACGCGCGTATTACATTGCCGATTTTTGCAATCAAGAAAATAGCGAATTCTCGAATGTATGACAAATATGCGTGAAATATCACAAATTCGAATATTGCCCCTGCCGCTCATAACTACTCCGTTCCACCATATGTCGCATTCTGTCTTCAAGAAGATCATCCCCCTAGAGGAACACTTTTCAGTTCTGTTTTGTGTGGTCGTCTCAAAGAGGTTCCTTGTACTACGATTATCTTCACCTGGAATAAAATCTAACCACACACGTCTACCTGGGTGTCCCGCTCTTTAGATGGAATACGGAGAGAATGTTCCATCTCTAAGTTTATGTCACAGTTATTTCACGGAAAAGATGAGCTGATCATTTACCAGAAAAAAAATAATAGAAATAAAAAACACACAACAGCAGAGCTGAAGGTTGTCTCATGGGAAATCCAGCTCGCTGTGTGACTTGTCTTATGACATTTCAGCAGTTTGACTCCTCAAAGCAATAGACATCCGAGTAAAAGCAAAGCAAAAGATCCTTGTCTAATTAGAATGGATTCTAAAATCATCTTTGCACCTATGAAGACCTGCAGAGAAAATGAATTTGGCAGCTGATGGGGAAAAAAAAATAAAGTGCTATATAGCTTAACTGTAATGTAGTCTGGTACTATTTCTGGCATAAGTCAGTAGTGCATGTGACTCTAGATCTCATAATTAGCATTTTACAGTAGCCTGTAGTTCTCATTTCATCTGTAGTTCTGATTTCATAAAAAAAAAAATTCCATCTAAAAATATAGTACATAAAAGGCAATGGGGAGGAGGGGGATGCTGCTGCAATTCCTCATGCTGTGAGAGGGGAGGAGGAGCAGAAGTAAAGATTAATCTGATTGACTTAGAAACCAGCCTGTCCTCTTAGCATGCAAAGAAAATATTTTCAACAGAAATGCTGAGGGATCAGAAAAGTATAAAGTATAAAAATAAATAAACATAAGGAGAAAAAAAACAGGATACAGGCACAATTTTTGGCTGTCGAGTGACAGAATACTTTGCAAAGACTAGTGTTTCAAAACATG
The DNA here is from genome assembly GCF_014858855.1 of Bufo gargarizans. Classification (NCBI taxonomy): domain Eukaryota; kingdom Metazoa; phylum Chordata; class Amphibia; order Anura; family Bufonidae; genus Bufo; species Bufo gargarizans. The sequence continues at coordinate 170,422,887 of NC_058087.1, read as the reverse complement.
AATTCAAAAGATTTAAGAAATAATCAGCTTATGCAGGCTAAGTGAATAAATACATTTAATACGCGTGATCAAATATACGTTATGAGACGTCTATGACAGGACTCCCAAATATAAGAGGACAGGCCCTGTTACAATGGATCCACAAGAACTACGGATGTAACACGGATGTCCTCCATTTAATTTTTTGCGGACCGCAGAATACAGTCGTGTGCATGAGCCCTTATTGAGGAGAAACACAGCATTCCGTCAAGAGTTAATAAAGGTAATCTATGAGAATCGTAAAACTTGTGGTGACCACATTTCATACAAACTTTGCTACTTTAAGGCAATTTTATTTCCCTTCTCCTACATTTCTACCAACACCCAGGCCAATTTTATGAAGCCGAATAGAGTAAACAAGTGAAGTCTGATTGGGTGTGGGAGGGAAGGGAAAAAAAAAAAACGCAAAAACAGGGCTGGCGAGTAAAAGCGAGACGTTTCCTAAGGATCTATTATTCTCTTCAACAGCCGCACAAATCTGAAACTAATATTTGCACATGAAAATGTTATTATTGTGGAGCATCTGCAGCTCACAGGTAAAATAAGTCAGCGCTCAATAAACTTCCAGGTATTTCGCTGCACAGAAACTAATCAGTTTTAAAGAAAGTTTAGTCGCGAAAATGCTAAATCTGGAAAAGATTATTGTTTTTTTTAGCAAAACTTTTCCTGCAGAAGGAGAGTGGGCAAGAGCTCAGACTACAAGGAGCTGTTCCAGGAGGACCCACAAATGCAGAATATCTCACCATCGGTAATCAATTGTACTTTAGAGAATGCATTCATCAAATTATTTAAAGGGCATCTGTCAGCAGTTTTGTACCTATGACACTGGCTGACCTGTTACATGTGCGCTTGGCAGCTGAAGGTGTCTGTGTTGGTCCCATGTCCATATGTGTCCGCATTGCTGAGAAAAATTATGTTTTAACATATGCAAATGAGCCTCTAGGAGCAACGGGGGGCGTTGCCATTACACCTAGAGGCTCTACTCTCTCTGCAACTGCCATGCCGCCTCCACTTTGATTGACAGGGTCAGTTGTTGTTTTCACTGCCTGACCCTGTCAATCAAAGTGGAGAGGGCGCAGCAGTTGCAGGGAGAGCAGAGCCTCTAGGTGTAATGGCAACGCCCGCATTGCCCCTAGAGGCTCATTGAAGATCTAGAAAATTCGAAATTTTACAAACTGACTGGTGGTAAAGGTGGCATTCACTAACCGTGCCAGGTTCACCCTTCAGTATAATACATACTATCAATGTTTGTCTATGCATGGCCTGTACCTGACTGTATGCCCCTGTTTGCAATGGCTACGGCTGAAACACCCGATTTCAATAATTAAATGGTGGTTCCACATCATTTTGGCCACAAGGGGGCATCTTTCCTAAGAATGGTGTTTTAGGAGGCATCCTTAAAGGGGTTGTCCTGCCATGGAGCAGACAACCCCTGGGGACCTGCCTGTCCCCTTAACATAAAAAAAAAAAAAACTCACTCATCTGTCTGCGGTCCTGCCGCTGCTGGTGCCTACAGGACCAGGAGGGGGCTCAGCCCCATAACCACTGTGGCCAATCACAGGCCTCAGTGGCTTGAACGGTACATGACAGCTGTGATGTAACATTCAAGCCGCTGTGACCACTGATTCCTGTGAATGGCTGCATCTGTCATGGGACCAAGCAGCTTCCTGGCCCTGCAGGTACCATAAACAGCGAAGAGCGGCGGACTGCTGACAGGCGGGTGTGTTTTGTTCAGTAGAATACGGATGGACCCCAGGGCTTGTCGGCTCCGAGGCCAGACCACCACTTTAATCAAAAGCTGATGAAGTAAGAAGCGTCAAATTTATTAAAAAGCGCATGACTCTGAGGTCCCTTTCACACGAGCGAGTTTTCCGTGCAGGTGCAATGCGTGACGTGAACGCCTAGCACCCGCACTGAATCCCGACCCATTCATTTCTATGGTGCTGTTCACATGAGCGGTGATTTTCACGTATCAGTTTTGCGTTGCGTGAAAAACGCAGCATGCTCTATATTCTGCGTTTTTCAGACAGCCCTGGCCCCATAGAAGTGAATGGGGCTTCAGGTGAAAAACGCATCGCATCCGAAAGCAAGTGCGGATTCAATGCGTTTTTCACTGATGATTGCTAAGAGACTTTGTTTGTAAACCTTCAGTTTATCACGCGCGTGAAAAACGCATCAAAACGTATTGCACCCGCGCGGAAAAAAACTGAACGCAATCACAGACAAAACTGATTGAACTTGCTTGCAAAACGGTGCGAATTTCACTGAACGCATCCGGACCTAATCCGTCACGCTCGTGTGGAAGAGGCCTTAACACTTTCCAGCCACAAACTGCAATCAATGGAATCTGAGTTGATGTGTAAATTTTAGCTATAATTTAGGCAAGTTTTCAGGCGCAAATTATGAAACGTGCTGTGAGCCTCCGAAAATCCCCAAAACTCACATTATTGCGAGAAGTTTTGCCCCACTGCACATAATAAAATTTACGACTTTTGCACACAAGCTTCAATGGCAGCAAACGTCTGATTGATTTCCACGTGATACAGACCACGTAAAATAAAAGCTAAAAGTTCACGCAGCCATCCTGACTCGCATGAGACAAATCGCAAACGAACAACGCCCTAATTAGCCATTTGTGAAATTACCGGAAGGACGGCGGCGGCGGCTTGCTCATCAAATGTCAGACGAATTAGAAAATAAAGCTGTGCGGCCGAGCCATCAGGGCTTCATTTAACTTTTCGTTTTGGAGCGCTTTTTAATGTGCTCTATAATGGCCGTGTCTTCCTTAGGTGACATTGCGCAGCCTGATTTTAATAACGTAGCATTTGTAAGCCGGCTGCGCCATTGCTGACTGCCTACATAATTCCCTTATAAATCACGCTCAGTAATTTAACAGATATGATGGGAGAAATTTTGCTGCAGCTTGAGTGTAAATGAGGCGACTGGCGGAAGGAAGGATGGTGAGAAATGCCCACAGCTACAGCTCCGAGCCTGGCGACTGCACCGGAGGAAACAGTAGTTACAGCGTTTTAATAGCAGGAGACAGGTCGACATATCCTACAAAGTAGGTGGTGGGCATCAGCTCTGATCTGGGGGGCCATATGGAGATAATGCACATTATATATATCACCTGCGTTACATCTCACTGACATTGTCAATGTCCACCGTGCTACATAAAGATACTCTGGGTCACGCGGCAAAGTGTCCACCATTAAAACTCTGATACTGATGAAGAACCTCTGCAAACAGTGACGTACATGGAGGAAAAAAGGGGCCCTACAGCAAAGATCAAAATGGGTCACAACATAATGATTTCAGGTTTTGCCACCCAGGACAGAAAGATTGGGTGTTTGTGCCCATCTCCATCAGGGGTGGACTGGGAACTTAAACTGGCCCTGAAAAAAAAAAAACAACCTTAAAAAGTGGCCCCATGTTGTAGGCAGGACCAACCTGACAGAAGACAGGGCAATACAACTAGGCAGGGACAACAGAAGTAGGCAAGGCTTGTTATACCATAATGCAGCACAAAATACCGCCTCACCATAACCAAAAATCACATTGCAGCACAAAATACTGACGCCCTCCCCACAGGACGGTGATACAGTTGAGTTTATGAGGGCACCTGTGGCCGTTAATGCTCCGTGCATTAATCAGATCATTATGTACCCAGCTGGCGGCGGTAAGGAGGCCTCAGGTGGCCCTATGGGTATTGGCCAACCAGGAAATTTCCCTGTAGGGTCTACGGTCAGTGCGCCCCTGGTCTCCGTGTCCTTTGACAGGACTGGACCCTAGCTCTTCGCAACCAATGTTATCCCACTGAAGAGGGCCTTCTTGCACACGTTTTGCCATACAATGGAACATCTAATAGAACAACCAGGGATGGGGAACCTCCTCCACATCCCTTTTTGTCATTTTGGCATGTCTTGCTGTTGCCGCGTCCCAAGGAAGACCTAACTATGTCAAGCAGAAATCTGGTTGGAGACAACAGGCCAAGACTTTGGGCGTCCATACATGTTCCATCTCCCGCTTGCTGACTTCACCATACACAAACTATAAACTCTGCCAAATGTGTATTCAAAGAGGAGAAAGACGCTGTCTGACACCTCTAGCAGCAAGTCACCTTGTGGAGAACAGAAGTATTGGGTGAAAATATTCCTTTTGTAAGACCATTTTCTGCTCAGACATCATCTGTCGAGTTAGAGTCGGGGGAGCTCCCAACACTAATTAGGCCGTTGTCAGAAACCACCATTCTCGGTGGGTTCAGACAACAACACACTAATGCTTTAAAGCATCTAACTTTTCACAAAACTTTTGATATGTCATAGAAACAGATCAAAAGTTGAGATTGGTGGAGTCTTGAGAACCCTACTGATCCCTAGTACAAGAGAAGCACAAGCATTTCACGCTCTCTCTCCTTGTTGCATGAGACGGCCTAATAGGAGTCTATCAACCCCTCCTCTGTTTTGTCCTTTATAGAGAGGAGACAGCACGCGATATAAGAGCACTTCTCTCCCCTCGTTCTAGGGATCGGTGGGTTTCTCAGCGATTAGACCACCACTGGTCACAACTTTGTGAAAAGCTAGTGAACCTTTAAGACTTATGAGGAGAGAATGGTAAAACGTAGCTTTAAGTGTGAATGAAGAACACAACTCTGTAAGACGTTGCCATCTGTTGATGAAAAACAGAGTTTCCCTTTAACCCTCTGTCTCAGAAGGATGGGTGATACAGATGACTTTTCAAAACTTGGGCTAGGTTCACATCTGGGTATTTCATTACGTTGTTCGATCAGAGAACAGCCTGCTAGAATGAACCGAATGTGGCGCAGCCGGATGCAAAGGGAATGTCCACCTGTCCCATTAAAGTATCATGGGGTTCGGCAGACATTCCGTTCGCATGCGGCTGACAAACGGAGAAACAGCAAGACACAAACCGCTGCATGCTGCGGTTTGTGTCGAGACGAACCGAAGATGTGAAGGTGGCCTTGACTGGAAATTTTCGGTAGTTCTTCCAGAAGCTATGTGACATGGGCAGGTCTCATTAACTGAACAACTCGCACCATGTTTCTGGACATTTAAGTAAATGTTCAAACAACATTAGGGTACTTTCACACTTGCAGCAGAGGATTCCGGCAGGCAGTTCCGTCCCCGGAACTGCCTGCCGGATCCGGCAATCCAGACACAAACGGGTGGCATTTGTCAGACGGATCCGGATGCGGATCCGTCTGACAAATGCATTGAAATACCAGATCCGTCTCTCCGGTGTCATCCGGAAAAACTGATCAGGTATTCATTTTTTTCTTTTTGCATTTTTAAAGGTCTGCGCATGAGCAGACCAGAAAGCCAGATCTGATTTGTCGGAACACTTAATGCCGGATCCGGCACTAATACACTTCAATGGAAATTAATGCTGGATGCGGCATTTCGGCAAGTGTTCAGGATCTTTGGCCGGAGAGAAAACTGCAGCATGCTGTGGTATTTTCTCTGACCAAAAACCGTAAGAGGGACTGAACTGATGCATCCTGAACGGATCGCTCTCCATTCAGAATGCATTAGGATAAAACTTTTTTTCCGGTATTGAGCTCCTGTGACGGAACTCAACACCGGAAAAGAAAACCGCTAGTGAGAAAGTACCCTTACTTATCCGCGGATCTAATCTATTTTATTTAATCTCATTAGTAACCAGTATATAGCGACATTAGACATCAGCTGACTGGAAAACAAGGAAACAGATATGAGCTTGTAGAAATGCAGGAGACCACATCTCCTTCAATGGCAGCAATTAAAAATAACTTCAGTGGAAGGAACGTCTCAGAAATTTGAGGAAAATTACTATAATTCTATTACTTCAAGGCTTTATCATTTAGGTCATCCTGTTTCAGACACCCAATTCCTGCTGATCTATAGGGGATATCTGTCATTGTAATCCTGTCTGCGATGATGATAGGATGACTAATGAGATGATACAGAGAAAAAAAACCAAAAACACCCAAAATACTTATATGTTATGTTAAAATATGTTTAAGATACCATTTACTCTTTTACACATTACCTTTAAAAGGTTGGTGCCAAGATTTAAATGTATCCCCTAACCACTGCATAGGGCATAACGGAACACGTGCGTTGCCATTCCATTCATCTCTATGGGACTGCCAAAGATAACTGGGCACCATATCAGCTTCTCTTTGGCAAGCCCATAAGACAGTGGCAGCTCACATGCTGAACCGTTGCTAAATTCAGAGAACATAATTCACCCGATCTCGTGATAGAGGCCCCTACGTTCCCAGCCCCTAAAAGGGGTTCGAAAAATATGGTTGCTTCAATGGAGCAGAGCTCAAATACCAAACACAACCAAGGTGAGGCGCTGTTTCAAAAATAAAATAACCATGTTTGTTGTTTTTTTTCTAATTCTGTAAGCCCCCTTTAAAAACGTCCCTTAAGCTGCTGGGAATATTTCATCATCTATCGCTCCAAAACTTGTTAACAAGTAGGCTTGTCTCCTGGCATGACTAGGGCCTTCACCCCAGGCTAGGACACTGCCTTTACTCCTCTATGTTGCTACTAGTACTAAGAACGCCACCTTTCTTAAAGATGCAACCTCTAATGAATGCGATTTCATTTTTTTTTGTGTTTTAATGTTTACTTCTTAGCACAATGTCACTTTTAAGTCTTTTAACTCTTTGATAACATTTTTCAAGGGGTAGTCCTGGAACAGAAATGCATGGCTGCTTCCAAAAAGTAGGAAAAGTGATACTGCCTAAAATAATGGCAGCCGAGTTATAGCCAAAGAGTCTGGCTGCCTGCAGCCACCACTAGAGGGAGCTTGAGATCTTTCTGCATACTGCTCCATTATTGAAGTCAATGTTCATACAGTACGCAGTGGTAGGTGCAGGCAGAATATACATAATTCGATAACTCAATGCCTATGCAGGGCATGTGACCACTATAAATATATATATTTACACACACATCTCAAAATGGTTCTCAGGACGGACATTCAATTCGACGATTCAACCCTATCATTCAACTTCAAACGTCTCCATCACTGCAGAGTCCTGCATCCTCCATAAATCACACACACACACGTGTCAAGAGGCATTACTGCATTAGCAAAGGGCAGGATGGTGAGTAAAGCCGCAGTCTTTTCCGAAGCAGCCATATGGTAACAGGATCACATATCGACTGATCAATACAGGTGAAATTCCAATTTTGTTTTGTGCCAATCAGCTGCTTTGCAGAAAAACGGACCAAATGCAATACAGTCAGAGACGGCAGCGCAAGACAAGTGCTGCTTTCTATTAACCCCAGAACAGCCAGGCCTCGAGGCAATAATGCTGCAGTTGGGATGTGTCGTCCCCCCACACACCCAGTAAAGCTAATGAAAAGCTAAAATCCATTATTGCTGGTTGCAGTTAAAAAAAATAGATACAAAGAGGAAGCTGCAGGTTCAAGGCTGTGCTAGTGACATGGTGCGGGCAAACGTGCCATGCATACAGGTCGCACGAAACGCTACGAATGACTAGAGCCGACGCCAAATGGTTGAGGATGCAGGAATTCTTCAGTTTAAGGGTGGAGAGGTAGCATTCGAGGGACTCTCAGCAAACAACGTTCTTGTAGAAAGCAAATACAAACAAAACAGAAGGGAAGGTAACAGGGTTTCCTATAGAAGCACGCTGTCATGAAAAAGGGAGCAAAGTATGGACCCTGCCCTAAAAAAAAAAATCAGTCACCCAGTTATAGGACGGAATCTCAGATTCTGCTAAACTCTTCTGCTGAAGTCAACTCTCCACGTCTCGTCTTCGCCGCCGGGCGTGGAGGATCCTGTATACTGTGGAATTACATAGACAATAAAGGGAAGGAACCGGAGTGGACAAAGTGCTGACGTGAGCAGATTTCACACTGGAAGCATCTGGACTTTATTAAAGGGACTGGACCTGAGGCAAAAGAGCAGCATCCAATTTGTTAGGGAGAGAGACTATGACAGAATTACAACTTTGTCGCAGCGACAGCACGAAGCTTTTACTTCTCTGCTCCTCTGACGAATATCCAATTAGCGTGAGACAAATGACAACGATGGAAGGAACAGATGACATCTATATTGGCGCCGTCACATCCAAACAGAAGGAAATTCTCAGCGTGCTTTACTAAGAAGAGGAGTTGCTTCGTTGAAATGGTCTCTTACAATAACGTGTTCTGGGGTCGATTCCCCTTATTCAGTCTCGTTGATTTAATAAAAGCCTCAAAACGCGTTACTGTAAGAGACAGTATGTACATGACGCAACTCTGCTCCTTAAATGGCATCTGTACCAAAGAAACTGGCTGACCTGTTCCATGTGCACTTGGCAGCTGAAGGCATCCGTGTAGGCCCCATGTTCATATGTGCCCGCATTGCTGAGAAAAATTATGTTTTAATATCTGCAAATGAGCCTCGAGGAGCAACAGGGGCGTTACCATTACACCTAGAGGCTCTGCTCTCTCTGCAACTGCCACGCCCTCTGCACTGATGGTCAGGGTCATGTATGAGGACATCTTCACTGCCTGGTCCTGTCAATCAAGTGCAGAGGGCGTGACAGTTGCAGAGAGAGCAGAGCCTCTAGGTGTAACGGCAATGCCCCATTTCAACAAAGCAACCCCTCTTCTTAATAAAGCCCACAAAGAGTTTTATTCCTTTTTGAATGCGACAGCGCCAAAAGAGATGACATTTGTGCCTCCCAGAATCTTGTTTTAATGACCAGCCGGTGTCCAGGACGTGCGGCCCAGATGCCTTGCTCCACAAGGTGAGCCTCCTCCTATTATCCATAGCCCAAATCTTTGTACCTAAGGACGTATAAGCACAAGGCGTCCACCTCTCCGTTGTCTTTTCAATCCTTATAACTCACATGGATGTTCACTAGGAGAGCCGGCGACTGGACAGAGATGCCGCAGGTTGTCCCAGGCGGTTAGTCCAGACCCATCGGTAAAATATAAAAGGAAATATGGCACTGGTGACACCATCTGACAGTCTGCCTAGCGCCAGCCCCGGAGAGGCTGCGGAGATTTATTCCTGCCCGTTACGCGCAATCATTCAGGAGCTTGGTTGCAATTAGAAGAGCGCAGAGTGATCTGTAAATACCCAATTAAAATAAGAGAGGAACAGAGGCCTCCCGGAAATTATCTACAGCCCATGGCTGATGGATCACCTGCGATTGTCATCTACAACTTTCCTATCCGATATAGACACACTGGGGTTAACCTCACGGAAAGCCAATTAACCGATGACTATGACGTGAATTTTGGAAGGGCATTTCTATGGCGGTTTTCTTTGTGGTTTTTGTCCATTATAGTGTATAAACCGTTTTTACATTCCTCTTTATGGTTAGTGTGCCCCCTCTGTCCAGCATTATTATGACGTGACTGACGGACTGGGGAAAACATGCCATCAATATTGAAGATGTTGCCCCTGCTCAACTGACCACCATGTTCATTCTGTGGGGGCCCCAGGTTTAATGTGATGGGATCCCTTTAATAAGTAGTGCTGAAATATCAGTACTAGACAAGACAGGTCATAGCAGAAGGTCTTTGTGACTCTCCGGGGTGTAAGGGCCCTTTGAATCAAGTCTGAGTCATGCACTAAATATCGTCTTATGTGGTGATCAATAAGAACTTCCCTTAAAGGGGGTTTCATCAATATCAAATGGGTGGGGGTCGGCAGTGACGGCCACCCATCAGATGTTTGAGGAGGCAATGTCGCCCCGGTAAAAGCCGTGGCCTCCTCGCAGCTTACCAAGCACAGCGCTGTTCTATGGATAGTGGCTGTGCATGGTATTGCAGTCCAGGCCCATACACTTGAATAGGACCGAGGTGCGCCTAGGCCACGTGACTGATGAATGTGACATAACCGGCCTAAGAAGAGACCACAGCACTCACCGAATGAATGTGGTGATCGGCGGAGGTGTCAGGAGTGGGACCCCAAGCGATCAGATACCGAGGAGAGGCCATAAATATTAAGATCTCAGACAGCCCTTTTAACACGATGAGGTGCAATGTTGATTTTAATCAATGGAAACTACCAGAGAAGGTGAAAAAGGCATCTCAAAATAAGAGATGGAAATACAACATACGGATATAAGTAGCCATGATGCTATTTACTACAACCTTTCATAGGTGAATGTCTAATGCACACCCTGAAGAGGTGCTGGAAACAGGACAGATCCCTTTAATTTATAGGCTTCATATGAAGTGTTTGCCACTGAAGCGGTTAAAATATAAAACCACATGTTGCAGAAACCGCAATATTTGCTGCCACCTTGTGGACAGTCCTGGTACGACACCTGGCTGCAAAACTGTTAGAGGATACAACCACATAGGGTGGATAAACTGCAAATGTTCCAGTGCAAAAATACAAGGTAAAAACCAGCAGCAAATACCATAGCAACAAAAGGTATGCAAATAAAAAAATAAAAAATAAAAAAAACTCTACACAGACTGCCGAAATATTCCTCAACAGAACGTGCACATAATTTGGTTTGAGTTTCATAGGATGTCTATTTTTTGGGTTGGATTTCCAACACGGATTCACGCACTGCATTGCAAACTCCTGTACCCTAAAGGTGAGGATTTAATGTTATGAATATGATAATAAATGTATCATAAGATCTAGCGGGGGGAAAGAAAAAAAAAGACACAGACCTGGACAGGTGAGTTGCCCTAGTTGTCATGCGTCGGGGGTCTTTTTGGACTTTGTGTCGGAAACCCCACTGAAAGGTTAGATAGTCAAAAGAAACCTTATCGGAGATGGCTGATAGCCGGAATCAATACCATTCAATCAAAAGATGAGCAGACAGACTTTAGATTAGGCAGCGGTCAACCAACCATACACATGTATGCTCGGCTAAAAGTGTTCTCAACGGGCAGAAGGAAGAAAAAAAGTTGTCAAACATGAGACAATGTTGGTCAGATCTCATAATGTTAGCAGGACTGGTTTAGCATCTAATGTCTTATTTATAACAATTATATAACGATCGGGCTGTTGTATTTCAATAAGCCCCATCCTTTTCTTCTCAGGAGACCTGAGCTGCAGCTTCCTCTGTCCACTCAGAACACATGCATACACAGCTCGGGCAAGTATGCATGAGCACGAGGAGGTCAGGGGACATGTACTGGTCAGCGTAAGCTACTTAATGCCCCTCAAAACAAGAAGGAACATACTCAGGTCTAACAGCCCGATGCTTAGTTGCCCCGACACACCCATTGGCGTTAGATTTGGCCGACATTAATGTGTATAGAAAGCTTTAGCATCTGATTAAAAAGCAGGAGGAAGTCTGGAGAACTTCAGATCCTCCTCCTGGGGGCGTCAGACGTTAGACAGCAGGGTCCAGCTGATGTGACGGGTACTGACAAGTGTCTTGTCGCCTTATTTTTTCCACAAGGGAGCCAGGGTCAAACCTTCTACTATTTCTCCTTGGCAGACTTCTTGACATGGAAGACAGCACGATGAACCCAGCACTGAGGACTGGCAGCAGCTATCTGGCATGGAAGGGACAGGACTAAAAGTCCCATAGAGGCAGTGGTGATCGATAGGACCTTATGCCAGAAGGAAAAAACAAGAGCTCGAACAAATTAAAAAGAAAGATACAGCATTGGGAAATCAAGAAAAACATTCCACAACAAGAGGTCTTGGCTCCATTGCCAATGTTCGTGCGTCTTGACTGAAGACCACCTATGATACATGGGGCCAGAGAGGAGGAGGGACCCCACAGCAAAAATCTGAATGACAGACTACTACACCCATTGATGTGGACACAGGAGACCCTAATACTCCTTTTTGCAACTCTTCTCCTCCTCTTATCCATCCACTGGTAGAAACGGGAAGCATTAGAGGGAAGACTGGCGAGGCATGACATGGAGGAGGGGGAAGCAAAAAGCTACTCTGTCTTGGCCAACATACTCCGATAGAGCACTAAAGCAGCGAGCAGATTCCTTGCCGTGGTGAAGTAAAGACGAGAAGTGGCATGGCCATGGAATGTTCCTTGTCAGCTACCATCACCAGATCATACAACGGTTGGAGGTCTGATGTCTGCTCTCTCCTCGAGCCCTCTAGCAGCTGCACATATGGTCTCCATGACACGGACACCCTTGCCCATGATGTAAGTCATGGCCGCATCTCAACAATTACCTGTGCAAAGAAGAAGAATGTGGCTGCGCAGCAGAATTGACTGCTTAAAAAAAGTTAGGTGATAATTATTGGTCAAGGAGTTAACAGGTTTCCATTTTAGCCCTCGGTCTAACTGGCAAACAATGCGTGAACATAAGGGCACTGACGTGCCAAAATTGTCAGCCTCGTAATGAACGGATTAGAATACATATGGTGACCTCCGCCGCACAATCTCTAGAAAACTCTGGAAAAGATGGCATGTGTCAGCGGGTCTTCCCCGCGAAATCTCCCTTCATTAATAGAGCCAAATGTGCTGTAATAAGATGTCTGTTAATGTTGTTGCTTTTGATAGGGACGTTGCCGTCTGCGCAGAAGATACTAGCCGCCATATAAACAGCTGTGCAGCTGCACAGCGGTCACTATGTGTGTACTACGGTATAGCAGGGGAGGCTGGGAAGAGTTTGGGACTGAGGGACGGGGCCTGTATATATTCTTTTATATAGAGGCAAGAGAGATAAAATACAATCTCTTCTCAGCCTTCTTGGCTCCGTGCCTTGAGATATGGAGTAATAAAACTGGTTAAGGCCTCTTTCACACTGGCGTGTGCGGCCCATCGTCGTGCTGCGGGCCGCAATGCAAGAGCACAGTCCGTGGGGCAGCCGCAGCGGATCGGACCCATTCACTTGAATGGGTTCGCGATCCGGCCGTTGCACAAAAAGATAGGACATGTTCTATCTTTTTGCGGAACGGAAGTACGGGACGAAACCCCATGGAAGCACTCCGCAGTGCTTTTGTAGGGTTCCGTTCCGCACCATTCCACATCTCCGGATTTGCGGATCCATCTCCGGATTCACGGAACGACGCCCGTGTATTGCGGGCCGCACATGCCAGTGTGAAAGACACCTAATAGGAATGCTGTGCCTACCAACCTCACATCACTTATTTAGGACACCTAGAGACTAGTCTGCCTCAAGTGACTCATTTATTTATTTTCTAAACTGGATCAGCACTGTGCTGGCAGCAAATAAAAGCCGCCAATTGAAAGTAGTCTTAGCATAGACAAAGCAAGTACCTGCAGTCACCAGTAGGTGGAGCTCCCAAAACATAGATATATACTGGTCATATTCCATATTAGCTGTATAGACGATCCATATACAGATAGCTCCCCCTAGTGGTGACTGCCTGCTGCAATAAATCACAGTGCATTCAGAAAATTTTCAGACCCTTTCACTTTTTTTCACTATTTTGTTATGCTGCGGTCTTGTGCTAAAATAATTTATTTTAAAAATCAAGTTTTCCCCTATCATTCTACACTCAGTACCCTATAACAATTAAGTGAGGACAGAATGTTAGAAATCTTTGCTAATTTATTGAAAAGGAAAAACTAAAATCTTGAAATTACATAAGTTTTCAGACCCATTACTAAGGACTTCGTTGAAGCCCCTTTGGCAGTGATTACAGCCTCCAGTCTTCTCGAGGTTTGCACACCTGGATTTGGGGATTTTCTGCCATTGTTCTCTGCAGATCCTCTCATACCCTGTCAGGTTGGATGGGGAGCGTCCAACTGGGTTCAAGTCAGGGCTCCGGTTGGGGGAGCGTCCAACTGGGTTCAAGTCAGGGCTCCGGTTGGGCCACTCAAGGACATTTACAGAGTTGTCCCTAAATCTCTCCTGTGTTGTCTTGGCTGTGTGCTTAGGATCACTGTCTTACAGGAAGGTGAACCTTCGAACTAGTCTGAGGTCCAGAGCTCTGGATCATGTTTTCATTAAGAATATTTCTCTACTTTGCTACATTAAGACTTCCCTCAACCCTGACCAGTCTCCCTGTACCAGATGCTGAAAAACACCCCACAGCATGATGCAGACACCACCACGCTTCACTGTAGGGATGGGACTTCCCAGTGCCTGGTTTTCTCCAGATACGATAAATACAATTGAGGCCAAAAAGTTCAATCTTGTTTCTCATAGTCTGAGAGCCCTTTTGGTGCTTTTTTGCTAACTTTCAGGTGTCTTTTACTGAGGAGATGCTTATTTCTGGTCACTCTGCATTAAAGCACAGATTGGTGAAATGCTGCATTCCTCCAGAAGTTTCTCCCATCTGCACACAGGATCTTTGAAGCTCAGTCAGGAGAATCTTTGGGTTCTTGGTCATCTTCCGGCTCTTCTCTCATGATTACTTGGCCTAGTGGGGCGGCCATCTCTAGTTAAGAGTCCAGATTGTTTCAAACTTCTTATATTTATGAATTATGGAGGCCACGGTGCTCTTGGGTACTTTCGGTGCAGCAGAAACGTTCGTGTCCCTTTCCCCAGACCTGAGCATCCACATAATCCTGTCCCCGAGCTCTACAGGCAGTTCTCATCTCCTCATGGCTTGGTTTTTGCTCTCATATGCATCGTCAGCTGTGAGACCTTATATAGACAGGGCCATGTCTTTCCTAATCACGCCCTATTCACTAAATTTACCAGACGTGGACTCCAATCAAGGTGTAGAAACATCTCCAAGATGATCAAGTAAAATGGGAGGCCCCCAAAGCTAAATTTGAAGTGTCATAACAAAGGGTCTAAATACTTATGTCCATGCAAAATTTAAGTTTTTCCTTTTTTAATACATTTACAAAAAGTTGAATTTGGTTTTCACTTTCTCATTATGTGGAATTTGGTGCAGACTGATGGGGGGGGGGGGGGGGGCATTATTTTTTTTATTTTTATATTTTAGCACAAGGCCGCAACACACAGTAACAAAATGTGAACATGTCAACAAGTCAGAAAAACTGAGCCCAGACCCTGATGAAATAAATGAGCAGAGAACCCAAAAAACGTTATGCATTTGATGTATCTCTGAGTGGGCGGCGGGGCCCATTTAGAGTTAAGCTATAGGGCCCTATGGTTTCTGTAATGCCCAGTGTCAGGAATAAGGACCGCCTTATTCCTAGTTATTATAATGTTTGCTGTGATAATATATGTTTTATGGTTATGTGTTGTGGTGTAACATGTTCTGGTGTGATTTACATATATAAACAATATGTATTTGTGTATTTGTATTACAAGGCCAGCAGCCATGTTGGGGGTAATGGAACAGAAAAACCTCTCTGTAGGGGGTCTAGGCCAGTCCCCAGTTCACTCAAATTTAGCAGACAGCATGGAATCGGCGGTTCATAAGGAATTATGAATCACCCGTCCATCCCAGACACAAACCAAATACATATTTGTGTCCCTGTGGCCACGATGAATAGGCCCGTTGTCATAGCTTGGTGGTGGGATGCCAGGGAGGGGAGATATACATATCTCCCCACAGAAACCAAATAACGGTACCATGTTTGGACTCTACTGGTAGCCGGAAGCCAGGCGGATCCATTGGTCCAAGAACCACCTCCCTGCGACATTCTGCTCTGGAGCCATGAGCCCTAATCGGTTTTGTGGCTCATGTGCTGCAAGCCCAGCAGAGAGGGGGTGGACCCCTCCCAGAGGCCGGGAGGGGATGGGGACGGCTACAGGTTAAAAGGCTTGTGCCAGCAGGCGGGCTTGTCTTTTCTCTGAAGGAGGGTCACATCGTGCCATGTGTTTAGAGGGACCTGCAACCTGCTGACATCACTGCCCTCCATGTGACTACAGCAAAGGACTCAGTCACAACCCAAAAGGACTCATCCATCTGGTACACTGACTTTTGCTCTGTTTAATCCCGTTTGTACCATATCACCTGTATTTGTAACCTCAGACCACTGTATATATCCTTGTGTGTATAGTGTATTGTCTAGTGAGCCCTTAAGGCGATTACCGTATTTTTCGCCCCATAAGACGCACTTTTTTTCCCCAAAAGTGGGGGGAAGTGCCCCTGCGTCTTATGGGGCGAATGCTGGCAATTTACATTGCAGACAGCGATGTATTAGTGAGGAGGGAGGAGAGTCTGTAGTAGGCGGGGAGAGCGGCGGGGCCATGCAGGCACTGTACTCTGGCCCCGCCGCTCAATATGTACTGTATTATACGTAGTGTTAATCATCATATCTAAACTGTGCTCCCCCTGCTCCCCACGTGTACCGCACTTAATGGTACACATGTCACGCTCCTGTAGTAAGCACTAGCAGCTAGCAGGCAGCCGTAAATCACGGAGGTCATGTGCCTGCACCGCCTACTTCATGAATAAAGCAGGTGGAGAAAGCACGTGACCTCAGTGAGTTACGGCCTCCTGCAGCCCGGCCTGCCTGCTAGTGCTTACTACAGGAGCATGACATGTGTACCGGTAAGTACGGTATACAGGGGGAGCGCATCATTACTCAGTTTAGATATGATGAGTAACACTACATATAATACAGTACATACTGAGCGGCGGGGCCAGAGTACAGTGCCTGCACTGCCCCGCCGCTCTCCCGCCTACTACAGCCCCTCCTTAGGTATCTGTGGATGGGATAATGATGGGGGGGGGGCCCATTATGATGGGGGGGGGGGGAATCTGTGGATGACACATAGCAGTGTCATCCACAGATCCCCCCATCATAATGCCACCCACAGATCCCCCCCACCATCATAATGCCACCCACAGATTCCCCCCCCACCATCATAATGCCATCCACAGACCACCCCCCATCATAATGCCACCCACAGCTCCCCCCATAACAGTGTCATCCACAGACCCCCCCCCACCATCATAATGCCACCCACAGCTCCCCCCCATAACAGTGCCATCCACAAGTCCCCCACATAACAGTGCCATCCACAGATCCGCCACCCCATAACAGTGCATCATCCACAGATGCCCCATAATAGTGTCATGCACAGATCGCCATTAGTTCAAACCCACCAAAAGCACACCTTTTGGTTAAAAATATATTTTTTCTTATTTTCCTCCTCAAAAACTTAGGTGCGTTTTATGGGCCGGTGTGTCTTATAGGGCGAAAAATACGGTAAATATATAATTTAATCTTGTGCTGTCTGGTATCTCTATCATGAATCCCCACGTCCGTGTTTTGGCTTAGTAATACGCTACTGCGGGTTGGTTTCTTACTCTATATAATCCCATTAGTGGACTGGGCTTATATCAAACAAGGAACTGGTGGCATTCTTTCCGGGCTGAGAAAGCGCTGTTTCACTGGGACAGCGAAAAGGCTCTAAGCTTGTTGCCTCTCTGTGACCTGTGTGGACAGGAGGAGTCTGTGAAAACTGTACCAAGACTGACCTTATCCGCTCCTCCAGGAGGATGTAACGTCACGGTTTGGTAACCAGTGACAATACCATATCTCGTGAGCTCGGCGTAGTTGACGTCCGACGTCAGTCGGGGTACAGTATTAGTCACACCCAGCATGCCAGATTCATTGCTTGTCAAGAGTACAAAAGCTTATAGACATATGAGGCTGTTGTATTTGAAGATATGAGAAAGAAACTTGCACATTTACAAATTCCTGCTGTAGGCCTTGCAAGCCTCCTGTCTGCAGCAGATAGTGACAAGGTTGGCAGACGGTGGTCTAATGGGGGGGCAAACCTCACTGAAATGATCAGGCAGGATCATGGCTGTCCCTGCACCACTCCTATCCAGCAGCAGTTACCTCCATCTCAGCATTGTGTGCATGGACTCTCTGCAGATTCTCTTCAGACTCGCGAAGGCGGCGACTGAGCTGAGGAGTGTGCTCCGATGGGGTCAGCTCACTGTCGTATGAATCCAGGATTGCCCTCATTCCATCGCGCTCCTGTATGGAGGACAGTTAAGAAAAAAAAGAGAGAAACGATCAGATATACAGTCAAAAGTGGAAATAACACCTTAAACCACCACGTCAGCCATAGATGCAAACAATGGGTTAAAAAAAAAATCCACACTGCATTACTATATTGGCGAGCCTTGTTCATCCTGATTTTCCTAGTTAAAAAGGGATCTCCAGAACTACAGAATGATGGCCGCTTTCTTACACCTGTCCGCAGGTTGTGTGTTTTATTGCAGCTCAGCTCCATTGAAGTGAATGGGACTGAACCGTGCGGACAGGTGTGGTGCTGTTTGTGTAAGAAAGCGGCCATCATTCTGTAGTTCTGGAGATCCCCTTTAATGAGGAACAAAGAACTGCCACAACAATACAAGTGAAGTAAGAATAGGGCAATCATATAAAAATATATTACATTTAAAATATTTCCATTTTCATCTGCCCTATTTCCAACAGAACAGTGCACAATACCAGTAGATGCTATTTTACAGCTCTCCGGGTTTATGAACAAAATGCAAAAAAATACAGTTAACACTGACACAAACACAAAGCGGGAAAGAAAGCAGGAAAATGTGGCTCCATATATCAATACAGATGTAGGTAATATTCAGGATCTGTGGTCAATGGCTGAACCATTCCACAAAGGAGACCAGTATCTTCATTTAATGCAGCTCAATGTTCACCAATCCATAGTGTCAGCCCTCCATCAGCCAGAAAGGGGCAAAGAAGCAGCAGAGCAATATTTGCCATCTACAGGCTGTTAAAAATGACAATCCAATGAGTTAAGACATTTAGTGATAAAGTATGTTGCCGCCTAATGTTCAAAGTGCATAGAAAAGTGCATGTCCACCTAACGAGCTGAGCAACGGTGGTCGCACATGGTCATTCACTCTCCCCACAGCATGTTAGGCAATACAAATAGCTTTCTGTCCTGCTTCTTATAGAAGGAGAAGATCCTGTGTAGTAACATGGCAGTATACCTATAAAAACACCATCTGCAGGGCAAGTAAGAAGGGACTAAATAGTCAGCTGCCAGAGGAAGCAGGGGACTGATTCTGTCTAAAGACCACCCCAGAAGCACCACGGAGAACACTAAAAACCAAAGAATGATGAACAGGTTGGATTTTATGCTAAAGATACTACAGTATTTCTGGTCTTTGGGTCCGAAAATGATTAATGGGGTAGTATTTAAAAATTCAATGGCCATGGGGCCTCCATAGTAGGGGACTAGTAGCGCAAAGGCATAGCTAGAGGGGAGCAGCACATGTTCCTTAGTGTCAGGTGCCATGGGTGGCACCAACAAATGTTGGGTTGGACATTTACAAAGCAAAAAACTGACTTTCCCACAGATGTAAGGCTACTTTCTCACTTGCGTGGTTAATCCCAATATTGAGATCTCTCTACCGGAATTAAATGGATCTGTTTTGATTTTGCACATCAGGATGCGGTTGTGTGAAGTCAAAATGAAAAAACAAAACAAAAAACTGATCCACCACTAAATAAATTGAAAGACAATGGATGAGGAATCCGGCTTTTTGGGCTCCTAAAGAAACGGATCCGCCACCATTGATTTAGGCTACTTTCACACTAGCGGCAGGACGGATCCGACAAGCTGTTCACCCTGTCGGATCCGTCCTGCTGCTATTTCGCCGTGCCGCCAGACTGCCGCACCGTCCCTATTGACTATAATGGGGACGGGGGCGGAGCTCCGGCACAGCACGGTAGTGCACAGCGAGAGGCCGCCGGACTAAAAGTACTGCGTGTACTTATAGTCAATGGGGACGGAGCGGCAGTCCGGCGGCACAACGAAACAGCGGCAAGGCGGATCCGACAGGGTGAACAGCCTGTCGGATCCGTCCTGCCGCTAGTGTGAAAGTACCCTTACATTCTTTTCAGTGCCGGATCAGTTTTATTATTTTTCCCCCGTTTGTGACTGGAAACAAAACCCCAGCTTGCAGAGGTTTTGTGTCCGGTCACAAAACAGAATGCTGCCGGAACGGAAGAGATCCTGATGCATCCTGAACGGATCTCTTTCCATTCAGAAAGCATGAGGACTAAACCAACTTTATTTTTATTTATTTTTTTCCAGTATTGAGATCGTTAGCCGGATTTTAGTACCGGAAAACAACAACGCAAGTGTGAAAGCAGCCTAGGAAAGCTTAGATACTTGTATATACCTGGGCTCTCTCATTTTACCGGTCAATATGGAACTAATCTCAGAATTCTTTAAATCTGCGTCGACAGACATTACGCACTGATTTACCAGGGGCCATTCAGAATGTCGCTTAAATTTCGTCTAGACACAAAGTGCTGCACGAGAACAGTTGCTGCTTGGACAGAGCCTGGAGTAAAGCAGGCGCAGGAGCTATTATTCCTGCGGCCCTTGTCCTACATTACGAGATACTTGCTGGCCGCCGGCCAGACGCAGCCTGTTTTACAACTCCCGCATATCACGCTGGCAATAGATTAGCTCTAGATTGGGCCTATTTAACAAATGAGCCCTACTAACATTTTACCGTTACTTAGCTTTACAATCTGTCACTCGCTGAAGCTGCGGATCTGGAATTCCCCCAAACGTCGCCTGCATTCCTTTAATCTGCACTGCATCATGGCCTCTGCCAAATGAGATTTCCGCCACGTAAGCTTTGAAAAACGGGCACCTGCGCTGCTAGTTTCAGCCGCCGTGACACCGAGACCCTATCAACCATCTTAGCAGAACGCTGGACGGGAGAGGCCTGCAGCTGTATTCCGAATAAGTTATCATCGTGATGAATGGGACGCTTATATTTTCTACTACAAAAAGGGAGAAGAAGAAAAAAATAAAAATAAAATCACTGCACGGGATTTGCTGCATCAACAAGGTTGAAGGAATTTTCCGTGTGCTGCCAAGTAGGAGAGGCTGCCAAAAGGATTGCTCCGGCCTGTCTGTGGTTAGCGATGACTCGGGTGATCTAAGCTCGGAGAAAGCTGTCAGATAAGTGACATTATCAAACTTGTTTACACTTCGGAGGCACCGTGTTACACTCCCGGCTGCAGCTCCGGGTCCCTGGTGGATTTCACTCCATCGTCCATCAGGAGTTAGGTTTTTTTTCACAGCCAAGGGGGATGGTGAAGCAGATGTAATCTGCAGGAGAGAGACTATTTTCCTGGTTAATAATACAAGACATACTGTCGTGTCTTGAAATGGTGAAAAAAAAAAAAAGTCTTGCTGCTTCTAAAAACAAATCAGAACATTTACATAGAAAGTTCTGATCGAGCTCAAACAATAGGAAAGGATGGTGGAAAGGAATCCATGGCACACCACAGGTTATTAGGTTTTAAAGGGGTTGTCTACTCCTGGGGGCCATTTCTGCAGACTTCCAGAATGGCCGGACCCACAGTTTTTTTTTGTTTGTTTTTTTTGCAGGAAAAATGCTCTAATGGCACTGTTTAATATTGCATCTGATGTAGTGGAAAGCTGGAAAAAAAATTCCAAATGGGATGTAGCAGGGGTGGGCGGTGCAATTCTGCCACAGTTTTACGGGCTTCATTTATATGTGGTTCCCTATGTGATAAAACTGACCAGTTAACTTCATTTTCCACAACGATACCACATTCATATAGTTTTTCATGTGTTTTAAAACTTAATCTTTTTTATTTTTTTGGTTTGCATTGCCAAGTTTATTATGTTAATGTCTATGAAGGTGTTGTGGAGTGATCTGTCATTTTCAGTGACGCAATGTTCGAGTGTTTACCGCATTTTTACAGACCGCAAGACGCACCAGACCGCAAGACGCACCAGACCGCAAGACGCACAAAGGGTATAGATGAGGAAAAAAAAGAAAAATTATTTTTCATCAGAACCCTAAGCTCCATCAGACAAAATAAATAGAAAAACGTACCTCAGACCGCACACCCTTCCTACACTCACTGCTCCTTGGTCTTCTTAGGGGACCTGTGCTGCATTGTAACCTAACACTGAACAGCGTCAGGTCATAGTGTGCACCTACGTGTCCTGATGCTATATGCAGTCAGGGCACCGTGTTTTAAGGTCTGAAAAATACTGTGTGCCTTTTTGATCATTGGAGGCAATGCAACGGAAAAAAAATTGTGAAAAATAGTGAAGCGTTTATATTCTAAGAGCATGGCCATTTTGGGACGTGGCAATACAAATTATTTTTTTATCGTTTATTTTTATTATAGGGAAGAAGGGTGATTCAAATTTTTATATTTTCAAAAACATTAGATTTTTTATATACTTAGGGTCCCTTAGGGAACTAATTGTTAGAGCACTTGAAACATAGACTGCAATGAATTACCAGTGCAATCTATGGGTGTTGTGCTATGTTTCCTATGGAGCCCTCCACCTTTAGGCCTCCATAGGAACTACTGATGTGGGAGCCTCGGATCCTTAGAGGGATCTAGGCTATCAACAGGCTGCCCCAATCGCCAGAAGGAGCCACCTCAGATGCAGTGGCATCTGAAGAGGAAAAGAGCAGAAACCCAGCGGCTACGAGACGGTGCTTTAAGGCAGTACGTATAACTTTATTCTTTTACATGTCAAGCTTTTAATTGTCGTGGAAAACCCCAATGCCCATCTCTATACGAGTTTATGGGGTGGATAAAAGCCGCCTCCTCTGTCACAGAAGGAGAAGGGGTGCTGGCTTAGCTTTTGAAATGAGCCATTCGGCCAGCTTCCTATGCCACCGACACACAGGGGGGACCGCTATGTTGAAACCAAGACGAAAGTGGAGGTGCCGCTTGCAGAGCTGACCTTTTATCAATAAATTATAATGGTAGCTAGACTCATTTTACATTTTAGATGCAATAAAATTGATTTTATTTTTATGGTTGGACAATCCTTTTAAGTCAGGATGACCTATTAAATTGATTTTAGAAAAAGGATTTCTAAACCAGACAACCCCTGAAACTTTCAATCCAAACCAAAAACATGTGGCAGACGGACCTGGCCTTTAAAACAGAGGCTACAGATGAGAAAAGTTCACCAGAAAAATAGACATGACCCCGATTCCATCATTGCATCAGTCACCGGCATTTACTATATACTGTACAGGCAGTAATTGCCTAATAATATATAACAAGGGCACAGAGAATGGGCACTTTGGAGAAAGGAGCAGAAGTTAACAAGCCGTGCACAGAACATGGCCTGCAGTAAAAAGTCAATGGCCTGCAATGCTCGTAACCAGCAGCCACACAGTGTGCAAAGTGCCTAATGTTCTACAGGGGTCAGCCAGTCAAACTTACACAAGACCCGACCCAAGTGCGGAGTCTAATCTCCTGCCAGCTGAGACCCTTGAGCTACCACGAGTCTTACCCTCGGTTACTGCAGTCTCAAGTCTCTATAAAATAAATATTTCTTGTTTACTGTTCGGTAAAATGCCCCTTCCAGGCAGAGGGACTGGCGAGAAAACAAATTTATTGCAGAAATAAATGAAGTGTACAAAGACGACTGCCATCATTCAAACGCGGTAAGAAAAATGGTCACAGGAGGCAATGACTTCACATTCAGAATATACTGCCACAAGGGAAAGCTGAGGAATTCTGCTCCTGCATAAACCTCTTTAAATACGCATTTACTATATATATATATATATATATATATATATATATTTAAAAAAAAGATAATAATTAGAAAACATGCCGATCTCTACAAAAAAAATAAAAAATAAACCTTAGATATGTGCCAGTGCACTGTGGATGATTACTTCCTCCCCATACTCTCTGCACAGACACTGATTCAACAAGGTCTACAGCAGGGATCAGCAACCTCCGGCACTCCAGTTGTTCTGAAACTACAACTCCCAGAATCCTCCTTTCACTTCTATGGGAGTTGCAAGAACAGCCAAGTAAGTGTGCATGCTGGGAGTTGTAGTTTCACAACAGCTGGAGTGCTGAAGGTTGCTCATCTCTGGTCTACAGGAAGATGAGAGCTCCTGACAACCAACAGGAAGTCAGTGGAATAGTTGGGATATTGTTCTGCCGACTAAAGTTAGGATTACTGTACATTCCTCAAAATAGGTCAAGGGTGGGAGAAAGATCATTTTGGTCAGAGAGCATCGGCTAAAACTGTTATGACACCGGTGTGGGGGGCGACAAATCATCATTAGGCCTCATGCAAATGATAGTATCAGGTCCTGAAATCGGGGATCCGCAAAATACAGATACCGGCTGTGTGCATGCGCAAGAATAGGACGTGTTCTATAATTTGTGGAACGACCACATGGATGCGGACAGCTGATCCAAAGAAATGAATGGGTCCACATGCGGGCCACAAAAAAAATAAAAAATAGCACATCGGACACGGCTAAAAAAATTCAATTGTGTGTGTGAGGCCTAATGAATGGAAATTACTCCTGCACCTACTCTACAGGTACTGGAAAAGTAATGTTATCCAAAAAGCCCCAAAATCCATATTACACAAATCCTCGAGTCATCGTCATTTTCTCAAATCAACAGGAGTCCACATTGTAATAAGTACACAGAATCCACCCTCGGGGGCTATTTTCTTTTCAGGCAGTGCGGTAAAACTGCATTTTCACTGCTCGGCTCTGGTTTAAGACCTTGTTTTACTCCAATGAGGTCACAAAGTCACCTAATAATCACTAGTGACACTTGAGGCTCAGCGCGAGGGACAGTGCATAGGAAGTGAAGATGGAGACGGCAAGGGAGAGAAAGCAAAAAAATGAGCAAGCAACGAACGAGAGCAAAAGAGGCACGGCGAAATGAGAGGGAGAGATGAAATCCGAGATGGGTTTTAATTGAAGTGGCTTTAGAGTGGGACTGGTGGGAGGAAGATTGGCCTATAGAGAATATAGAGTGGAGCGCTGTAATGCGCTGGAGGGTCGCTATCTGCAACAGATCCACTGAAGGCTAGACCTGGAATGAAAAATCCATTATCTTACACGTAACCTGCATGCTTATGTGACAGGACACAGGTGAAGGACATATTGCAAAAACAATATACTTGGGAAAGGGAAAAGTGAGGAATATATGGATAAAAGGTACAGAAATGAGACGTGTGTAATGTGCTTTTTAGGTACAACTCCTTGGGAAGTCTGTGGCTGCCATATGGTGCTCGACCGCGACCCACACTAGGGTCAATTTCGTAGGAAGCTAATTGTTCTATCTGCATATTTTTTGGGAAGTACAGGAGGAAACTGGAGAAAACAAACACATCCGCTATACAATGTATGGCACTGTGCTTGGTGAGCTTCGAGAAAGCCGCTAGAATGGGTCATCGGCATCAAAATCTCGGAAAACCTCATTCACACGTCAGTGAATCACAGACGTGTGCTGTACGTGTTCTCATTGGACCGCACATGTTTCCATTCATTTTAATGTGTGTATTCACATATCAGTGTTTTAGCATGGTCTGCGGTTTGGTGTTTTTAGCACACATACATGCTCTATTTTGTCCATGCTCACAGATCCATCACATATCTGTGTTTCATCCGTGTTTAATGGACCATTCGGAGGAGATGCAATGAATTTTTTTTTTTTTTTTTAACTGCACAGTGAAACAAGGATGTCACATGGAGAGCAAAAAAAATGGACCTATGGACCAAACACGGATCCTTCACGGACATCTTATCACGGATTACATCACAGGCTTTAGGCTACATGCACATAAACCAATTAAAGTTTATGGGGTTATCCACATAGCTATTTTTGAATGGCCGGTGAACAGCAGTCTCACAAAAAAATTGGGCCATTTTCACAGCCATACGAATCCCACTGAAACCAATAGGACAGTTTTTAACAGCTGTTTAGACATGAGTACACCAGACTAACAGCCGTTAAAAACGCGTACACTGTGCAAAAAGGGCCTTTCAGTGGTCAAAAAGGCCCTTACATGAGATGGAACACTTGCTCCTCACATTTGAGGCAGCAGGACCTGCACTCCCAGCATGATGATGTCACATGACTGCACAGGTCCTGCTGCCTCAAGGTAGGAGCAAGTCTTCCATCTCATGCAAGTGGATGAGGCTAGTTGTGGGGAAGGTATTATATGTATGGGGGCTAATATCTAATCTGGGACACACCTTGAGGGCTATAATAACCACTAGGGGCTATCTACACTGGGGGCACTGGAGGGGTTGGGGTTTATAAATTTGTTTTTAACGGCCATTAAAAATGGATACAGGGATAGAAAATGGAGCTGAAGAACCTTGCTCCACGTGATTCATGAGTGTCCAAGTGGTCAGACCCCCCCCCCCAATGATCAGATACTTATCTCCTACTTTTGTACAACAAATAGATAAATAAATTTTAGACTCCAGACAATCACCCAAAGCAACACGGTTCTACATATAACACTTATTGCTGATATACTGTAGGACAATTACCCTCCTTACAGAATAGGCTCATTTCTCCATAAGGGGAGCCCTGGGATTATCAGAGGGCTAAGGCTGCATTAAAGGTTGCTCACGACCCAATCCGAATACGCTTGGAAATGTGCCTGCAAAAGCAATTACAATGGGAAATCTTTGCTGCTCCTAATCTAGAGGCCGGTCTGCAAAAATACTGCTTCAATGGGGGTATTTAATTGTGGCGTAAGTGTCTTTCTGAGACACACGACTCTCTTTCCTTTGCTTAAAGAATTTCGGCTAATTAGCCGCAAAGTGGAGAAAAGCGTGCAAAATCAATAGGGGAAAAATTAAAGTTACAAATCTAAGTGAAGCCTGGCATGATCCCTGGTGAGAATCTGCTCCTGGGGTGAAGTTTATCTAGTGTCATAATTTTATTGAAATCCTATATCTTGCTATTGACTTTTATGGTTTCAAGCGAGACACCAGGGTTATCATTATTGGAAGCTGAATGCTGCTCTGAGGGACAAGAGGGCCTCTCTCCACCCAGCCCTCTAAACAAGCTGTAATTGCCTGCTTTATTGATCAATAAATCTCCAAAGTGCTTCCATTCACAGGCACCGTGCTTCATTCAGTCCACTGCTCTGTATTAAGGGGGGGGGGCTTTAAAACAAAAAAGAACGGGGGGGGGGGGGGGGAGAACACACAAAAGAATTGTTTAGTCGTTAGTCTGTATGGCGGCAGGGCGGCACAATCTGCTTCTTGTAATGGGATTTCGGTTTGATTATTTTGGAGGGAACACAGTCCATTGAAATGGACGCAACTAAACTCACTGCAGATAATTCTCACGAAATACAGCGTAACGCCCAACATCTGAAGCTGTACACGTAAAAGATTCTCAGCACCCCAAATTACAGGTGTCCGGATGAGGTCTAAGGCCAGACACACGGAAGAAACTTGCAGCGTGACGTCCCGTTCTGACCTCCGCTTCTCTGACAGGATCGCGCAGCATTATAATGACTTATAATGCTGTGTGACTCAGAGAGTGCATTACACTGACAGTATTGTGTTCAGTAGATTCCAGGACTCTCAGGATCACACAACATTATAAATCATTACTCACACTGACACACGCTGCAAGTTTCTCACATTGAACTCGCTTGTGTCTGCACTAAAAATGATGTACACAGTGCTCCCTCAGGAAACAATGGCCTCAGGATAAAATATTTTCAACCTACAAATGGTATTTGCGGTCCCATTGTGAGCTGAAACTAGGCTCAACATGCAATGCCTCAGACTCCGATCCAACCCATCAAGGCCATTTCCCTAGTAAAATAGTTGTATTAGTTGCTAAATAGCAGCTATTCCAATAGGACTGTTAGGACTTGTTTTAGCTGTCTTAGGCCTCTTTCAGACAGGCGTTCCGTAAAAGGTGCGGGTGCGTTGCGGGAACATGCACAATTTTTCCGCGCAAGTGCAAAACATTGGAATGCGTTTTGCACGCTCGTGAGAAAAATCGGCATGTTTGGTACCCAAACCCAAACTTCTTCAGAGAAGTTTGGGCTTGGGATCGGTGTTCTGTAGATTGTATTATTTTCCCTTATAACATGGTTATAAGGGAAAATAATAGCATTCTGAATACAGAATGCATAGTACCATAGCGCTGGAGGGGTTAAATTTTTTTTTAAAATAATTAAACTCCCCTTAATCCACTTGCTCGCGCAGCCCGGCTTCTCTTCCGTCTTCTTTTTTGCTGTATGCAGGAAAAGGACCTGTGGTGACATTACTCCGGTCATCACATGGTCCGTCACATGATCTTTTACCATGGTGATGGATCATGTGATGGCCCATGTGATGACCGGAGTGACGTCACTACAGGTCCTTTTCCTGCACACAGCAAAAAAGAAGACAGAAGAGATGCCGGGCTGCGCGAGCAAGTGGATTAAGGTGAGTTTAAAAAAATAAAATAAAAAAATAACCCCTCCAGCGCCATGGTACTATGCATTCTGTATTGAGAATGCTATTATTTTCCCTTATAACCATGTTATAAAGGGAAAATAATAATGATCGGGTCTCCATCCCGATCGTCTCCTAGCAACCGTGCGTGAAAATTGCACCGCATCCGCACTTGCTTGCGGATGCCTGCGATTTTCACGCAACCCCATTCATTTCTATGGGGCCTGCGTTATGTGAAAAACGCACAAAGAGGAGCATGCTGCGATTTTCTCGCAACGCACAAGTGATGCATGAAAATCACCGCTCGTGTGCACAGCCCCATAGAAATGAATGGTTCAAGATTCAGTGCGGGTGCAATGCGTTCAACTCACGCATCGCATCTCCGCTGAATACTCGCCCGTGTGAAAGGGGCTTTAGGCTACTTTGACACTTGCGGCAGAGGAATCCGGCAGGCAGTTCCGCCGCCAGATCCAGCAAAACATATGCCAACTGATGGCATTTGTAACACAGATCAGGATCCTGGATCCGTCTTACAAATGCTTTGAAATGCCGAATCAGTCTTTCCGGTGTCATCCGGAAAAACGAATCCAGCATTTATTTTTTTCACTTTTTTTCGAAGAACGGATCCGGCATTCCGGTATTTTGAATGGCAGATCAGGCACCAATATATTCCAATGGAAAAAAAATGCCGGCATTCAGGCAAGTCTTCAGTTTTTGGGCCGGAGATTAAACCTTAGCATGCTGAGGTAATATCTCCGTCCTGAACAGTCAAAAAGACTGAACTGAAGAGATCCTGAACGGATCCAGTTTCCAGATGACACCGGAGAGACGGATCCGGTATTTCATTGCATTTGTCAGACGGATCCGGAAACAAATGCTGTTCCGGCGATGCAAGTGTGAAAGTACCCCAACTTGGAAGTAGTTCTTTATTATTTTCAGTATCGTTCCCAGTCTTGTGCTGAACCTTTGTTTTAATGCTGATAGGGCTTTCTCTGGGCAGAATCACCGAGCCTGTCAACTACAGTTTCCATGAGTTACTCTCCCTTCACACAGACAGTATCTGTACTTACAGAGGAATGACCACATGTTTAAAGTTACACTGCCTGCTGTACACAAGCCCAAAGCAGAATAAGCTCAAAAGCAAATCAGTGCATGTAGACAATGACCTGATGATCGCCGTAAACATCGCAGCGGTGAGCGGGTGTAATTCACTTCTATGGGACCCTATACAAGTGTATACTACAGAGCCGTCACATGGGACAGCTTAGGTGTAATTACACCGCCTTACCGCAGTGATGTCGACGGTGAGCAGGTAAACAGTGAAGGGAAGGTTGCGCTGGCACGGCGTGCCGCCTTCTCTTCCACCAGCTGATGAAGGGGGGTGGTTACAGGAGTTGGGCCCCCGCTGATCTGATATTGATGACCTGTCCGGACAGGTCATCATTAAAAATCTCTCAGAAAAAAACCCTTTAAGTACTGGATTCAAAACTTTTGGGGGGAGACTGTCTGAAACCCATCTTAGTAACATTTCACCTCCCGGACCTCGGCAATGACAAATAGAAGAGATTATTAATCAATACTGGCATTCAGTTTTAATAAATTCTCTGCAGTGCTTGAAATATCAACTGTTTCTCTCATTAGGCTCAGAAAGCTCTGATAATTAATAAAAGGAAAATAGATGTATAAGGGAGGGGGAGCGGGAAGTGTTTGCAACCAGATGTGACTTTTATATCAATCAGCCATTATTCTCTATTCTGTGGTTTCTCTACTCAAATAATTACTTCAAAAAAGTGCACTGTAGAAAGCTCCAAAATAAAAATATAGAAATAAAAGGCATTGTCTCCGTGTGCTCGACATAATCTGCACTTGTGAGCACAATACGCTTCTGAGGAAATGCTTATCTTTCATGGAAACCTATTGATCTAGTCTCAGAGAGACGCTGCTAGATACGGAGAACACAATAAATGGAGGGAGGGATGTAGGACAAATAGACGAGAAGTACGCAAATCTAACGAGACGTAGACGGCGACACACAGACCATACAGAGGGTCAAACATCTACTTCACTTCCATTCAGAAATACTTAAAAGACGTTACATTGTTGTACTTTCTACAGAAGTCACTCGAGTAAAAAAGTAGAGAATTCGGATTAACCACTTGTTTTGTCCATCAGGTCGTTATTTTATTTCCTATTTTGAGGGGTAAGAATGAATCCCATTGTTAAAGCTTCTGCTCTCATGAGCTCCATTACTACTGTGTATGTACAGAGGCGGGACAGGCAGGGGGAGGGACAGACAGGCAGGGGGAGGGACAGAGGGACTGACAGAGGGAGAGACAGAGGGAGAGACAGAGGGAGAGACAGAGGGAGAGACAGAGGGAGAGACAGAGGGAGAGACAGAGGGAGAGACAGAGGGAGAGACAGAGGGAGAGACAGAGGGAGAGACAGAGGGAGAGACAGAGGGAGAGACAGAGGGAGAGACAGAGGGAGAGACAGAGGGAGAGACAGAGGGAGAGACAGAGGGAGAGACAGAGGGAGAGACAGAGGGACAGACAGAGGGACAGACAGAGGGACAGACAGAGGGACTGACAGAGGGACTGACAGAGGGACTGACAGAGGGACTGACAGAGGGACTGACAGAGGGACTGACAGAGGGACTGACAGAGGGACTGCAGAGGGACTGACAGAGGGACTGACAGAGGGACTGACAGAAGGGACTGACAGAGGGACTGACAGAGGGACTGACAGAGGGACTGACAGAGGGACTGACAGAGGGACTGACAGAGGGACTGACAGAGGGACTGACAGAGGACTGACAGAGGGACTGACAGAGGGACTGACAGAGGGACTGACGAGGGACTGACAGAGGGACTGACAGAGGGACTGACAGAGGGACTGACAGAGGGACTGACAGAGGGACTGACAGAGGGACTGACAGAGGGACTGACAGAGGGACTGACAGAGGGACTGACAGAGGGACTGACAGAGGGACTGACAGAGGGACTGACAGAGGGACTGACAGAGGGACTGACAGAGGGACTGACAGAGGGACTGACAGAGGGACTGACAGAGGGACTGACAGAGGGACTGACAGAGGGACTGACAGAGGGACTGACAGAGGGACTGACAGAGGGACTGACAGAGGGACTGACAGAGGGACTGACAGAGGGACTGACAGAGGGACTGACAGAGGGACTGACAGAGGGACTGACAGAGGGACTGACAGAGGGACTGACAGAGGGACTGACAGAGGGACTGACAGAGGGACTGACAGAGGGACTGACAGAGGGACTGACAGAGGGACTGACAGAGGGACTGACAGAGGGACTGACAGAGGACTGACAGAGGGACTGACAGAGGGACCTGACAGAGGGACTGACGAGGACTGACAGAGGGACTGACAGAGGGACTGACAGAGGGACTGACAGAGGGACTGACAGAGGGACTGACAGAGGGACTGACAGAGGGACTGACAGAGGGACTGACAGAGGGACTGACAGAGGGACTGACAGAGGGACTGACAGAGGGACTGACAGAGGGACTGACAGAGGGACTGACAGAGGGACTGACAGAGGGACTGACAGAGGGACTGACAGAGGGACTGACAGAGGGACTGACAGAGGGACTGACAGAGGGACTGACAGAGGACTGACAGAGGGACTGACAGAGGGACTGACAGAGGGACTGACAGAGGGACTGACAGAGGGACTGACAGAGGGACTGACAGAGGGACTGACAGAGGGACTGACAGAGGGACTGACAGAGGGACTGACAGAGGACTGACAGAGGGACTGACAGAGGGACTGACAGAGGGACTGACAGAGGGACTGACAGAGGGACTGGAGGGACAGAGGGACTGACAGAGGGACTGACAGGACTGACAGAGGGACTGACAGAGGGACTGACAGAGGGACTGACAGAGGGACTGACAGAGGGACTGACAGAGGGACTGACAGGGGACTGACAGAGGGACTGACAGAGGGACTGACAGAGGGACTGACAGAGGACTGACAGAGGGACTGACAGAGGGACTGACAGAGGGACTGACAGAGGGACTGACAGAGGGACTGACGACAGGGACTGACAGAGGGACTGACAGAGGGACTGACAGAGGGACTGACAGAGGGCTGACAGAGGGACTGACAGAGGGACTGACAGAGGGACTGACAGAGGGACTGACAGAGGGACTGACAGAGGGACTGACAGAGGGACTGACAGAGGGACTGACAGAGGACTGACAGAGGGACTGACAGAGGGACTGACAGAGGGACTGACAGAGGGACTGACAGAGGGACTGACAGAGGGACTGACAGAGGGACTGACAGAGGGACTGACAGAGGGACTGACAGAGGGACTGACAGAGGGACTGACAGAGGGACTGACAGAGGGACGACAGAGGGAGAGACAGAGGGAGAGACAGAGGGAGAGACAGAGGGAGAGACAGAGGGAGAGACAGAGAGGAGAGACAGAGAGAGACAGAGGGAGAGACAGAGGGAGAGACAGAGGGAGAGACAGAGGGAGAGACAGAGGGAGAGACAGACTGACAGAGGGAGAGACGACTGACAGAGGGAGAGACAGACTGACAGAGGGAGAGACAGACTGACAGAGGGAGAGACAGACTGACAGAGGGAGAGACAGACTGACAGAGGGAGAGACAGACTGACAGAGACATAATATTAGCTCCAGCTTTTTTTTTTTTTTTTTTTTTTGCAATGTCAACTTCTACGGGGCTACAGGGTCTACAAACTTTTACGGCTGCCGTATTATAAATTACATATATAAAGAGAAAAACAGAGCGCTAGAATGAAAGTGCGAGAGGCAGAGAGAGATGCTAGAGAGCCACTAGAGAATGAAAGCAAGAGCAAGACAGAGAGAAAGACAGCTAGAGAGAAAGACAGCTAGAGAGAAAGACAGCTAGAGAGAAAGACAGCTAGAGAGAAAGACAGCTAGAGAGAAAGACAGCTAGAGAGAAAGACAGCTAGAGAGAAAGACAGCTAGAGAGAAAGACAGCTAGAGAGAAAGCAAAAGCTAAAAAGAGACAGGGAGAATATGGTTGTGCTCAAGAAGTCTTGGAGATGCTTTTTCTTTAAACTGCTTCATAAGTCCATTTTTCGTATTGTTAAAATTCTATAAAATCTACATTTTTCTTTCTAAGGAAAATGATAGAGAGGGTCTAAAAGTCACCTTAATTTTACAGCAGTCAATCCAACAATTTGAGTAGGACAGGTTTTATAGAAAATGGGGCTTTTGAGTCCACCTGCTATATTGAGCCGTTACTGCGATGACAATAGCAACTTATAGAGACCACATTATATCCCTGCACCATTCTTACAGCATCACTCAATGCTTCCATGTAGTTCACATACTGCATAAGGGCCCTTGCACACGACCGTATGGACGTCTTATGAGCGCAGGACAGTAGTCCCGCGGGCGGACCGACGCGCACGATCAATGCCGCTCCGAGACACATGACCCGCTCACGGACCGTATATCTCGGAAGGCACGCGGTCGTATGCAAGGGCCCTAATACTGCAGTTCAATTCCTAAGTAATACCACCGTTACACCACTACACAATACTGGGTGGTTTTTGTTTTCTCCAAGTGTTCCCATCCTGGCCACAGTTTTAAAACCTCTAAAACTGACCATAAATTTTATACAGATGATTTTTCAATGATTTATTTTAGAAGCATCATCCAACAAGTACATTAACACAGTGTACATTAGGCTGGACTCTTCCGGCATGATATAACGGTATATCCAGCCTGTCAGCCA
Organism: Bufo gargarizans; assembly: GCF_014858855.1. Taxonomy (NCBI): domain Eukaryota; kingdom Metazoa; phylum Chordata; class Amphibia; order Anura; family Bufonidae; genus Bufo; species Bufo gargarizans. Next base: position 170,389,004 of record NC_058087.1, on the reverse strand, counting down.
CCCTCCGTATAGCTGTCCAGAGGATGCCACTAACTTTATAGACTCGCCAGGAAGAAAAGCTCTCGCCACTCAATCATGCTGCTTGGTTAACTCTCCTAAAACAAGCAGCCTCGCATATAATACATATTTATTAGTATTTATCGAAGCGTTCTGCTCCAATAATAATTGCTTCATTATGGACAGCGGCAGAAATCAGTCTGCTCTGGAATGCACAAGCAGCCCGCTATCTCCTCTCCGATCTATGGAGGATCAAGCCTGGGCGATTCCAGCCTGTCCTGGTGCAGACTCCCTTTGAAACTAAATATCTTATTCCCAAAAATGTTTTAATTACATTTAAAATAATAAAAATGAATACTACTTCTGGGAAGCATCAATATATATTAGTGGCCCCCAATCAGTGCTCTGGAGCCCCATGTGGCCCAGGATCCCCTGCTGTGTGGCTCGTCTGAGTTATGACCATATGTACTGGCAAATGACATTGTGGCAGACCTATCCTAGATTTACCACCAAACCGCGCCAGTTTAAATGGTATAATACCAGTCTTTAATTTCACACTGGAATATCAACAAATGTCGGAAATTTCACGTTTTCTGTTTCTCCGCTATCCAAATTTCTCTCCAGTAGTTCTGAATTGTTTGTTGTTTCCTAAGGTGAAGGGAGAGAAGCCAAGCACGTGCGGCCACCCTCTGTTCACCACTATGGGAGTTCCAAAAACAGCTAAGCCCGGTGTGCTCCCCTTTACTTTGGGGGCCCCCCGTTCAAAGGTGGGACCCACACCTATCCAACATTGATGGCATATCCAAGAGATACAGCTCCAATGTCTGAGATGTTAATTCCCCTTTAATAAACTTCCACAAAACGCTTATACCGTCCAACAAGATGTAAAATCCACAGCACACAGGAGAAAGACAGACCTGTCCACCGCTTGTCCGGCACTTTTTTTTCTTTAATATAAAAATATTTTCCTATTGAAAATTAAAACAAAGCAAAAAGGAGTAAGAGATGGGAAAGAGAAAAAAACAAACCAATAGGAGAAAATCAAAAGAGAAAAAAAGGGGAGGAGAGTGAAAATGGACAGAAAGGGAAGAGAAAAGCAATGGAAGTAAGAAATAAAAAGTTATTGAAGAGAAAATGGAGGTAATAGGATACAGAAGGGAAGAGAAAAGGGAAAGGAAAAAAAGAAAGAAAAGGGAGAGAAAATGAAGGGACAAGAAAAACAGAGAAGGGGGAGAGCAGTGAACAGGAATAGGAAGACATGCGTGGAAAAAGGAATATGGTAGTGCCAAGTAAGGGAAGGGTTAAGAAAGGGAAGGGAAGATCAAAATAGCATATTTTTTGCTACATAAAACGCACCTTTGTCCCCAAAAATTGGAAGATGGGGGAATGGCAGTGCATCTCATGAAGAAAATACTAATAAGCGCTTCCAATATAGAAGTGTTCATTAGTACATAGTAGGACTGGGGAGTGGTGAATATAACACTCCTGGTGCTGGCTTTTACTCACCGCTCCCTGGTCTTATGCTGCTGTGTCCTGACTAAGTACAACAACAGGACGTTGCGCATGTAAGTGTGCAATATGACCTGACGCTGAGCGACGCCAGGTCACAGTGCAGCAATGGATCTCCAGAGTAGTGTCGCTGTCCAGAGCAGGAGAGGCAAGTTCCTTTATTTTAGGTCTGATCTAAGGTCTAATGAAAAATATTTATTTTCCTCCTCGAAAACCTAGGAAGGTCTTATGGTCAGGTGTGTCTTAAGGGGTCATGCACACTAATGTATATTTTTTTCTGTTTCCGTGCATTATTTTTATTTTTTTAGCGAGTGCATTCCATTTCTGTATGGCCATTCCACAAAGAAACAGGACATGTCCTATTACTGTCCGCATTATGGACAAGGACAGGACAGTTCTATTATGGGCCAGACATTGTGTTCAGCGGAATGCATACGGCCGGTATCTGCAATTTGCGGACTGCAAAATGGGCAATGGTCGTGTGCATGACTCCTTATAGAGTGAAAAATAAGGTAATGGAAAGAAGGGGAAGAGAAAAGGGAAACAAAGAGAAAAGGGATAGGAAAGGATCAGATGTTTGTTAAGAACCATCATTAGGTCCATCTCCAAAAACATTAGACTGCTGATAGTTCCTCTTAATATCGGTATTGGATTTATTGGATAAGAATTAGTGACTTATTCGTCACACATTCAAATTATTACCACTGTTATGAAAAGTCTCCGATTTATGTCTAGGATTAAGGCTACCATGGATTGATGAGGTCTATGATGGTTGTCCTACCTGTCCAGTTCTTAATATGGTCCTTCTCCACGAATACTGTACTTTTAGTCAATGCACACATTTCCAAAACATGATAGAAGTGAAAATGCCAGTTATGAACGCAGCTTTAGCGACTACTACATCGTATCTCATAATGAGAATAAGGGCTCATTTAGACGGCCATATGTTTTGTTCCGCACCCATTCTGCATTTTTGCGGAACAGGTGTGGACCCGTTCACTTCAATGGGACCGCAAAAGATGCGGACAGCACACCGGTTGTTCCGTTCCGCTGCACTGATAAAAAGATAGAGCATGTCCTATGTTTGTCAGTAAAACTCGACTCCGTGGCCCCATTCAAGTCTATGGAGCTGCAAAAAACGGAATACATACGGAACACATTCCATATGCATTCTGTTTTTTGCGGACAGACTGAACTGTCCGCAAAAAACAAACAAAAAACTGATCCGCATTTTTACGTACCTCTAAAAAACATGCGGCCGTCTGAATGAGGCCTAACTGACACGTTCAGCACCTAGGATGTTTTACAGAACCAGACTGAACAATTCTGCTGTTCTAAAAACATAATAGCCCCAATAAAATGCTTCATTCTAATTTTTAACTCTTCCACGGAGCACAAGAAGCCAATATTTGATTGCAAATCCGCAATCCTCTATTCATTCATGTTCACTGTCCTGGAAAAGCCGAATTAATGCCACATAAAAGCTGTACCAGAAAAATAAAAAGATCCTAAACTGCCAAGTTTTACCCTTTACTAAGAAAAGTTATCGCCGGTATCATTTTTTGGCACAGGTTCCAAGACTCGTCTTTGAAATCATTAAGAGTGCAGAGCTGGCATGATCTATATGGAGCAGAGAAGAGCTCAGCAAACACTGGCAACTGGGCTTGACTAAGAGAGACGTTCACAGGAGAATAAAACACAATTAAAATACTGGTATAATCAATGAAATTTCAGAAGAGACTAAAGCAAACTATGGGCATAATCTGCAGATTGTCTGTTATATGGTCCGCAAATTGCGGATCCGCAAAACACGGATGGTGTCCGTGTTCTGCAATTTGCGGAACGGCACAGACAGCCATTAATATAACTGTGTATTCTTGTCCGCAAAACGGAAAAGAATAGGACAGGTTATATATTTTTTGCGGACCACGGAATGAAGCAACGGATGCGGACAGCACACAGAGTGCTGTCCGCATCTTTTGAGGCCCCATTGAAGTGAATGGGTCTGCATCCGATCCACAAAAACTGCAGCTCGGATGCAGACCAAAACAACGGTCGTGTGCATGTGGCCTAACAGACAAAAATATATGAAATATATGTATATCCGTTAGGCAAGGTGAAGCTGCTCATGAACATTACCAACATTTAAGTTTAAAGAGGGAGGCCTGCGAGAGGACGGGGGGAGGCCTGCGAGAGGACGGGGGGAGGCCTGCGAGAGGACGGGGGGAGGCCTGCGAGAGGACGGGGGGAGGCCTGCGAGAGGACGGGGGGAGGCCTGCGAGAGGACGGGGGGAGGCCTGCGAGAGGACGGGGGGAGGCCTGCGAGAGGACGGGGGGAGGCCTGCGGGGGGAGGCCTGCGAGAGGACGGGGGGAGGCCTGCGAGAGGACGGGGGGAGGCCTGCGAGAGGACGGGGGGAGGCCTGCGAGAGGACGGGGGGAGGCCTGCGAGAGGACGGGGGGAGGCCTGCGAGAGGACGGGGGGAGGCCTGCGAGAGGACGGGGGGAGGCCTGCGAGAGGACGGGGGGAGGCCTGCGAGAGGACGGGGGGAGGCCTGCGAGAGGACGGGGGGAGGCCTGCGAGAGGACGGGGGGAGGCCTGCGAGAGGACGGGGGGAGGCCTGCGAGAGGACGGGGGGAGGTCTGCGAGAGGACGGGGGGAGGTCCGCGAGAGGACGGGGGGAGGTCTGCGAGAGGACGGGGGGAGGTCTGCGAGAGGACGGGGGGAGGTCTGCGAGAGGACGGGGGGAGGTCTGCGAGAGGACGGGGGGAGGTCTGCGAGAGCAAAATGGGTGGCATAGCGGGGGAGGGATGACTGACTCGCCTAATCCAGTCCACATTTTCAAAGACCATTTTTAACAAACACACTGAACAAAACCAGCTTCTGAATGCTGGGAGCATGAACAGTAGGAACATGTAAATCGCTCTATAGGTGAATTCTGATGACCGGTTCCCTAGTGGTTTTGTCAACTAATTATAGTACCTGACATAAGGGTCCTTGTTCCCAATAACTGGCCTGTGTAAAGGTGCAACTGACCCAAATGGGGCCATTGTTGATTGCATCTTTGATGTGGCACCAAAAAGAGTCGTCGGCAGCACAACATCCTGGGAATGTACTAACAATATGTAAACTGAATTTGGGACGAATGGTCATGATGATCATAATCATTCGCTCCCTTTCCACACTGCATCAGTCCATGTGAAATGGCCTTTAAATGAGCACCGAATGATCTGGTAATCCATCACTAACAGGTTCTATGCCAGACATGGGCCAGGAGCATTTGGTGCACAAAGGTTTGCACATGTATGGAGGGGGCGAGGCTTTACTAAAGGGGTGTGAACATCTTTAATTTGAAAAAAAAAATGACCGATATGATAGAGATGTGTGTACGCAAGAGAAAAAAAAAGACTTTGGCTATTTCTTTGTAATATCTACAGTCACATCGGGAGCTGTTAGTCAAGAAGAGATCAGCAGTCGGAACAGGAACGAGAAGTTGAAGACAGATGGTTTGCCCAAATTAAAGAAGGTAACGACATGATTAAAGATGGAACTTCTGTACAGCTAAAGAGCAATGCTAATTATTAGCACATTATTCCACTCCTGGTACGACTCCCCTCATCCAGAGACTACCCCTTTGCATCGTGTTCTCTGATCATACACTGGGAAGCAGCTGCAAGATGACGTGTTTTTTGGATTGATCTGTAGTCGGAAAAAGAAGCGGAAAAATGTCCTCATTTGTTGGAGACATGAATTATACAGGTGATATAACAGGGGCCATTAATTCTATACTTTCCTGCTTTTTTGTAGACATGGACAGAAATGACCAAAGGTGTTCAAAAATGGTGTGTACCTATATAGGCTGCAAATAAAATACTCACACCCAGGCAATGGTGGCCCAAAGGCAACATATGACCACACCAATATAAAAAAATGGCCCTGGAAGATTGGGTGGGCTTTTACAGATTTGGCACTGGTGTCCAGAGTCCAACACTTACCTTACCATCCAATCTGTTTCTTTCCACCACAGGAGTCAGTTCTTGTTCATCCCCAACGGGGAAGGGGGAAGAGGGGTCTATGACTTACTGAGGGCATCTCCATAACAAAGACTGTAGTGACCTGTGAGGAATATGGAGTTATGGTTTCATCCCTGCCATTTGCTCCAGGAGTGGGCAGAGGAAATCAAAACTCCACAGGGGGGCCTGCTTCAAATTGCAAGGAGATAGCAGAGGGATCAAAACTCTGCAGGGGTCCTGGCTGCTAGCATGGATCTGGCGGCTAGCACTAGACCGGATACTGCAGGAAAACGTCCCTGCAGGGGGTCTCAGCTAGTAACCAGTTCAATTAAATCTATCAGACATCTTGGAACCAGCTATTCATAAGGAATTATGAATTGCCAGTCCATCACAGGCACAAGTCAGTTATATATCTGCGACCCCGGGGCCAAGAGGGACCATGCCCCTGGTCATAGGGTGCCAGAAAGGGGAGATACACCGATCTCCCCACAGAAACCTAGTAATGGCACCATGTAGCCGGAACCCAGGCAAATCCGTTGGTCCCAGAACTAACTCCCTGTGACCTTCTGGTCAGGAGCCATGAGCCCTAATGGGTTTTGAGGGTCGTTAGCTGCAAGCACCAGAAGAAGAGGGGTGACCCCTCCAAGAGGCAGGGAAGGGAGTGGCTGACTACAGGTCAAAAAAGCCCATCGTGCTGACATCACTGCCCCCATGTGACCACAGCCAAGCCTTACAGCAATCCAGAACTCATCCCAAACCAAAGAACCGATCCATCTGGTAAAACTGACTTTTGTTCTGCTTAACCCAGTTTGTACCACTCCATCTGTATTTACCACTCAGACCACTGTATATATTCTCTGTGTATATTGTGTAATGTCTAGTGCGCCCTTAAGGCAATTAAATATATAATGTAATCTTGTGCTGTCCTTGTATCTCGATCACGAATCCCCACGTCCGTGTTTCGGCATAGTCCTATACTACTGGCAATAGGTCACAGGAAGATGGTTCTGGGACCAATGGATCCGCCTGGGTTCCGGCTACAGGTAGAGCCCAAACATGGTACCATTACTAGGTTTCTGTGGGAGATCTCCCCTTCCTGACACCCTACTACTAACCTATGACCAGGGGCATGTCCCTCTTGGCCCCGGGGTCACAGATATATAACTGACTTATGCCTGTGATGGACGGGCAATTCATAATTCCTTATGAATCGCCGGTTCCAAGATGTCTGATAGATTTGATTGAACTGGTTACTAGCCGAAACCCTCTGCAGGGACTTTTTCCTGCAGGATCCGTTATGTCTGAGTCGAGGCATAAAATGTAAACAAGTGTGACCTGCTAGCAGCCAGGACCCCTGCAGAGTTTTGGTCCCTCTGCTATTTGGTTGCGCTTTAAAGCAAGGCCCCTGTGTGGAGTTTTGATTTCCTCTGCCCACTCCTGGAGCAAACGGCAGGGATGAAACCATAACTCCATATTCCTCACATGACCATTTTGTAAAAGAGCAGTCTGGAAACCGGACCTCTACAACAAAGGAGTCATCATTCCCAAGCAGCCCACCAGGGCCAGACTGGGAACTTAAAATGGCCCTGGAAAAAAATGTAAAAAATAAAGGCGGCCCCATGTTGTAGGTGGGTCCAACTTGACAGAAGTCGGTGCAACACAAGTAGGCAGAGACAACTGAAGTATCTCGGGCTTGCAATACCATAGTGCAGCACAAAATACCACTAACAATACCAAACATTTAGCATTAATTAACACAGAGAGCATCAGATCACTATGTATGATGCTGGCAGCCGTGAGGGGGGGGAAGGCTTGGCCAGCCCCCTGGGCATTGGTCCTCTGAGGAATTTTCCTGTGGGGCCTATGGTCAGTGCACCCCTGCAGTGACTTATACGATTGCATTTTAGTCATTTTGGGCAAAAATCTTTTTTTCAATTGGTTTTAATTAACAAAATATTGAGCCATTCTGTCACAGAAGGTGAACTATTTTTCTAGCTGTGTGAATGGCATATTCACTTGCACTTTGTGCTGGTCATCTAATAAACCTCATCTGTAAGTGACTAAAAGGTTATAAACAGTTTTTTTTAAGCCACATTCTTATCAGTAAGATAAGAACTGAGCTTTAATGAGTCTTTAATAGGTCAGACATCAGAGATAAGGAGCTGTCAGCTCCCTGCATGATGGAGCAGAGTAAAAATACAGATCCTGCTAGTAGATAAACTCAAAGCTGCGCAGGGAAAACGGCTCATCATTTTTAACAAAGGTGAATGTAAAAAATGATTTTTAGCTCGAAATGAGTACAATGCAATAATAAAAATGACCCGAAATGCGGCATACATGTACGGAGCATGTCGGGAAGGTGGTAAATACATAAAAGAAATTTAGGAAGTATCCCCATTTTAGTTTAGTTTTTCTTGTTGTTTGGTGACCCACCAATTAAAGTTTTATAGCCCATCATACAAATGCCTCAATCAAAATGGAACCTGACGTGTTTCCAATAGTTTGGGAAAACCACAGCTATGCCATGGATAGGGACAGTCTTTGAACAGCAGGAACACGCTGGTAACACAATAGCTATGACCAATCTTGCTTGCGTCAAGATAATCTGGCTTTTCTGTTGTCCCACAGATGGCTAATTAGTAGACAGTAACAGGTACTGAACACCTACCAATGAGACATTTTGACACAATGCTGGGACTGGTCTTAAGAGGGCTGTCTTCTGTAAGGTCTATGATGGATTTACCAACCTTAATAGTTTTGGCCGATATTTGGAGAAAAACATCACCAGAGGTGCCCAGAAACTGTTCTCGGTCTCCTTTAGATCAGATGTAGACTTTAAAGGGGTTCTCCGGGAATTAAGAACCTGAAAATACTTAAATATTACTTTATGATAAATATATTTCTAAATACCTTTCATTATGGCTCGTTTTGTCAGGGGAGCAAACATCATGGGAAACAAAATGGCCGTTGTCCTACCAGTACACACAGAACCTGTCCTAATCACACAGGAGGACAAGTTACTTCACAACACTGAGATAAACAGCTCCCTCTTCCTCCTCTCTACTCTACTTGTCAGTGATTATGATCCTGAATACAGCTGATAAGAACTTTTGCTGAATCTCTGGGAAATTTAGTTCAGAGGAGACATTAAGTACAGAGAGGACGGACAGGACAAACTGTGGTGATTTCGAGCTGTGGTAATGGAGACTGCATACAAGAGCTGCTGCTCATTACTCCCACCCTTCTGTCTGTACTTCATGTCTCCTCATCATTTCCCATTCCCACAGAGCAGAGAGGAGGATGAGGCAGCTCTTCAGCTCAGTGTTGTGAAGTAACTTGTCCTCCTGTGTGCAGATTTTGTGTGTACTGATAGGACGGCGGCCATTTTATATCTCCTAGTGATTGCTCCCTAGACAAAACAAGCCACTCTAACTAATGAAAGGTATTTGGGAATATATTCATTATAAAATAATATTTTAGTATTTTCATTCTTAAGTCCCGGAGAATCCCTTTAAAAAGATGTGCAACTTCTGCCGCCTAAAAAAAAAAAAAAAGTTTCAACGGGCATAAGTCTTATGTGGATGGCCAGGATTAAAAGGTTCACATCGCCGACTTCCGCTCACACTTTTTAGCAAGCAAAACCTTGTAGGCAGTTTTCCAAACACAAAATTGAGACAGGCGGGAGGTAGGACTGTAAAACATGCAAATCGTGACTAAATAGCCGGAGCAGAAATTAACTGTAAGTTCACACTGTGAGTAAGTGAAGCAACCCTGAAGGAATAAGTGTGCTTCCTTGCATTTACTATCCAAAAACTATAAAGACCTCAAGCACGGCAAATTACAGACAAGAAGGGAGAGGCTTTTGCTACAAAGCAATAGATTTTTCAAATGCAACTAGAAAACGTTGCCAATTAAAAAAAAAAAAAAGAATAGTTTCCATGACAATTTTATAAATTGTACGTATTTTATGAAATCACTAATTGACATTTTGCGCAATGCCTCGCTGTAACCCATATATCCATAGGGATCAGAGAGGATGATTACTGCCTCTCTGGGATCACAACCAGCACATATAGTCTTAAAAACACACATATTGTTAATACAGCTGCAAGGACGTAATGTACTGGTACCCCAAAATCCAGACAAACTACTGTTAGTACATATGTCTACTGAAAGAGAGCAAGAGACAGAAAAAAAGTGAGCGTGAGAACCAAACAGGGCAGAGAGTAAAAAGAGAAAGTCAATAAGCGAGCAAGAGCCACAGAGAGAGGGAGCCACAGAGAGAGGGAGCCAAAGAGTGGGAGCCGCAGAGAGGGAGCCGCAGAGAGGGAGCCGCAGAGAGGGAGCCGCAGAGAGGGAGCCGCAGAGAGGGAGCCGCAGAGAGGGAGCCGCAGAGAGGGAGCCGCAGAGAGGGAGCCGCAGAGAGGGAGCCGCAGAGAGCCAGCCGCAGAGAGCCAGCCGCAGAGAGCCAGCCGCAGAGAGCCAAAGAGAGGGAGCCGCAGAGAGCCAAAGAGAGGGAGCCGCAGAGAGCCAAAGAGAGGGAGCCGCAGAGAGCCAAAGAGAGGGAGCCGCAGAGAGCCAAAGAGAGGGAGCCGCAGAGAGCCAAAGAGAGGGAGCCGCAGAGAGCCAAAAAGAGGGAGCCGCAGAGAGCCAAAGAGAGGGAGCCGCAGAGAGCCAAAGAGAGGGAGCCGCAGAGAGCCAAAGAGAGGGAGCCGCAGAGAGCCAAAGAGAGGGAGCCGCAGAGAGCCAAAGAGAGGGAGCCGCAGAGAGCCAAAGAGAGGGAGCCGCAGAGAGCCAAGAGAGGGAGCCGCAGAGAGCCAAAGAGAGGGAGCCGCAGAGAGCCAAAGAGAGGGAGCCGCAGAGAGCCAAAGAGAGGGAGCCGCAGAAGGCCAAAGAGAGGGAGCCGCAGAGAGCCAAAGAGAGGAAACCGCAGAGAGCCAAAGAGAGGAAACCGCAGAGAGCCAAAGAGAGGAAACCGCAGAGAGCCAAAGAGAGGAAACCGCAGAGAGCCAAAGAGAGGAAACCGCAGAGAGCCAAGGAGAGGGAGCAACAGAGAGCCAAAGAGAGAGCAACAGAGAGCCAAAGAGAGAGAGCAACAGAGAGCGAGAAAAGAAGAGAGCAAGAAATAGGGCCAAAGAAAGAGAAAGAGAAAATAGAAGAATGCAAATAAAAGGGGTTATCCAACCCCTATGATGACACCCCCTCTAATGCCTGGGTCCCTCATATAAATTACATTTGACCCACTCCTTGACACCTGCTTTGCTTCTGATCCCCGCACAGCCGGAGGCTTGTCCCCATCACAGCCTGCTATGACAGGGACGTCACAGCCGGAGGCTTGTCCCCTTGATGTTTTGAACCGCACAACGGGGAAATGCAGCCGAGGCCGTGCGGGGATCAAGAGCGATGCGAGTGCCGAGGGAAGTATAACCTATATAAAGGGGCCTGGGCGTTGGATAGGACATTATAGTAGTTAGATAACTCCTTTAAAGGTCCTCTAGGCAACAAGTAGTGTGTTGTGTAAAGTATTGGGATATCACTAATGTTAAGATCACTCAGCCTGTTTTTGCAGCATAAATAATGATTATAAATTATGACAACAGACAGACTGAATAATTGCATTACAAATAATATTACATGGATCACAGCAGGTTGTAAATGGAAACTTTCTTCCTTTACCTCGGCCCTGCTCTAGTGACCTCTACTGGCCAATATAAAAAAAATATTTTCTTAACCTATTTTCATTAAAAAAAAAATCTAAAGGTTTTAAATTGCTAAACAATACAAAAATCACTTTCATGTGAGAGGCACATTCCCCGAATAACATAATAAAAATGAGACTTTATCAAAGATCAGTTTAAAGGTGACAGAGGACAATCACATCAATGCAATTTGCAAAGAGACTGCATAGGATATTTTCGACGTGAAGCCCTCTCATCGCCTGCTATTAGGATTCCTATATCACCTAGAAGCTCTGGATATATTTCAAACCTGCATGAGTGGGAGATACAAGATAATGAAGCTCTGTCTGTGCAAAGGGAAGAGTTTGGAAAACAAATTGAATCCGTATCACTTGGCGTTCTTCAAGGGTGATGGAGATCCTAGCGTCGGCTCCGGATAACAGGCTTGTGGATCCTCAGAAGAGGAAAGTGCAAGACGGAATAGTGACAGGTTCACTCTCCTTAGAGAACTTGACATATTGGGGATGGGAAGAAATGGGGGAAAGATGGGTGGGGAAGGGGGCATCATTCTTAAAGGGATCATCCCATTGTTAAAGTAAAAAAATTATAATAATCAGACATCATATAGTAAATGACAATCCCTTTCTGACAAAGCTAGAACCAGCCCTGTACCTCACATGGGTCTAGAGATCTCACCCATATCCATTCATAGCTCGGATAGATTCAGCTGACAGCTCAGGGGCGCATTCTTTCTGCAATTGCGGACAAGAAAATACATTTTTTATGAGTGCCGGTGATGTGCGGCCAGTAAAATGCGGAACGCACATTGCCGGTGTCCGTGTTTTGCGGATCCGCAAAACACATACGGACTTGTGAATGGACCCTAACAGCGGCTGGAGTGCAGAGGTTTGCTGCTCCTTGGTCTTACAATACAGAAATGTGGCAGTGTAACAATACAGTTCTGTTCGGTGCAATGTTCATTTGTGTTAGGCTGAGGCTACAAGGACATCTTGGGCTGACCGCTGACGAGCGACCAAGTATCACAGTGTAGCAATACAGCAATTATGGCAAGAGAGAAAAGGGAGAGGCGCTCATAGGGTAGTACGCGATGATAAGCAGATAAACGTGATGGATTGAATGTGCTCACCTTTGAGTGTTGTGCAGGTGTAAGCGCACAACAGGTTAGACACACAAAAGGTTGGGAGGGTGAGGGAGGTCCGTGCTGCCGGTACCCGTTCAGTCCCTTTGGATGGAGTTGCCAAAAACTCTTAGGCCTCGTTCACACTTCAGTGTTTGGTCAGTGATTTCCATCAGTGATTTGTGAGCCAAAACCAGAAGTGGAGCCTCCACAGACATGAGGCAGAAGGGAAAGATCTGCTCCTGTTCTGTGTTTAGAGTTGCACCTGGTTTTGGCTCACAAATCACTGATGGAAATCACTGACCAAACACTGAAGTGTGAACGAGGCCTTAGGGAATGTTAGGGGCGAGAAGAGTGATTTGTGTCCGAAAACACACGATAAGGTACCTCTTTGACGCACAGGGACGACCACAGTTTCAAGTTTTTTTGGTATAAATACTATTTATTGTTCAGTTGACTGTGTGTAGCAATACAGTCCCAGAAATTAATTGGGTCACGGTGCGACTTGCAGGTGACTGCGACCCCAGAATTGCAAAAAAAAGCCAACCCTTCTGGTAATTTTTTTTTTCGTATTTGTTATATGACCAAGTTGTATGTAGAGTGTGGGTGATCTTGACTAGCCTCAGGAGTGGGAGTTGTGGGGAAATAGCTGGGACGGGGGTCTCGTTCAAAAATGTGCTATGGGGCCCAGTCATTGCAGTAATAACTACTCTGGTGGTCCCCATGTGTAAACTTCCTGCGTGAATCGGGTCACCCGCTCCTCTGCAGCTGATGACAGGCAAATGGTACATGACCCAGCAGTCACACACCACTTTGGATCAGGCCAGTCATCGGTTGCAGGACAGCGCATGATCAGATCCGTGCAGGAGGTCTACGTGCTGGGACCGCCAGAGTAGTTGCCAATACTGCAATACAGACTTTACAGTGTGAATGATAATTCCAGGTGAAATCTACCTTAAAGATGCAAGAGCTGCCTGGCCCTGTCAATCAGGACTTGGAGGGAGGCGACAAAAGGTGGGAGAACGGAGCCTCTCGGAGCAGAAACAACGCCGCCGCCGCCCCAAAGCTCCTAGAGGCTAATTAGAATATTATAAAGTTAGATTACTGGCGTAACGGGGGCATAGATAAAAGTAGGAATAGGCTAGTTAGGTTTAGCCGACATTAGCACATTGCTAATGTCAGCTAGCTTAATAGGGTTAAATCTGGTGACAGAATCCCTTTAAAAAATTAATTTGCCAATAATCAGAGATAATAGCGAGAAATATATATATATAACGATATTTATAGGCCTTGGACATATTCACATTAGTGCTAAATAATATAGACCTAGGCAAGGGGAATATACCACTGAAAAATGAACAGAAGTATGCTAATCATGCCCAATTTACACAGAAGAAGGGGAGAAGATTATTCTTGGAGTTGATGAATAATTGTTAATGGATCACAAAGAAAAGAACTTTGAAGTTGGGAAAAGATGGTGAACTTTCAAGTGGACGGCAAACTTGTTAAATTGTCTAAATCCAACACTTCTAGAAAAGGCAGCCTCGGGCTGTAGTAGGAGTCTCTTCACCCTATAATTCCCCCTAAATTGCCCGTGCCCCTCATACTGGTTATATACTTATCCCGCTCCCTGGCACCCGCGTCGCTCCTGATGCCCACACTGCTGCCACTGCATCTCCCCGCAACACCAATCTAAACATCCGGCGACGGGGGTATAGGGGCGGGAGGCGCAAATAGCAGGACGTGACCAGAAACAGTCTCCCTAGCATCACTGGCGAAGTTAGGGAGGCTCGTTCCCGATGTGGCCTGCTATTGGCTGCCCCCCGTTGCTGGATGTTTTGAATTATGCTTCAGGGAGATGCAGCAGCAGGCCATCAGAAGATATGCGGATGCCGGGGAGAGAGGAGAGTATAACCAGTATGAGGGGCATTATAGGGGTTGGATAACCCCCTTAAAGGTACTGTACTTTCACACAACTGTATTTATGGGTCCACATCAATTCCACAATTTTGAGAAACGGATGCGAACCCATTCGCCACGTGCTGTCCGCCTCCGCTCCACAGCCCCGCAAAAAAAGAGAATGTCTTATTCCAGTCCACAATTAAAGACAAGAATAGGCATTTCAATCATAGGGCTGGCCTTGTGTTTTCCGCAAAATGCCGAACGCACACAGCCGGTATTTGTGTTTTGCAGATCAGCAAATTGCGGACCACAAAGCACATACGGTCTTGTGAATGTGTGCTAACACTGTAGCTCAGCTTGTTAAGATTTGCTGCTGTATAGAAGCTATAGATGCTGTCAGCGAACAGATTATTTATTATGGAACACACATATTCTGGGGCATCTCAATAGTAGCTTCTGAATATACGTTCAATCACTAGAGCTTCTCTTATGTCTGGGAGCAATTCCGGGGTGTAACAAAGGGCCAGCAGCAGACGCAGATTGCTTTGTCAATGGCAAAATACAGACTGTCACAATTGGTGCCCTGTTGAAAGGCGTATAGGTATTTTCTCTCTGCTGCCCTTATCTACTATTGGACAGTCCCGATAATAAGTAATTGTCACAGGTAATGAGGACGGGAAAACACCAAACACCACACAGAAGGAAATAGACCGGAGTCTAGGCCTCAAAGCTAAGGGAGAGGGGATGGTGACCTCCTAGGAATCCCTAGACCTATCCCTGACTACTGCCAATATGAGTAGACCCAAAAGGTACAAATACTCATACACCTGAACCTTTAGCCCTGGAAATCCCTAGGAGTGGTGGCAGGTAATGAGACTACTGGTTTCTTCCCAGATGAAGGAACCAGCGTCTTCCTGAGGCCTAGAAAACAACAAGCGAACAACAAAATGCACTTAGCTTAAAGAAGAATGGAGGAGCAGGAGATCCAAAGGAACAACACACCAGCTCAACCAACTCCAGCAGGAAATATCAACCGCATGGTAAGCAGTATGAGTCAGAACTAAATAGAGCCTCAGTAATTACCACAAGCTGCACCTGACAAGGTGTAATCATAACCAAACAACAACACTGCAATGAGAAAATAGAGACTGTCAGATACCCTCACGTGCCACCAGTCTCTTAGATCTTCTCACCTCTGTCATGAGAGGGACCGTGACAGTAATATATTAGGGAATCATGCATCAGTCGATATGTGCGGCCATTCAAAAGACAACGCAGACTTCAAACTGGTTGCTTCGTCCAGTAAACCCCTTTGTAAATGGTTTAAAATGTTTCTGCTCGCTGTAGGACGGACTTCAGAAAGAAAAATCAACTATTTTAGCAGCTATGTATTATTCAATTGAATGATTGACCATTTGGTATACGGATGGCCTGGACAATAGAGGGGGTGCCCAGAGCCAGAGACCTCAGTCCTTGATGTGTAGATGCCCTAATAATTCATATGGAAAAGAGCTGCCCAAGTTCAAGAATCTCCGAAGGTTGCAGGTTTCATGGGGCAGCTATAGAAAAGGTCATCAAGTGAACATACCCCCTTAGTTTAAGCTAAACGAAAAGACCAGAAAGTTTCATTAAAAGGGGATATTCCATGAAATAAGGAAAAATATATATTTAAAGTAATGCACAACATTATTTAAACTATATCACTAGGATATGTCCCCATTTTCTGCCTCAACTGGGACCCGCCCCTATATTGAGAACGGAACGGGGAAGGTGGTGGTAGGAGGCCCCGGTCACCACCAACCCTCTCCCAATAGAAGTGAATGGGAGCGCACCGCACTTGTGCGACCACTGCTTCTATTCAATTCTATGGGGCCGATGGAAATAGCCTAGCCAGTGCCTCTGCCTTTTTCGGCGGCCCCATAGAAATGAACAGAGGGCGGCTGCACACCAATTTCAGGGCTCCGTTCTTGGTGTAGGTTCCAGAGGTGGGACCCGCACATATCAGACAATGGAGGCATATCCTAGTGATACACCCCCAATGTCTAAGATGGGAAAACCCCTTTAATGCAAAAAAGCTGCTCTCCAATTTTTTTACTTTATTTTGTCTTTTACTCAAATACAGATGTTAGGGTTAGCACTCCAGCTCTTAACTCAAATTTCTTAACTGATCGCGTTATCTTGAGACAAAAGCCATTGAAAAGCAATTGAATGTGTTTGCTTAGATTAGATAACACAACTCAGAAATCTCAGAAAACAGGAGTGTTTACTCTACTCCATCCGTATCTGGAGGACCCTCCCTTTCTGTGGCTGGGTAGCAGCTCATCTCATGTTATAATCTAGCACATGCATCTTCCAGGACTGCATTGCCACTAAAGGGGTTTTTCCATGACTAATGTAAAAAATTAAATCTGACGTTAGATAATAAACGGCAATCTCTTTCTAACAAAGCTAGAACCAGCCCTGTACCTTACATGGATCCAGAGATCTCCTCATGCTCTGCTAGATTTATATCAAGATGGTAGCTCATGGGGCCTGTCCTTTCTGCTGCAGCTCTGGAGGCAGTTGAAGGATGGAACTGAGCACATGCGTCCACTTCAGTAAGATGGACAGAGAAATAATAAAAAACTACTAACAGCAGGGGGTGCTATACAGATAAAAAAAAATTAGCTATACAAGTCAGTGGCTATACCAACGTTTTAATTACATGCAAATACAAAAATACTTAGATCCAGGTGCTGGTTTTAAAAACTACTGAATATTTTTTGTGGGACAACCTTTAATTTAACTCTGACTCTTTCTTCCCCCACTAATTAAAAATTGCCCCAGCGATTCCACTAATAAATAGCACTATGGTATGGTATACCTCCCCCAATTTTCCTTCTATCTACAGAGAGATACAGCCATACATTTCTATGAATTTAGAAGTAGGGAGGAATGAATGAAAGATGTCTGGGCTTTTTCTCTATGAGATGATTATGTCGGCGCTGAGAGGAGGAAGGGAGCAGGGAAGCCACTGAGAATGTTGGCCCACCAATGAATACAAGAGAAGGTAGAGCAGCTGGTGGAAACAGCAGGGGGCGTCACCAAAGAGGAAAATGTAACGTACATAAAAACCTTTATTGCAATAATACTTCTTCTGAAATCCCCCCATTGCACAGCAATACTTTTCCTAGGAAAACCGCAAAACTTTTCTGAATATTGCTCATGTTCCTTTTATGCTTAGCAAAAAATCTGCCTGCCTTCCATAAAAAAAAAAAAAAAAAAAAAAAAAATCTATATATAAATAAAAAATAAATAAAAAAGAGACAGCCCTTTCTGGCAAGTCCACAAAGGATATGTGAAAATGCAAGAGCTAATTCTATTCTCGAATAACCACTGTTATGGTGACAAGTTTTCCAGACTCTACAGCAAGTCAAGCAGAAATATCCCATTTCCAGCAGCACATTCTAGCATTCTTCTAAATCAGTTCACCATGGCACCGCTTGAAATCTGTCCTGCGAGATAAGGCTTAAATCCGGCATGGTGCAAAGTTTATTAAAAATTAAAATTTGATTATGGGTGAAAATGCCTTCATTACCTAAAACAGAGTCTAAAAACGAAAAAAAAAATGCAATATTCAAGAAGTAGAGGCTGCGTCAGACTGGCCCGGCGACAGATTACAATTATCGATTGCTGTACCTTGCTGTACAGGACCCAAATTTTTCATGTGTACTTGAGTCTACCTACAGATAAAGGGACCATTTGCATAATCAAGAGTCACCAAGTTCTCAGAAATAGTCTATATATCTACTAGACCTTAAAGGGGTTGTCTTATTACAATTTTTTTTTTTTTTTTTTATAAATATGATGGGTACAAGTCCAGCAGCAAGCATCTCATTTTGATAAGATAGGTTGCTGTCGGCTTCTAGTTTCCCCTGCAGCGGCCACTACAGGGGAAATGCAGTATGACATGCTGCCATTTAAATAAATGGTTATTACATGAAGCATTTGATGAAAATTAGATTGCAGGGTGCCAATGTCTCAATATGGCAGCCAATCGCCTAATGAAGGCCTGGTCTGACTGCAGTGTACGCCTTGTGGCGCAGACTGATATTGCCTTTAATTATCCAACTGACAGTATAATACACTGTACTACATAAGTAGTACAGTGTACTATGTGAGCGATCAGAAGATCACTTGTCAAAGTCCACTTGTGGAACTAATAAATAGTAAAAAATAAAAATCAAATAAAGTTTTATTAAATAAAAATAAAATCCCCTTCTATTTGGCATTGCTACATAGGTGACAACCCGCACTATTAAATTATATATATTTTTTTACTTATTTGCCACAAAACAAAGCATAAAAAGCTATCAAAGTTATATTTACTCCAAAATGATACCTTATAAGCACAAGTCGTCCCGCAAGTATTAAGCCCTGACACAGCTCAGATTATTTTATTTAAAAAAAGGTTTTTCTTGTCCAAAAGTAGTTAAAAAAAATATATGCATTAGGTATCTCTGTAATCGTACTGTCCTAGAGAATAAAGTTCATGCTATTAAAGCTGCAAAATGAATGGCGCAAAATTTATAACAGAAAAACTCAGTGACCATGTTGCTGGTCCCCCCCCCTGAAAGTCACACGCTCCCCTGGCTTCAGCGGTGATGTGCTGTTTCTGGCATCGCGGAGGACCAGAGCAGCAGGGAGCAGGTAAGTATGATCTTCTGTTTATGGAGGCAAGCATGTGGGCACTTGCTTAAAAAAAAAAAAAAAAATGTATTCCTGAAGAACCTATTTAAAGGGACACTGACAGGGCCAATAAGCATATTGAGGTATATATATGGCAGTACAGGTCTTATAATGGGTATTACAATCATATAAGTATCCCCCCTGTCCACATTATACATACAGTAAACTAAGTTTTATAACCTGCTCCAACGGTCTGCAATCTTCCCACGGGGCGGCGTTTCACCTCTCTTGCGCCCAGCCAGCCTCCCCAACTGCCGCTTTGAAGCGCCGCCCAGCTCATGAATATTCAGTTTGCTGGGCGGCTTCTGCGGTCCCCGCTCTGAAGAGCTTCGCTTAACAGTGCCCGGCGCATGCGCCGGATCTTGTGAAGTCCGGTACAGTAAGCGCCGCCCAGCTCATCAATATTCACTTCGCTGGGCGGCGCTTACTGTCCCCGACTTCACAAGATCCGGCGCATGCGCAGGGCACTGTTCAGCGCAGCGCTTCAGAGCGGGGACCGCAGAAGCCGCCCAGCAAACTGAATATTCATGAGCTGGGCGGCGCTTCAAAGCGGCAGTTGGGGGAGGCTGGCTGGGCGCAAGAGAGGTGAAACGCCGCCCCTTGGGCAGATTGAAGACCGTTGGAGCAGGTTATAAAACTTAAAGTTTACTGTATGTATAATGTGGACAGGGGGGATACTTAGATGACTGTAATACCCATTATAAGACCTGTAGTGCCATATATATACCTCAATATGCTTATTGGCCCTGTCAGTGTCCCTTTAAAGGCGCAGCTTATCAAGCTCAGTGCTGTTCTCTGGGATTTACACATTGATGACCTATCATCAGGACCAGGGATGAGTGAATCGACTTCGGATGAAACATTTGCATAAAACTTTGTTTTCATACTGTACGGAGCGAGCGGACAGGTCATCAATATCAGAAGTTTGAGGAAGCTGTGGCGCTCAAGCTCAACGCAGTACAGTGTATAGCGGCTGTACTTGGTATTGTAGCTCAGCCCCATTCACTGCTCCTAGGCCTAGGAAGAGGCTTAAGCACTCATGGGGCGCAACGGCCTCTTCATACAGCTGACCAGTGGGGATCCTTGGAGTCGGACCCTGTCGATCTCCCATTGAGGACCTATCCTGAGGATAGATCATCATTATGTAAATCCTGGAGAACCCCTTTAAGCAGCCAGAGACAGATACGTAGGAGATGGGGGTGTCATGGAGCATCTCTTGAAAAGAAAATACTTTACAGAAGAAGTTGAATGATAAAAACATAAATCTGCTTTGATAGTTTTGTCACAGATGAAAACATCCAATTTGCGGAAAATGCCAAACAGTAGATTAACTTAATTCCATTAATTTAAAAATCACAATTTAAACAGATAAATTACAACACAGGCAGGCAGAGCAATTCTCAACATCTCATCAAAGCAAGTGTCACTGTGCTCTCTGTGCAGGGTTCCAGGAGGCGGGGAGCGCCCGGCCCCGTGGTAACCGCACTAGGGCTGAGTGCCAAGCTTCTCACTCGGCTCTCGGAGGTATTGGAACTCTGGAGTCATGTGACACTGGCCACGTCACATGACTCCACTAGCGCCCTATTTAAACAGGCAATCTGCTGGCCACAGATTGCCTGGTATTGAGGTCCTTCCTGCGATTATACTTAAGTGGTTTCTTGGTCTCCTGCTCGTGTTGTGACTACCCGTCTGTCTCACCCCTTGGTCTTGGCGTTTCCTCCTGGTTTTGACTTCGGCTTCTCCTGACAATCCTCAGCTTGCTCCTCTGGTACCTTACTGCTCTCTTGGTTTCTGACTCGGCTCGTTTGACTTCTCTGTGGCATGTATTGTCCGTCTTCCCTGCACTTATCCTAGCTGAGGGCTTG
This sequence comes from Bufo gargarizans, assembly GCF_014858855.1. Taxonomy (NCBI): domain Eukaryota; kingdom Metazoa; phylum Chordata; class Amphibia; order Anura; family Bufonidae; genus Bufo; species Bufo gargarizans. The sequence continues at coordinate 170,368,175 of NC_058087.1, read as the reverse complement.
TCTACCAGTTGTCCCTTGTCACTAGGACTTGCTAAGCAAGTAGGCAGGGACAGGGGCGCGGGTTGAGCTCAGTGGTCACTTCCCCACCCCCTGTGTGTGTGACAGTAAGATGGCGAGATGGGGCGGGAGTGGCGAACAAAAAGGAGTATGACTGTAATCCTTCCCGAGTACCAATAGTATTACCCCGATGCACTGCAGAGTATCTAACTCTGCAGCGGGCCACATAAGACGCACCCTCTTCTCTGGAAGTCTGACTGTCTCATGCATAATACCCTTGTAATAAAGAAGTATGGGTTCTTTTTAGGGGACCCTATGTAAATGAAGACTCCATAATATATTTTTTAGCATAGACATAAGTAAAAACTAAATAATTTGGCCGACCCCAACAGAGGTGACTTTGTAAAAGCATTGGGTTAGGGCTACACAACGACGTTGGACGGGCAACACATCACAACATAATGAAGGTGAACGAGGTCATCAACATGACAATCGCGGGCAAGAAGTCCAGCAGGTTTGGATTTCTTGTGACTTTTGGCTGCTTTCATTACACTGAGATGTACAGTACAGCAGCATCGCAATGCTACGATCTAGACCGTATGAGGTGTCGCAGACAAAGTAGCCGTGAAGCCTCGGCATTCAAAATTATGAACACGGCACATTTTATTCATGTTAGACTAAAACTTATTTGTACAATTTAATTTAAAAAATTCATTAGACGCACCCCAAGTTTTAGGGGAGGAAAATAAGAAAAAATAATGTTTTCATCAGACCCCCATATCAGATTCTAAAATTAGACCCCAATATTAGACCTCAAACCAGACCCCCATAATAGTTTCTCAAATTAGACCCCCATATCAGACCTCAAACCAGACACCCATATCAGATTCAAAAATGAGACACCCATATCAGCAATGCAGATTAGACCACCATTTCAGACCCTCAGATCAGACCCCCATATAAGGACCTCAAATCAGACCCCCATATCATCAATGCAGATCAGACCCCCATATCAGGCCCTCAGATCAGACCCCCATGTAAGGACCTCAAATCAGACCACAATATTACACCACCATATCAGATCAGGCCCCCCATATCAGGCCATCAGATTGGACCCCCATATCAGGCCATCAGATCAGATCTCCATGCCAGATCCTTGTGTATTAGACCTTAAAATAAATACATTAACTTGCCTCTCCTGCTCCGCTGTTCCTCTGTAGGTCCAGAGTTCTCCCCTCCAGCCACATTCCCTGCAGTGACCTGTCATGGTGTGTGCACTACATCCTAACAGGACAGTGTTGCATGGCCCCAGGAAGGGTGAGCACCGGCAACGATTGCAGTGCCTCACTCCCCACACCTACTGCATACTAGTGAGCGCTTCCATAATGAAATCACTCACTAGTATTTGTTTTATAAGATGCACTGCCATTTTCCCTGCACTTTTCGGGGGAAAAGTGTGTCTTATGAAGCGAAAAAAAGTGTTGAGGCTCAGCCTCAAAACTAAAAGCAAGATACTCTGCAGATAGGCTGAAACTTAACCCTGTAAGTGTTGAGAACTGCTGACTGTACTAAATAACCAAGAATAAAAAAAACTGCCCCCGAAGGTGTTCATCCATTAAATTCCCTGCCGCTCCACTAGTCCTCACCAGTCCTGATGTCACGTACATCATTCATATGACCGCCGCAGCCAACCACTGGCTTGTGTAGTGACGCATGGATGTACGGCACCTAACTTGTGATTGGCTGCATTGGTCACGTGAATGATGTGGGTGTAAGGGGTGAATTTTTTTTTTATATATATATTTTTTTTATATATTTACCGTATACCATTTCCTGCTCTTAGACAGGTTTCTTAAAATTCTGGACAACCTTTTTAAGTCGCTGATGCTTCGTCCTCTGTACTGTAAATTTAGCTCACAGCCCCTGTGCCGTTATACCTTACCATCTGATAAAAGCGGCAATGGGAAAGACATGACTGCGGAGCAATTAGCAAAACTTGCATGCGAGGCGGAAGAGGATGTCGCGCGCTGACAATTACACTGAAATAAAGATACTTGTATCTGAATTCTTGGTACGCCCTGTCATTTGCATTGCGCATTTTTACCTTAGGATTTCCAATTAATTAAGGACGGAAGTGAAAAAGACGCCTGTTGCAGGCTGGCGCCCGCCGTCTGGCATATAAACAGATTCTAATACAGAACGCAATGAATTATTAGTCGCTAGTGCCTACACGGAGAAGGTATCATTAGTTACCGAATGCTTGCCGGGTGTCATAGCGAGACTGTCAATGAGAGAAAGTTGCCAGATTACCGCACTTGTTGGGAGTCTTAAGGCTCCATTTTCAGCTCCTATGAGCTATTGAAAAAGGTGATGGCATTCAATCAGGCGGCGCTCCGCGCGTCTCACATCATCCGTACAATGCACATTGTCATAGGCAGGTGATGGATGGAAACGTCTGATAGACTGTCCGGTAACCTACTATTATAGCCGGAGAATCCTGATCAGTATCAACAGCACAAAATTGGATCCAACACGGGCACAATAAAGGCCTGACAAGGCGGCGGGTCCATTACCCCGCTCTGCAGACAATCACAAGGGCAGAGATGACAATTGACTGCTGAGCTTTGCCGCTGAAAATATATTTTTTTCTTTTTATTTTCCTGAGTTATAAGGAAACCTGCGGTCAATGTATTGTAGGAGGGAAAATGACTTGTGAAGAGTAAAAAGAAGAAAAATGACAGAAGTGCAAATGACCCAGATAAGGGGCACCGCGCTGCCGCTGTAAGGACGCAGAATCTAAAGCCGAAGTGTCGAGGATGAAAGCGAAAAAAGCATGTACTGGAGGCAGCATATTTCTATAAAGCAACGATCAGCAACCTGCGCCACTCCAGGTGTGGTGAAACTACGACTCCCAGCAAGGACACTTGCTTGGCCATTCTCAGAACTCATATAGAAGTGAATGGAGAATGCTGGGAGTCGTAGTTTCACAACAGCTGGAGTGCTGAAGGTTGCGGACCCCTGCTATAGTGTACTTCCAAACAGGGCTACTAAAAGGGTTATCTTAAAGGGGTCGTTAGCTTGGCAGAATCATTTTAAGGGCTCATACACACAAACATTTCAACCCCCGGTTTCCAGTTTCGTTTTTTTAAAGGTCCTTATGTGGAACCATTCACTTTAACCCCTTAAGGACCAGGCTCATTTTCACCTTAAGGACCAGGCCATTTTTTGCAAATCTGACCAGTGTCACTTTAAGTGCTCATAACTTTAAAACGCTTCGACTTACCCAGGCCGTTCTGAGATTGTTTTTTCGTCACATATTGTACTTCATGACACTGCTAAAATTGGGTCAAAAAAGTTAATTTTTTTGCATAAAAAAATACATTTTTTACCAAAAATTTTGAAAAATTTGCAAATTTCAAAGTTTCAGTTTCTCTACTTCTGTAATACATAGCAATACCCCCAAAAATTGTGATGACTTTACATTCCCCATATGTCTACTTCATGTTTGTAGCATTTTGGGAATGATATTTTATTTTTTGGGGATGTTACAAGGCTTAGAAGTTTAGAAGCAAATTTTGAAATTTTTGAGAAATCTTCAAAATCCCACTTTTTATGGACCAGTTCAGGTTTGCAGTCATATTGTGAGGCTTAGATAATAGAAACCTCCCAAAAATGACCCCATTCTAGAAACTACACCCCTCAAGGTATTCAAAACTGTTTTTTCAAACTTTATTAACCCTTTAGGTCTTCCACAAGAGTTGATGGCAGATGGAGAAACAATTTTGAAATTTCTATTTTTTGGAAAATTTTCCAATATAATCAATTTTTTCCAGGAGTAAAACAAGGGTTAACTGCCAAACAACACTCAAAATGGGTTGCCCTGATTCTGTAGTTTGCAGAAACACCCCATATGTGGTCGTAAACTACTGTTTGGCCGAACGGTAGCACATAGAAGGAGGGGAACACCATATGGGTTTTGGAAGACAGATTTTGCAGGACTGGTTTTGTTTATACCATGTCCCATTTGAAGCCCCCTGTTGCACCCCTAGAATAGAAATTTAAAAAAAGTGACTCCATCTAAGAAAGTACACCCCTCAAGGTATTCAAAACTGGGTTTACAAACTTTGTTAACCCTTTAGGTGTTCCACAAGAGTTAATGGCAGATGGAGAAACAATTTTGAAATTTCTATTTTTTGAAAAATTTTCCAATATAATCAATTTTTTCCAGGAGTAAAACAAGGGTTAACTGCCAAACAACACTCAAAATGGGTTGCCCTGATTCTGTAGTTTGCAAAAACACCCCAAATGTGGTCGTAAACTACTGTTTGGCTAAACGGCAGGACATAGAAGAAGGGGAACGCCATACGGTTTTTGGAAGGCAGATTTTGCTGGACTGGTTTATTTACACCATGTACCCTTTCAAGCCCCCTGATGCACCCCTAGAGTAGAAACTCCATAAAAGTGACCCCATCTAGGAAACTACGGGATAAGGTGGTTGTTGTTTTGGGACAATTTTTGGGGTAAATTAGATTTTTGGTTGCTCTATATTACTCTTTTTTGAGGCAATGTAACAAAAAAATTTAATTCTAAAATTGTTTCTACATTCGCTATTTAGTTTTGTGGAACACCTAAAGGGTTAACATAGTTTGTAAAGTAATTTTGAATACCTTGAGGGGTGTAGTTTCTTAGATGGGGTCACTTTTTTGGAGTTTCTAGTCTAGGCTACATCAGGGGGGGCTTTTAATGGGACATGGTGTAAAAAAAAAAAAACTGTCCATCAAAATCTGCCTTCCAGAAACCGTATGGAGTTCCCTTCGTTCTATGCCCTGCCGCGCGGCTATATAGCCATTTACGACCACATATGGGGTGTTTCTGCAAACTACAGAATTGGGGCAATAAATGTTTAGTTTTGTTTGGCTGTTAACCCTTGCTTTATTACCGGCAAAATGGATTTAAATTTAAATTTTGCCCAAAAATAGGTGTTTTGGCACCGTTTTTATTTTATATTTTTTACACCGTTCATCCGAGGCGTTTGGTAAAAAGTTATTTTTATAGCGACGACTTTTACGCACGCGACGATGCCCAATATGTATGGCTCTCAGACTTTGGAGACACTAAGCAGGCATCCTAAAACTGCGGCCCTCCAGATGTTGTAAAACTACAATTCCCACCATGCCCTGCTGATGGCTGTAGGTTGTCTGGGCATGCTGGGAGTTATAGTTTTACAACATCTGGAGGGCCGCAGTTTGAGGATGCCTGCACTAAAACTAATATTTTTTGGGGAAAGAAAAATTGTTTTCGTGTCTCCAAAGTCTGAGAGCCATAGTGTTTTATGTTCTCTAGTGAACTGTTGGGGATTATAAAAATTTAGTACTCCATGGAAGTGTGATACTCCCTGAAGCAATCGATAATGCAGAGGCCCGGATGATCGGGGCACGTGTCACATTGAGTTGTGGTGTCCTTCCGTATCCCCCTCTTGTGACACACTCTGCACTTTTTTTGGGTTCGTCCCTTCTTTCCAGTATGGGGGACCACACCTGGAAAGTGTTGGCCAGGGACGATCCGGGCGCCTCCAGTTCCCGAGGTACTCCGGCCTGCTCTTTCCCGGTCCGAAAAGATCAGGTCTTTGAGGACTGCCTCATAGAATTGGAGGAATGTCCCTGTGCTGCCAGCGCTTCGGGATAGTACAAAAGAGTTGTACATGGCAACCTGCACCATGTAGACCGCAACTTTTTTGTACCATGCCCGGGTTTTGCGCATGGCGTTATATGGCGTGAGGACTTGATCAGAGAGATCAACTCCTCCCATATACCGATTGTAGTCGACGATACAATCGGGCTTGAGGACCGTTGCCGCGGTACCTCGCACAGGGACTGGGGTGGTGCTGTTACCGTGGATTGTGGACAGCATAAGGACATCCCTCTTGTCCTTATACCTGACCAGCAACAGGTTTCCACTGGTAAGTGCACGGGTCTCACCCCTGGGGATAGGTACCTGGAGGGGGTAGGCAGGGAGGCCGCGTTGATTTTTCCGCACGGTCCCACAAGCGAACGTGGATCTGGCGGCAAGGGACCTGAACAAGGGAATGCTGGTATAAAAGTTGTCCACGTACAAGTGGTAACCCTTATCCAGCAGTGGGTACATAAGGTCCCACACGAGTTTCCCGGTAACACCCAGAGTGGGGGGACATTCTGGTGGTTGAATCCGGGAATCTCGCCCCTCGTACACACGAAATTTGTAAGTGTACCCTGAGGTACTCTCACAAATTTTGTATAGCTTCACGCCATACCTCGCCCGCTTTGTGGGAATGTATTGGCGGAAACTGAGTCTCCCCTTGAACGCAACGAGAGACTCATCAACCGCGACCTCCCTTCCAGGTACGTAGGCCTGCTGAAATGTGGCCCCAAAGTGATCGATGACCGGCCGTATCTTGTATAGCCGGTCATAGGCAGGATCACCTCGGGGTGGACATGCTGCATTATCGGAATAATGCAGACATTTCCGGATGGCCTCAAACCGGTGACGTGTCATGACCATACTGTACAGTGGGGTCTGGTACAGGACGTCCCCACTCCAGTATTGCCTGACACTGGGTTTTTGGACTAGACCCATATGCACCACGAGGCCCCAAAATGTCCTCATCTCGGCTGCACTGACCGGCGTCCAGCCACCGGGTCTAGCCAAAACTGAGCCTGGGTTTTGAGCGACGAACTGTTGGGCGTACAGATTCGTCTGCTCCACCATCAAATTCACCAGTGGGTTACTGAAAAAAAAACTAAAAAAGTCTATTTCAGTAAACCCCACTGTGGGAATCTGGATTCCAGGATTGCCAGCGAAATCCGGAATCTCAGGCTCAAAGTCCACTGGGGGACACCAGCTAAGTTCATCGGCAGGGGGCTCCGGTGAACTTATTTGGTGGGCCGGGAAACCAGTACGAACCCCAGGGCGGCTCGTACTAGGGTGGGCCACAGGATCCCTAGCATGTGTGGCCCCTGGCTCCGCCTGGCGGCGTCTCCGCTGCCTTGGTGGCTCATCGTCATCCGATGATGATGAGGAGGATGCGGATGACAAAAGGAACGTGGGGTCATCCTCATCCTCACTGGGGCTCTCAGAGTCGGAGGCAATCTGGGCATATGCCTCCTCGGCCGAGAACACCCGGCGGGCCATGGGTGTGTGTGTGTGCGTGTGTATGTGCGTGCGTGTAAAACTTTATTCTATGTGCGTGTGTGTGGGGGCACGGGTGTTCACGTACTAAAAAGTCCAGGCAAAAAAGTTCAAACTTGCTGATCTGCGGTTCAACGCTGATCAGCGGTCGGTGGGGTGGTGGGGCGGGCGATGCGCTAACAGTGGACGGACGCTAAAAAGTGCCGACCAGTCAGCGCACGCAGAAAAAAAAAAAAAGTGAAGGGTCTGGTGGTGGGGGGAGGGGGTTGGTGGGTGGGGGGGGGGGCTGGTGGTGGGGGGGATGCGGGGGGGGGCTGGTGGTGGGGGGGATGCGGGGGGGGCAAGTGGCAGGGGGGGGTCTGGGGTCTGAAAGTTGAAAAAAAAAAGTTTGGAATAAATGTGCTTTTTTTTTTTTTTTTTTTTCTAACTTTTCCCTTCTATCCCTGCCTAAAGGTGCCTCTCCCTCACTGACCCTAACCTACCTGGGTGGCGATGGGTGCAGGAGGGTGATGGATGCCGATTTAGGGGGACACAGGAGCTGGTGCTGGACGATGCTGCACGGTCAGGGTGCTGGACAGGAAGAGGAGGGGAGAGAGGAGCGCAGGAAGTTTGAATCTCGCGCCTCTCTCCCCTGCACCAATCAGCACCCTGGACAGCGGCGTTCAGCACCAGGGCCAGCTCCGCCTCTGCAAATCCTCGGACTGCGATTGGTGGTGTAAAATTACGCCACCGATCGCAGTCTTTTTCCGGTTCATCGGGTCACAGGACACCCGAATGGACCGGAAACGCAGAAAACCGCAGGTCTGAATTGACCTGCGGTTTTCTGCGATCGCCGATACGGGGGGGTCCAATGACCCCCCCCCCCTGCGTTGTTACGGGATGCCGGCTGAATGATTTCAGCCGAAATCCCGTTTCGATTAACCCCCGCGGCGCCGGAATTCAGATTTTAAGTCAGGACGTACCGGTACGTCCTCGGTCCTTAAGGACTCGGGAAATAGGGCGTACCGGTACGTCCTCGGTCCTTAAGGGGTTAATAGGTCCGCAAAAAAACGGAAATGACTCCATGTGCATTCCGTTCCCGTATGTCCGCATGTCCATTCGACAAAAAATAGAACAGGTCTTATTCTTGCCCTTTTTGCAAAACCTATGTCACACTGATGTCATCCATTTTTTTTTTTTTTTTGTGGATCCGTGTTTTGCGGACCGCAAAATATATACGGTCGTGTGCATGAGCCTTAAGACTCACACGAGTGAGTTTTCCGTCCAGATACGGCGTGTGTAGCGAATGGATAACATCCGGACTGAGTCCTGAGCCATTGATTTCAGTGGGTCTGTGCATTATCTTTGTGTTCAGGAAAAACGCAGCATGATCTATATTGTGCGTTTTTCACACAGCTCTGGCTCCATAGAAATGAATGGGGCTTGTGGGGAAAAACAGAAGGCGTCCGGACTCTACGCATTGTTCACTGATGGTTGCCTGGAGATGTAGATAGTTTTTTCTTCACGCATGTGAAAAACACATACAATCCGGACAGAAAACCGTAAAGACTGAACGCAATAGCAGAAAAGACCGATTGCGCGTGTGTGCAAAACCATCAGTTTTTTCCTGAACAGATGCTGACACCACCCGTATCGCTCATGTGAAAGAGGCCTAAGGGATTGTCCAAACAGTAAGGTGCCCCTGCTGCTGAGTCCCTCAGAAGTCAGCTTTAACTTGTGGGGAAAACTGGCAGCATGTGTTCAATTTCCTTACAGCACCCCCGCTGGTTAAATGCAGCATTGCACAGTTCTTAGTTAAATCAGGGGTCTTTTTGTGTATAGCATGGACATGTCAGGTCCTCCAGCGACAGCCATTTTCCATTTCAGTAGGTCTTGAAAGGGTGACCTATTCCACCAAGTCAGAATCTCTTGAAGGGGCTCAATGGAAAAAACAAAAACAAAGACTTACCTATCACCAACACTCTAGTTTCAGTGCTGAGGCCTCTTCTCCCCTTCCGGTCCCCACTGAACTAGGTGTCACTGCTGCCATCCAATCGATGGCTTCAGCAGTGACGGATACAGGCCTGGCACATGAATGCCGAGGCCACTAATTGGCCGGCAGCGGTTGTGTGAATGTAGATGGAAAATCATACTTCCACCCGTTGGGGAAATCGAAGAGGAGGAACAAATCGATTTGTACAAATCAATTCGTTCCTCAGAGTTCTTGAACAGCGAAGGGTTGTCCTGCCGCCACCCAATTGACGCAACCAGAGATCGTCGCTCATCTCCAGATGAGAGCTCGGCGCCGCAGTCAGATTACTGTGTCCTTAGTGTCAGCACTGAGTGGAGTCACACCCCCAGTGGGTAACACCCATTTGTCAATTTACTCAAATTTCTAGAAGGCATAATAGTGGAACGGCACAAAGCAGAGCTATAAAAATATATGCTCCAGAATTGTTTCATGGAGAACACAAGTATTTAGCAAAACAGACATGTCAGGAGAGGTGACAGGTCCATTTAAAAAAAAAAAGGTGGGCACATACACAATATTCCACACTGAGCCTCTATTCACAAAGGACAGGTTATACGTCTCCGTAAAATATTGCAAGATTAAGTCTAGGCCCGAGGTAACAATACCTTTGGTATACCTTTAAGGTAACCTCATACTTCACAGTCAGATAATTCCCCCCCGGGGCTCTCCTGGTGGAGTGTAATAACCTTCTACAAACACGTTCCATATGAGGGAATGACAACATGTACTCAATCGCACGCACACAAAATAATGACTAACCTCCATGTGCTCATCGACTTTTAGCTTCCAGGGACCCAACCTTTCTTTATCGCTCCGCAGTCTTACATGCTCTACACAAAAAGCATCAGGTTTTCTAATTTATATCTTCCCGAAGAGAGCAGCCATTACAAGCAGAGGTTCGTTTCGACAGGAACACGGAAAATTAATTACATTTGTGTTACCGACACAAAAATGCCTGACGAGCTGGCTGGCTCCAGATGTATGAGCCTTCCTATGTTCATATCCTAGACATGATCTGATCTGGTGGCTGGCAGCGAGGGGGCTCAAGTATATTCGGGAAAATGTGAAAAGAAAACTAAACATAAAAGGCTGCAAAAAAACAAAAATAAAAATAAACACTATACCGCTTAAACACTGCACATCTGCACTTGGTTGACTGGGAAATTTGTACACTATCCTAAGGCCTCTTTCACATGAACGATACGGATTGCGTCAGGATGCGTTCAGTGAAACTCGCACCATTTCGCAAGCAACTTCAGTCAGTTTTGTCTGCGAGAGTGGTATTTATGAGTTTTTCACTCGTGTAAAAAAAACTGAAGAAGGTCTACAAACAAAATTTCCTAGCAACCATCCGTGAAAAACACATTGCACCCAGACTGCATCCAGGTTACATCCGGGTGCAATGCGTTATTCACTGGAGCCCCATTCTTTTCTATGGGACCAGGGCTGCGTAAAAAAAACGTTCACCTCGCGCATTGTACCCGCACGGAATTCTCACCCGTGTGAAAAGGGATTAACAGTTCTATAAACTATAGAGCGCATATAGTTAAGCAACCTTTTTATTACTCCAATGCATCAGAAATCAAAATTGAAGCGTTTTCCCAACAGTCGATGCAAAAGGGGAATCTATCCTGAGAAAATATTAAAATTACAAAAGAAAATATATGTAAAAAATTGTTGGTCGATACATTTATCTAATCATCCTCAAAGAAATGAAATATTAAAAATATTCCAGTTTTCACACTGGCCTCTGAAGCACACAAATTAACTGACGTTTCCCTTTTCCTCCTGCTTGCCTTGATAGCTTTGCTGTGTAGACTGGAAGGGATTCAGCAGAGTCATTTCATTGTTATGCGATTTCATGGTAACTGTAGCGTACTGCTGGAAGCCTAGATAAAGTGGCACTGTACATACAGACGGGTCTGTATGGAGCTCACTTTTCCACTTCTGGATTTCTGGGAGAGCGGTTGTATGAATAATATATTAGTCTTTGCACACACTGTCCATTAAAGAAGTACTCTCATTTTATAAAGGGATGGTATATCACTAGGATGCCATCACTTTATGGCAATTGAGGCTCCAACCTCTCAGACCCCGATTCTGCAAATGATGGGGATGAAGCCCCCTTCACTGATTTTTGCACAGCAGCTCTCTTTGCTTACTCTCTATCAAGGGAACTGCAGCACGGCCATATTCTGGGGCAGATTCCTTAACAGCTAGTGGCCTAGGAGCGCCTCTGTGCAAGATGAAGGGCCACAGAAGAGCTGTAGCTCCATTAATTCTCAGGACTGGTTAGAGTCCAAGAGATGGGCCATTGCGGTTCAAGATGGGAATACCCTTTAAAAGAGGCTTTTTTAAAGGAGCAATATATTGATGACTTATCCTTAGGACAGGTCATCAATATTTGACTGGTGTGGTTCCTGGCAACATTGCAGAGCAGCGGTGTGAAAAGGCTGACCTGTCGGAGAGCAATGCAGCCTCTTACTAGGCCAGTGACCTCACGTTCATTAGTTACATGGCCTTGGCACAGCTCAGTCCCTTTCAATTGAATGGGCCTGAGCTGCAATACCAAGCACAGCCACCGGAGCGTGTTGGCCTCTTCAAGCAGTGGCAGTATTGGGAGTCAGACCCCACCAATCAGTCCTGAGGATAGGTCATTAATATTTTAGGCCACGTCGCCCCGCCATTGAACGTTTCCAGCAGAGAACAGCCTGCCGGCATTCACCAGATCTGGCACTGCCAGATTCTACAGATCACTGCCAGATCCCTATTGATTATAATGGGATCTGTCAGCTTTCCAGCATAAATTCCGGTATTAAAACTGTTGCATGCAACGGTTTTCAGTTTCGGCCAACTGCAGGCACTTGTGCTGGATCAGGCAGCCGGGTCTTCTTGCCGCAGAGGCGAACACTGCCTTACTTCCAAAAAAACAACAACTAATTCACGGTCATTGCAGTTGCCAAAAAAGAACACACACCCTTATGCACTGTTTATACAGCCGATATACAGAATCGAGAAAGTAATATCTACTAATTTGCATCTCTTCTACGTACGGACAAATAATTAATGGAAGAATAACCAGATGAAATACCGGACGCATTCCCTTTTAATAACATGTATGGTAGAGGTCTCTTCGGTTGATGGTACAATTAGATTGTAAGCTCTGTGGACTCAGGACCTTTACTGGTTCACTGCACTGGATCAGTAATGTCCGATGCTATATGAATAAGAGATGTTCCTTTATTCGCTGCAGGATTACAATCACAAGCCGCTCTTCCGTGCCTTGTACATTATTTTTTCATAGACCGTGTTTATACAGCGTGGTTATGCTCTGCTGTGATTAGTCCGTGTATAACGTATTATGCTGCGGAGTTTATTATTCAGTCTTAATGGAGTGAATTATTTTCACTTGGATCACACACAACAAAAACACACAAACTACTGAGCAACAGACTTTCAACTGAGTTTTTTTTTTCTCCTCCTCCCCCCTGAAATAAATTGCTCATCTCATTATTTTCCGCTGTCTCCTGGTATGATAATATGCCCGCTGCTGACACCTCTTCTATTCTCCGTGGCAGGCCGAACATTAGCATGTAAATAGCTGACAGACAGCAGCAAATAAAAGAAAAGAACAGTTCTTTAATTAACTCTAATCCTTTCGCAAATCCGTGCAGCAATCTGCAAGGACACAGGATCTTCTTAGGAGGTCTCAAAACGCTGCCTCCGGATGCCCACCGGACCAGAACGGTGAGTGGGAGAGAGACACCGCCATACGGAAAGGGTAATCGAAAAATAAGGAGCTAGTGGTGTAACAAGACCGGATAATTTATTCCCGACTGTAGAAAACATGCTGAAGTTTAGTAAAGGAATTTGCGATAACTACAAATTACATGTTCACGACGGGAGGAACCAGTCTATTGGCAGTCTTCTTCTGGAGGAGAGCAAAATTGAATACTTCATCCCAGTGGGCAATGCCTTAAAGACTTCCTCTACTAGTTGGATCTCCAGAAAGAGAACCAGTACCCTCCAAGAGCCAATTTAAAAAATAAAATCTCATCCAGCCATCCAAAACCCTAACTCTATTGATCAGGAACAAAATATCTAAAAAAAAAAAAAAAAAAAGTGCTGTGGGGGTCTCAGGTATGTCAAGTCATTTCAGATGACTTTTTGAATAAGAGGCCATGTGCGTATATATGAGTAACCGCACTATAGATGGCCATCATAGGAGGCTTGTAGCTGACATTTTTCAGCAGTGACCCCTCCGCAGGTTCCATTTCAAATTATCAATTCTCCCTAAGCCAGTATGCTGTAATCAGGTCACGTAGAGACCGAAGATTCTGCTCCCAAACTCTCTCGCTCAGAATCAGGAGCACCATATAGGACGTTATAGAGAAGTACTGAGCAGTAGAGATGTGAATAAAGCACTTGGCTAGATATAACAGTATTAGCTGCTGAACCATGCCTGTGTTATGTAGGTGTCCTTCCTCTGGCTGCAGCTCACTGTTTCCCCCTCTCTACAGACTTCTAGGAGATGAAAATCTGATCCTTCAGTGAGCTGACAAAATGGCCGCCGTCCTATTAGCACACACAGAAACTGTCCTAATCACACAGCAGGACAAGTTACTTCACAACACTGAAGTAAAGAGCTGCCTCATCCTCCTCTTTGTTCTGCTCCTCAGGGATTATTACCCTGAATACAGCGGATAAGATCTTCAACTGAATCTCTGAAGGAAAGGAGCTCATTAGGAGACATGAAGTACAGAGAGGATGAGCAGGACAGACTGTGGTAATGGAGGCTGCATACGAGTGCTGCTACTCTCTACTCACATCTCCACCATCCTCTCCTCAGGAACTCCATTACTACAGGTTTCAGCTTAAGATCATATTAAATGTGTCTACTGACAAGTAGAGCAAAGAGGAGGACGAGGCAGCTCTTTAGCTCAGTGTTGTGCAGTAACTTGTCCCGCTGTTTTATTAGGACAGTTTTTTTTTTTGTGTACTAATAGGACAGCGGCCATTTTGTTTCTACTAATCATTGCTCCCCAGGCAAAAAGAGGCATTATAACTAATGAAAGGTATTTGGTAATATATTTATAATAAAGTATTAAGTATTTTAATTTTCTTAATTCCTGGAGAACCCCTTTAATGCATTATTATAAAGTGGTTAGTCGTGACCTACACACCCCATCCTCTGAACTAGAACGGGCCGGCACAGATAGGGTTACGCAGTCAGTATTAGTAAAACGCTTTTCCTTCCCCACCACACTTACATAAAGCCCATCTTAACAAACATCCCCCCATCAAGGGGAAAAAAAGGCATTTTTTATTTTGTTTTGATTTCATTACATTTCCTGAAATTGCTTTTTCTAGATGTTGCTGCTCATACATGCAACACGCTGGCTGCCAGGACTGCCGTTAATGCGCTGATATCTCTGACAAGGTCAGCGCGCTAATAATTTCACAAAAGGTCATTTCTCCGTCCTGTGTATGGAAACCTGAGCTTTAGGAAACATGACACAAAATAATGTCAAGCTCCCGAAAAGGTAAGAGGCAAAGACCAAAGTGTCGCTCCAGACTCCATCATTTAACTCCCTCCAGCAGGGACATTCGCCACACCAGTCATTTACAGGTTGGCTGGGTTAATCCCTTTTGCCCGTAGGGGGGTAATAGGATCATGTCAAGCAAAAACTTCAGGGTGAAAGACATCAATTTCATTAGAAGACGTGAAGTGTATTTTTTCAACGTATCCTTACTGGTGAGAAAAGAGGACAATAGTTACCTACCCTTACCTTACGCCTGAAGACATAGGACAGACCATGTTAAAACGCATGGGAAAATACCCGGACACCCAGAACCGCATGGTAATATGCTCAGAAGGGTGAATTTAAAAGGGTATGGACACTTTTGCAAGGAGTATACAGCTCTCACTTCAGCAAACGGCATTTATCATGTACAGAAGGTTAATACAAGGCACTTACTAAGGTTCCATTCACACGTCCGCAATGTGTTTTGCGGATCCACAGATCTGCAAAACACGGACAGCGGCAATGTGCGTTCCGCATATTGCGGATCGCACATTGCCGGCACTAATAGAATATGCCTGTTCTTGTCCGCAATTGCAGACAAGAATAGGACATGGTCTATTTTTTTGCGGAACGGAAGTGCGGATGCGCAATTCCGTGTCCGGGCAGCACATCGTTCTGCCCTATAGAAATGAATGGGTCCGCAATTCCGTTCCGCAAATGCGGAACGAAATTGCAGATGTGTGAATGGAGCCTAATGTATAATGACTCCATATTGCCTCCTTTGCTGGCTCGATTTATCTTTCCAACACATTATACACTGTTAGTTTCCATGGTTACGACCACCCTGCAATCCAGCAGTGGTGGTCGTGCTTGCACAGTATGATGCAAGCAGGAGGTGCAGGATACAAAGATTTTCACTTGTGTGGTCTATAAAGCTATAGGTCATGCAGCTCCCCATTAGGCCCTGCCCCACTCATACACAGTACCAGTTTTGCCTGGAGTGTCCCTTTAAGGGCATTACCTGTTTTCTCAGAGGTTAATAAGCCTCTTCTCCATCCAGCTACTTCAGAGAAGGCAAGTAGACAATGGGTTATAAAGCCCATACAAGATGAAGTTTTTTGCCATTTTTTAGCAAATTTTGCAGGTGTTGACTTAAAGGGATTGTCCAAGTTTTTAAAAGGATCTGTGAAGAGATCTACCCTGTATACTTGCCCACTCCCTGCCATTACACTCCAGGCTGTCCTCACTGGACTTCCGGTCAGCGTCCGTCAACTTCCTGAACTTCAAAGTGCCGCTTAAGTCATTGGCTGTGGTAGTCACGTGATCTTGTCCATGCAGGAAGTTGACAGATACAGATAAAAGAAGATCAGCGAGGACAACCCGGGAGCCACAACGGAATGATAGGGAGCAGGTGAATATGGATTTCCCCACAGGTATCACAGGATCGGATAAAAAATAATTATATATATATATATATATATATATATATATATATATATATATATATATATATATACATATATATATATATATACAGGTCCTTCTCAAAAAATTAGCATGTTGTAATAAAGTTCATTATTTTCTGTAATGTACTGATAAACATTAGACTTTCATATATTTTAGATTCATTACAAACCAACTGAAGTAGTTCAAGCCTTTTATTGTTTTAACATTGATGATTTTGGCATACAGCTCATGAAAACCCAAAATTCCTATCTAAAAAAATTAGCATATCATGAAAAGGTTCTCTAAACGAGCTATTAACCTAATCATCTGAATCAACTAATTAACTCTAAACACCTGCAAAAGATTCCTGAGGCTTTTAAAAACTCCCAGCCTGGTTCATTACTCAAAACCGCAATCATGGGTAAGACTGCCGACCTGACTGCTGTCCAGAAGGCCATCATTGACACCCTCAAGCAAGAGGGTAAGACACAGAAAGAAATTTCTGAAGGAATAGGCTGTTCCCAGAGTGCTGTATCAAGGCACCTCAGTGGGAAGTCTGTGGGAAGGAAAAAGTGTGGCAGAAAACACTGCACAACGAGAAGAGGTGACCGGACCCTGAGGAAGATTGTGGAGAAGGACCGATTCCAGACCTTGGGGGACCTGCGGAAGCAGTGGACCGAGTCTGGAGTAGAAACATCCAGAGCCACCGTGTACAGGCGTGTGCAGGAAATGGGCTACAGGTGCCGCATTCCCCAGGTCAAGCCACTTTTGAACCAGAAACAGCGGCAGAAGCGCCTGACCTGGGCTACAGAGAAGCAGCACTGGACTGTTGCATGTCATTCGGAAATCAAGGTGCCAGAGTCTGGAGGAAGACTGGGGAGAGGGAAATGCCAAAATGCCTGAAGTCCAGTGTCAAGTACCCACAGTCAGTGATGGTCTGGGGTGCCATGTCAGCTGCCGGTCTTGGTCCACTGTGTTTTATCAAGGGCAGGGTCAATGCAGCTAGCTATCAGGAGATTTTGGAGCACTTCATGCTTCCATCTGCTGAAAAGCTTTATGGAGATGAAGATGTCATTTTTCAGCACGACCTGGCACCTGCTCACAGTGCCAAAACCACTGGTAAATGGTTTACTGACCATGGTATTACTGGGCTCAATTGGCCTGCCAACTCTCCTGACCTGAACCCCATAGAGAATCTGTGGGATATTGGGAAGAGAAAGTTGAGAGACGCAAGACCCAACACTCTGGATGAGCTTAAGGCCGCATTGAAGCATCCTGGGCCTCCATAACACCTCAGCAGTGCCACAGGCTGATTGCCTCCATGCCACGCCGCATTGAAGCAGTCATTTCTGCAAAAGGATTCCCGACCAAGTATTGAGTGCAGAACTGAACAGAATTATTTGAAGGTTGACTTTTTTTGTATTAAAAACACTTTTCTTTTATTGGTCGGATGAAATATGCTAATTATTTTAGATAGGAAATTTGGGTTTTCATGAGCTGTATGCCAAAATCATCAATATTAAAACAATAAAAGGCTTGAACTACTTCAGTTGTGTGTAATGAATCTAAAATATATGAAAGTCTAATGTTTATCAGTACATTACAGAAAATAATGAACTTTATCACAATATGCTAATTTTTGGAGAAGGACCTGTATATATATAGTTTTTTTTAATTAACTTTTTTAAACAACCTTGACAATACCTTTAATGCTACTCTGCAGGTGCACAATAAATGTACACACTGACAAGAGGATGACATGTTACCTCAATCAAAATTGGAAGTCGTAAATAGTCCCTGGAAACAATCAGCAAGATGTCGTTGGTGGATGCATTTTTTCATTTTTTTTTTTCTTTAGAGTATTTGAAACAATCAATCATTTTACATTTTCTGCCTACAATATCATCATGGCCATAACAACCCAAATCATCAAGCCTGATGAGACTATCTCCTCCTCCTCTGACCAGTGAGGAGTTTGTTCTGGAAATAAAAATAAATCAGTTGAGTTTTTCTTTTGTGTTATAATAAATTTACAAGAGAGAGAGAGAAAAATAATTCTGGGAACGTCGTGTTTATTTTAGCGAGCCCGAGGATATGTATGTAATCACGGCTTGTGCCCAGCTCGGCGAAACGAGATCAATGCATCTCAACAAAAACAATTCAAGTGGAGATCCCATTCACTTTGATTGTAAAGAACGCTATCATTTTCTTTCCGATGTTTGTATTTCAGACACTTCAAATACTAGAAAATCTACTCGCAATTTGTACTGGAGGAAGATAGCGGGAGAACCGTTACACGCGGCAATTTCCATTTGCTTAATACAGCCGTGATATTTTAATTATCCTCTTTGAGAGCAGGAGAGACAATGCAATTGAATGCACATTTAAGGTTGTGCGTTTCAGACAGTGGAGAGCACTTAAACAATTACATAATTAACCAAATATTACACTCATCGAATTTACCCATCAAAGACGGCAGAGGACTTTTCTTTATGTCAAAGGGGGAATTCCGATATTGATTGAAAGAGAACATCAGAGTCATCAGAAAATTATTATAATTTTTTTCAGATCAGTCCAAAAATTTTTTTTTTATGTTACTGCATATTAAAATATAAGACATATAAAAAAATTCCATATAACAAAAAGAGGTACCTGAAATACTCAGGCTTAGTACCAGTCCGCAATGCACAGGTGCCTGCCGGGTGCACTCCGTTTGCAAATGCGGACCCATTGACTTGAAAGGATCCATCAACCGCAAGTTGCGGCCGAAGATAGAACATGTTGAATCTTTTTGCAGTGCAGAGGCACTGACCAGAAAGCCCACGGAAGCGCTTTGTAGGGGTTCCGATCTGGGCCAGCTCTCCGCACAAGATAGGTGGTGTCGTATCTTCGGTCGTATCTTGCAGACCCAGTCAAGTCAATGGGTCTGCATCCACACCACAGAGTGCACTCGGCCAGTGCCTGCAAATTGTGGACTGTTTGCGGTCTGAAATACGGGCACTGAGCCTTTACGCTTGTGTGCCCGAGCCCTTCCTTCTAGAGGACTGAGAAAATTAGGCTACGAAAATGCTAAATACAGTCAGATTCGGTAGCCTGATCCTCTGTCAAATACCAGAGCTACTGTGAACGTAGCCTTAGCAAGAGACCGTCACACACTGGTCTCTATATGGAAACTAATATATATATATATATATATATATATATATATATATATATATATATTCACCATTAGTAATTTTAACTCTCTTCCAGCAACCATGCTATATGTACGAGGGAAGGATAGTCTTGCAGACAGATGTGTGGCACTTTCTCAGGAGCTCAGTGGGTGCCATGTTTAGTGAAGAGTGAACTTCAGTTTTGTGAACTCGGGCATGCGCTGAATTGCGTTATGGATTCCGTTACCACGGAACGCTTTAGAGGCATTCCGTTATGCATTCCGTCATAATAGAAGTCTATGGCCAGCATAACGGATCTGTCCAGTTTCCGTTATGCAGAAGAGGACTAAAATATTACATTTCACCAGTAGAAAGAAAAGCTTGTCCTGCAAAAAAAAAAAAAAAAACAGCTCCCGTTGACTGTGAATGGAGAAATTAAAAAGGTATAGCTTTTGGAAGGCAGGAAGATAAAGAAATTGAAAATTAAAAACTATAAACTATTTACAGCAAGGGGTTAAGGCATCTCAAACTTTTCAATAACGAGCTCCCATCACAATATAGCTTAGTGGTAGCAGACGGCTCTGGGTTACCAAATTGACGTTTCTTTTACAATATTCTCATGCAAAGAGAAAAACTGAGTCTTAAATTAAGAAATGACAAGAAGGTATTCTAATTTCAAACTTGCTGAAAGTTGACACAGACTATTAACTCCGAGGTCAGCCGCGATGTATAATGATTCCAGTTTCTTATTACTGTAAAAATTGCTTCCGTAAACCTACAGTTTTATCTGTCACAAGACGAAAACCAATATTAGAAGTGTGAGGAGAGGCGCCGCGGCTCCATTCTGAGCAGAAAACAGAAGATCTCTGTCTTAATCTTTTGTTCTATGCCCCGGTATTCACATTCAAGAACAATAAATCCGCTCGGGAAGTCTTGGCTCTCTAAGTGCGCGGTGAAACAGCTTCCGTTCTTTTAAGGGGGGGGGGTATTTGATTTCAGATTTCATTCTCTCTTCTTGATATGATTAAGATAAAGTCTACGATTTGTGTTCGGTTATCTCAAAACAATAGATAAAAGAGAAGCAAAAAAGTAAAAAATAAAGACGCTTCCAAGTCATAGGTAAAGAAAAAAAATGTGGAGTTTCGTCTCTAGGCAGACACTACAAAAAGTTGAGCGAAGTCAACTTGAGACAAAATTACATGATGCTTCCTTAGTAATGGGTGGTCCCCTAAAGACCTAGTAATTTTCCACCAATGTCTACCTAGAAACTACCCCTTCATGAAAAAAACACAAATCCTTCTACAAGACCAAGAAGGGTACAAGGACTCACCTGTCATAGACACTTAGGCCCCTTTCACACGGGCGAGTTTTCCGTGCGGGTGCGATGCGTGCGGTGAACGTATTGCACCCGCACTGAATCCTGACCCATTCATTTCTATGGGGCTGTGCACATGAGCGGTGATTTTCACGCATCACTTGTGCGTTGAGTGAAAATCGCAGCATGCTCTATATTGTCCGATTTTCACGCGACGCAGGCCCCATAGAAGTGAATGGGAAGCGTGAAAATCGCATAGCATCCGCAAGCAAGTACGGATGCGGTGCGATTTTCACGCACAGTTGCTAGGAGACGATCGGGATGGAGACCCGATCATTATTATTTTCCCTTATAACATGGTTATAAGGGAAAATAATAGCATTCTGAATACAGAATGCATAGTAAAACAGCGCTAGAGGGGTTAAAAAAAATAAAAAATAAATTAACTCACCTTAGTCCACTTGATCGCGAAGCCGGCATCTCCTTGTGTCTCCTCTGCGCTGAACAGGACCTGGGGTGAGCTGCTGTATCAAAAATACCGGTTAAGGACCTTTGATGACGTCACTCCGGTCATCACATGGTCTTTTACCATGGTGAATCACCATGGTAAAAGATCATGTGACGTACCATGTGATGACCGGAGTGACGTCATCAAAGGTCCTTAACCGGTATTTAATGCCGCAGCTCACCCCAGGTCCTGTTCAGCGCAGAGGAGACACAAGGAGATGCCGGCTTCGCGATCAAGTGGATTAAGGTGAGTTAAATTATTTTTTATTTTTTTAACCCCTCTAGGTCTTTTTTTCTATGCATTCTGTATCCAGAATGCTATTATTTTCCCTTATAACCATGTTATAAGGGAAAATAATACAATCTTCAGAACATCAATCCCAAGCCCGAACTTCTGTGAAGAAGTTCGGGTTTGGGTACTAAACAGGTGCGATTTTTCTCACGCGAGTGCAACGCATGACAATGTTTTGCACTCGCGCGGAAAAATCGCGCATTTTCCCGCAACGCACCCGGCTCTTATCCGGGCAAAAAAAACTGACGCCCGTGTGAAAGAGGCCTTAGACTCCAGCATTAAGCTCTCTTTTCCGTCGCCTCAGATCCCCAATAGACCATAAGCGTAACATGGCATCCCGATGCGCACCACTACTGCTGGTCAATCAATGGCCTCAGTGGTGGCAGTGGTCACCACTGACATGTAGACACCATGTTACACTTCTGGTCTAGTGGGGACCAGAGGCAGAGTAGAAGGAATAATGAAGTTGTACCAGATCATCAGCACCCAGCCTGGCAATATCAAAATGGGTTCCTAGTCTTGAACCCCTTTAATGGGACATTTCCTTTTAGGAGCTTCTTATTTTAAATAAGTCTACCTTTGAATAAGATTAATTATTTCCTGTGAGCACAGGCTGACTGGTGTGCTCTTCAAAATAATTCCCTACAGGAAATCCACAAGAAAATCCTTGATCACTACTTTATTTCACATATTTTCAGTTTCAAAAACCTCCATACACAATAACAGAACTTATGTTGAAGTTATTGTTTCATTAATGTGTAAGGAGATGACAGAAGGTGTACCCCACCCAGAGCCCCTGATCTGAACCAAATCACCAACTCTGCTGGATCCAGACAGCCCATGCATGGGAAGGAATAATGCAAGTCACCCGTACATACTAAATGGTAAAACACTGGGTAACATTTTAGTTGACAGTAAACTTAACTGGAGAAACCAGTGTCAGGCAGCTGCTGCCAAGGCCAGTAATATGTGTTGCACCGAAAGAGGCATAGATGCCCGTGATGATAACATAGTCCGTCCTCTTTACAAAAGATTAGTCAGACCACAGATGGAGTACTGTGTACAGTTCTGGGCTCCTGTGATCAGAACTGGAGAGGGTTCAGATGGGGGCAACTAAAGTAATAACTGAAATGGATGGACTACAGGTCCCAAAAAAGATTGTCAAAATTAGGGTTATTCAGTTTAGAGAAAAGACGACTGAGGGGAGATCTAATTACTATGTATAAATATATCAGGGATCAGTACAGAGATCTCTCCCATCATCTATTTATCCCCAGGACTGTGACTGTGACGAGGGGACATCCTCTGCATCTGGAGGAAAGAAGGTTTGTACACAAACATAGAAGAGGATTCTTTACGGTAAGAGCAGTGAGACTATGGAGCTCTCTGCCTGAGGAGGTGGTGATGGTGAGTTCACTAAAAGAGTTCAAGAGGGACCTGGATGTATTTCTGGGGTGTAATAATATTACAGGTTATACAGGTCCAATCACAGAGGAGAGCGTCAGTGTCAGGGAGAAGGTGAGCTGTTTTTTCTCCCTGGCTGATACACGCTCCGCTGCGGTTGGACCATGTTACAGCCAGGGAAAAGGGAGACGCCCATTGAGAAATGTCTCCTCCTCCCTGTACCGATGGTCTAAATTAACATATTAGGCGCCAAAACCAGCGGGGAACACATAGGCAGAATGGAGAGGTATTATAGAGAAAAAAAAAAAAAAGGGCTGGCATCTGTAGGGGCTGCCCTATCTGGTAAGCATACCAGTTTGTAACACAATCCTATGAAAGGACCTCTCTCTTTAATAGTGAAATTTCTAATGATTCCCCTAAGACTGGGGCTATGCGACGATCTTGGCCGCGATCTTGTCTCGCAAGCTGCCACAACCGCAACCCCAGAACCTATAAAAATACATAATGTTGGGGCGCGATGCATCTCGTGCCCAAGATTGGAGCCCCAGTCTTAATGGGATCAATCGGTACCAGCCTAGCACGGGTGGGGGGGGTGGTCAAAAGCTGTGACAACCCACCTCCCTTGCGATCGCTAGAGCAAAGTGGATCTTTGAAAGGCTTCCTGTTAGGAGATGACATTTATTTTTCCAAAGTTTCAGACGCAACTGGAGGGAATCCATACAGTGGCTATAAAGAGAGAATCCAGTAACGGCAGAATGCCGCATCACCAGTTAGATAAACTGATATTTATGGCTTCTGTAATTTACCCAGATAGTCGCTATTTTCGAAAAATCTAGAACCCAGCATCATATATTGATCTGATGCTGGAGGAAGAGATAGGAAGACCTCGTCTTATTAGAAGACCCGAAGGCGGCGTCTGTGGAAGAGGTGCCTGACATTCACAGAACAGGTTTATCATGGAGCTCGGCAGTAATGGGCCGCAGCGAGTCGCTTATATGATTAGTATTGATTGTCTCGGAGACACCTTAGAAACACAATCGTCTCAAACAATCAGTCGACTTTAATCAATGTTCACCTAATTCACCGCCTCGAGACCCCACGGAAAAAAATCATTACATCCAAGATTTAAAGGAGACGCTACAAGCTCCAATCAAATCTGCTTTTAGACACAGATCTAAGTCGAGGCAATTCTCTATGAGCTAAGTAAATCAGAGGCACAGACGTCTACCCTGTCAATTGGGGCAACCCCTGTGAAGCGGAACGTAGACGAGATGTAAGAAAAATAAATCAGCATTATAATATCTCCAACTAACGCGCTGTCAAAATCTTTCCTGCATGGCCCCACAGGGGTCTGTGTGCACCTTTAATGGCATACAATCAGGGGGTTGCACAGCTCTGCAGGAGGGTCATGTTCTCAAACCCTCAGGCCTTGTAGGTGTTTCGACTCTAAATAATGTCCATTCATTGACAGCAAGCAGAGATCTTGGTGAGTACATGGTGAGGAAACACAGGGTATTTATAGCAGAATCTACAATAGCAGCAATTTCCGAACT